>NC_086446.1:729677498-730374998 GCF_028390025.1 Pseudophryne corroboree
CAATCCCAAAATATACTAGTAGGTTAATTGGAACCCAACAAAATTAACCCTAGTGTGAATGTGTGTGCGTGTACTTGTGGTAGGGAATATAGATTGTAAGCTCCACTGGGGCAGGGACCGATGTGAATGGCCAAATACAGTATTCTCTGTAAATCGCTGCAGAATACTTGTGCGCTATATAAATAAATAATAATAATAATAAATAATTTGTTGGCTCCCATAGATCATTTTATGCTTAAACAGAATTACAATTATTTCACTGGGCATCTAAATCTAGGATTCCGCATTTGAACCTTATTGGATAATGCATGTAAGTGCTTCTATTTATCACAGCAATAGACTGTAAGCTCTGTGGGTCAGAGGCATATTCCTTCTGTGTTTTTTAATTGCATTTTTCTGTTCTACAGTTCACTCCCTGTGTTCTATATTACATTTGGCAAAACTGTACTTACTCCATCATGCTGTATAAATAAATGCACACATACATACATCCATATACACTCCTTTTCTGTTTAAACCTTTGCAATAAATGCACAGTACCTTAAAAACACTTTCTGTTTTCAAGTGCTGCATTATGTAACACATGCTACAGTATGTGCCTCTCCTATCTGCCATACAGTATGCTGCCTGTGTGTTGTAGGAGTGCTGTAAATGAGGGCTAGTTTTCCCTCTAGAGAGGGACATTCTCCTACCTCCTGTGTGTTAAATCTATCTCTATTTGAAAATGAGACCCCCATAGACTTACCCTGGAAACTAGAGAGGTTTATCCCTTTTTAACGACTGCACTTACACTTATCACAGCTTAGTGAATCTGTTCCCCTGTTTCCCCCGGTATTGTATTGTATATCAGCACTTGGGAGTTGAGTTGATGTCTGCTTAATGTAAGTTAATCAACAGCCAGGAAATTCTCAATATGTATTAAAGTTACCGTAAGCTTAGTATGCGACTCTCCTCTTTTGTTATAGGAAAAAAGAAATGCGAGTTACCGCTACTTACCCAAAATACGCCTCTGTGGGATTCCTATATGTAATAGGCCACAACACTTCTGCGGGATAATATGGTCATTATTTTGGAAAAACAGGTATGGGGAATATTAAACCGAAATTGTTGAGACTTAGTGATGGGGAACTCTAGTATTGGAACATATAGTTCCAAAACTAGAGTATTGTGTGTAATTATATATATATATATATATATATATATATATACTGTATATATGTTAAATTTTGATTATTGTTATTTTTATTATTAACAGTTACTGATATAGTGCAAAGGAATATGCTGCGTGTGTGTGTGCCAGTGTGTTCATCTATCTATCTATCTATCTATCTATCTATCTATCTATCTATCTATCTATCTATCTATCTATCTATCTATCTAAAAATAATAATATATATACACATATATATATATATATATATATGTATATATATATATATAAAACATTTATAACTAGCCAGTGACATTAGATTGCTTATGGTTCCTATGATAGGAGCATTGGCGCAGTGCAATTCACAGTGCCTTGAACCTAGTTGATACCACTTCTCAATAATTCCTGATGCATTATTGAATTTTTGAACTCCTTTCCCTTTAATACTTTGCTTCCTTTAATGGGTGACTGGATCTATTCTGCTGTGTATTTTTTGTGACACAGAAGCAGCGGATAAGACTATGATGCACTTCAGCTTTGTGATTTAAAAATCCCCTACCATATGTTTTCTCACTGGAATGCCTTGTCTTGCAAAATTACAGGAGTTGATGCTTAAAAACACAATTAGGTAGTTTAAAATGAAGTATTAAAGAAAAAAAAAACACATCTTTTACAATTTGCTTTCCGCACTATTTTCTTTTTCTTTCTTTAGTTGCCGATCTTTGCGCTATTTGTGCTCAAGCTTTTGTATGTGTCCAGATGAACCCTACTGCTCTTTCTTCTAAGTAGGTTACTGGGGTGGTGGTTTTAATTCTCAAGTTAGTAAATCAGGTGCTAAAACTGCATCATAATATTGCTTCTTATGTTTATTATCTATAAGATGTAAATAAAAAAAATGCTAAACAATTTTTTTTTTAAATGTTACGCCATTATCACACCTTTGGCCTACTGTGGAAAGTTTTAATGTCCAGTCCTAATAGTCTTTTTAAAAAGATATCTTATACTGCAGTTTTCTAAAAGAGGAATAAGATTATACACACTGAATATCGTCTTAAAAACAATTGTTAGGAACTCTTGGTTTACAATATGCGTTTTAAATCTTACTATGAGTAGATACAAATTCAATAGCTGTATTCCACTGTATTATTAGAAAACATTTAATTAGCAAGACCTGTTCTCCCTGCAATAAAGTACAAGTCAACATCATCACTACTTTTTACCGCAGGACTTTGTGTGACTGGTAAATATATTGCGTCATTACAAAATAGCACAACTGTGTGTCATTTTGCATAAGACTCATGATATTGATTAACTCCTTGTAGTGTGGCTTCAAAACCCCTGTTTGTAGAACCGGGAAAACACACTATGCAGCTAACTGTAATTGCACCCCTGTTTTGCAGCATTGCTCTGCTGTGACATTGCCCAAAGACTTCCCAGGCATTTAAGATTTTATCATGGTATTGCATCTCAAAGCAGCGTTCTGCTACAGCAAGGGAGGCCCTTTGAGCTGACAGCCGTGCATAGCAGGGACGGCACAGCCTTACGTTGGATATGTAGGGAATTTCCTTCTCGTTTTCGCTTCTGAGAGTTGTTGTGTTTTAAGAGCACAGTCTCTTTTGAAACTACACGTCGTTTTTTTTCTTTATTCCAGCCTAGAGCTACCTTGTGTGACAGTGCGCACACATCACCACTATTTCCCAGCCATCTTCATGACAGCTCGATTAATTTAACACTTTCACTGCTACAACTTGCAAAAATACATGTTTTTTTAAAGGCTAAAACTATCATTATTTTCTGTTTTCTGTTGCGCCTGCTTTAACGGCATTCTGTCGATAACAAAAAAAAAAAAAAAGTCTTATTACTAAAATTTCCAAGCCTGTTCCCGCACCCCCATAGAGAAAAAATTTAATTATCAGTTACAATATGACGAACGTAGGTGATTTTTGTTTTCAGACTCCATATTCCATATATAAAATGGCACCTATGCTTCAAAAACTTCTGTTTTAATTTTAGACTAGCGACAGCAGTATAGCCTTAAAGATTTAGAACTACCTGTGTTGAAAAGAATGATGCCGTGTTATAAATTTAGAGCACTACATATTTACACTGTTTATTTGTAGCAAAACTCTGGGCAAATAAAATTGGAAGAGGAAAAAAGTTTGATCCTAATAATTGGATTACCACCTTTTAAGCAAGCCGTGCAAGGTGAGTTTATTATGTTATGAAGGGGTGCTTGCTATTTGCATCACTTACCTATTAATGGTTTTCGCGAAACACGTTTTTTTGTTTTATAAACAGTGGATAAGATGCCCACGTGTAACATTACTTTGGAAATGTAACTTTATATTCCAGCTACTTCTGCTTAGAGGTCCCTGGACAGTCCTGGTATTTGCCACTGGAAATCTTTAACCCAAAATGTTGATAACCATACAATTTCAAATCCTGATACACTTAAATTAACAGAAGCGGTGAAAGGCAGCTGTTTTATTGCATTTGGCACTGAAAAGAAAGTTTTGTATTCGCAACTTTAAAACCTGTACAGTAGGCACACAACCCTTGGCATGTTAAGGACTAAACCATACGCCAGCCGGACCTCCCATAGGCAGGACCTTCTCTAGCTACTCATAGAGCAGAAAATATTAACACTAAATGATGCAGTTGCTAGTTGCCATTGCATGATCCAAAGCATTCCACTAAATAACCACCAGCTGTTGAGCTGTCTCAACCCCGTTCCGCTTCATGCCTCAACCGTGAGTATGGCTGTACCTTCACTTCTCAATAAACTACACTACTGGCTTAGCCACCAGACTTTTCCTTGAGCCAGAAATCAATCCACTGGTGTGTACACTATTCTGCCATATACCATTGCATGTACACACATATTTCCAGTAGGTTATGGGCCCCAAGAGCACATGTGTGAAAAATGTCCCAGAAGCAGAAGTGTATATACAAATGTATTCCAGGCACACAAGTGTAAAAAAGTGTTCCAGGCACACAAGTGTAAAAAGTGTCCCAGGTACACAAGGGAAAAGTGTTCCAGGTACACAAGTGTAAAAAGTGCCCCAGGCACACAAGGGAAATGTGTTCCAGGCACACCAGTGTAAAAAGTGTCCCAAGCACACAAGGGAAAAGTGTTCCAGGCACACAAGTGTAAAAAGTGTCCATGGCACACAAGGGAACGGTTTTCCAGGCACACAAGTGAACACATGAGAGTGTCCCAGGCATATTGGGCCTTATTCATGTTTGTATGCAATGGCTGATGTTCATGCAACAAAGCAATTATTAGCCAACGGCGTATGTGTTACGATCGCAATGAGCATGAGCCAAACTGCCACTGCGATCTCGCTCACAGTGAGGAGTTCATGACAAAGTAGTTGACAGGAAGTGAGCATTTCAAGGTGTTACTGGGGAGTGGTTGGAAAAACAGTGACGTATCATGGATTTTTTGGGCGTGTATCTGTCATCAACTGAGAGCTCGCATGTGCAAAAACATGGCGCCGACGTCTGTACTGCCGTCTCCAGTCTGCCTAGCCATAGGCCTACTCTTAACCTCGATGTTCCTTGTTTTTGCATAAAGGCTGTGAATGTGTTTGCGAATAAGTTCACAATGGCTCCGGTGTGCCTCTTTTTATTTCTCGGCGGCAGCTTCACTTGTTAACATTAGCAGCTGCATCTGCATACAAACATGAATTAGGCTCATAGGGCCTGATGCACTACCATTTGCAAATGTGACATTGCACACAGTGAGTGACAGTTGGCATACTGCACATGCGCTGTGAGCGCATTGGATGTGTGTGAAAGGCAAAATGTGATCGCCTTGCATATGCAGCCTAATTGTAAAGAGTACGCATTTTGATCGACAAGAAATGACCATTCGTGGGTGGTAACATGGTGTTTGTGGGGAGTGGTTGGGAAAATGCAGGCATGTCATGGCCATTTTCTGAGAGTGTATGTGACGTCCTCTTCGAACGCTGCATTAAAAAACATGGCACCCAGTGCTACTGCATTCTCATTGATATGAGTATGCTAGGGTCAGCCACAAATGTTGATAGTGATAATTTTTTGCGTATGCAATGTGAATTTGCTAATGCATTGATGGACATCTTTAATTCTTTCTGGGCAGCTCTTCACATGCGATCTTAAGCAAAAGACTGTGGAAAGCAACAGTAGATCCTTGTAACAGTCCAAGCCCAGATGATGTAGATAGAGGCATAAGCACATAGGCTTGAGTGTGAGTATGAATGATTATATCAACAGGATGATGACTTTCTCTCAGCAGTTATCATCTTGTGGAGTGCAAGTGGATGACAAAGAAATAGCAACAGCCACGCTACAAAAATTTTTCTCAGGAATTGCTCCACTTTTCTGTTGGGATATTCTCCACTGTTATCAGCTCTCAGTGGATTTGCCTGTTTACATTTCTACAAGTCTCTTGTAATCTGCAATCTTCTTCATCACTTCAGATTTCTCTTTTATGAAATATACATGTAATTCTTGTGATGCCATCTGTAAATGTAACAAAATAATTGTATACATTAACAAACTTTCCTTCCATTGGACCACAGACATCAGAAAGTACTATCTAAAGTGGTTTTGTTGCTCTAATTGTTGATTTTGGAAATGGCTGACAACTGTGTTTCCCAAATATGCAACTTTCATATATGAGTTTCTCTGCATTAGTCGTTGAAGGAAAACACTGCAAAGTTGACAACGTGTACCCTGTGAATCAAATGCTGAGAAAACTGCATTACTAGAAAAGAGTAAGAAATTCAGAAAGTCTAAGTGATATAATTGTCACAAGATAGGTCACAAAGCAATTGACTCAAAGTAGAGAAAAGTGAACTGAGAAGAGCCAGAAATGTAATTATAAATACTGTATGAGTTTGCCCTGAGTGTTACAGATAACCATAAAAATGATTATTGGTATATTGATTCAGGCACAACAAGACATTTCAGCTGCAAAGAGGAATGGTTCACCAGGCTGAGTCACAGAAATCTAATATATGTTGTGTGTATCAGAGTTGTAAACAAAATTTATAGCTATCAGTGTCCTAGAACAAAGAGGCCACAGAGTTCATTTCACCAAAGGAAAATGCATTATGATTAGTAGAAGTAGGACAGGTATTGCTGCAGGGTCAAGGTATCAGCAGTTGTATATCCTATATACATAGCACTGCTACACAATGATGACAACTGAGTCACAGGCAGTAGTGGATATTTAGCATAGAAGATTTGGTTATCTTGAATATTACAGTGTTCAGAAGCTTCAGAATAGGATGGTTACAGGAATGTTAGTGACTAATACGAGAAACTTGTATCTGAAAGCTGCATATTTGAGAAACAAAGTCATCAGTCATTTCCAAAGTCAACAATTAGAGTTACCAAACCACTTTAAATAGTACTTTCAAAAGTGTTTGATCCAAATGGGAGGAAAGTTTGTTAGTGGATATAGATACTTTGTAACATTTATAGATTACATCACAAGATTTACATTTGTACTTCATAAAAGAGAAATCTGAAGTGACAAAGAAGAATGCAGATTACAAGAAACAATATATGTAAATATAAACAGGCTGCAGATCCACTGAGAGCTGATAACAGTGGAGAATATCGGAACAGAGAGGTGGAGCAATTCTTGAGAAATTCTTGAGAAAATATGGAATACAGCATTAATTGACCATTGCCTTTACTCCTGAGCAAAGCAGTGCTAGTGAATGAGTAAACCATACACTAGTGGAGGAAACAAGATGTATGCTGAATGATGCAGGCCTAGAAAGTAGTTTGGGTGGAAGAAGTGTCCACATCAGATTTTCTAAAAACTGTTCTCCTACAGTTGCCCCAAAGGACATAACACCTATTGAAGCATGGTCAAAGAGAAAAGTATGAAACATATAAGAACCTTTGGAAGTACTGCTTATGTCCTTATATCAAAAGAAATAAGATGCAAGCTGGATTCAAAATCAAGAACGTGCATTATGCTTGGCTATTGCATACAAGAAAAGGCTATAGATTGTGGAATCCAAGTACCAGAAAATGTATCAATTCAAGGAATGGTGTATTTAAAGAGACAGCGCTGTCACGATCCGGGTATCTGGACGCCATTACTTACCCTTCAGATGCCTCCTAAGGCGGGCTCAGCGTTCCAGGACCGGATTCCGCTGTTCCTGAGTTTCCACATGCAGAGTGGTCTTTTCATCAGCCGCGGCCTCCGCTGTGCCCGCGTGGTTAAATGTGCATCTATCAGCCTGGCGTCTCCTGTCTCCGGTGGCCGGCGCCGCCATTACTGTTTCCCAGACCACATGGATTACAAACCAAACTTCCCTCCAAGTGTCTGCATGGGCGCAGCCATCTTGGATTCTGTCATCTGATCATTTCCACCAATCTGCTGTCTGTGTTGTTGATTTGCATAATTGCCTAGCCAACCCCTTCCTTGCTGCAGGTATAAGTAAGCTGTACCTGAGCAAGGAAGACGTCAGTGCTTTGGTTGTCAAACCTAGTTCCTGTTTGTCTCTCTTCTATGATTGTCTTCCAGGTTCCAGCTCCTGTCTCAAGACTTCCACCATAGAGACCCGCACCAGCATTCCACCTGCGGTGTAGCCTGACTCTCCAATCCATTGTGGATTCATCTGTTTCCAGCTACAACACTACCTGCTTCCAGCCTCAGCTTCCAGCAGAGTACAGCTTCCCTTAAAGGGCCGGTGTCCTTTCTACACTTTACCACTCTCCACCGGAATTATTATTTCTCCGCTCTCAAGTTCTACATTTCAGTTCACATTTCATCACTCCCAAAGTTCATTTATTATTTAACTGGTTCCAGCCAGTATCCACTCCGTGCTAACAACAGTCTGGTTCCAGCCAGTATCCACAGCAGCTGTTTTACCTTCAGCAACCCAGCTCTTCCTGGAACACCAGCTGGTACAATCCTGGGTTATCTCCATTGCTACAGCCGGGCCTGGTAAGGACTTTCCATCTAGGAGATCATAAGAACTATCTCACACTACCAGTGCCCTGTGGCTCCTGCCATGCTGTAGTACTCAGGAACTGTATTTATTCTTTGCTGACTTTTACGTTTTCTTTTATTGCTGCTGTGATGCGGAGTTGTCATAATAAACATCATTGACTTTTATCTAAGTTGTCGTGGTCACGCCTTCGGGCAGTTATTATTCATGTTACTTACATGTCCAGGGGTCTGATACAACCTCCCTGGTTCCGGTACATCTCAGCCCCTACAACTGAGGCTGCCTCCCGTCAGCTCAGGCCCTCAGTTGTGACAGTAAGCACTGACCTAATGAATCCAGCCGGAGACCAGGATCAAGCGGCCAGGCCGATGCAAGAACTGGCAGCCCGACTAGAACATCAGGAGGCTGCACAGGGCCACATCATCCGCTGTCTCCAGGATCTCTCTACTCGGCTGGATGGGATTCAGACAACTCTCCGTGGATCAGGCGCGTCTGGTGCGTCAACCACAGTGACTCCAGCTATAACCCCACCCACCTTACCCATTTCTGCTCCACGTCTTCATCTTCCAACGCCAGCAAAATTTGACGGATCTCCAAGATTCTGCAGGGGATTTCTCAACCAGTGTGAGATTCAGTTTGAGCTACAACCTGGCAATTTTCCCAGTGACCGTACAAAAATTGCCTACATTATTTCTCTTCTCAGTGGCTCAGCCCTTGATTGGGCATCACCGTTATGGGAGAGGTCCGACACCCTGCTATCTTCTTACACTGCATTTGTGTCAACATTCAGGCGCATCTTCGACGAGCCAGGCAGGGTAACTTCAGCTTCGTCTGAGATTCTCCGTTTACGCCAGGAATCACGTACTGTAGGACAATATCTTATACAGTTCCAGATCCTGGCATCCGAACTGGCATGGAACGACGAGGCCCTGTATGCTGCATTCTGGCATGGTTTATCCGAGCGTATTAAAGATGAGTTAGCTACCAGAGACTTACCCTCCAAGTTAGATGAGCTAATCTCACTTTGTACGAAAGTTGACTTACGTTTCAGAGAGAGAGCAACTGAGCGTGGAAGATCATCTGCTCCAAAATCTTCTACTCCTCCTCCTCCTCGCCAACTGTCACCAACTACAGATGAACCCATGCAAATTGGCCGTTCCCGTTTAACTCCTGCTGAGCGCCGAAGACGTCTCTCCGAGTTTCTCTGTCTGTATTGTGCAGCTCCGTCTCACACCATTAATGCCTGTCCCAAACGTCCGGGAAACTCCAAATCCTAGCTCGCCAAGGAGAGGGCCGGCTAGGAGTAATGATCTCCTCTCCATCTCCTCAAGATTGTAACCTCCCAGTCTCGCTTCAAGTTGCTCAACGTTATCAGAACGTCATTGCCCTCCTGGATTCCGGAGCAGCTGGGAACTTTATTACTGAAGCCTATGTTAAACGGTGGTCCCTACCCACCGAGAGACTTCCTTCATCCTTTTCCTTAACTGCTGTGGATGGCAGTAAAATTTTTGATACAGTTATTTCTCTAAGGACTCTACCAGTTCGTCTGAGAGTGGGAGTTCTTCATTCCGAACTTATTTCATTTTTAGTGATTCCAAGAGCCACACATCCTGTGGTCCTGGGCCTTCCATGGCTCCGTCTTCACAATCCTACAATTGATTGGACGACTACGCAAATCCTGGCATGGGGTTCCTCCTGTACTAAGACATGTTTGTTTAAAGTGTTGCCTGTCTGTTCTTCCTCCCCCAGGTCGTCTGATGTTCCACCTCCTCCATATCAAGATTTCACGGATGTGTTCAGTAAAGCTTCTGCTGATATCCTTCCTCCTCATAGAGAATGGGACTGCCCGATTGATCTCGTTCCAGGGAAGGTTCCACCTCGAGGCCGAACTTATCCGTTGTCTCTCCCCGAGACACATTCTATGGAGGAATACATTAAAGAGAACCTAGCAAAGGGGTTCATTCGACCTTCTTCTTCTCCAGCCGGCGCAGGCTTCTTTTTTGTAAAGAAGAAAGATGGTGGTCTGCGGCCGTGCATCGACTACAGAGGTTTGAACGACATTACCATCAAGAACCGCTATCCTTTACCCCTGATTACTGAGCTCTTTGACAGAGTTAGCGGAGCTACCATCTTTACAAAGCTGGACCTGAGAGGTGCATACAATCTCATCCGGATCCGTGAGGGTGACGAGTGGAAGACCGCATTTAACACCCGTGACGGACATTATGAGTACCTCGTCATGCCCTTCGGATTGAGCAATGCTCCAGCTGTCTTCCAGCATTTCGTCAATGAGATCTTCAGAGACATTCTATACCGTCATGTCGTGGTCTATCTAGATGATAACCTCATTTTTGCCAACGATTTAGAGGAACATCGTTTCTGGGTAAAGGAGGTTCTGTCCCGTCTCCGTGTCAATCATCTCTACTGCAAATTAGAGAAATGCGTCTTTGAAGTCAAGTCCATTCCGTTTCTAGGGTACATTGTGTCCGGTTCCGGACTAGAGATGGATCCTGAGAAACTACAAGCAATCCAGAATTGGCCGGTACCCTTAACCCTCAAAGGGGTCCAGAGGTTCTTAGGGTTCGCCAATTATTACCGAAAGTTTATACGAGACTTTTCCACCATTGTGGCGCCTATTACTGCTTTCACCAAGAAGGGTGCTAACCCGTCCAAGTGGTCTGAAGAAGCCATGCAAGCTTTTCATCTTTTAAAACAGAGGTTCATCTCTGCACCTGTCCTGAAACAGCCTGACATCGACTCTCCTTTCATCTTAGAGGTGGATGCCTCCTCCGTTGGAGTAGGAGCGGTGTTATCTCAGAGGGCTAAAGATGGTCATTTACATCCTTGCAGTTTCTTCTCACGGAAGTTCTCCCCAGCGGAGCGCAACTATGCCATTGGCGACCAGGAGTTGCTAGCCATCAAGCTCGCTCTAGAGGAGTGGAGATATCTGTTGGAGGGAGCTTCTCATTCAATCACCATCCTTACAGACCACAAGAACCTTCTATATCTAAAAGGCGCACAATGTCTCAACCCTCGTCAGGCAAGATGGGCACTTTTCTTTTCTAGGTTCGACTTTAAACTCCAGTTCTGTCCGGGCTCTCAGAATCGCAAGGCCGATGCCCTTTCCCGCTCATGGGAGCAAGAAAATGAGTCAGAGTCTTCAGACAAGCATCCTATTATAAATCCGTTGGCATTCTCCACGGTAGGGATGGACTCTACGCCCCCATCAGGGAAAAGTTTTGTGAAGCCGACACTAAGGAAGAAGCTCATGCATTGGGCCCATGCTTCCCGTTTTGCCGGACATACAGGTATCCAAAAAACCCTGGAGTTTATCTCTAGGTCCTATTGGTGGCCAACTCTGAAAAAGGACGTTTTGGAGTTTATTGCATCTTGCCCAAAGTGTGCTCAACATAAAGTATCCCGCCAGTCGCCTGCGGGGCAACTGGTTCCACTATCTGTTCCCCGTCGACCATGGACCCATTTGTCGATGGATTTTATTACAGATTTGCCCATGTGCAACAAGTTCAATACCATCTGGGTGGTAGTTGACCGGTTCACCAAGATGGCACACTTCATTCCTCTCACCGGTCTTCCGTCAGCTTCCAAGTTGGCTCAAGTATTCATACAAGAGATCTTCCGACTCCACGGTCTTCCTGAAGAAATTATCTCAGATCGAGGAGTTCAATTCACAGCCAAATTCTGGCGAAGTTTATGTCAAGTCCTCCAAGTCAAGTTAAAGTTTTCCACGGCTTACCATCCTCAGACCAATGGTCAAACTGAGAGGGTGAATCAGGACTTGGAGGCCTTCCTCCGCATCTATGTGTCCTCCTCTCAAGATGACTGGGTTCAATTACTTCCCTGGGCCGAGTTCTGTCATAACAACCAGTATCATTCTTCATCTTCCTCAACACCATTCTTCACCAACTTTGGATTCCACCCTAAAGTCCCTGAGTTCCAACCGCTTCCAGCAACTTCTGTTCCCGCAGTGGATATCACCTTGCATCAGTTTGCCAATATCTGGAAGAGCGTACGATCAGCTCTGCTCAAGGCATCGTTCAGGTACAAGAAGTTTGCGGATAAGAAGCGTCGAGCAGTTCCTGCTCTCAAGGTGGGTGATCGGGTATGGTTATCCACGAAGAATTTGAGGTTAAGAGTTCCCAGTATGAAGTTTGCACCTCGCTACATCGGTCCTTTTAAAATTGATCAAGTCATCAATCCTGTTGCTTACAGACTCCAGTTACCTCCCTTTTTAAAAATACCCAGGACATTCCATGTTTCCCTGTTGAAACCGCTAATCTTGAATCGGTTTCATTCCTCACTTCCACCAACTCCGAAAGTCCAAACTCAACGAGGCGTTGAGTATGAAGTGGCCAAGATCCTGGACTCACGTCACCGTTACGGTCAACTTCAGTATCTCATTGACTGGAAGGGCTATGGTCCTGAAGAACGCTCTTGGACCAATGCCTCTGACGTCCATGCTCCTGCCTTGGTCCGAAATTTCCACGCAAAGTTTCCTTTAAAGCCTAAGAAGTGTCCTGGGGCCACTCCTAAAGGGGGGGGTGCTGTCACGATCCGGGTATCTGGACGCCATTACTTACCCTTCAGATGCCTCCTAAGGCGGGCTCAGCGTTCCAGGACCGGATTCCGCTGTTCCTGAGTTTCCACATGCAGAGTGGTCTTTTCATCAGCCGCGGCCTCCGCTGTGCCCGCGTGGTTAAATGTGCATCTATCAGCCTGGCGTCTCCTGTCTCCGGTGGCCGGCGCCGCCATTACTGTTTCCCAGACCACATGGATTACAAACCAAACTTCCCTCCAAGTGTCTGCATGGGCGCAGCCATCTTGGATTCTGTCATCTGATCATTTCCACCAATCTGCTGTCTGTGTTGTTGATTTGCATAATTGTCTAGCCAACCCCTTCCTTGCTGCAGGTATAAGTAAGCTGTACCTGAGCAAGGAAGACGTCAGTGCTTTGGTTGTCAAACCTAGTTCCTGTTTGTCTCTCTTCTATGATTGTCTTCCAGGTTCCAGCTCCTGTCTCAAGACTTCCACCATAGAGACCCGCACCAGCATTCCACCTGCGGTGTAGCCTGACTCTCCAATCCATTGTGGATTCATCTGTTTCCAGCTACAACACTACCTGCTTCCAGCCTCAGCTTCCAGCAGAGTACAGCTTCCCTTAAAGGGCCGGTGTCCTTTCTACACTTTACCACTCTCCACCGGAATTATTATTTCTCCGCTCTCAAGTTCTACATTTCAGTTCACATTTCATCGCTCCCAAAGTTCATTTATTATTTAACTGGTTCCAGCCAGTATCCACTCCGTGCTAACAACAGTCTGGTTCCAGCCAGTATCCACAGCAGCTGTTTTACCTTCAGCAACCCAGCTCTTCCTGGAACACCAGCTGGTACAATCCTGGGTTATCTCCATTGCTACAGCCGGGCCTGGTAAGGACTTTCCATCTAGGAGATCATAAGAACTATCTCACACTACCAGTGCCCTGTGGCTCCTGCCATGCTGTAGTACTCAGGAACTGTATTTATTCTTTGCTGACTTTTACGTTTTCTTTTATTGCTGCTGTGATGCGGAGTTGTCATAATAAACATCATTGACTTTTATCTAAGTTGTCGTGGTCACGCCTTCGGGCAGTTATTATTCATGTTACTTACATGTCCAGGGGTCTGATACAACCTCCCAGGTTCCGGTACATCTCAGCCCCTACAACTGAGGCTGCCTCCCGTCAGCTCAGGCCCTCAGTTGTGACAAGCACTAGTTACAGAAAAGCTGGATTTTGATATGAATAACAAGTATGTATTGCTGGACATGCCAGTAGCTGGAGATACATCTGTACCAGAGACTACCAGCATGGAAGTTCAACCACAAAAAAAAGTTATTTTGCTAGATTAAATATCAGCAAACCAGCTAAAAGATATGGAGGTATATTTACAAAGATTCGTGTTTTGGCCGTTTTGAAGGGTGTTTGAACTCGAATGGTATCGGGTGCATTTTACTGCAACTTTTTGAATCCTGATACGATCATTCACTAAGCTGCCGAGTTTTGCACAATCGTTTTTTCCGATGTCGATGTGATTCGTAATATCAGGCAGTGTTTTACGGGAGTGATGAGTAAAACACTGCCTGACAAAACACAAGGAATCCCGGCCGGATCTGTGAGATCCATGCAGGGCTTCATTGTGTACCTTAAAAAGTTGATTAAAGTCTTAAAAATTCTGAAAAAAATTTGCGTGGGGTCCCCCCTCCTAAGCACAACCAGCCTCGGGCTCTTTGAGCCGGCCCTGGTTGGAAAAATATGGGGGGAAAAATGACAGTGGTTCCCCCATATTTAATCAACCAGCACCGGGCTCTGCGCCTGGTCCTGGTTCCAAAAATACGGGGGACAAAAAGCGTAGGGGTCCCCTGTATTTTTGAAACCAGCACCGGGCTCCACTAACCAGGTACATAATGCCACAGCCGGGGGACACTTTTATACTGGTCCCTGCGGCCCTGGCATTACATACCCAACTAGTCACCCCTGGCCGGGGTACCCTGGAGGAGTGGGAACCCCTTAAATCAAGGGGTCCCCCCCTCCAGCCATCCAAGGGCCAGGGGTGAAGCCCGAGGCTGTCCCCCCCCATCCAAGGGCGGCGGATGGGGGGCTGATAGCCTTTTGAAATAATTTGAATATTGTTTTTAGTAGCAGTACTACAAGTCCCAGCAAGCCTCCCCCGCAAGCTGGTACTTGGAGAACCACAAGTACCAGCATGCGGTGGAAAACCGGGCCCGCTGGTACCTGTAGTACTACTACTATAAAAATACCCCCAAAAAACAGGACACACACACCGTGAAAGTATAAGTTTATTACATACATGCACACCTCCATACATACATACTTACCTATGTTCCCACGAGGCTCGGTCCTCTTCTCCATGTAGAATCCTTGGGGCACCTGTGAAAAAAATTATACTCACATAATCCAGTGTAGAATCAGACCTTTGTATAATCCACGTACTTGGCAAAATAATAAAACGGAAACCCGACCACGCACTGAAAGGGGTCCCATGTTTACACATGGGACCTCTTTCCCCGACTGCCAGGACCCCGCCTGACTCCTGTCAAAGAGGGTCCCTTCAGCCAATCAGGGAGCGCTACATCGTGGCACTCTCCTGATTGGCTGTGTGCTCCTGTAGTGTCTGTGAGGCAGCACACGGCACAGATACAATGTAGCGCCTGTGCGCTCCATTGTAGCCAATGGTGGGAACTTTGCGGTCTGCGGTGAGATTACTTTCGGTCAACCGCTGACCGCAAAGTTCCCACCATTGGCTACCTTGGATGGGGGGACAGCCTCGGGCTTCACCCCTGGCCCTTGGGTCGCTGGAGGGGGGGACCCCTTGATTTAAGGGGTTCCCACTCCTCCAGGGTACCCCGGCCAGGGGTGACTAGTTGGGTAAGTAATGCCAGGGCCGCAGGGACCAGTATAAAAGTGTCCCCCGGCTGTGGCATTATGTACCTGGCTAGTGGAGCCCGGTGCTGGTTTC
The DNA here is from genome assembly GCF_028390025.1 of Pseudophryne corroboree. NCBI lineage: Eukaryota > Metazoa > Chordata > Amphibia > Anura > Myobatrachidae > Pseudophryne > Pseudophryne corroboree. The sequence goes on from NC_086446.1 coordinate 729,693,140, forward strand.
AAAAATATGGGGGACCCCTATGCTTTTTGTCCCCCGTATTTTTGGAACCAGGACCAGGCGCAGAGCCCGGTGCTGGTTGATTAAATATGGGGGAACCCCTGTCATTTCCCGCCCCATATTTTTCCAACCAGGACCGGCTCAAAGAGCCCGAGGCTGGTTATGCTTAGGAGGGGGGACCCCACGCAAATTTTTTTTTCAGTTTTTACACTAAACAGACCCTTTCCCATAGATAACCATGCACAGATCTCACTGATCCGTGCATGATTATCCAAACTCGACTGGAAAAAGCAGGTCTATTTTTTTGCTGCTTTTTTAACGAATCTAAAAAAAACAGACCCGCACTTGAGCTCTCAGAAACTAACACCCAAATACGAATGAATAGTGAATGCCCATATTGTATGAAATAACAGCCGTGTTTGACCGATAGTCTATTCATTCTGAACTTTGCAAATCAAACCATTACGAATAGTCCAAACACTGCCGAGATTGGTGCTTAGTGAATTCCCGGATTGGGACTTAGAAAAAAAAACACAAATCGGACAGACTCGGATTTTTAGTAAATACTGGCCATGGTGAGGAATTTGTAAACCACTACATAATCGAGAGCCAAAGTTGTGCAGTAGTCCAAAAAGTCAAGAGACTGTGGCCAAGGCCTACGCCATCAGTGAGAAGAGTATTGTTGATGTACCTATTAAGAAGACCAAACCAAAGTTGCTTGACATGTTACTGTTCTAACCTCATTAGTGTTCTAACCTAATTAGTATCTAACCTCACCTGTCTTACAGGTTGCTATGAGAAAATGTAATTTGATTATTTGTGTAACATGTAGAAGCTTGTAGCAAGGGGGTGTTAGAAAAGAGGGGTGCTATTACGCATACTCCAATATGGCTTCTCCGAGGATGCTTCATTCCTTAACCAAGATGGCCATAGATTTACTACTGTGCATGCACTGACCAATCTTGTTACTGTATAGGGTGACATAGGGGTCTATTTATGAAGCTGTGATAAGAGTGGAAAAGTGAGCTAGTGGAGAAGTTTCCCATGGCAACCAACCAGCTTTGAGATAGCATTTATCAAGTGCATTCTATAAAAGTATACTTAGCAGCTGATTAGCTGCCATGGGTTACATCTCCTCTGGTTCACTTCTACAAGCTTTTCACTGCTTTGTGAATAGACTTGATAGTGAGAGATGGACGTCTCTCCCTTAGCTCCAATAGATCTGCTATATATTATCCAGATTGACTGCTATTCCAGCATCCTGCACCTCTACTTGTATCTAAAGGACAGTCACAGGTTGGTGAGCTGTCATAACCTCACTCCGCTACAAGCTCTACTTCATACCGTAACCAGTGTAACAGTGAGTAACACTGTACCTTCACTTCTCAATAAACCCTACTATTAGTTAAGTCACTGGACTTTTCCATAAGTCAGAAAACACTCTGTTGGTGTGTACACTTCTCTGCCATATATCAGCGTATGCAAACACATATTTATAACACTCCCAAGTCCTTAACCACTTGCCTGGCATGGTTGCATTAAATGCGACAACACCAGCCAGTGTTTTATCTGACCTGGTCGCACAGGATGCGACCAGTCAGATAAACAGTGCTAGCAGCAGCAGGGAAGGTCCCTCTGCCTCCCTGCACCCTCCCCACAGTGTGACTGTGCTGTCGATCATTGCTGATCGGTCAGCACCGCAGGACCCATTCTCTCCCAGCAGCTGTAGATAATAGATCAGGCATTCCCAACCACGGTCCTCAAGCACACCAACAGTGCAGGTTTTAGTGATATCCAGGCTGCAGCACAGATGGTTGAATCAAAATAACTGAGTTACTAATTATGTCACCTGTGCTGAAGCCTGGATATCACTAAAACCTGCACTGTTGGTGTGCCTTGAGGACCGTGGTTGGGAATGCCTGTAATAGATAATAGCAGCCGCTGGGGAAGTTTAAAACAAACCCCCCCCCCAAGCCACACCCATACCCCCCCCCCCCCCTGTGTACCTGGTGGATGTCCGGCTCTAAAAGGTAAAATTGCGAGGGTCGCGATGTTACCGATGTTTTGATGGTTGTGATGTTCTTGACCAATGTATCAAAGTTTTTTAAAAAAACATTTTTTTGGAAAATACATTTTACATTTTTTTTTTTTAACTAAAATCATTTTGCATAGGGTTAGATTCATGTTCTTCCCCTGATTCACTCATACAAAAACCCGACAATTTCTGAGCATTTTTTTTTTAGGGGGGAGGAATCGTCAGTTAAGTGGTTAAAAGTTAGGAAGTAGTGTAAAATGCTATATACGTATGACTGCACATATGGGGACTAATTCTGAGTTAGAAGCAGGGATGGACTGGGCATAAACATCAGGCCTGGCGTTCTTTTCATGACAACACACAGAAAAGGGAATGTGGCAATTTGCTTTGGGAGCATGTCACAAGTCACAGGGGCATAGCCACATGCTATGCTCCATCTAAGCATGCCGACTGAGCATAGCAATGGGAAGTAGAGCTGTATGGCGAGGCCTTCAGACAACCGGATTGGCCCATCAATCCATTGGCCATTCTGGCATTTGAAAGGGTTCCGGAACCATTGATATATAATTAACTACTTTAACCAATCTTTTGAACTAACTGCTCGGTTTGTGTAGTCTGGAGGCACAGGGCTTCTTCTGTGAGTGATAGGCTGGGACTCCAAAGGTAGGACGTAGAAGAGGCAGCCACAATACTGTCTGCATGTTCCATTTCACTGAATGCAGATACATGACAGCCAGGAAAGTTCTTCTGATAAGCCTCCAAACCTCTCCCCACCCCCTAACACCACACTGTATCTGTACTGCACTCTCTGCACTGCAGTCAGTGACATGGAAAAAGCAGGTAGTGCGATGGCCACTCCTCCCTCTCCTCTAGTCTTCTCCTCCTACCTTTGGAGTCCTAGCCTGTTACAGAGAGCTGGCATCCTCCTCAGTGTTGTACCTGGTAGAATAGGTCCTAGTGCAGTAGCTAGCCCTTTATGGCACAGTATCAGTTTATGAAACTCCTCGCGCCAGACAAAGGCTGCATTAGAGGAGTCATGAGATCATTATCCCTGAAAATACCTCCATTAGTATAAACTAGCCTTCAGGATCATGTTCCAAGAAGCTACACATTTTGGAGCTTGGTATTTAGGGATATGACTGCAGTCCCTATTGTCAATAATGTTGACTGAATTCCGCAGAGGTTGCCTTTTGTAGGATATTTCTGTGAATAAATAAATATACCTGTAGATACTGTATGTATGTATTGGCTTTGCTTCAGCTCTTATGTAGTCAGTTTGTTATTGTTTGAGACTGAGATAGCTGGATGCTATATTGATGCCAGCCATCAAGGCCGCAATGAGACATCCCTAGGCCTGTAGGAGAGTGACTGGCTCCTGGAACTCATGTGGCCCGATTTAATCACCGTTGTGCCACTCTAGTAGATCCTGCTCCTGGAGTGTCCAACTTCACAGGTGTCATGGCCTGGCAACAGTGGACTCTTCACTTACCTGTCCACTGCTCACTGTGGATTGAGTCTGGTGGCTCCCACGGGTGGTCTGCTCCTTATGTGGTAGTGGCTCCCAACTAGCTGGTATCTCCACATGGTGGGTCGCTGCCGACTCCAGTCCATGGGCGCCGGCATTTTCCCGCAGGTCAGCTGACTAGTATCTCCTATATAATAGCCCAATTCTGTGACCTTGTGATTCATTTGCTAACGCTGGGCGGAGTTACAACAGTGGGCGGAGTTAGTCAAATGAGTCACAGAGATCTGGCCAACTCTACAGGAGACTAGGAGCAGAAGCAGATAGAATGGGCATTGGGCATGGCACAGGCAGGGGTGCAGACCTCCCAGCTTTCTGCAGGAGCTTTCTGCAGGCAGAAGGAGGGACACACACACACCCGGCGAAAAGGGGGCGTGGCTTCACGGGAGGGTCCCCGTTTTCGTCAGTGAGGGAGCACAGTGGCAAACGCAGGATTTGCATGGGGGGGTTTCCAGAACTGGGCGGAGCCAATCACGGGGTGCGGACTGAGGTGACCCAGTATATGCTGGGTCCGTAAAACTAATGTGTCTGTGTGTGTGTGTGTGTGTGTGTGTGTACACACACACACACACACACACACACACACACACACACACACACACACATAGAATGTAAGCTCTCACGAGCAGGGCCCTCTTCCCTCATGTGCTTACCCTTTTCTTACTTTAATAATCTTCAGCTGCACCAAATCCAGCAGTCTTCTGCCACCTGATACTTATTCCAGTGTCATCTGCTGATGTAGCTATGTTATTTACTCTGTACTTGTCCTATATTGTTGTCAACTGTAAGTTGCTGTTTTCCTGTTTGATTATTTGTTTATGTACTCTGTAATTGTGCACTGCGGAACCCTTGTGGCGCCATATAAATAAAGGATAATAATAATAATAATAATAATATATCTACACATATATATATATATATATATATATACACACATACATATACACATATACATAGCATATTAAACATGCATACATACATATATATATATAATATATATATATACATATATGTACACACACATACAGTACACATATATATATACACATGTATATATATCATGTGTGTGTGTGTGTGTGTGTTTATATGTATGTATGTATGTATGTATGTATATACATGTGTATATATGTATGCACGTGGATATATATGTACTTTAAATTAAAATAAAGTAAACTTTTACTGCACTTACAAGTGCCACCAGGAAGACAGCAGGCTGCAGAGGACGCTAGACAGCCATTAATAATACTCATGCAGCAAAAAAAAAAAAAAAAAATTTTTTTTTTAGTGAAGGGGGGTTTCTGGGTACTCGGAAACCCCCCCTGGGTGCGCCACTGGGAGCATGCCCAGCGCTCTGTGAGCTGCTGGCATGCTCCCAGGGGCTGATTATGAGTCCGGGGTGCCCAGGGCACTTGTGACAGGGGAGCCCTATCTCATTGCTGTGCCTGCTGTGGGTTGGGGGCGTGGCCTAATCGCGCCCGCGCGGCCACGCCCCCATAAATTTCGATTTTTATTTTTATTTTTTTGATGGGATTTTGGCCCCTCAGCTAGGGCTAAATCCAGAGGAGGTGGTCGCTCCCCCCCTACACACCCGCACAGGCAGAAGAAAGCAGGGAGACTGCTGCCTCCCTGCAACACCACAGACCTGCCTACACGTAGCGTGCGCTGACTGTAGCACAATGCTGCCGCTGTTACTGGCAGGACGGGGGGGGGGGGTAGCTTCTGAGCTGGGACAGAGCTACTCCAGCTGGGGGGTCCCCTAAAACTGTGGGGCCAACGGTACGTATGCCCTGCCCCCCCCCACCTTAATCCGGCTCTGCTGCTGGAACCCCCCCATTAATCCGTACCCCCTGATGCCCCTTCTCCCTCTGTCTCCACTATTCACCGCTGCTCTGCTAAGCAGAACAGCGAGTACAGGAGCTTTCCAACTGCCCCCCCACCGCCGGACACTGCGACCCGCGGGTGGGACAGCGGGACAGACCCCAAAAAATGGGACTGTCCCGCGAAAATCGGGACATTTGGGAGGTATGGGGGTGTGTGAGGGGTATGTCATACAGACAGACGGGCACCGGCTCACTGTGTGCTTGACCCCCCACATCGGCATACTCAGCAGGGTCTCTCTGATGCGGAGGAGCGTCACTTTCTGGCACACTCCATGCTTCTTAGCTGCAGTTTAGTGGGGCACCTGCTGCTGTGCAGGTTCCATACTGCCTCTGTTATCTCCAGCCCCGGCAACCCCACCGCTAGCTGCAGCGCTGCCACCCGCAGTGGAGTGCGCCCAGCTCATTCACACACTTTAGCTGGCGGGTAGCGCTGCAGAAATCCGAGCTGCTTGCAGGCTCTGACCCACTCCTCCCTCCAGCCGCAGCGTCTCCTGGGAGCTAACCAGTCACTCCCAGTCTCCCCTTACCACAGTGCCCGGAAGCCGTGAGGTCCGCGCCACGTGCATGCTATGACCCCCTCCTCCCTCCAGCCGCAGCATCTCCTGGGGGCTAACCAGTCATTTCCAGTCTCACCTTACCACAGTGCCCGGCAGCTGCGCGAGGTCTGCGGTGTGTGACTGAGGAGGGGGGGAGGGATGCGGACGGGCAGAGGAAGCAGGACTCCAGCCTGAGAGAGTCAGCCATGCCAAGTCTCCAGCAGCAGCAGATCCCAACAGGTTGGAGTGGAACAGCAGCAGCCAGTAGCAGTGATTCCGGTAAGACACATCTGTCTGTCACCACTGTTTTGTCCCTAATACCAATCTCTCCCGTGCCCTGTGTTCTGTCATGTCCCTGTCACCCCTGGCCTTGCCCTGCCACCCTTATCCTGGCCCTGTCACCCTTATCCTGTCCCTATCATTTCTGTCCTGGCCCCGTCACCCCTGTCCTGGCCCCGTCACCCCTGTCCTGGCTCTGTTACTGCATACCCTCCAACTACCTTTTATGGCATGTACAGTACCCGCACCGCCTCCAGACCTCTCCCCAATGCACCACACCTCCGCACCTTCCCCTCCACCACATGCGGCACTCCACCCCTCCCCCACATGCTGTGCCTCCAGACCCCCTACACCACCCGTGGCTCCCACTCCTCCACCCCTTCACCACCCACAGCACCTCCAGGCCCCTTCCACCATTCACCCCCCTTAAATGTCTCCCCCAACACCTGCTCCCCTCCACCCGCAGCATCTGCAGACACCCTCCTCCATCAACGGTCCCCCCCTCCCCCACCCCTCCCCCACCATTTGCACCCCCGCACCTGCCCCTCCACCACCTGCAGCACCTCCGGACCTCCTTTCCCATCCGCCGCAACACCCGTACCTGCCCCTACCCTACCCATGGTGCCTGCGGTCCCCTACCCAACCCCCGGCACTCCCGTCCCTTCCCATCCAACAGCACCTCCGGAACCCTTCATCCATCCACAACATCCCCACACCTGCCCCTCTCCCACCCGTGGCACCCCTGCCCCTCCACCACCTTCAGTGCCTCCGGACCCCTCCCCCATCTGCATCCCCCACTCCTCTGCCCCTCCCCCACGCGCAGCACCTCCCGAACCTTCCCCATCCGGGCCCCACCCCCACTTCTGCCTCCCTCCACCCGCAGCATCTACAGACACCATCCGCAGTCCCCCCCACACCCGCTACATTCTGTACATCGCGCCCTGCAGGTGCTGTTCACGCCGTCGCAAGGGGCTGCGCCTCCTTCACCATCGCACGCCCTTTCATTGTGCAATATTTAACAACTAACAAAGGAATGCAGGTAATACTCCATATAATACAAATATTAAACCCCAGAAAGGCATGCAAGGGTTAAGGGGGCGTAGCCCCTTGCGACGGTGTGAAGAGCGCCCGTAGGGCGCGATGAAGCACCTAGTTATTATTATTATCCTTTATTTATATGGCGCCACAAGGGATCCGCAGCGCCCAATTACAGAGTACATAAACAAATAATCAAACAGGAAAACAGCAACTTAAAGTTGATGACAGTATAGGACAAGTACAGGGTAAATAAACATAGCTACATCAGCAGATGACACTGGAATAAGTATCAGGTGGCAGAAGACTGCTGGATTTGGTACAGTTGAATAGTATTAAAGTAAGAAAAGGATAAGCACATGAGGGAACAGAGCCCTGCTCGTGAGAGCTTACATTCTAAAGGGGAGGGGTAGACAGACAGGGGTGAGACAGATGGGGTACATAGAGAGCGTGGAACAGAGGTTTAGGATGAAATTTGGCTGGGTTTGTTAAAGAAGTGGGTCTTGAGAGCCCGTTTGAAGTTTTGTAGAGAGGTGGAGAGTCTGAGGGGGAGAGGTAGGGAATTCCAGAGAAGTGGTGCAGCACGTGAAAAATCTTGGAGGTAGGAGTGGGAGGAAGGAATCCGTAGACAGGAGAGTCGGCGTGCATTAGCAGAGCAAAGAGGACGGGTGGGAGTGTAAAGGGAGATAAGGTCAGAGATGTAGATGGGAGAGGAGTGGGTGAGGACTTTGTAAATGAGTGTGAGAAGCTTGAAATGGATTCTGAAAGGGAAGGGGAGCCAGTGAAGGTCTAGTAAGAGAGGAGAGGTGGATGTAGTGCGTTTGGTGAGGAAGATGAGCCGGGCAGCAGCATTGATGATAGATTGGAGTGGAGAGAGGTATTTGTCAGGAATGCCAGTCAGGAGGAGATTACAGTAGTCCAGTCTGGAGATGACCAGTGAGTGGATAAGAGTCTTAGTAGCATCCTGGGTCAGAAAGGGTCTGATCCTGGAAATATTTTTTAATGAAAACAGCAGGTTTGTGAGAGGTACTGAATGTGTGGTTTGAAGGAGAGGGAGGAGTCAAGGATTACTCCAAGACAGCACATTTGGGGGCTAGAGGAGATAGTAGTGCCATCAATAGATGACCAATCGTGGGGCTCCAGACTGTCATGTGAGCCATGACACCAATGGCACTCCAGCAATGGGTTTAAAAGGAAGCCTTGTACAGGGATCCGGCACCTGAACAACGGCGCTCCCTGCAACGTAGCTGGGCTCTAGTCCTGCACTACCAGCAGCACTAGTTTGTGTTCATATCCATGTCAAGCCTGGTAAAGTCTCACCGGAGCCAGCCAGTTAAGTTCATCCTCAGGTCCGGCCTGATAGAACCTCACCAGTTCCTGCTGGTTCAGTTCAAGCCAAGAAAGCCACCAGCGTCAGCCTCCACATCCCAGTATCTAACCTTGAATAGATGGTATTGCTCCGCATCCTAGTATCTAATCTTAAATAGCTGGTACTGCTCCACATCCAGCATCTAATTCTGAGTAGCTGGTACTGCTCCACATTCCTGTGTCTAATCCTGAGTAGCTGGCACTGCTCCCGCATCCCAGCATCTAACCCTCAGTAGCTGCTACTGCTCTGCATCCCAGCATCTAATCCAAATAGCTGGTACTGCTCCGCAACCCAGCATTTCTGGTTAATTAGTCCCTCCGCATTTCCAATAATTCAATACAAAAATACTAGTCAGACTGCGTAGGTCATGTAATATGGCCGAAAGCAACATAAACTCACCGGATGGGCATGCGGCACGCCTCTTAATGCATCACTCTGGCACGGAAGGGGTTACAGTTTTTGTGGGAGGAACGTAAGGAAAACTGCCTAGAATGTGATTGGCTGGATTCTGTATAGGGGCTGGTCTGACATACATATAGTCTTCAGACCTAGGACAGCCTGTCTCTTTGCTGTTGTTTCCGTGGACCAGCTAAGTACAAGCTAATATCCTAAAGTTATCAGTGTTTCCTTAAAACACTTTGCTTCCTACTAACTGTCCTTTTTTCTATTTGCATTAATCTTTACTTCTTTCTGCTTTATATAATCCCTACCTCTCTTCTACCTCTTTCTGTCCTATTTACTTTCTTTTCTACCTCTTATTTATTGTATGTGACTGTACATTGTCCCTGTCTGTTCGTCCCCTCCAATGGCCGCTGTACGCGGCGCGGGCCTGCCTACTCGCTACTCGACTTCTCCGTGAGCCGAACGAGCCGGGGCAGACCTCCTGCGCCTGGGGCGGCAGTGTCCATGAGCGTCCTCGGTCGGGCTCGACCGCCCGCTCTCGCGGCCCCCCGGGTGCCTGCTCAAGCTTCTTCTCCGCGGTGACGGATGACGCGGCGCTGGGTGTCTCGGGGCGGCGGAGGCGGCCTGCTAGGCCGGGCGCTTCCTCGCCGCGGCGGCCGCTAATCTGGTGGTGGGCAGGCAGTGCTCCCTCCCTGCATCTGGGCACACGCTTTCTTTTTGCGCGGGGAGGGAGGGGGACTGTCCCCCCTCCCCCCCCCACACACACACACACAAGGTGCTTTTGTACATCGCTCCCTCCCTGCAGCTGGGCACAGGCCTTCTTTTTCTACGAGGAGGGAGGGGGACTGGGGGACTGCCCCCCCCCACCCCCGCACAGACGGTGCTTATGTATAATGTAATGTTCAACAGTGGTATAGGGAGGAGAAGGATGCCGTTTTGAGTCTGGGGCGGCATCATACAGATATATATATTCCACACATTGCTCCCCAGAGCTGTTGCGAGGTCACATGGTGGCCGGCTGCAGTGGGTACGGCCAGCCCGTCTGCACTACTGCGACTTGGCCGGGGACGCCGTCGGCCCTCACAAGGGGGCCCCCATACAGCCTAATCAGCCCAAGCACAGTTGGCCACTTTATACGCAGGTGCAGGGTCACGCTCTGCTGCCCGCGGTGGGACGGGGCTCCGTGCCCGCAATGCCGCGGCCGGGCCGATGTCGCCGTGGGCCCGCGCCGGGGGGGGTCGCATTGGGCCCGGTTAGGCCGGCCGCGCTGGGGCCGATACTGCGGCCTCGCCCCCTCCCCCGCAGTGGGTAGCGCCGTGGCACCGGCCCGCACTGGGGATTACCCGGAAGCCTGGTAGTGCCGGACGGCGTGCCCGTGCTACCCTGGCCAGCCACAGACACGAAGCACAGTTGCAGGCCGGTACCCCCCCCCCCCCCCCCCCAAGGAAACGACCTGAGCAGGCGGCCAGCACGTTCTCTAGGCCTAGCAGGGAAATAGGCACAGGGTACAAGTGCGCTGCGTCTAACAGTTCCAGCAATCAGGGATCTAGTCCCAAGACCAATACAAGGGATAGTGGGATGGCGCGATGTAGGCGGTCAGGCACTACTCATTGCAGCAGGACAGCAATGCCGTTACACCCGACAGCTAGGGGTCCTTTTCCCCTACAGGTGGTTTGCTAACCTCCCGTGTGGCGCGGGACTCGCGTCCCATGTCTGAACTTAGCGCGCCCGCGTCCGCACCTTTGATGGACCCCACCGTCTTGTCCGCCTTTGTTCCGCAGTCGCGTCAGATGCGGTCCCCTTGTTATCCTCCGTACCCGGGGGTCAGGGGCCGGCAGCCACTTCTCTGGATGATAGCATCGCGCAGATGCTTACGCCGCTACTGTCCTCTGACGGACCGGCTCGCCCGCCCCGCTCGCGGAGGAGGTGGGACCGCTGGGGGTTCACGGGAACAGTGTCTCCTTGGTCTCCCCATCCGTGGACGTCGGGACTGGAATGGAGTCAGCTGGTGCCTCCGTGAGTCATCCGGAGCGAGCAGGGACGTACGCAGTTGCTTCTCGTGCAGGTGAGTCTTCATCGGACCCTGTCCTGGCCCGGGGTAGTATGGTTACTCCCCCCCCCCCCCCCCCGTAGCGGGTTGGGATCACGTACTCAGTCCCGCTCCTCTAGCGAGGGTGGACGTACGCGTAGGGATCCCAGCAAGCGCGGTAGACACAGGCATAGGCGTTGGGGCATGGTCCTCCGACGGCTGTTTGCACAGGGTCAATGGCGAGAGCGCTGAAACTCGGCGGTGCAACGTGGTCTGATGCCCTGGGTCCGGGACGGGATCCGTAAGGGCCACTACGTCAATATCTTCTCCCTCACTAGTGTTGATCGTTAAGCTTTGCTTTCGGCTACGAAGAAGCAAACAGGGCAGCGGAGCCGCTTCGCGACCCTACCCTAATGGGGTTCGGTGCATGTTCATCTACGCGGCGTGTTATTTAGAGATGCGCACGGACGGGCACATGAACCCAGTGCTCTATAATTTCCTTATACACTTGGTGTACCAGGAGTACAAAGGGTCGGCTGGGCGACGTTACTTTTAGGTCTTCCGGCGCACACTGCTCGGCCGGGAAATCTACATGTCGGTACAATGGATGTCGAATTGTGCTCGGAGCTAACACAGGGCTCCGTGGGCACCAAGGAGGGCAGTTTGGCGAGACGGTGGCCAAAGCGGCCTGGCTCTCGTTCTACTTCTTTTCGAGCGGGTCCATCACGCACAGGGCATGATACATGCTTCGCTTTCCATGATGCCCAATGTTGGGTGGTCGGTGTCGTGTTCATCGCTCATGCATCACATGTGGCGGAGCACAAGGGATCAAGGACTTCACCAGTCCTGGGACATGGGATTATCCCGGCTCGCAGACCCAGCAGAGTCGCGTTGGCCCCCACCCCAATTAGATTACTGGCGCTCATACCCTGGCTGCGAGGGTACCCGGGGTGGCTGTACGCCCAATTTTTGCTCTTGAGTTTCGCGTTCGGCTTCTCCTTACTGATATCTGGGCTAGTGGGTCCCGGGGCTGGTACAACCCTGCGTTCGGCTCGGGAGTTTCCGGTCGTGCTCCAGCAGAATGCTCAGGCTGAGGTTTCGTTGGGCAGGAGGCCCCCCCCCCCCCCCCTTACCGCATTTAGGTCTTGTCCCCTGTCGGGATAGTGCCCAAAAAAGTCCGCGAGCAAATATAGGCTGCTACAGCATCTTTCCTGTCCCCTGTGGTCATCCGTAAATGATGCTACCCCTGTTTGTCAGTGGAGGGTCAGTTACCAGTCCTTTTATTCGGCCATAGCCTACATTAGGTCTTTTGGGAACGGGGGTCGTGAAGTGTAAATTGGACATCCAGTCAGCATTTCGTCCTCTCCCTCTGTACCCTTGGGCCTTTCGGTTTAGGGTTTTTTGGGCGATGGCTATTACATAGATCGGTGCCTCTCTATGGGTTGTTCTCTCTCTTGTTCTTTCCTCCATTGGCGCCTGGAGCATGCGACGGGCTAACGGCGAATTTCGCAAGGCTTGGATGATGTCCTTTTGATCGGGCCACAGGACTCAGATCGCTTAGCTAGCTTGTTACGGAGGGCACTCGCCCTCTTCGCACACTTCGGGGTTCCGGTGGCGCCTGAGCGTCCTCATGGGCCCTCTGCATCCGTAGACTATCTCGGCCCTCAGTTTGATTCGGTCACCGGCCTCTGTAGTCTCCCGGTAGATACGGTTACGTCTTCGTATGATATCCTTTATGTGCTTGCTGCGGGCAAGCTTACTTTCATGCAGGATCCATCCCTATGGGGCCTGTTTAATTTTGCTTGCAAAGTTATCCCCATGGGTAGAGTTTTTCTGTAGAAAATTGGAGCGGCCGACAGTTGGAATTTGACGCCCGCATCCTTTTCTCAGATTGTCCCTCGACATTCGGCGGGATTTACGTACCATGGACGAATTTGGTTAGTTTCAGCGGCATTTGTGTTGGGTGGGAGGCGGCAAGCTTTTCAAGGACACCTCTGGTGCTTGCGATTAGCGAGCGCTTCCTGACACACTTGCTATCGCTGTATATTTTTCCCATACCGGGCTCATCGGAGCTCTGGCTCCATGCCCTGCGTAACACACAGGGGGTCTTCTGGTGGCCGTGGCTTTTGCCATCATTAGGCAGGAGTCCACAGCCTTGCCGGTACTGCTGGTCTTCGCACAGATAGTCTTGCTATGCTGGGTGAACAACATTACGTTGCGAGCCGCGCATGTCCCGGCCGAGTGCAACAACATTGATGATACTTTTCTCGCGTCGACTGGCAGCGGTTTAGGCAGTTGGCTCCTGCAGCTCTAATCCAAAGGGACTTCTGCGGATTGGAGGACTTAGCCCACAGGTCTTTGGCTCCTGCAACTTTCGCGGCTTGTCTGGCCGCTTGGGAGCGGTGAAGTCGCCACCTGCTGGAGCGGGGCCATACTGGTAAGACCCCTCACGAGGCAGATGGCCCATAGTTGCATTGGATTGGGGATGACAGGGATGGTGGCAGCAGGCTGATCCCTGAACAACTGGGCAGCTGGCCCTCAGGGATGGTGGCAGAAGGCCAATCCCGTAACATCGGGGCAGCAGGCCCTACAACATTTAGGATATTATTTCACTTATAATTTTGAGATATTTTATTTTCATGTGCTGTATGCTTTTTGCTATGTGTGATCAATATTTCAACCGTCCCTCAGTTAGTGAGAGTTTTTCATCCAAGTTTGGATTTAATAGGCCTTCCTTTCCGTCAATAACAGCCATCGATATACGCCTCGACGGTTTGCGGTGTAAAATTCCGCGCTCACGAAACGGGGATACGAGGTCGGCGGCCTTTACGATGGCCTTCCACGGTGGGTTCAGGGTGGGTGAGTGGGTGTCCGTCTCTCGGACTTCTGCCTTGCCCATGCTGGGGCCCACGTCGTCGTACGCCCCGACGGTTTGTGGTGTGGGATTCAGCGCTCCAAGACCGACGTAGCGGGCAGGGGGCTGTGTGTTCGAGTGGGGTCGGGCTCGTGTGCGGGGCATTTTGTCCAGTTCTCGCGGCCCGGTCTTATTCGTCTGTGCGGCCTCCAGCGCCCTCCCGGGTGGCTCGTCCATTGTGGCGGTTCCCCATTGACTAGGAATCAATTCCTGTTGGTTTTGGGACGTTGTATTTTATACCTGGGTCTATCTCTGGCCGGCTATGGGGCTCACTCCGCATCAGCGCTGCTTCGGCAGCCGCTGTGGTGGGTTGGTCCGAAGTCGATGTCCGGGCACTGGGTAGGTGGAGGTCTGGTGCAGTCTGACGCTATATCAGGCCTTTTCCTCCCAGTGCGCCCTTTTGAGGATTAGCCGCTCGTCGCAGTTGCACTTTGCGATTGCGGGGGCCTTGAGGAATTTTTGTTTTATCGTTGGTTTTAATTACGGCTGTTGCCGGCTGACGAAGTTTTGTGTTTTTGCCTCAAGTCAAATTGGGCGACCCCTCCCCCCCCCCCCCCTCCCTCCCTGTTAGGGTTGCATGTTAGGTTATCCATTTTCTTCATATATTTAATTTCTTAAACATATTTCATTTCTTAACCTCAGTACCAGGCAGGCAGGCGGCTAGATCCGCGCTTTATGTGATTCAGGTCTATTTAGTTTTGTATTCTGTTTTCTTTAGTATTCTGCTTTGTTTAGTTGTGTTAGGTTTTCGGGTCAGGTGGCGGTGGCAGGTTGGTAACCTGGCAGTTGGCCGGTTTCTGAACGGTTATTTTAGTTTAACTTAAGGAGTTTATTGTTAGTAAGTTCGGGTGAGCTTTTAGGTAATTTTATAGTCTTATTCTTAATTGATGGGCACCACCGTACCTGGTGGGCCCATATGATAGATCATGGACATGTGTGGATATCGGGGCCGGTGGCCCTATTTTTTATCCCGTAGGGGCGGAGCGTACCTCCGTCCCTACAACTGTTGGTGGGCAGGGGTAGTGGCAGAAGGTCGACCCCTGGCCTTGGATTTTTGGATTTCCGATGTCTGGGATGGAGGCAGGAGGCCGATCCCGGAACATCTGGGGCAGAAGGCCCCTTCACACATATGTTTTTATTGCTCGGGATGGAGGCAGGAGGCCAATCCCGAAGCATCTGGGGCAGAAGGCCCCCTCACACACACATGTTTATTGCTCTATTTCGTCATATAATTTTGTATCACCCTTATTAAGTTCTTTATTATGCTTAACCGTTCTTCTCCCCGCCACCTTAGTTAGAGAGGGAAGTCTGCATTTTTAGTTTTAGTATTAATAGGCCTCCCTCTCAGTCAAAATAAAAAGCTGACCCCTTTCACGCCAATTACGGTTGTTGTGTCTTTATTTATTAAGATAAGTGTGCTTGAGAGGTGTGCGTATGCATCTGACGTGTGAAGTTTAAGACTGCGTAGGTCATGTAATATGGCCGAAAGCAACATAAACTCACCGGATGGGCATGCGGCACGCCTCTTAATGCATCACTCTGGCACGGAAGGGGTTACAGTTTTTGTGGGAGGAACGTAAGGAAAACTGCCTAGAATGTGATTGGCTGGATTCTGTATAGGGGCTGGTCTGACATACATATAGTCTTCAGACCTAGGACAGCCTGTCTCTTTGCTGTTGTTTCCGTGACCCACCCTCCCGCCCTGGGGAGTTGGTTTTTGTTGCTCCCCTGGGGGTTGCTTGTGTCGGCTTTTGGTGGCCGGTTTCTGAACGGTTATTTTAGTTTAACTTAAGGAGTTTATTGTTAGTAAGTTCGGGTGAGCTTTTAGGTAATTTTATAGTCTTATTATTAATTGATGGGCACCACCGTACCTGGTGGGCCCATATGATAGATCATGGACATGTGTGGATATCGGGGCCGGTGGCCCTATTTTTTATCCCGTAGGGGCGGAGCGTACCTCCGTCCCTACAACTGTTGGTGGGCAGGGGTAGTGGCAGAAGGTCGACCCCTGGCCTTGGATTTTTGGATTTCCGATGTCTGGGATGGAGGCAGGAGGCCGATCCCGGAACATCTGGGGCAGAAGGCCCCTTCACACATATGTTTTTATTGCTCGGGATGGAGGCAGGAGGCCAATCCCGAAGCATCTGGGGCAGAAGGCCCCCTCACACACACATGTTTATTGCTCTATTTCGTCATATAATTTTGTATCACCCTTATTAAGTTCTTTATTATGCTTAACCGTTCTTCTCCCCGCCACCTTAGTTAGAGAGGGAAGTCTGCATTTTTAGTTTTAGTATTAATAGGCCTCCCTCTCAGTCAAAATAAAAAGCTGACCCCTTTCACGCCAATTACGGTTGTTGTGTCTTTATTTATTAAGATAAGTGTGCTTGAGAGGTGTGCGTATGCATCTGACGTGTGAAGTTTATATCCATTGTGCTCCAGTCAAATCCATCCACTGTATAAGGAAGACCTACAGTATATTCATCCTCCACAGTTTCGTAGTAGTGGACATGCTGCCTATAGCAACCAATCAGATTCTAATTATCATTAATCTAGCATCTTCTCGAATATAAAAGCTAGAATCTGATTGGATGCTATGGAAAACATCTCCAATTCTATAAACCTGCACTCTAGTAAATATACTCTAAAGATGGGAGTTTACTACTCTTCCAGAGAGCTAAAATCATTCTAAACCTTAACATGTTTGGGACTACATAAACCGAAGGTGGGTCACTACCAAAAGATTCAGCCTATATGAAGTTGGAATTATCTTGTACAGATGTAGCCACGGTCATCATGGCTACATCTGTACTAAACGAGCACTCTCGGCGCTCGTGCCGTGTTGCGGCATTTGACACTACCATTCATGTGAATAGGGAGCGTGCACATCTAAGACGCGTGCGCACCCCGGGATCCGGTCTGAAGATCGACAGTATCTAGGTCGACAATGTTTAGGTCGACCACTATAGGTCGACAGTCACTAGGTCGACATGGATGGAAGGTCGACATGGTTTCTAGGTCGACATGTGCTAGGTCGACAGGTCTAAAGGTCGACATGAGTTTTTCAATTTTTTTTTCTTTTTTTGAATTTTTTCATACTTAATGATCCACGTGGACTACGATTGGAACGGTAAAGTGTGCCGAGCGAAGCGGTAGCGGAGCGAAGGCACCATGCCCGAAGCATGGCGAGCGAAACGAGCCATGCGAGGGGACGCGGTGCACTAATTTGGGATCCCGGTCACTCTACGAAGAAAACGACACCAAAAAAAACAAACAAACCTCATGTCGACCTTTAGACCTGTCGACCTAGTACATGTCGACCTAGAAACCCTGTTGACCTTCCATCCATGTCGACCTAGTGACTGTCGACCTATAGTGGTCGACCTAAACATTGTCGACCTAGAAACTGTCGATTTGATGAAAGACACCCGCGCACCCCAGAGGTGCACGTGGTCAGGCCTAGCAAGGCGCGATCGCGGTAAGATATAGCCACAATGAGTGTGGGTACATCTGTATCTAACAATGGGCCTGATTCAGGGTTGGACACATGCATGAAATATCTGGGAAACCCTTACAGCGTGCGCGCAAACCAAGATGTGCGATAGCATACGACATCACTATTACTTGAGACGGCTTCTGTGATCTGTGGGCAGTTCAGGGTGGATACTGTAAGGTGAATTAAAGTCTTTGCAAAAAGAGGAGGCAGTCTACAGACTATTGTGGTCTCTTAAAAAGATTCAGGACATGATTCTGAAGATATCAGTACAAATAAAACTTTAAACTGATAGACAATGTGGCTGGTGACTCCAATAAAAACAAGTGGTTATTTCATTTCTTCAAATTATTTTTTTATTAACATACAGATGTAGCCACCTTTATCTTGAGTGGCCGCGGCGGTTGGCCCGTTCGACCATACGCAGCGTACTGTGGCGTAGCGAGGCGCGCCTAGCCACAGAGAGGCTATCTAATCGCACGGAGACAGACATTTGACGTTTGGCGTTACCTTTACGTGTAATACCTGCGATCAGCCACCAGATGTCGCTTTTTACAATCACCACTGCGCATGCGTGTGGTCTCCCGTAAAATACAATACTGACATACATAATAAGGACTACTTTACTAAGGCGTCTCATTACGCTGCATACAGCAAATACTGTACTCATTACGCTGCATTATTTAATACAGTACTGTACAGTATATACAGTACGACACCGACGCAAATACAGTAGTACAGCATACAGTATATGATCCATCTACAATACTTTATGAATACTGTATGTGAGCGTGCAAGTCCCGCAGACAAAACACAGTACTGTAAAACCAGTAGTGTACACTGTCGCAAATGGATGTGTGTTACAAGTTCACTATTGCCTCTCAAGATTAGGAATTTTCTACAGTGTTATCGTCCTAATCCCGTAGCCATTACAGCATAATCAAAACCAACGGATTTATACATTTGTCTGCGGCGAAGTGGTGAAGTGTTTCGCTTCCTATACTCAGAGTCCAGGGTTCGATTCCTTAAGTACTGTACGAATGCATGTTACTGTAGTTTTTTTCAGACACTTTATTATTTTTTTTATTCACATACTGCAAACCAGGGCATACAGTAGCTGCATGAGCGGTTCTATGCGATCGAGTCCGGTGTACCATAATCTGCAGGTTCTATGCAGGTTAAGGTACTATGCTCCGTACACAGTACACATACAATTCTGTAGCTGGGCAGACTGAATAGAAATGGCTACCACCTATGACTCCTTGCCCCACAGAGGCCCTAGGCTACGGAGCAAGTAATAGTCCAGATTGTACAGACTATGGGGCAATGCTGAATGAGCGTCACAATCCCCTAGCTAAAATACACAGTATGCATATTATGGTACACCGGACTCGATGACATACTGTAGCACACTGGCAAAATGGCCGCCGCCCCTGAACCCTTGTGCAGGTTATGGGGCTATGCTGAAGGAGCGTCACAATCCCCTAGCCAAAATACACAGGGGAGGGATAAGCTACTGTAGGATTGCATACAGTATTACGGTACACCGGACTCAATCGCATAGCACACTGTCAAAACGACCACTACCCATGAACCCCCACCTCCTGAACCCCCACCTCGTGGCAGGCAGCAGTTGGGTATGGAATGAGAAATGGCATAAGCTGTGCAGGCTACGGGGCGATGCTGAAGGAGCGTCACAATCCCCTAGCCAAAATACACAGAGATACTGTAAGCGAGGTCTATGCACATTACAGTACTGTACAGTACGTTACACCGGGCTCGGTCGCATAGCAAACTGACAAAACACAAGTTTTACAGTACATACAGTAAAGCAGGCCAAAGCTGCAGGAGAGTTTCTACTGTAAAGGTTCTATGCACCGTACGGTAATGTACACATACCTGTACAATTCTATAGCAGGGCAGACTCAATTGAAATGGCTACCGCCTGTGACTCCTACAGTAGCTCCTAGGAGGCACTCAGCTATGGAGCAAATAACAGCACAGATTTTGCAGGCTACGGGGCAATGCTGAAGGAGCGTCACAATCCCCTAGCTACAATACACAGGGGTGATAGAGATAATCGAGTGGCTGGAGGGGGGTCCCCTTGATTTAAGGGGCCCCCACTCCTCCAGGGTACTCCGGCCAGGTGTGACTAGTTGGGTATTTAATTCCATGGCCGCAGGGACCTGTATAAAAGTCTCCCCCGGCTGTGCATTATCTGTCCAGCTAGTGGAGCCCAGTGCTGATTCAAAAAATATGGGGAACCCCTACGCTTTTTTTGTCCCCCTTATTTTTTGCACCAGGACCAGGCGCAGAGCCCGGTGCTGGTTCTAAAAAGATGGGGGATCCCGTGTCCATTTTTTCCGTATTCCTTCCGGAATTCGACTGCAATTGCATATACAGTACTGTACCCCTTAATGTCACTGCTTACAGTATACAGTATTTAGACATGAGCTTGTGTACAGTATCTGTCATGAGGTGCTTTTTTCACTGACACTATAACTTTTTTCTATTGTGATATACTGTACTGTACAGAGGCGGCAAACTAGCCAAACGGGAATAATCAGCTTCTGCAGAATAAAATGAGATGCTACAGTACATGCCTATATTCTGTGAGTGACTGCGGCTCTATGAAATTAAATCAGAAAATTTAAATATGAAATGCATTACTAATGTGTGGCATTACTGTACTGTATGTGTATAAGGTGTACTACAATATTTTCTGGTGTAACATAAGGAAAGGGCACTACTGCATGGTCTAATGCAGTGGTTCTCAAACTTGGTCCTCAGGACCCCACACAGTGCATGTTTTGCAGGTAAACCAGCAAGTGCACAGATGTATTCATTACTAACTGACACATTTTAGAAGGTCCATACAGTAGGTGGAGCTAATTTTTTCACTTGTGATTCTGTGAGACCTGCAAAACCTGCACTGTGTGGGGTCCTGAGGACTGAGTTTGAGAACCTGTGGTCTAATGTAAATAAAGATGAATGTGGTGGGGTGTAATGTGAATAAGGGGCATTACTGTTAGGAGTAATGTGGTACTATGATATGATGTCATGAGAATAAGAGACACCACTGCATGATATAATGTGAATAAAGTTGCAGTACTGTGTTGTGTCATTTCATCTTCGGGTATTATTGTGTTACCATGCCCCTTCCCAGCAAGAACATACTGTACACTGTTTTGGGCTGGCACTAAATGTGCACATTGTTCTTATTTAGATTATAGGGGGTAGGAGCGCCAAAATGGGTGATGGTGCTGGGAAAGGGGTGCAGGGTTAGAGGCGGAACTACGTAGCATCTGTGCAAGAGGGCATCAGCCAAAATCTAGCCTAGGGCATCATGTTGGTCAGGTTTGGCTCTGATAATACTGTATACTGTACTCTTACTGTACTTTGCATTCAATACAGATACTGTTTGCACACAGGTTTTACATGAATCATTGGCAATGCTGCAGGAGTGTCTCATTAGGCAATCTAAAATATACCACGACTATGGGTGGGGATACAGTAGGGAAGTTCTGTCACCATAAGCTGTCTGCTGTGTATAGCATATTTCCATCTGAGATGCATTTGTGTGTTTGTAATAAGAAAAAAACATTTTACTGTACATTTAGTGGATACAGTATTTCTCCCCCATAATGACGTATCATACTGTACAGGTACCCTCATGTACTGTACCGTACCATACTGTAAAATTGAATATTTATTGGAAAAACATCAATATTAATGTAAAAATAAAGTATTACAACATCCGATTCCATGTACTGCACTGATCAAAATGTACAGTACTCTTATTCAGGACTTATAAAACTGAAAATAACTGTTCATACAGTACACATCAATAACATTACTACTGTATAATATTCTACATTAGTTTATGCAATAATCAGACAAAGGCAATTTTATCATTTTTTTTAATAATGCACCAATTTAAAATTTTAAACAGAAAATACAGAACTACATATTTGTGGCTTGACCATTTCTTTC
Organism: Pseudophryne corroboree; assembly: GCF_028390025.1. Taxonomy (NCBI): domain Eukaryota; kingdom Metazoa; phylum Chordata; class Amphibia; order Anura; family Myobatrachidae; genus Pseudophryne; species Pseudophryne corroboree. The sequence goes on from NC_086446.1 coordinate 729,714,624, forward strand.
AACTACAACAGGTAATACTTTATACAGGTGATTTATATAATTATTACAATGTTCAGGTGTGAGTACTTCTAGCCAAAATTTCTTTATCCCATCCACCAGTTGCTGTTTTGTTGTTGGCTTTGCAACACTCCTAACGTACCTCTTCAATTGAGCCCACACTAATTCGATTGGGTTCATGTCTGGTGATCTAATTAAAAAAAAAAAAAAAGCGTATAGAAAAAATTAATTACAGTACATTACAGTAAATAGAGAAAATTAAACATACAATATTGTACTGTTTATTAAACAAAATTTTTTTTTACAGTACTAGAGTGCTATCCAAAATTTTACTTGTACACTGTTGAAAGAATACTCACTCTGGTGGTGTGCGTTCCCAATTCATACCTTTCTCTTCCATAAATTTGGCTGAGGCGGAGTGTTTAGGATCATTGTCTTGGAATATCCTATGGTGAGTTGGGTAATATTTATTCACAAATGGCACCATACATTTCTCTACTATTGTTTCTTGGAAATATTTCTTATCCATGATTCCTACAGAAATCAAAAAATGTTGTTCATTAATAAGCAACTCCTTTTATTGTGCAGTTACACGTACTCTACAGTACAACATGTATTTTTACAGAACACAGGCACAGAATAAAGTATAGTACTGTACTGTACCTTCGAAAAATAATAGGGGACCAGCTCCTAATCGTGATATGCCTCCCCATACATGGATTTTCAATGGATGCTTTGGGCGTGGTTTTAAAGAGATATGGTTACGTTTCCTGAATGACATTCTGGAGAACCGCTCAAGGGCAACAGACGATTCATCTGTGAAAATGACATCATCAAATGTTTCACCACTCTCAATCTATCGCCGTGCCTGTTCCACTCTCTTTTCTTTATTCACATCTCTTATCATTGGAGATATCCTGTGAAGAGCCAAAAATAATGAAATCAGATACAGTTATGAAATTACAGATTTACAGATTACTGTATATACAGTAGACTGTATGTGCAGTATACTGTATTATATACCTACTGTATACATTAAACTGTACATACAGTACATTAAGTTACATACAGAGTAATATATATATACATACTGTACATACACACAAACACACACACACAGTATACAGTATGTAATCATCACAATAAGCCGGCAATGCTTCATTGCTGTCTCTGAGTGCCTATACAGTAGGTATCTCTTTTGGGATAGAATACTGTATATACAGTATATACACACACACATACTGTATATAGTATAAAGTACACACTCTGTATAATGATTTATGGCATTATTATATCACGTATCAAGGGATTATTAACAGTGCATTTACTGTATGGTTTATACTGCTTTCAGTATTTTACCTTGTTGCGCCAAAGGTCCATCCCATTTTCCGTCGCATCCTTCTGATGCTGGTGGCCGATATGTCCAGGTCATACTTGGAATGGAGAATTCGTTTTATTTGCAGAGCAGTACGCTCATCATCCTCACGAGTTAGTTCCTCCACAATTTGTTGCACTCTCCTACAGTACAATACAGTATGAAAAATATGAATTCATGAACAGCACAATCACAGTTACAATTGATGAAGTTTTAATTTTATTTCAAAAAAATTGTTTATGGTATAAAGCAAGTCATTTAAACATTACAGTAGTGTACAGTACGTACCATGTGCATTTTGTAGGAAATACAAATCTGGGCGTTGTTCTCTCGAATGCATGATAGCGCACCGTTTCTAAAGTGACTATAATGCCACTTTCCTTGAGCCATGCATGGATCTCTTTGATGGTTTTATTTTCTTTTTTCATGTTGGCGATTATCTTGCTCATCGTTTTGTTGATAGTTACTGGCATGTTGTCCAACTATAATTCCTGTATGGAGAGAAAACATTTGTGAATACTGTAGTCTAAAATTTACACATCTGAAAATGCATAAGAGTTTTATGATAGAAGTTAATACTGTACATGTTTACTATCCAGTACCTGATGTTCAAATTTAAGTATTGTATACTGTACAGTACTGAAAATACAACTTCAGTGTTATGGACTGCAATTAGTTTCCTGTATGAAACAGATACAGTACAGTAAATAACCCTCCTTGGAAGTGCATGGGCCCTGTGAGACTTACAGTAGTGTACAGCATAAGGGTCGACTGACATGATGTACAAGCATTACATACAGTACATGTCAGTACTGTATGTAAATTCTTCAATTATTGCCTAACAACAATGCTGCTTACTGTATATTAAATACTGTAGGCCTAGAAATGTGCATCTCAATATAGTAGTTAAAAACACAGGGGCCTATGTGGATAAGCGAGTTCTATGCACACAAAAAATGGCCACCGACCGTGAACCCCCAGCACGTGGCAGCGCTCGGATATGTAGTGAGATACAGTATGGCATACATTTCACAGTTCAGGGGGCAATGCTGAAGGAGCGTCACAATCCCCTAGCTCAATTACATTGGGATAAGCGAGGTCTACTGTATGCACATTACGGTATACCGAGCTGGATCGCTTAGCAACCTGACAAAATGGCCGCCGACCGTGAACTCCCAGCACGTGGCAGCGCTCGGATATGTAGTGAGATACAATATGGCATACATTTCACAGTTCAGGGGGCAATGCTGAAGGAGCGTCACAATCCCCTAGCTCAATTACATTGGGATAAGCGAGGTCTACTGTATGCACATTACGGTATACCGAGCTGGATCGCTTAGCAACCTGACAAAATGGCCGCCGACCGTGAACTCCCAGCACGTGGCAGCGCTCGGATATGTAGTGAGATACAATATGGCATACATTTCACAGTTCAGGGGGCAATGCTGAAGGAGCGTCACAATCCCCTAGCTCAATTACATTGGGATAAGCGAGGTCTATGCACATTACGGTATACCGAGCTGGATCGCTTAGCAACCTGACAACATGGCCGCCGACCGTGAACTCCCAGCACGTGGCAGCGCTCGGATATGTAGTGAGATACAATATGGCATACATTTCACAGTTCAGGGGGCAATGCTGAAGGAGCGTCACAATCCCCTAGCTCAATTACATTGGGATAAGCGAGGTCTACTGTATGCACATTACGGTATACCGAGCTGGATCGCTTAGCAACCTGACAAAATGGCCGCCGACCGTGAACTCCCAGCACGTGGCAGCGCTCGGATATGTAGTGAGATACAATATGGCATACATTTCACAGTTCAGGGGGCAATGCTGAAGGAGCGTCACAATCCCCTAGCTCAATTACATTGGGATAAGCGAGGTCTATGCACATTACGGTATACCGAGCTGGATCGCTTAGCAACCTGACAACATGGCCGCCGACCGTGAACTCCCAGCACGTGGCAGCGCTCGGATATGTAGTGAGAGATGGTATACATTTTAAAATACACCGGGATAAGTTGTACAGGCCATGGAGCAATGCACAGGGACATTCATCATTTACGTACAGTACAGTACTGTATATAAATAATTGTAAACCGTAAATGAAAGAATTACCGGTCAAATACTGTATGACGAAACTGTGTCAATGAGCTGGAACAGTATGGCCTGTGAAGAAGTTTTCGAAGGCAGAAACGGAGAGCAAATTATCAGGAGACCGCAGAAGAGACCTGGAGGACCGCAGAGGAGGCCTGGAGGACCGCAGAGGAGGCCTGGAGGACCGCAGAGGAGGCCTGGAGGACCGCAGAGGAGGCCTGGAGGACCGCAGAGGAGGCCTGGACGACCGCAGAGGGCTGGACGACCGCAGAGGCCTGGATTCAAGTGTGCTGTTGCCAGGAACACCAATGATGACCAGCACACCTGCTCACAGGCCACTTCGCAATACATTCGGAGGCTCTCTGAACAATATTGCCCTGGCTGTCATCTCAACTTCCCTGGACGACCATCTGTACAGAGCTTCAAATGGACATATTCAGAAATATGCATATTCTCTGTTCCAGCACCATGTACGGTACGACAAATACTTGACGTGGGCCAATCGTGTGAACTTTGATGGTTCCAAGGGCAAACTTCCGCTGCCCAAAAATCTGGTACATGACATCATGGCTAGGTGTGAACGCCGCGTGAGGATTGGTGATCCAGAAAAGAGGAAGATAAGGGATACCATAAACTCTGTGCTGAGAACGAAGAGGAAAATGACTTGGAAGCTCGACTATGATGAAACCAGATCATTACCTACCTCCTAGCTTCAGCACATCAGCTTCACACAGCTGAAGCTAAAAAATTGTGTCAATGTACCTGTATGACCTGTACATTTTCTGGGGCTGCATGCACTGTGCTGAATCCACTTGGAGCAGCTCGGTTACTCAAAGGGGAGTGCATGAACTTGGCTCACCACATTCCTGGTAATGTAAGGGCCTGTTACAAGTTGCCCCTTTTATTCCTGTTGATTTTTTGGGCGCTGCTGTATCTATCCAGTAGCAGCCGAGTCCATTGTGCTGTGTCCATCTGGGGCCTTGGGCTGCGTTTCCATCCAGGGGCTGCTGTTGTCAGTCCTCTATTCTGGTGTCCGTATGCGACAGTGTTAAAAAGCAAAAGACAAAAATGAAAAATAATTCAAAAAAGCAAAACCTAAAAATAAAGTACAAAAACCATTACCCCGCACCACCACCACAAAAAAATAAATTATAAAAATGTTAAAGTTGATATTGTTACTGTATTTGTGCTGTTACCTTTTGATTAAAGTACCGTACAGTATGTGTGATGTTGGCTTTATTACAATACAGTACAGTATGTGTGATGTTACATGTTCCAAATGATTTTGTCCGTAAATAAAGTGTTTCTTAAAATAAACATGACGTGGTTTCCAATGTTTGTATTCCCAACTTCCTGTACTGTATAAATTAGTACTACTGTATGATGGGAATTCAATTAAGAGTGGTATACTGTATGTAAAACAACTTGGTTAGGCATCTTGCATTTCATATTTTAATAAAAACCACAGGAAACTTCTATTTTTAAAAGTTTATTGAAGAAAAAAAAGGTGTTTTTTTTTAAATAAAGTTTGAAAGTTAATTAAAACAAAAAAGTAGTTTGTTCTTCGTTACATTCTTTTCTTGTGTATATAGATATCTGTGGGGAAAAAAAAAAAAAAAGTATTAAAGTAAAGACACTCATGTTCATTTGTTTTCCAAGAAAATTTGTGGAACCACACAGCCCAGCAATAAGTCATGCTGGGCTGTGTGGTTCCACAAAAGGCATGCGGTACAAAGTGAAATAGTGGTGTCAGTGGTCAGCACTTTGACACGCTAACATTTGTGGAACCACACAGCAATGCCTGACACACACAAAATGCCTGACACACACAAAATGCCTGACACACACAAAATGCCTGACACACACAAAATGCCTGACACACACAAAATGCCTGACACACACATGCTGGAGTGAAAACACATGTTTGCCAAACAGTCGACAGCACATGTCGGCCAGATGGCCGACCAAACTTGCTCCAAATCACCCCAAACTGGCCAGAAAGCACCCCAGCACACTCAGGAGGTACTGTACACCACAGCTAAATTAGGAGAGAATTTCATTACAAACAGCCAGATCTTGCAGATTATCTGCCAGATAATTGTATGGTGTACAGTATGCCTATCTTATACAGTAGAAAAAGATACTATACAATGGAGTACAAGAACAAAAATTTTTATTAAATAAAATTAAATTAATCGCAATAACAAATTAAAAAAGTGGTCCACTAGGAGGTGGACCACCACCCGCAGGAGCTGGATGGCACGCTGCAACTGTTCTGTGGGAAAAAAAGGACAGTATTACAAAACAAATACTGAATACTTTACAGTGTAGTAATGGCAATACAGTACTTTACTCTATATTAGACAATATTGTTATTTACTGTACAATGTACAGTACTGTATTGTCAGTACAGTAAATCAAACACTACTGTACGCTGTCGAGGTAATTTAAACATTGCTTTAGTTTACCTCTTGTATAAGTGGGCTGCTGCCTGCCCGCTTCTGGGCCAGCCCACCTATCTTGCCCCTGTCTGGGGCCCCCATAAATAATTGGCACTATATTGGAGAAAAAAAAACATTTAGTCACATTCAAATAGTAAACAATTATTACTGTATACTGTAGGTACAGTATTATACTGTATTGCTGGTATTCAAAATATAAAGTACTGTACAAGAGTTTAGCTTCAATAGGTCATAAACAAATTGTCAAAGGAATTAAACACCACAGTACAAATACTGTAGACATTTACTGTATGTATTAGCAGTCATGACATTTCATGACCGCTTCAGAAAAAAGAGGGTTACAGTACTGTAGGTGGTGTTGTAGGGAGTACTATCCATAATAGTGGACTGTACTCAGAGCCAGCCATAAATAATATGATTCCCTAGTCAAGTTTTTGGATGCTGCCCCCTTGCACAGATGCTATTTCCGCCTCTGAGCCTGTACCCCTTTCCCAGCACCATCACCCCTCAACCATAGCAGTCCTCATTTTGGTGCTCCTCCAACTTACTGTACTGTATGTTTAAAATAGCAACAGTGTGCACATTCGGTGTGCATCCCAAAACGGTGCATGTTCTTGCTGGGAAGGGGCAAGGCCACACAGTAATTCCCCAATCTGAAATGACGCCACACAGTACTGCAACTTTATTCACAACATATCATGCAATAGTGTCTCTTTTTCTCGTTACATCATATGATAGTACCACATTACTCCTCAAAGTATTCCCACTTATTCACATTGCATCACATCATATTGCTCTTTGTTCACATTAGACCACACAGTAGTGCCCTTGCTACAGTATATGTTACACAACAAAGTACTGTATACACATAATGCTGCACATTAGTAATGCATTTTGTATGCACAGAATATACTGTAGGCATGCTGCATATCATATTAATCAGCAGAAGCTGCTTGTGCCCCTGGGCATTTGGCAAGTATGCCTATGCCTAGGGCAGGCTCAGACTGGAGATCAGTACGTAATCCCGCTGGACGGGATCCCGGCAGTCAAAATACAGACGCCGGAATCCCGACCACACAATCCCGACATGGGCGGCGAGCGGAAAGCAGCCCCTTGCATGCTTGCTTCGCTCGCCACGCGGTGGGCACGGTGCCTCGCTACGCTCTACACACTATTATATCAGTAGTCAGGAAACGCAGCATGCATTTGTGGAGTGAAGAGGGTGAAAAAGGAGAGAAAGTACAGTTTGTACTGTAAGGTTATGTCAGAGGGTGTGAAGATGATCAGCTCAGTGTTATACATGTTACAGTAAGTTAGAATACAGTACAGTGCATTATGTATTTCTATTTTATTACCAGGTGTCTCCTCCACTGGTTGGCGACGGACTGTAAAAAGATAAAATACAGTACAGTTAGTCATATCAGTTTGACTTAAAATAATGTTGGAGAAAAAAAAATACTGTAATTACAGTACCAACTATTGCTACTGTACAGTATATTTACCAAAAATATATTCTGGCTCGTCGTCTGTGGGTAAAAGAGAAGAATATTATAAGATACAGTATACAGTAAAAAGTATAGTAATAGTACACTAGTGTCCAGGCCCAGTGTCAGGTGGGTAAAAAAAGGTATGCTTGTGACAGGCATGGTGATTCCAAGGGACCCCACCGAGACCATCAGAAAATTTGTGAGTGACCCGTATGCCGGTGATTATGACTAGAATAAGGTACTGTAGCAACTCTTTTTTCTTTTGAATTATGTATACTGTACAGTACTGTATGTGCATATTGTACAGTACACTTAAAATATTTAGCAGTTACTGTAGTGGTAATTTTTGGGATGACAGTATTAGCATACTGTAAGCATCCAACTGAGGCCCCCAAACAGATGCCGCCACTAGGTACAGTACGTGCCTCTCGTGCCTAATGGGAAATTCATCACTGACAGTATCTAGAGAGATGAATGGAGAGACAGTGACAAGGGGTGAGAGAGAGAGAGAGAGAGAGAGAGAAATTGAGTAAGATGGGTGTTTTTTTTAGAACAGGATGTTGTCCATACAGTAGCAACCAATCAAATATTACCTACTGTACTGTATTATCGTCTGTAAGTGTAACTAGATACTGTAAATGTTAATGTGGGATGTGATCGGTTGCTACTGTATGGGCAATATCACCAGTTCAAACAAAAACAATTTTCATCCGATTTCTACGCATTTGCCAGAAAAATCTGATGAAAAGTGCTACTCTGATGGCATCAGATCAATGTCAGTAATAATTCTTACCACTAAATGCAGCAGCATCATCATCATCCTCCTCCTCCTCCATGGCCTGTTCCAGTGTAGGGCCTGTGAAAAAAAACATTAATGTGAAAAAAAAAAAGGTTCATTCCAGGAAATACACATACCCTCCAACATGACCCGCCCCACTAGGTACAAAATGCTCTGGTTCTGGACTTCCCTCTTAATTTATTATTGCCATCACCTGTGAAGAAACAGCTTTCTTATCATATAACTAGTTCAACACAGGTGATGGAAATCATAAATTAAGAGGGAAGTCTAGAAACAGAGCAGTGCGGCGGGTCATGTTGGAGGGTCTGCATACAGAAACATAGAATTTGATGACAAATACTGTAAGAACCACTTTGCCCATCTAATCTGCCTCTTTTTTTTAACCTTTTTTTTACATCAAACCTTATAACAATTTTCCCCAAACATCACATGATGCAAAGATAAATAAATAAAAAAAGAGAGTAGATTTCGCACACAGAGACGAGAATGTCGAGGCCAGAATCAGGGGGTAGTGGAGGAGGGTTAGGATACCGTACCTCACCCTGTTGGGATTGCTGCAATCAGGATGCCACTGTCGGTCACCTGACCGCTAGAATCCTGACTGCTGGTCACGCAAACCCAACCCATTGGTTTAACACAATGTACAGTACAGTACAATACTGCAGTTTACTTACCAAGTTGGGGAGAGGGTTGTTGGGGAGAGGGTTTTTCATCCTCATCCTCACTGTCAATAATTACTGAGTTGAAAATAAAAAAATATTATAAACAAAATACAGTAGAGTACAGTTACTACAAAATTGCACAGTAGTACAGTGCTACAGGAGGCAGAGATATATTCATAATACAGTAGGAGCAGAATGACTGTCCAGCGGTAGGGGACATACAGTACTGTATTTAAAAGACCTGCTGTCTGGATCCCGGCATTCAGAATGCAGAGTGTGGATTCAGAGTATGATTGGAGGGTTAGGCTAGTGGAGGGTGGGTCGGATGCACAATTTTGGGCACCATAATACAAAATGGATATCGTGGAACTACAAAAGGTTTAGAGGCGGGCGACCAAAGTGATGAAGTGGATTGAGAAGATGGAATACAAGGAAAGGCAGGCTAGGCATGTTTACATTGGAAAAGAGGAGATTAAGAGGGGACATGATTAACCTTTACAAATATACTGTATACAGTAAGGGGACAATACACAGGAACGGTTTTTGATAAGATGGACACAGAGGACACGTGCACAGTAACTCTTGTTGAAGTAGAGGCGATTTCGCACAGAGGCGAAAAGGGGTCTTCACAGTGAGGGAAATACTGTACAGTACATGTTTGGAATTCCCTGCCTGAAAAGTAATAAAAGTGGACTTGGTCAATACTTTTAAGAATGGGCTTGAGAAAATCCTACTGTACTTACTATAATCTGGCTCCTCTTCCCCCGAATCAATGGGAATGAGCTCCTCCTCTGTATCAATTACGAGGCGGTCTGTGTGTAAAAGATGACAAGTATTGTAAAATACAAAAATTACAGTAATACTGTAGGAAACTAGTGTGTCTGTAACAAAAAGTAATTATTACCACTTCCGGAGCTCTCGGATGCAGCAGCAGGTGGTGGTGGTGGTGGTGGTGGTACTGTGGGAAAAAAAATAACAGTACTGTAAGTGAAGCTGTCAATTTGAAACATGTACTGTACAGTATCCAGGACACATGTACAGTAGTGTAACGATGACAGTCACACCAGAATTCTCGTTACACAATACCTGGCAGCGCAGCAGGTGGTGGTGGTGGTGGTGGTGGTGGTGGTGGTACTGTGGGAAAAAAAATAACAGTACTGTAAGTGAAGCTGTCAATTTGAAACATGTACTGCACAGTATCCAGGACACATGTACAGTAGTGTAACAACGATGACAGTAGCACCAGAATTCTCGTTACACAATACCTGGCAGCGCAGCAGGTGGTGGTGGTGGTGGTACTGTGGGAAAAAAAATAACAGTACTGTAAGTGAAGCTGTCAATTTGAAACATGTACTGCACAGTATCCAGGACACATGTACAGTAGTGTAACAACGATGACAGTAGCACCAGAATTCTCGTTACACAATACCTGGCAGCGCAGCAGGTGGTGGTGGTGGTGGTGGTACTGTGGGAAAAAAAATAACAGTACTGTAAGTGAAGCTGTCAATTTGAAACATGTACTGTACAGTATCCAGGACACATGTACAGTAGTGTAACGATGACAGTCACACCAGAATTCTCGTTACACAATACCTGGCAGCGCAGCAGGTGGTGGTGGTGGTGGTGGTGGTGGTACTGTGGGAAAAAAAATAACAGTACTGTAAGTGAAGCTGTCAATTTGAAACATGTACTGCACAGTATCCAGGACACATGTACAGTAGTGTAACAACGATGACAGTAGCACCAGAATTCTCGTTACACAATACCTGGCAGCGCAGCAGGTGGTGGTGGTGGTGGTACTGTGGGAAAAAAAATAACAGTACTGTAAGTGAAGCTGTCAATTTGAAACATGTACTGCACAGTATCCAGGACACATGTACAGTAGTGTAACAACGATGACAGTAGCACCAGAATTCTCGTTACACAATACCTGGCAGCGCAGCAGGTGGTGGTGGTGGTGGTGGTACTGTGGGAAAAAAAATAACAGTACTGTAAGTGAAGCTGTCAATTTGAAACATGTACTGTACAGTATCCAGGACACATGTACAGTAGTGTAACGATGACAGTCACACCAGAATTCTCGTTACACAATACCTGGCAGCGCAGCAGGTGGTGGTGGTGGTGGTGGTGGTGGTGGTGGTACTGTGGGAAAAAAAATAACAGTACTGTAAGTGAAGCTGTCAATTTGAAACATGTACTGCACAGTATCCAGGACACATGTACAGTAGTGTAACAACGATGACAGTAGCACCAGAATTCTCGTTACACAATACCTGGCAGCGCAGCAGGTGGTGGTGGTGGTGGTACTGTGGGAAAAAAAATAACAGTACTGTAAGTGAAGCTGTCAATTTGAAACATGTACTGCACAGTATCCAGGACCAAAAAGGGGTCCGGCCAATAAACAATCTGCATCAGAGAAGCAAGATACAGTATGCTTAAAGTATACAGTACTATATACTAGATCGCCAACAAACGTAAATTAACAAACAACTATCACTGGAATTTACCATCCTCATCCCGTAGCGAAGCACGGGTATTCAGCTATCTACAATGTTATTTATACTTTGTGTTTAATATTTACATTTAGTTTTGTAAACAGACATTCTTAACATTAACGGATTGCAGCGAGTTATCTGTGATGGTCAGGACAGGGGGTTGGGACTATAGAAATCACTATGTACTGTACACTACTGTATTTGACAATACTTACCAGCTTGGCGGCGCCTGTCCCGCCTCCTGTGACGTCGTGCTACCAGCCCTGTAAAAATATATATACAGTATAATGGCAGCATACTGTACAGCCAATGAAATTCAACATTGACAGCATCTTTATGACATCACAATAAATGGAATTGTTCATTCTAGTACCCTGCACCTAATCACTCAGGAGGGCATAGTGTACTGTACTGTCTTCAAAACTTAAGGGGCACATTTCTAAATGTGACATACAGTACACTTACAGTATCGCTACAGTACAGTAGGTCCAGGGTATTAGACAGAACACTACCTTTATAGACATTGTAACACACATAAGCATTGCCCTTATAAACATTATGACACACATCAGCATGCAGCCCTCCCACCCTTAACCATCTCAGTACTGTTCATTACTGTACATACATTACAAATTGATTTCATGACAGATGATGCAGTACTCACCTGAATTCATCTTATTCACGTCATGTCACAGTAGTGCAGTTTATTCACGTCACATTACTGTCCTTGATTCCCGTTGTGTCACACAGTAGAGCACCGTATTCACGTCACAGTACTGTCCTTGATTCACGTTGTGTCACACAGTAGAGCACCTTATTCACGTCACAGTACTGTCCTTGATTCACGTTGTGTCACACAGTAGAGCACCGTATTCACGTCACAGTACTGTCCTTGATTCACGTTGTGTCACACAGTAGAGCACCTTATTCACGTTACTGTACGTCACAGTAGTGCAGTAGTATATCCACATTACGTCACAAAGTAGAGATCTGCCAGTCATGAACCTTATGCAAGAGTAATGCACGTCAGAACACATTAGGCCACTGTAACATCCCTTAGAATAATTTCTGCCAAAGTAACATCCCTTAGAACACTGTACTATCTGAAACACAAATTTCGGCACACTGCAATTAAACCACACAATGCACTGCACGACTGCGTGATATGACAAACTGCACATTTCCCTGCAAAATATGATACAATGTACACTACACAAAAAACTGCAATTACCACATGTGTATACAGTACACTGCACGACAGTGCTGGCCCTAGCCAGGTACAGATACAGCCGCAGTCACGCAAAATATAGGCATGCCGCATATCATTTTAATCAGCAGAAGCTGCTGGTGCCCCTAAGCATAGCAAATGCCCTAGGCATTTGCCTACTGTAGTTTGCCTATGCCTAAGGCCGGCTCTGCTGCACGATGTGATTCACTATGTATTACAATCACTGCACAATACCATATTCTGAATGTACACTGCATGACACGCTGCAATTACGCAGCACGATACACTGTGATACATTGCATATACTGTACACTGCATGATACTGTACACTGCACAATCGTAGACCACCTGGATTGTAAAGAACTACTGTATATACACAAGTTTAAAAAAATAACAATTGTTTTTGTAAAACGCATGTCGATCTTTTTCCATGTCAACTTAACGACCATGTCAACCTACAGTAACTGGTGTCAACCAATTTCAAAAGCCGCACCATCTAGGTCGACGCAAAAAAACAAATTGACCTTTTGACCCGGGTTAATGTTTGGTCCTTGTTTAACCATTTGTTTACCACAAATACTGTACAGTGCTGTATAGACCGGATACCTGCTGCTACAGCAGCCCCTGCTATAATGTACTGTACCTGTAACTACAGTAACTTAAAGTACAGTTATCTACAGTAATGTACTGTACTTACAATCCCTTATGGCCTGCAGGCGTCGTGGGGTCCGCCTCACGAGGTCACTCCACCTCCTCTGGAGAGACCTCACCGTTCTCCTCCTGTTATACTTCCGGAGGATGTCCCTGCTGGCCCTCCGGTATGCCCTCACTTTCTCCTCGTTGCTGGCGAGAGTTCTGTCCCGCCAGCGAACGAGGAGACGCAGCTCACCAAGAGCATAGGGACGGTCCCGTGCAGCAGCCATAACCGTCCTTATGCTCAATGAGCGTCTCAGACGTCGTGCGCCTCAGACGTCGTGCGTCTCAGACGTCGTGCGGTCCAGGCATTCAACGTACAGTACTGTAGTTACTGTACTTTGTGACAGTTTCCCTTAGTTTTAAATATGCCCTTTCTTTGACCACAGTATTTTCCACTGTCTTGCCCTACGCCCTTCCCTCCTGGGAGCCTTCACAGGTCTTATGCAATACACAAATACCGAAGATGCACAGTCCGTCAGAATACACTCATTTCATTCCCGCTGTTTAGGTGCATTTAGCGTAAAGAATCGCTCCTGCAGATGTACTTTGATTTATGTGAAACCTGTGTGCATCCTTCCATTGACTGTCTTACAATGTAAATAAAATAATACAGTGCATTATTACAGAAAAAAAAAAAAAAAGAAAGAAAGCACATCAGGTCTCGAACCCTGGACTCCCAGCGAGGGAGGTGGGAGCCTTCACCCCTAGCCCACGACGCCTCATGAGAGATTTCCAATTTCATGTGTGAAAGTACTGCAAACAGCGCCCGGCCCCCGCCCCATTGCTGTTGGTTTATGCCTTAGAGGACTCGGACGCTCGCATTTGTAAAGCACGGTGTTTTCCTCCGCCTCCTGCTAGCCTGTTGCCCTTCCCCCATGGGAGCCTGCACAGATCATGCAGTAGACAGGGAGGGAATGCAGGTCATGTGCAATACACAAACGCCCACTGTAGTACTATTTTGCTCACTTACAGTACCGTACTGTAGGTTGCATTTAGCGTAAAGAATCGCTCCTGCAGATGTACTTTGATTTATGTGAAACCTGTGTGCATCCTTCCATTGGATGTACTGTATTGGAGAGAATTTTTTTTTTTTTAAAGTGAATGTCACGGGAACACATTAAAAATAAGGTTGGCACTTCCTTCCCATTGGTGTTGGTTTACAGTATGCCGTAGTGTACTCGGACGCTCATGTACTGTAATTGCATTTCAAAGGCACAGTATTTTCCATCGTCTCCCCCCTACCCCCATCGCCCTTCCCCCCTGGGGGCCTGCACAGGGAGGAAATTCAGGTCCTGTGCAATACACAAACGCTGAAGATCTACAGTACTGTTTTGCTCAGTTGGTAGCGTCAGAATACACTCATTTCATTCCCGCTGTTTAGGTGCATTTAGCGTAAAGAATCGCTCCTGCAGATGTACTTTGATTTATGTGAAACCTGTGTGCATCCTTCCATTGACTGTCTTACAATGTAAATAAAATAATACAGTGCATTATTACAGAAAAAAAAAAAAAAAAGAAAGAAAGCACATCAGGTCTCGAACCCTGGACTCCCAGCGAGGGAGGTGGGAGCCTTCACCCCTAGCCCACGACGCCTCATGAGAGATTTCCAATTTCATGTGTGAAAGTACTGCAAACAGCGCCCGGCCCCCGCCCCATTGCTGTTGGTTTATGCCTTAGAGGACTCGGACGCTCGCATTTGTAAAGCACGGTGTTTTCCTCCGCCTCCTGCTAGTCCTCCATTCCCATTATGCATTAGCGAACTCAGACGCTCATATATTTTAAAAGCACGGTGTTTATGCATTGTACTGTACATTCTTCCTTTTACACAATTACTGTAGTTGCGTCTCCATACACATACTGTACTGTACAATACTCCATACTTTTTCCACCGCCTCCCGTTACGCCTACAGTATTGCCAGAGCTGTAGATCAATCCGCCGCTATACTGTACGATCGAAAGTACTGGATTAGTGGAGCATTAGCGACACAGTGGTGGAGATGTGTAATGCATGATGAGTATCTAGATCGTCTCAACGCGCCTGCCTGTGATGAAACTCAGCTATCGCATTAGCGTGGCTAGACGCCCGTCTCGGCGGAGAAACAGTCAAGATAAAGTTGGCTACATCTGTATGAAGTTTTTTATATAGTGCCAGCCAAAGACAGACTGGCCATTTGAAGATGACCTGATGGGCCGGCCGGCCTAAAAGCATGGCCGAGCAGCTTTTCTCGGCTGCATACCACACAGAGAGCCAGGGGCTGACTGAGCAGCTCCACCTTTGGGGGTGTAGCCAGGTTCTGTGCATCATTAGGCCCTGCCCCTTTTGCAACAAAATGCTGTGAAGGGTGAGTCCATAGGGAAGGGATGGGTCTAATATTGGGTAGATCATGTAATTTTAGCCTCGCCTCCTCCATAGGGGCCGCAACTCACGGTATTATCTTTCCATCCTACCGACTTCACTAGGAAATGGGCAGGATGCTGATCATCTACCAACTCTTCTGGGGGGAGGGGGGGGGGGGTGTCACGGATGATGACACACTATGTGTTAGACTAGAGTATCTGCAACATCTATATTATGGGGGATATTGAAACCAATCAGCTGTAACTGTCATTTTATAGACTGTAGAGTCTGTGTATTAAGCCTTAGAGAGAGGTAAAGTAGACAGAGATAAAGTACCAACCAAACAGCTCGTGACGTTTTTCAAACACAGACACTTTATCTCTCTCCAAGGCTTAGTACATAGACCCCTATACTAGATAAATGATAGCTAGAAGCTGATTGGTTGTTATGCAGTGGCGTATCCATAATGGGTGCTAGAGTGTGTGCAGTGCACATGGGCCCCCGGGGTTCAGGGGGCCCCACACCGTACACCCTGTACCCACTTTTGAATACTCACCTCTCCGGAGTCCCCTGCCGGCAGTAGCATCTCTCCTCAAATCTCCAGTAAATGGCGCTGCTGCCATTTTTCTGGAAATTTGCACATGCACAGTAAGAAAATCTCTGGGAAAATGTCTGCCATGCCATTTATTTGCCCAGTAGTGTCTGTGCACCTTCTAGCGCTCAGACTCTATAACACTGATGGTTGCCGGCTGCAGAGGAGGAGCCCCTGACGGAGGCGGTTGGACATGGCCTCCTACTCTGTTAAAACGCCTGTGTTGTTATGGGTAACTTCTCCACTTTATCTCTCTCTACGGTTTTATAGAGCTCCCCTATATATGTTTTGGTCTTGCTAGCAAAGTTTTTTTGTTCCTTTAGAAAACCAGAAATGAGAAAGTATCCGTTGCTGGAGATGTGTGTTGTTTCCACAGTGTATAAAGCATCTTATAAATGTTGCTCTTTAATAAAAAAAAAAAAAACATCTTTAACCTCAGCACACCTGGGCAATGTCCGTCAGCTCCTTGCTGTACACAATGAGATAAAAGTCCTTGTTGGTACGGCTGCTATTCTCACCAAGGTAACATGATTTGCCATCACATTAACATACACTTAAGCTCATCCTAGTGATGTTTAACCCTTAAAAAAAAAAAATCACAATTTTTTTTTTTTTTGGTTTTTAACAAAAAAAGCAAGCAATTTATTTCTAATATCCTTGCAGATGTTCATCTAATTTTACTTTCTTATTTGCTTTTGCTCCCTGCACCCCTGCAACCAGCCTAAAGGACTCGGCTTCCCGGCTTTGCTGGATGAGCTGTCATTGCTTTCCCACATAAAGTTTCTTTTGTTGCATTCGGTGGAGTTTGGTTAGAGGCTTCCTCTGAGCAACATGAGCTTGGCCTTGCTGCTTGCCTTACTCTAATACCTTCACTACTGTAAAGAAATAGGGAACTTGAGAAATAGCCTGCAGCCATACACATGATTATTTCACAAAATTTGCATCTTTTTAACAGTAATAGGGACGGCTCTCGCAAATGCTCCCTGTTTCTAAATAGATATTAAGTGGTTGTTTCTACTTCCTTCCCGCTCTGCGTCTCCGGAGAGCCACTTCGCAACCCACCCACTCTCATACATCTAACCTTGTGCTTAGCCCTATGGCAGCTGTGCTCAGTACTTGGCATCTGGCAGAGCCTACAGAAGGGACTCCATTGAGAAAGCTAGCCAAATGACACAGTCCTCACTGGGGAACCTTTATAATGCCTGAGTACATGAGGCTGCCTGCCTCTTCTAAATATTACATTCCAGGAAGAAAAAAAAAGAGAGAGAATAGAAGAAGACGAAGCGGCATGATTACATGATGTTCTCAGGCCCAGCATTGTTTGTTTTGCTGCACTTGATTTCAAAATATAGGAGACATATAGACAGAGATAAAGGGGTCTATATACTAAGTATTGGAGAAAGATAAAGTGGTGAGAGATAAAGTACCAGCCAAGCAGCTCCTTACTGCTGTGTTATAGGCTGTGTTTAAAACATGACAGGAGCTGGTTGGTTGGTATTTTATTTCTCTCCAATTCTTAGTACATAGACCCCAAATAGCCCATAACTGTGGACTTGTGCTTCTTAATTGCTCTCTCTAACATTTCTCTCTCTCTCTCTCTCTCTCTCACTCACTCTCTCTCTCTCTCTCTCTCTCTCTCTACATTGCTGCCAATATATTGAAGTCATTTCCCAGCTACTTGGCAGGTACAGGTACAGTAAGTCTGTCACTCTGCTGCCCACGTAAGCCTTGATGTCCAGGAAACACTAGACCCTGATGCTCCCTGACCTTGGTTGTAATCTGCTTTTTTTTATCTGTGTTTCTTCTATACATATTAGCTTACAAATGCCAGAGAATTTAAAAAAATTGTATTGTAAATCAATATTCTTCAGTTGGAGAGAACCTAAAGCTCTTGAGTCACACACCCAGTGGAACATTTGCGCTAAGTCTCATGGACATGAGAGTGGACCAATGCAGTCTCTTTATTAGGTAGTAATGGTGTTCTAGTTCTAAATTGTAGTGTGATTGCACAGTGCTCCTAATTTACTGACACTATGTATGTCTGTACTTTGGTTGGCAGAGTTAAAGAACCAATCAAAAATTAGCCTGAACAGTACATGGGAGCCTAAGAGCGGTGTTACATGCTATAGGTTCTTTTCTGATAACATTTTCCATTTTTAGAGGTACTTAATTTTTATATTATGTCAATATCACAGCCAGAAAGAAAGCGCTTTTACATTGCACATCTTCTAATAAGGGGTCTATCCAATAAGCAACGAAAAGTATGGAGAAGTGAGCTATGGGCAACTTCTCCACTGGCTCACTTCTCCACTCTTTACACTGCTTCATGAATAAACCCCTATCAGTGCTTTAACGCTGTGTATTTGTGACAGGGGCCTGCTCAAATGAAGGTACCAGGCTTGTACCTTCCTGAGAGACTGATCCTGCCAAACATGATGTGATCTCACACCTCAAAATCTGTTGGGCAGCCGTGTCTCAAATCAGGGGCATAACTAGAATTTTGAAGGTCCCATAGCAAAATATTGAAAGCCCTCCCCCCTCCTCCACCCTTCCTGCCATTGTCACTACAATGCCCCCTAGTGGGTTAGGAGAGAGAGTGAGGAGAGTGGGAGAGAGACATTGAGTGTGTCAGGGGGAGAGAGAGAGAAAAAGAGGGAGAGAGACAGGTCAGGGAGAGAGAGAGAGAGGGTTTCATGGAAATACAGGGAATAAGAGAAAGAGAATGGAGCAAGAGAGAGAGGGTGTCTGGGAGAAAGAGAGAAAAAGGGGTGAGAGGGGAAAAGAGAGAAAGAGGGCATCAGGGAGAGAGAGAGACCTTCTTTCACCCTGTTAGAGGGAGAGAGAGAGTGTCAGGAAGGGAGGGAGAGTGAAAGAGAAGGGGAGCAATAGAGAGTGAGAGTGTCAAGTAGAGACAGACAGGGAGAGAGAGACACACTATCAGGTAGGGTGAGACAGTGCCAGGGAGAGAGGCAGTGTCAGGGGGAGAGAGGAAGGGAGATACAGTACCAGGCAGAGAGAGAGAGGGAGAGAGAGACAATGCCAGGGAGAGAGACAGTATCAGAGGGAGAGAGAGAGAGAGAGAGAGAGAGAGAGAGGAAAGGAGAAATAGACAGTGCCAGGGAGAGAGACAGTGTCAGGGATGGACAAAGAAACAGTGTCAGGAAAGAGAGGGGTAGACAGACAGTGTCAGGGGAGAGGGAGAGAGAGAGAGAGAGAGAGAGAGTGCCAGAGAGAGAGAGAGAGAGAGAGAGAGAGAGAGAGAGAGAGATAGTGTTAGAGGGAGGGAGAGAGAAAGAGAGAGAAAGAGAGACAGTATCATAGATAGAGTGTGTCAGGAGGAGAGAGTGAGAGAGATATACTGTGAGGGAGGGAGAGAGACAGTGTCAGAGCATAAGAGAGGAAGAGACAGTGCCAGAGAGAGAGGGAGAGAGAGAGAGACAGTGTCAGGGGGAGAGAGACAGTGTCAGAGAGAGGGAGAGTTAGACAGTGTCAGGGAGAGAGTAAGAGAGGAAGGGAGTGAGGGAGAGAGATACAGTGTCAGTGAGTGAGTGTAGCAAGAGAGAAAGTGTCAGGGAGAGAGCGAGGGTGGCGCGCGGGGGGGGGGGGGAGCGAGCAGGAGATACATTATCTGCTACAGCACAGTTCTCTGATGGGGCTGGGGTTCACTGCATTAGGCCTCGCTCCCCTAAATCTCTGCGAATCGCGGTACTGCAGTGCTCTGCTGCTGGTGCTGGGGCCCTGCCAGGTAGGGCCTTCCCACCCCCCCTGCCACTGCCACATCCTCCGTAGGTGCAGGGGGTGCTTTCAGCGGTGGCTGTTTATCCTGTGGACGGGAGTGAAGGGGGAGCAGCGGGCCTCAGAGATACCCAGTGGCAGGGTGGAGCATCGGGCCCTGGGAGCAGCCCGGGTCCCATAGCTGTTGCACCCCCTGCACCCATGGTAGATACGCCACTGGTTCAAATACATAATATATAGTATTTGTAGTAGTGATTCCATTGCTTTTGATAGAAGTCAAAAATTCTGATTTCAGAGTTTAAAAAATAAAAAACATCCAAAAAAAAACACATCACTTAAGTGATTAAAGTGCTCTTGTGACATCAACTTTTACTTATATACATGAATAATATGACAACATCCTAAATGTATAATACAAGTAGATATTATGTAAACACTTTTTTTTTTTACAAGCAGTTTTTTAAAATACTGAACCGAAAATACTATGGGCCAGATGTAATGCAGTGCGAGGAGGTCGGAGCTCCTAGATTCAGGCAGAACTTGTACGTTTTTTAAAAGAGGCAAACATTTACAAGGCAAAATCAGGTTGTTTTTGATTTGTAAATGATTGCCGCTTTAAAGAAACATACAAGTTCGTCCGGAATCACGGAGCTCTGGCCATAACAGATTATTGTACCTGCCTAATCTCTTAGATTGAATAAAAACTGTACAAATGAAATGAAGTATGCTATTTTCTGAAGTCTATTTACCCTCAGCATTTACAGTACAGTAATGTACACTTTAAGACAAATCAACAGGGCAGATGTTATCTATCCATTGATTTGTCAGACGACAGATTTTAGTTTTGGGTGGAATATACTAATGGGAGTCCCATCTTGCAAAATATATATAACAGCCTAATACAGAAAACTCTAGTTAGACCAAAGATGGAGGGGAGGGGCGGGGGGGGGGGGGGGCGGGGGGGGGCATGGGGGGGGGGATACTACGTCAAGGTCCAAAGCAGTACACAGGCATTCAGATGGGTGGGGGGAGAGGCAAGGTAGCAGGCAGCCAGTGAGAGCTGTGAGGGTGCAGTGCCTCCTTCAGCTCTCTACTGGGCAGGTGCTAGACACACGCCTTATAACATTACATAAATAAATACGGTATATTATACAATCTAGTTCAGAAGCAACATTCTGTGGACTACAGGTGCAGTATATTTAAATGGACTTTATAACAACATAGAATTCAAAACAAACAAAATATTTTAAATACTGTAGCATGACAGTAGCCAGCCAAATCAGCGCACTGTCTGTGTGGTACAGTTTCTAGCAAACATCCAAGAACTGCAATTCCCATCATAGTATGCTTTAAATTGGCTATAAAGATATGTATTTGTATTTTCATGAGATTAGTACTTAACAAAGACCAGAGGATAAGGTTGTGAGCATTGCATCCAGCATACCATATAATAGCAGATGATCAATATGCAGTGTGCTGATGATTAATATAAAAAAAACTGGGGACATATCCAAAGGCTTAAATTTCTAAAGACAAATATTTTCTCTGTAATCTGAACCGCTCTGAACTTCTGGATCTGAGTCTACCGAAGCCACAGCTCGGGGTTTCCCACCAGGCTTGTATTCCACATCGAGGCAAATTGTCATCCTTCCAGCGTCAGATTCTTGTGGGTTTTGGTTTCTATGTAAGGGTGCCGTGGCTGGGACTTAGCGCCATTTCACTCTGCTCAAGCACGCTGCTGTATGCTGCGCTGTACTCTGCTGTATTGGCTGAGCTGTGTATTATATTCACTCTCAATGTATACAAGGACATGCTGCTGTGTGCTGTGCTGTACTCTTCTGTATTGGCTGAGCTGTGTATTATAGTCTGTCAGTGTATACAGGGGCATGCAGCTGTGTACTGTGCTGCACTCTGCTGTTTTGGCTGAGCTGTGTATTATTATAGTCAGTGTATATGGGGCATGCTGCTGTGTGCTGCGCTGTACTCTGCTATATTGGCCGAGCTTTGTATTATAGTTACTGTCAGTGTAACTGTAGGGGCATGCTGCTGTATGCTGCACTGTACTCTGCTGTATTGGCTGAGCTGTGTATTAACTGTACTCAGTGTATACAAGGGCTACACTGCTGTGTTCTGTGCTGTAGTTTGCTCATTAAATTGGCTGTGCTGTGTCCATCTAAAGTGGCTGTGTGTATTATCATTGTTAGTTGTAAACATTTTTGAAAAAGTGAAAACATTTTTTAAAAAGTAAAAAAAAATTTTTTTTTTAAGTTTGCGCAACCTGTGTGTGCTGTACCACAAGGGTTTATTATTCATGTACATAATAAAATAAAAGCTCTTTGAATTGCCACAGTGTGAGTAAAGCTGTGAATTGAAAAATAAATATATTCTTCTACTGTTTGTAATGTTTGGTGTGCTTTACCTTAATGCAGTTTGCTCAAAGTCCTGTGACTCCATGCAGTTTGAACCAAGCAACAAGTTAAAAAAAAATATATACAGTAGATATATTGTTTGTACTGTTTGGTGTGCTTAACCCTAGCACATTTTGTTCAAAGCCTTGTGACTCCATGCAGTTTAACCCGAGCTGCGAGTTCAAAAAATTAAATTTAACAAATACATAGATCTATTGTTTGTACTGTTTGGTGTGATTTACACTAGTGTGCCTTGTTCAAAGCCCTGTGACCTCATGCAGTAATCTACTAATTGAAAAATGAATAGCGATCAGTTTAGAGACTACACTAGTCCTTCAATGACAACTACTAAAGCACATGCTCAAGGGCACAGAGGGTTAGGGCATCTAAGATCAAAAAACCTATATACACTGGTAAAGAAGAAAAACACCTCTAATAAAGGTAAAGTTTGTGTAAAAAAAAACATAAAATTGGCAACATGCCATTCATCACACACAGTAGCAAGGAGAGGCTCAGGCCTTGGTCTTTATTTATGAGTGGAGGTTCTGCAGCTGTCAGTGAGGCATCTTTTTCTGCCTCTCATGATGATGCAAGAACTTTTCGCTCAGATTCTAGAAGAGGTGTCAAAAAAAAAATCACTAAGGCAGAAGAACAAACTGTGTGTTCAGAACTGTCACACATCCCTGAGCAGATTCTAGGGGCATCCACGTTAACTATGTGTGAGTCTGACGTTTCTCACACTGTCCTCATAGAGAAGGCTCTTTTGCCTCCATCCACCATTTCTGCACCATCTACACATGTGAGGAGCAGTACAAGTAAAGATGGCATTGAGGACATAATAGAAATTGAGGATGTTTGTGTGGAAGTTGAACAGGAAGAGGGGGATTTGTGTGTACTACTACTATCTGAGGATGAGGATGTTGATGATGTTGTTTGTGGAAGTTAGCCTCTAGTGGCTGCAGTTCTTGCTGTGATAAATGTAAAGCCATTGTCTGGGCATAAAACCAAACAAGCCACCTTTTGGGTGAGGAATTGTTTTACCCACATTCTGACAACATTTGTGAAGGCATCTGCTCCTTTTGTGAGGCCAAAGATAGTAGAGGTAGGGACGTTAGGCATCTAGGCACCTCCTCCATGTTACGTCATTTGCGGCGAGTTCATGAAATTTATTTTATAAGATTATAATGTAATTAACACCCTCATCATCGACCTCCTCAATGATCGGAGGTAGTCCTTCCAAAAAATTGTTTTGTGGGGGCCCAAACAAACCAAGCACTTATTATTATTGTTTGTTTATTAACAGTTTCTTATATAGTGCAGCATATCCCATTGTGACTTCAGCCACAAAAGTGGCAGTCCCTGTCGCTGAAGTGTTTGGTCTGTTAAACTGTGCATGTTCTTTTTAATATCCATAATAAAGGTGGATGGGAGGGCTCAAGGACAATTCCATCTTGCACCATTTTTTATTTCTGCCACTGTGTGACAATGGGCCTAATTCAGACCTGATTGCTCCTCTGTGAATTTGCAGCGATCAAAAAAGTGCTGGATTTTTCTGCAGTTTGCCCTCGCACGTGCGCACTATGATCCATACACAGTCGAAAGATAATCGGCCGCCTTGCGAATTTGCACAACAGCAATCAGCTCTGAATCGGGCCCAATGTTTCATAGATGTGCTATAAACTGCCGTGTGTTTGTGCCACTGCTCTGTCGCTTAGTAACAAGCCATCTCGCTGCAGTCTTTGGCCTAAAGCAGAGAAAAACAATATTGTGAGCTTTTGAGGTGGTCAAAATTGATTGGAAAAGAGTGGAAATTAATGTTATTGAGGTTAATAATACTCTAGAAACAAAAAAGAATGTGATTTCAATTTTTTGGGGTGAAATTTTGGAAAAAAAATCCCAAACCAAATCACAACCGCAATTCAAAACCGAATCCAAAACTAAAACTGGATGACGAATTAGAACTAAAACCGAAATCAAAATCAGCAAAAATGGTCCGGCGCACATCTCCAATTAGAACCTGGTGCTGCCCCTAGAAATTAGGGACAGATGACAGCTACATTGTGAAAGTCATAATGAATATGAGTGCAACCACTAGTGACATCACTGTGTCTGGACACTTTTACTAGTCCCTGATTGATTGTTCAGCCCACAAAATGCATGCAGGTGACTGGGTCACTTTTAATCCAAGTAAATAACCTTTTAATGAAAATTTTCAGGCTGATTAGCAGTACAGTTCCAATCAAGTGCATGACTATTTATTTTTAACTTGGCAGAGCACTGGAAAGAATTGGTGAGATATGTTCTGTTATACACAACAAGGGGCAGCAATACATATTTCCCTTTACTTTCAATGCTGTATTGTATCCCAGTAGAAAAACTGCTGATTTCAATTAAGCAGACGAGAAAATTTCGGCTTTGCCAGTCAGTGACCCATTCCCACTCATTTCCTGATCTGAACCGCTAGTGTGACCCAGCAGAGTCCCACAATGTTATGTTTGTAATTAAACAACCCTTACATATTTTTTGAAAGAAACACTTAAAAAAAACATTACTTTGTAATTTTCTACCAATACAGAACCCAACACTTGCTGCAGCCTTTTGCTTCACTGTAAAAACCTTTACTGATGATGCACATGAATATTATTATTATTTATTTTTATAAATTAGGCTTAATTGCTGAGTCACATGTAATAATATCGCAATGACTGCAGCGATGGTAAGTCCTGTGCTGTGATCTATTCTTAGAGATCAGACCAATTAGATGCGAATGGGGGAACGAGCTGCTATTTTAATGGAGTGGAAATACCACTAGTGCTCTTACAATTCGCTCCACTCACGATCCAATCTAGCCCCGGACTTGTGGATTTTCACATGCGTAAATAAAAATCCTCAAGTCTGGTGGTATCATATGTGCGGCATATAGGTGCACTTACGGATGAGAGAAGTCTTGCTTAATTAAATCAAGCCTTTACTCTGATCCACTAGAGCAGCCACCATCACCAGTAATGGCACTGACACCTACCCACTGCTTGGTGTAGTACTAAAAATGGCATGAGCTCTGCATGTGGGTGTGATACCTCATCCCAGCAGTCAGAATGGCAGCGGTCATGTGATCGACCCTGGCGTTTCTACAATTAGTATGCCGACAGGGCATGGAGTAATTATTTTACCCCTCCCCTGTATCCTAACCCTAACCCACCTTGGGTGGTGGCTAGAGCTAAGGCAGTGGGGGTGGCGACAATGGCTAAGACACCGGTGGGCTAAGACTTGGGAAGGGGATGGCAGCTACGGCTAAACCCCCCCCCACACACACACACACACCCCCCCATCTAGTGCCTAACTCTAACCCTCCCCAGGTCCTAACCCTAGGAGTGACCCCGATACTTACCTTTGGGATGTTGGAGGTCAGTGTTCCGGCGTCGGGATTCCGAGTGGATGCTGACAGCATCCCCTGCACACGGATTACTCAAAATAGGTTGCAACCCTGGCTAAATACCCACCTCATGCTCATGGGACT
Source organism: Pseudophryne corroboree (assembly GCF_028390025.1). Classification (NCBI taxonomy): domain Eukaryota; kingdom Metazoa; phylum Chordata; class Amphibia; order Anura; family Myobatrachidae; genus Pseudophryne; species Pseudophryne corroboree. The sequence goes on from NC_086446.1 coordinate 729,740,515, forward strand.
TTTAAATTTAATATGTAAATGCTCCTTTGCTGCACTGTTGTGCTCCGGTTATGCCCATTCAGCCATTGGTGGGAAAAGAAAGATCTATCGGGGAGAGTTGGGGGGCCCAAAGACATCTCCCCCTAACCTTTAAGCATAGCTGCAGCACACTGCCTATAAGCACTTTGGGAGTATACTGTATTTACTAAAAATCGATTTTGGTCGAAGTTTGGTCGATTTTTGGACAATTTTGTGCCTAAGGGTCTAAGGGCCAGAGTCAGACCTGATCGCTACACTGCAATGCGTATGCGCGCCGGCCAACAACAGGCATCGCCGGTCAGTGATAGGCTGGTGCGAAAATTCTAATCGCACAGCCATTCGCATGCTCATTGACAGGAGGAAGCCATTTGTGGGTGGTAACTGACCGTTTTCTGTGTCAGGGAGTATCATGGAAAATGCAGGCGTGCCTAAGCGTTTTCAGTGAGGGTGTGTGATGTCAGCTCTGGCCCCGATCAGCCCGTTCTGATCGCACTGTAGGAGTAAGTCCTGGGCTCCGCACAGGCAGCACACACATGTTAAAACCAGCCACTGGTGAGTGAGGTGCGAACGGATTTGCAGCTGTCCGCTGACTGAGGTTTTTTTAGCAGCTCGGAATACACATGCGATCGCACACTTGCACGGCAAATATACACTCCCCTTGGGCGGCAACTATCTGATTGCAGGGGTACAATTTTAGCAGCCTAGCGATCAGGTCTGAATCACCCATTTACTAACATATGATTTTTGACATCTTTCAAAACAAAATGTGCACCTTTACTAAATAGATGATTTTCGACAATTTTTTTTTAAAATGTTGTCAAAAATCATCCGTTAGTAAATGTGTTATTTAAAACCCCAAAATTAATAAACATTGACCCAAATTGACTTTTAGTAAACATACTCCCTTGTGTTGGTACAGATACGTTTTAAGAAAAAAAATTAACAACCTTCCACAATTGTTTTCAAATAGTCCCAATAAAAAACAAACTGGAAATTCCTTGTATTTCAAAATACACACTGTGCATAATCAAAAGAGCTAATTCATGTCAAAAGTTAACTTTACTGGGGAAAAAGAGGTTATATAGTATTTAGAATCCTGGAAATCACAGAGCAATAAAAGGCAGATTAGATTCTATGCAAAGCTATTTCACATTTCTCTGAAGACAGTCTGGGATTAAAAAGTCACAGTGTTAACAAAGTGATTTAAAATGTGCCACTAAATTGGGCCGTTTGTATAAAATCTGAATACTGAATCTTTTCCATTTAGTCTGTTCTCATTACATTATATAACATTAGCAGTTCCGAAGCAGCCGACCAGATATCACCATTACACCCGATTTATCTACCATTTATTTTCTCGCAGATGCTATCTCCACTAATTTTCTTGACTTGCGTTCTGAGTCCAGCCTGTACAATGAGCACTGAGTCTTTTAATTAGTCCCTCCTGCTAATTTAGGCACTGGGTCAAAATTTCGAAAGGAAGCGGGATCTCCTGGGTATCACATCCTGACTCAGTATTGGGAAAGTAGAGTACAGCATGTGCACACAAGCATACATAATACACTGCGCTGGCAAAAAGAAATCCTCTAATTGTGATAGATTTCAAATATTTTCTGTTTGTGATGATTATCAACTGATTGCTTTATTGGCCTGAATTCACTTTGTAAGCAAGTTAAAGCAACATAATGTAATTGATTAATTTATGCCAGATTACATAAAAAGTAAATGTAAACAGAATCTATCTATCTATCTATCTATCTATCTATCTATCTATCTATCTATCTATCTATTTATCTATCTACAGTATCTACCTGTCATCAATATATCATCTACCTTTCTGTCTGTTTGTGAGTGTGTACTGTATGTAGTGCTTTTTTTATGACAGTACAGAATGGTACCAGATATAAACCTCGTCTTCTCTGGACCTTGTATCATCAGACTCCTCAGTCCCAGCTACCTCATAGACTATTAGACTTATAGACCAATAGACTTATCTGGCAGATTATCTGAAAGATCTGCCTAGTTGGAAACTGTCATTCATACAAATTGGTTAATCTGTTTTTTTAACCAATTTGTCTGAACAACAGGTTTTGTCCAGGTGGGGAAGTGCTGCTGTCAGTATGGCAGGGTTGTCCTGCTGTCAGTGAGGCAGGGATGTGCTGCTGTCAGTGAGGGGGGATGTGCTGCTGTCAGTGAGGTGGGATGTGTTGCTGTCAGTGAGGCAGGGATGTGCTGCTGTCAGTGAGGCAGGGATGTGGTGCTGTCAGTGAGGCGGGATGTGTTGCTGTCAGTGAGGCAGGGATGTGCTGCTGTCAGTGAGGCAGGGATGTGCTGCTGTCAGTGAGGCGGGGATGTGCTGCTGTCAGTGAGGCAGGGATGTGCTGCTGTCAGTGAGACGGGGATGTGCTGCTGTCAGTGAGGCGGGGATGTGCCGCTGTCAGTGAGGTGGGGATGTGCCACTGTCAGTGAGGTGGGGATGTGCTGCTGTCAGTGAGACAGGGATGTGCTGCTGTCAGTGAGGCAATGATGTGCTGCTGTCAGTGAGGCAGTGATGTGCTGCTGCCAGTGAGGCAGTGCTGTGCTGCTGTCAGTGAGGCAGTAATATGTTGCTGCTAGTGAGGCAGTGGATGTGCTGCTGTCAGTGAGGCAGGGGATGTGCTGCTCTCAGTGAGGCAGGGGATGTGCTGCTCTCAGTGAGGCAGGGGATGTGCCACTGTCAGTGAGGTGGGGATGTGCCGCTGTCAGTGAGGTGGGGATGTGCCGCTGTCAGCGAGGCAGGGGTGTGCTGCTTTCAGTGAGGCAGTGATTTGTTGCTGTCAGTGACACAGGGATGTGCTGCTGTCAGTGAGGCGGGGATGTGACGCTGTCAGTGAGGTGGGGATGTGCTGCTGTCAGTGAGGCAGGGATGTGTGGCTGTGAGTGAGGCAGGGATGTGCTGATGTCAGTGAGGCTGTGATGTGCTGCACTCTGTGAGTAGTGTCTCTGTGAGTGATGCTTTTGGTTACAGTTGTGTTTGGTTACAGATGTCATGTGACAGTTGGAAGTAGATCAGGCGGCAGTTACGCTAGGAAGTGCAAGGTTATGTGATCTAATGTGTCCAATCATGTTAGTGAGTTTTCTGTCATTATATATATATATATATATATATATATATATGTGTGTGTGTGTAAGACAAGTGATGACCCTAACACAGACTGGCACCTTAAGATCAAGCAAACGATTGACATAAAGACCTAGCCAAATTCAAGTAAAAGAAATTTGACACGGTCCAGAATGATTATGAATCCAACCGGGTGTATCATTGGCTCATGGGGGGTGAGAATAAACCCCCAAAAAACCCCGGGATGTCTTCTAAACAAAGTTGACGCAGATGCAGGGTACTCATGGGCGAGACCTACCTATATCTAATAGTGACAGTGAGTTTGTCATCAGGGACTCGGATGACCCTTTGGAAGGAACATCTGCTCATTTAGGATCCAAAACCGTGACACCAAAAGACCCTCTCATAAATACCAGGCCACCCGTCGCGGGGGTGAAAACGAGAGGCAAAAAAGGAGCCAACTCCCAAAAGAAAAATTAATCCATAAATTTATTATCTAAAATACTGACGGAGGCAGGGGAACGAGTACTGAATAAGGGACTGTCATTCGACCCCACAAATCAACACAATGACCTGGACTGGAACATAGAACTATACCGATTTTCCAGGAAACTAAGGTTACAGGAACATTTCCAGATTCCATTCCTCAACTGCAAGATACTCCTACGAAACAATTCCTGATGAAAAGGAGCACGTCATCATTTGATCCAATGTCCTGTAATAACTCTATTAAGACTTACATGCGTATGATCAACGACTAAAATTTGTTCAAGCACAACCCATTCAACATCGGAATCTTAGCCGCCAGGAACATATGGCACTACAGAACCTGTCAGCCTACCATGACATTGTGGTGCACCTTGCCAACAAGGGGGGCGCAATTGTAATCGAAGACTTTACGGATTACATCTCTGAAATTTACCTCCAACTTGCCGATACCACCATATATCAAAAGCTACCAGGGGATCTGACCAACGAGTACCAATCGGAACTACATGACATTCTGCAGGAGGCTAAACAACAAGGACTACTGGATGACAAACTATTTAAAGCATTACAACAACCATTCCCGGTTAGTCCTATTTTATATACCGTCCCGAAGATCACAAGAGCTTGTAGCGTCCGCCGGGATGTTCTATAATATCGGTACAGGACTCATTATACCAACCGATTGCGATTTATCTTGGTTGCAACCTCCAACCATTTGTCATGAAACAACCAAATTATATCAGGGACACCACCAGCTTCCTGATAGGTTTATCATCCATCATTGTGGTTCCAGAGGACAGTATTGTGTGTACTTTGGACATCAACAGCTTATGTACTTCAATACCCCATCAGCAAGGTTTAGCGGCAGTCTGAGCCTTTTATGAAACACAGTCAATCAGGGATCTAGACATTGATTGGTTTGTGAGATTGTTAGAGCTGACTCTCACAAGAAATTATTTTATCTATGATGGTCAGTTTTACCGGCAACTGTCAGGAAGTGCCATGCGCAGCAATGTAGCGCCGAGCTATGCTAACATACAGCTCTCCTCTTCCTTCCACACAGATGTCCTCTTTTCACAGTTGCAGATCTCTCCCCGCTGTGGGGTGAATCACCTGAGCCTGAACTTAGCACATTTGCAGATTGGTGCCTACAGGCGTGTGAGGGGTGGGAGAGGTTCCGCCCACACAGCACCCCCTCCTGGAGGCACAAATTATGCTTAATGCTCAGCAGGTGATCCCTCCGCCCTCTGCATTTGCCCACTGGGCAGCATACGACAGATTCTAGGGTGAGGTTATTTACTGACAATCTTGTTGTTAGCACATACCGCAGATGGTTGGTAGGTGGACCCCACCAGGCGCGGCCACCTCTGCCGCCTTGTGGATAATCCAGTCCTGATCCTGTGGCTCTCCAGCAGTTGTGGAACTACAAATCCTAGTATGCCTCGATAGCCATTCTCACTCTTGTAGTCCTTTTACTAGAAAGTAGAAGAGGCATGGGCTATGCTGAATATAAAATTAACTGAATATTATATTCATTTCCCAAAAACATAAAGCACATTATTTACATTTAAACTTCTTAATTAAAGCAAACATAGATATTAGGAACAATGTAAAACCATACACCTAGCACAGCACTAAAATTAGACACAATTTGTATGTTTCTTCTAGATAAGCAGATATTATTTTTATTTAATTTTTAGAATGAAACTAAAGTTGGTGATTTTATTTCAATGGAGCAATGGGAATAAAAAAATAATAATAATAGTAATATCCTCTACATATAATTTCCTGACCATAACCACAAGGCTTGAAAATAATGCTGGGACATACAGTATATGGAACAGACGAGAACTCCATACATCTTGTATATTCATTGCAAAAGCCAATTGTTTCAAATAACCTACAGATCATATTTGGTGTATGGGATGTTCTGTAATATATATATTATTTATATTAATATGTATTTGCCATGGTGAAGTTGGAATAGAGAATGTTTGGCAAATCCCCAGATGAGGCTGTAATCTTATAGATAGGAAATTATATTATTATAGAACCATCTGCATGAGAATGTTTGGAAAAAGTTTGTAGAGTAGTATTTTCAGCACCACCATGGGCACAAAATGTCCAGAAGCTCTCCTCACAACTTGTCATCTCTGACCACCGTCTTTTCTACCTGAGCTACAGGGGAACTGCTGAGTCTTTAAGGGAGAATTGATGGCAAAACCTACGGACATCGGAACACAATCTAGACAAGAGAACTGTATTGTAGAGTGTCCTACAGTGAGCTCCACAGTCCAGCCACATCATTATTTTACTTCAGCACAAACCATGTTCTTTTGTCAGATCGGTGACTTGCATTACATGGAAAGTTCAACAATGAAGTCATTCCTGGTTTGAGTTACTGGACAGAATTATATCCATCCAGCTGTGTCTGCTAAATAACAATTTGAGTATTCAAAAATGACATCACAGTATCATGAGTCAAAATTAGAAAAGAAGGCTAGAGTGTTGAAAAACCTTCGGAAGCCAAGTTGACTTGTATAATTTAACTTTATCGGAATTCTTGATGTAATTATTTAGTTTTTCCATATGGTAAAAGAAAGTATTTCTGCTTAGTATAGTACTTTTTTTTAACAACACAGAGAAACAACCTTCTCGAATTGACTGATAAAATGAGTCACACTGTTGTAGGAACTCATAATGGTTTATGCAGACCCGTGGAGCCAGGCAGCCGGCCTCTGACTTTTTGTGTTAATAAACTTTTTATTCCTATTAAGAAAGTGTGAATAATATTAACGTATCATAACACCATTGCAGTCATCCCCTTACCACTGTTATCTGACTTTAGTACAGGTAGGTAGCACTATAAAATGTATTCACATGCTGTTGTGTGTTTCACTAGGGTTACACTATCTTTTGTTTTCATTATTCATCTATTGCACATCTATTCAGTATCTATTCCTCATATTTTGGGGGGGACAAGGATAGAAACACATTTAGCCATTCAGATAATCTATATGTTACCAGCAGCACTGAGTGTTTCAGGAGACAAATGATCTTTTTTTTTCTGGGAGAAAGTGACCAGTCCATTCATACAGGAGTGATTGTGAGAGTAAGTCAAAGTGACAGGGGCTGGGACATGACGTGAAGATGGGAAATGGAGGCAGCCGGAAAGCCACAGACTGAGAGTTATATAGTGGGAAGAGCAGAGTCTCCAGCAGCACAGAGTATATGAGGAGATGAGTGATGTGTTAGTTGGGACAGTGCTGATTGTGACAAAGGCAGTGACATGATGTGAGGAGAGAAATGGAGGCAGCAAGAAGCCACAGATTCTGAAAGCAGAAGGCCCTCAAAGGGAACAGAGACCAGGGTGTAATGGGTGTTTTTGGGCAGCAACTGTGTGGCAAGTATCTACATGCCCAGATTTCTGATCGGGGTGTCATGGGAGTGTCTAGGGTTTATATCTGAAGCCCTGTGCATACAGGTAAGTAACACCTTTGTCAGACACATCTCTTGCACCTAACATAAGGCTGGTGCAAGGGGCAATACTAATGACGGTATCTGCATCTGCAGATGCTAGAACAGTGAGCGGTATAGCCTATATATATTTCAGAAATCAGATGAGCAATTTTTTGCAACTGCACATGCACAGAAAATATTAAAAACTCATATAGCGCATGCATTACACAAATCTTACACACAAAGACACTTGCCATTGAAACAGACGGTATCTGAAATGTCATGGAAAAGTGACTGGCATCCCTGTTCGGTGACTGGAATTGGCTAGATATTAATGCAATAATGGTCCAATTGGTGTAAGTGTTATGGGAGTGTCACAGGCATGGTGATGCCAGGGGGTGCGGTCACAGATGCACAGCCACAGGCCAGTGACGTGCAGTGAGGTGAATGGCTGGGGAGGCACACATGGGGATAGGTCTAAATGCTGGGAGCCTGTCTCACCCCCTACTCACTGTAAGTCTCCCCTCACTACACTAAGCTACAGTGTCCATTGAGTCTCCTACCTGCATCCCTGTGGCTTCTCTTGCTGCTGCTGTTGACTGAGCTCCGACTACAGTGCACTTCCTGGTCACATGACACATCCAAGTGTCCATCAGTGCACAAAGCACGCCTCCACTGTCAGAGGCATGCCTATGTTATCTCCCTTTCTGTGCAGCGTAACTGCTCCACCCCCAGCTCTGCAAAGCAGTGTCTGACTGTAGAACCAAGGTAGAGCTGTTGCTGCCGCATCTCACGTCTCCCTGCAGCTCCAGGAATCTCCACAAAGCTGGTGAGTGTTAGCTATAAAAAGGATTACAATAAACAAGAAGATGTTTATGTTATACATATCTTCTTTGTATTTTCTGGGGCGGGGTACACTGTGTTCCACAGGGAAACAACGGGGAAACATTGAGGTATAGAGTTGGATCTTGATCCAGAGGCATCAACAGGCTAAAGCTTTGACTGTTGGCAGGATGCATTGCACGGCCTCCTCTATAACCCCGCCTCCGGACACTGGAGCTCAGTTTGTAAGTTGTTGCCTGCAGAGCAGTCACTTAAAAGGGGGGGGGGGGCTGCGCTAGGCAGCCCTGAAAATAGCTTTTGTTAGAAGAATCTTCAAGGGCTGCAGCAATTTTATGTCCTAGTGACATGCTGTGCTTCGGCTCCAACACCTCCCCAGCAGCGCCGCATACTCCCGCTGGCTGATTTCCTGGGTACTTATGGCGGAGGCGCTCCGATTCCCAGGCACACGCCGCTGACGCTTTCCAGGATCACGTGGCTGCTTCTTTGGAAAAAGGTAAGAGGGTCACCCAGGTGGGACTGGCCGATATTTTGTTCCGGTCACGGTCTTAGGAGATGGACCGCGATGCTGGTGTGGACACTGTGTTAGAGCAGGGACAGCACTATATCCACCAGGGCAGGGAGCACAGGTCGGATTACACAAAAATCCATTTAACAAGGATCCATAGTACCCGGTGGTGAGGACCAGCATAGGGGATAAGGCGCTTGACCTGTAGCCCCTCCGCCAGCTCCGGGCGCCATCTACTGTTGGTGTTCCCGCCCTGGAGCTGCTTCTCACTCTCCCTCACTCCCTGACAGAGATTTGGGCGCCATCTTTTCACATGTAGCTGCGGCTGGTCTCCGGGACTGCAGGGCAATGTCTCCTCTGTAAATCCGCCTGCTTGCTCAGTGCTGTGCATTTATAGTCACATAAGTATTCCACATGTCATTTTAGACAGTGTTAGTTAAGAACAAGTGTACTTCTACCTGAATATTTAGTACTAGTGTAGTATTCTGATATATACATCCAGTATCTGACTGTGCATTGTTATATATATATATGTGTATATGTATTTTTACTAGTCCAGTGAAGTCTTATTGACTTGGTGCATCAGGGTCTCATATATAGTGCTACACAGTATATACTGTCTAGTGTGTTTTACTGTGTATTTCAGTCACCTCACACCGCTTTAATTCTCTGTTTGTGTCCTGTATTTACTGTCACATAAATCAGGGGGTTATTTGCAGGTATTACTGTATATTTGTCTGGCTATATTGTACTGTTATGCTCTGCGGCTGCATTCTTTATAATGTCTGCAACAAAGGGCTGGGCAATCCATGGACGCTTCTGCATCATGCAGTGCTTGCCACAGGGATTTGCCTGAAGGGAAAGTTTTGACTGATGGGCTATGTACTGGGTGTAGTACATCTCCTAGTCAGCCCGCTGTTTCGGTAGCCAATCAGGAACCACCTTGGGTGGCTTTTTCATCTATGCTTAATACACTAGTCATATGCCTTACGCCCCCTATGGGACCTCCTGTGCCATTGCAGCCATATGTTGTCCCTGTGGTTAATCCGCCCTAGGTGGATATGCTATCTCTCCAGATTCAACAATTGAATCAATCTTTGGTTAGTCAAAAATCTACCCCACGTCCCTCTGGGGCCATGGGGTCGTCTAAGCAGGCTGCTTCCTCATCGCAATTCACTAATATTTCAGATGTTACTTCTGATGAGGATGGGGAGTATACTGATCCATCAGACACAGATACGGTTGCTTCTGATGAGGAATCTACAGCACAGGTTGATATCCCTGACCTAGTGGAGGCTATTAAGCTGATTCTACAAATTGATGATGAGGTAGATCCCATTACTGCATCTAAGAAACCTGATAAATGTAAACGTCAGACGGTAACTAAGGTAGTGTTGCCACATTCTGACCACTTAGTTGACATACGTCAGGCACCCTGGTTTTCTCCAGGAAAGAAATTCTTCCTGTCTAAAAAGATGTTAGCTCATTATCCTTTCCCTGCTGAGTTGTGTAACAAGTGCGAAAATTCACCTTCGGTGGATTCCCATGTCACCCGGCTTGTGGTGTCATCTACACTGCTGGTCACCACTGTCACTTCATTGAAGGAACCGACAGATAAGCATGTCGAGGGATGCCCGAAGTCTATTTACTCCCTTACGGGTGCGGTATATAGATCCACTATAGCAGCCTCATGGGCTGCAACAGGTATAGAAGCATGGGTTCAGGCTATTGAGGAAGAGCTACCTCAGGATATCTCTGATACTGCCAGTCAATATCCCATTATATTCAGGAGGCGACCTACGAGGAAGGTGTAATAGCGGCTAAGGCGTCGACTACATCCATCTTGGCTCGCCATGTTCTGTGGTTGAGGTCGTGGAAGGTGGATCTGGACTCCAAGAAGACTTTGGAGGTACTCCCTTTTAAAGGGAGACATACTGTTTGGGGAAGATCTTAATAAGATTGTGACTGACTTAGCGGCTGCTAAGACTGCATTTCTCCCAAATGCTAATCTTTCTGCTCCATAGACAAAGAGCACCACTATTCGTTCCTTTTGGCCTCCAGGGAAGGCAAAGGGTCAGGCGTACCCAAGACAGGCTTGTGCTTCCAAAACCACCAAGCCCAAACCTAAACAATCCTGGGCTGCCTGTCAGCCTGCTTCCAAACAAGACAAGTCAGCTGCATGATGGGGCTAAAGGCCGACTTCTACAATTCACCCATGTCTGGTTAAGGACTACCTCAGACGCCCTCGGTGCGGGAAGTTGTCTCTCACGTGTACAAAGTCTCTTTCAGGAGACTTCCCCCTCGCCAGTTCTGCACAACGGTTATCCCTTCGGATCCGTTGAATGCGCAAGCTCTACACCTGGTTGTGCGATTCCTCCTGGATACAGGAGTGGTAGTGCCGCTATCTCTGTCCCAGAGAGGCAGGGGATACTATTCGACCCTGTTTCTGGTCCCGAAACCCAATGGGTTTTTCCGGCCAATACTCAACCTCAAATCACTGAACAAGTTTGTGAGAGTGTCCACATTTCGTATTGAAATTCTGTGCTCAATTGTACTGCCCGTGGAACCCGGAGACTATTTGGTATCCCTGGACATACAGGATGCTTACCTGCCTATACTTATTTCCATATCGCATCACCAGTATCTGCGGTTTTCTATTGGCAACCTACACTATCAATTCCAGTCTCTGCCATTTGGACAGGCCCCGGCTCCTCGGATCTCCATCAAGGTCATGGCCGTGATGACGGCTTCTCGGCAATCCGGGGATCAGGATACTGCCATATCTGGACGACTTGCTGATCCTGTCGAACTCCAAAGAGGTTCTCCTCAGTCATCTGGACATCACAGTCAAATTCCTACAAGCCCACAGGTGGCTCATCAACTGGAAAAAGTCCTCGCTGGTTCCTGCTCGGTACATGGTGCACCTGGGGGCACGGCTGGACACACACAGTCAAAGACTGTTTCTGTCTCAAGAGAAAGTCCTGAGACTTCAGGACAGGATTAGATACTTCCTCTCTCGCCCAAGGGTGTCGATATACTTAGCAATGCAAGTACTGGGCCTCATGGTGTCGGCCTTCGACATGGTGGAGTATGCTCACTTTCATTCCCGCCCTCTGCAGCAGTTGATTCTGTCCAAGTGGGACAGCCTGCCTCATTGGATCAGGTCTCAGATGATATCCTTGACCTCGGAGGTTCATCTGTCACCGGGCTGGTGGCTACAGGTCCAACAGTTGAGCAGGGGCAGTCCCTTCTGGATTCCCAACTGGGTCCAACTGACTACGGATGCCAGTCTGCGGGGTTGGGGCATGGTGCTAGAGCAACACTCTCTCCAGGGTCGGTGGACTAAGGAGGAATCTCTCCTCCTGATAAACATTTTGGAATTGCGGGCAGTGGCCCTCATTCCGAGTTGTTCGCTCGCTAGCTGCTTTTAGCAGCATTGTACACGCTAGGCCGCCACCCTCTGGGAGTGTATCTTAGCTTAGCAGAATTGCGAACGAAAGATTAGTAGAATTGCTACAAAATAATTATTAGCAGTTTCTGAGTAGCTCCGGACCTACTCACAGATTGCGATCAGCTCAGTCCGTTTAGTTCCTGGTTTGATGTCACAAACACACCCTGCGTTCGGCCAGCCACTCCCCTGTTTCTCCAGGCACTCCTGCGTTTTTCCCTGACACGCCTGCATTTTTTTTTGCAAACGCCGGGAAAACGCTGAGTTACCACCCAGAAACGCCCCTTTCCTGTCAATCATTTACCGAACAGCAGTGCGACTGAAATGCGCCGCAGAATCCACAGCAAATCTGCTAAGTTTTTAGTTAAATAACTAAGCGCATGCACCCTGCGTGCCTTGCGCATGCGCAGTTTGCAACAAATCGCAGCATAGCGAAAATCGGCAATGAGCGAACAACTCAGAATGACCCCCAGTGTTCAATGCTTTGACTCTTGCCCTGCCTCTGATTCAGAACAGGCCTGTTCAAGTACAATTAGACAACGCCACCACGGTGGCATAAATAAATCATAAAGGCAGCACTCGAAGCCGCATGGCAATGTTGGAAGTGTCAAAAATCCTCCATTGGGCGGAACGTCATCTGCCAGCAATATCGGCAGTGTCATTCCAGGAGTCCTCAATTCGGAAGCGGATTTCCTCAGTCGACAGGATATGCACGCCGCAGAGTGGAGTCTTCAACAAGAAGTCTTTCAACTCCTAGTGGACAAGTGGGGCCTTCCAGATGTAGTCCTGATGGCGTCTCGACACAATCACAAAGTTCAGGTCTACGGATCAAGGGGGTCATTCCGAGTTGATCGCTCGCTAGCTATTTTTTGCAGCATTGTGAACAGATAGTCTCCGCCAATATGGGAGTGTATGTTTGTTTTGCAAGTGTGCGAACGCATGTGCAGCCGAGCGGTACAAAAAAAGTTTGTGCAGTTTCTGAGTAGCTCTGAACTTACTCAGCCACTGCGATCACTTCAGCCTGTTCTTGTCCGGAATTGACATCAGACACCCGCCCTGCAAACGCTTGGAGATGCCTGCATTTTTCCAAACACTCCCAGAAAACAGTCAGTTGCCACCCACAAATGCCCTCTTCCTGTCGATCTCCTTGTGATCGGCTGTGCGAATGGATTCTTCATTAAATCCATCGCTCAGCAACGATCTGCTTTGTACCGGTATGATGTGCCTGCGCATTGCAGTGAATATGCACGCGCAGTTGTGACCTGTTCGCAGCGCAGCAAAAAATCCTTGCGTGCGATCAGGTCGGAATGATCCCCCAAGAACAAGGGATCCTCAAGCAGTGTTCGTGGACACACTGGCAATTCCATGGAACTTTTGGCTGCCCTACGTGTTCCCTTCAGTGTCTCTCCTGTCCAGGGTATTGCGGAAGGTCAAGCAAGAAGGAGGAATAATACGTCTGTTCGCTCCAGCGTGGCCCAGACGGCATTGCTTCTCAGACCTGCAGGGTCTATCGATAGAGCGTCCTCTTCTACTTCCTCAATGCCCAGACCTCCTCGTTCAGTGCCCTTGTGTCTACCCGGACCTGGCCAGACTGGCTTTGACGATGTGGCTCTTGAGGCATCACTCCTGAGTGCCAAAGTATTCTCCGAGGTGGTTATCTGAACTATGCTGAAGGCCCACAAACTGGCTTCTGCACGGATTTATTATAGAGTCTGGAATTCTTACTTCACCTGGTGTGCTGCTAAGAACTATGACGCATGCAAATTCAGAACTCCCAGACTTCTGGCTTTCTGCAACAAGGCTTGGACCTGGCTTTTCTGCAACAAGGCTTGGACTTGGGCCTTCATCTGGCCTCCGTCAAGGTTCATATATCTGCCTTGTCGGTGTGGTTTCAGAGAAGAATTGCATCTATTCCTGATGTTCATACTTTCACTCAGGGTGTTTTACGGATTCAGCCTCCCTATGGGCATCCGTTTGGATGGTCGACCATGTTATGGTCGACAGTCATTAGGTCGACCACTAATAGTCGACATTGACATGGTCGACACATGAAAATGGTCGACACATGAAAAGGTTGACATAAGTTTTTCACATTTTTTTTCTCTTATGGAACTTTTCCATACTTTACGATCCGCGTGGACTACGATTGGGAACGGTAATCTGTGCCGAGCGCAGTGGTAGCGGAGTGAGGCATCTTGCCCGAAGCATGGCGAGTGAAGCGAGCCATGCGAGGGTACGTGGTGCACTAATTGGGGTTCCCCGTCACTTTACGCTAGAAACGACACCAAAAAAAGTAAAAAAACCCTCATGTCGACCTTTGCATGTGTCGATCATTTTCACGCGTCGACATTTTGTCCATGTCGACCATGCAATGTCGACCAATAGTGGTCAACCTAATGACTGTCAACCATAACATGGTCGACCATTCATACCGGAACCCTCCCTATGTCCCTCCTGTGGCTCCATGGCATCTGTCTGTTGTCCTGGCTGTCCTGCAAGAGTCTCCATTTGAACCTCTTGAGTCAGTGGACCTTAAATGGCTTACGCTTAAGGTTGTGCTTTTGCTGGCTATTGCCTCTGCTAGGAGGGTGACGGATTTAGGCGCTTTGTCCTGTCGTCCACCCTTTCTGATTTTTCACCGTGACCGGGCAGTTTTTAGAACTTATCCTGGTTATCTACCTAAGGTGGTGTCATCTTTCCATCTTAACCAAGAGATTGCGGTTCCGGCCTTTATCTCTTCTGGTTTGTCGTCCAAAGAGCGGTCTTTGGATGTGGTATAAGCTCTCCGTATTTACGTGGAGATGACTGCCTCTCTGGAGGTCAGATACCCTTTTTGCACTTTTTCACAAACGTGGCTGGCCTGCGAATAAGCAAACCTTGGCCAGATGGATTAGAATGGTGATTGCACAAGCGTATGCACAGACTGGTCTTCCGGCTCCTGCTGCTATCTCAGTCCGTTGGACCTTCTTAGGCGGCCCGCTGTGGCGCGTCCGCTGAACAATTGTGCAGGGCGGCTACGTGGTCCTCAGTGAACACGTTCATTAGGTTCTATGCCTTTGATACTTCCACCTCCCAGGATGCTTCGCTTGCATGTCAGGTTCTTGTACCCGCTACGGTACATCCCCTCCCATGAGGAACTGCTTTAGGACATCCCCCGATGTTTCCCTGTGGAACACAGTCTACCCCGCTGCAGAAAAGGAGATTTATGGTAGACTTACCATGGTTAAATCTCTTTCTGCGAGGTACACTGGGTTCCACAGGGCGCCCACCCTGACGCACTTAGCTTCTTTGGGTTTGTATTAGAGATGAGCGGGTTCGGTTCCTCGGAATCCGAACCCCCCCGTACTTCACCCATTTTACACGGTTCCGAGGCAGACTCGGATCTTCCCGCCTTGCTCGGTTAACCCGAGCGTGCCAGAACGTCATCATCCCGCTGTCGTATTCTCGCGAGATTCGTATTCTATATAAGGAGCCGCGCGTCGCCGCCATTTTCACTCGTGCATTGGAGATGATAGGGAGAGGACGTGCAGCGTTCTCTCAGTTGTGTTCAGTGTGCTGCAAATATCTGTGCTCAGTGTGCTGCAAATATCTGTGCTCAGTGTGCTTGCAAATACTCAGTGTGCTGAAAATATCTACGTTCTCTGCCTGAAAAACGCTCCATATCTGTGCTCAGTGTGCTGCAAATATCTGTGCTCAGTGTGCTTTATTGTGGGGACTGGGGACCACCAGTATTATATAGTAGGAGGACAGTGCAGAGTTTTGCTGACCAGTGACCACCAGTATTATAGGTTCTCTGCCTGAAAAACGCTCCATATCTGTGCTGCATTGTAGTTTATAGTAGGAGGACAGTGCAGAATTTTGCTGACAAGTGACCACCAGTATTATATCAGTACGGTACAGTAGTCCACTGCTCTACCTACCTCTGTGTCGTCAAGTATACTATCCATCCATACCTGTGGTGCATTTTAGTTGTTGTGCGCAGTATATATAGTAGGAGGAAAGTGCAGAATTTTGCTGACCACCAGTATATAATATATAGCAGTACGGTACAGTAGGCCACTGCTCTACCTACCTCTGTGTCATCAAGTATACTATCCATCCATACCTGTGGTGCATTTTAGTTGTTGTGCGCAGTATATATAGTAGGAGGACAGTGCATAATTTTGCTGACCACCAGTATATAATATATAGCAGTACGGTACAGTAGGCCACTGCTCTACCTACCTCTGTGTCGTCAAGTATACTATCCATCCATACCTGTGGTGCATTTTAGTTGTGCGCAGTATATATAGTAGGAGTACAGTACATAATTTTGCTGGCCACCTTTATATAATATATAGCAGTACGGTACAGTAGGCCATTACTATTGATATATTACTGGCATATAATTCCACACATTAAAAAATGGAGAACAAAAATGTGGAGGGTAAATTAGGGAAAGATCAAGATCTACTTCCACCTAGTGCTGAAACTGCTGCCACTAGTCATAGCCGAGACGATAAAATGCCATAAACGTCGTCTGCCAAGGCCGATGCCCAATGTCATAGTAGAGAGCATGTAAAATCCAAAAAACAAAAGTTCAGTAAAATGACCCAAAAATCAAAATTAAAAGCGTCTGAGGAGAAGCATAAACTTGCCAATAGGCCATTTACGACACGGAGTGGCAAGGAACGGCTGAGGCCCTGGCCTATGTTCATGGCTTTGTTCAGATTCACATGAGGATGGAAGCACTCATCCTCTCGCTAGAAAACTGCAGTGCCACTCCTAGATGGGCCAGGTGTTTGTGTCGGCCACTTGGGTCGCTTAGCTTAGTCACACAGCTACCTCATTGCACCTCTTTTTTCTTTGCATCATGTGCTGTTTGGGGACTATTTTTTAAATCTGCCATCCTGTCTGACACTGCAGTGCCACTCCTAGATGGGCCAGGTGTTTGTGTCGGCCACTTGGGTCGCTTAGCTTAGTCACACAGCGACCATGGTGCACCTCTTTTTTTATTTGCATCATGTGCTGTTTGGGGACTATTTTTTTAATCTGCCATCCTGTCTGACACTGCAGTGCCACTCCTAGATGGGCCAGGTGTTTGTGTCGGCCACTTGGGTCGCTTAGCTTAGTCACACAGCGACCTTGGTGCACCTCTTTTTTCTTTGCATCATGTGCTGTTTGGGGACTATTTTTTTAATCTGCCATCCTGTCTGACACTGCAGTGCCACTCCTAGATGGGCCAGGTGTTTGTGTTGGCCACTTGGGTTGCTTAGCTTAGTCACACAGCGACCTTGGTGCACCTCTTTTTTTCTTTGCATCATGTGCTGTTTGGGGACTATTTTTTTAATCTGCCATCCTGTCTGACACTGCAGTGCCACTCCTAGATGGGCCAGGTGTTTGTGTCGGCCACTTGGGTCGCTTAGCTTAGTCACACATCGACCTTGGTGCACCTCTTTTTTTCTTTGCATCATGTGCTGTTTGGGGACTATTTTTTTGAAGTGCCATCCTGTCTGACACTGCAGTGCCACTCCTAGATGGGCCAGGTGTTTGTGTCGGCCACTTGGGTCGCTTAGCTTAGTCATCCAACGACCTCGGTGCAAATTTTAGGACTAAAAATAATATTGTGAGGTGTGAGGTGTTCAGAATAGACTGGAAATGAGTGGAAATTATGGTTATTGAGGTTAATAATACTATGGTATCAAAATGACCCCCAAATTCTATGATTTAAGCTGTTTTTGAGGATTTTTTGTAAAAAAACACCCGAATCCAAATCACACCCGAATCCGACAAAAAAATTTCAGGGAGGTTTTGCCAAAACGCGTCCGAATCCAAAACACGGCCGCGGAACCGAATCCAAAACCAAAACACAAAACACAAAAAATGTTCGGTGCAGATCACAAGTTTGTATGGCATTAGCCGCTGGTCCCTTCTCCTGTCATGAGAATGCATCCTGGGAACAGTCAAAGCTTTAGCCTGTTGGTGCCTCTGGATCAAAATCCAACACCCCAATGTTTCCCCGATGTTTCCCTGTGGAACCCAGTGTACCTAGCAGAAAGAGATTTAACCATGGTAAGTCTACCATAAATCTCCTTATTCTAATCATTTTTATATAAAATCTCAGGAATTTGACGGCGTATGACAGGCCTACCCTGACTGCACGTCCCTGCAAAAGTGGACGTCTCAGTCCTCGGATGCACTGATGTACAAGAAGGAAGGAGTTTGTAGCAGCCTTTACATACACTGGCAGATGGGTGACCACCAATAGATGTTACTGCGTGCGCTTCTGCGGCAACTAGGAATCAGCCTCATACTGTCCTCACCATTGTCCGTTTAGTGAGCTGCAGTAAAATAATAATCTGTAGAGCCAGCTACTGGTGATAACCATGGGAAACATAAAGTACACTTAGAAATTGCATAACTTGGGGCAAATGATAAACATATTTGTTACTTTGCATCCATTGCATTTAGGGGGTCATTCCGAGTTGTTCGCTCGCAAGCTGCTTTTAGCAGCTTTGCACACGCTAAGCCGCCGCCTACTGGGAGTGAATCTTAGCTTATCAAAATTGCGAACGAAAGATTAGCAGAATTGCGAATAGACACTTCTTAGCAGTTTCTGAGTAGCTCCAGACTTACTCGGCAACTGCGATCAGTTCAGTGCTTGTCGTTTCTGGTTTGACGTCACAAACACACCCAGCGTTCGCCCAGACACTCCTCCGTTTCTCCAGCCACTCCCGCGTTTTTTACAGAAACTGTAGCGTTTTTTCACACACTCCCATAAAACGGCCAGTTTCCGCCCAGAAACACCCACTTCCTGTCAATCACATTTCGATCACCAGAACAAAGAAAAAACCTTGTTGCCGTGAGTAAAAAACCTAACTGCATAGCAAATTTACTTGGCGCAATCGCACTGTGGACATTGCGCATGCGCATTAGCGACTAATCGCTCCGTTGCGACAAAAAAATAACGAGCGAACAACTCGGAATGACCCCCTTAGCTAGGAAGAAAAACTTAATATGTAGGATGTTTATAAGGAAATGGATTGAGCACTGATTACCTGATAACATGGGAACGCCCAGTTACACCACTTCCATTACATGTGCAGATATTCCAAAAATTTGTATGTCTCAGAATTGCCCATAGCTATTGTACAATATTGTTGAAAGCATGCACAATATGCTCAGACCCGCTGAGACTTCAGACGGGCCCGGGTGCTGGAGGGAAGTGGCCGCTGTAATTACCAGAGTAATCACCAGGAAAATAGCGTATGCACCATTTTCCTGAAGATCTGCACATGTGCAGTAGAATTATCACAAGGAAAATGTCGCCGGAACCATTTTCTCAGAGCGGTACGGAACCAGTCTTCTCGGCGCACGCACCGGCGATAGAGGGGATGGCACCAGTGCAGAGATTGCACAAGGACCCCCTAGTCTCTTAAGCCACTCTTGGCTCCCTCATTGCATATACTGCACTCCGAATCCCTACAGAGGCTCGGGCCCAAGTAATTTGCAGCCACCCTCCCCCCTCTTGGTGCCTTTGGATCCACTCTGCAAACAAACTTGCATTCAACTCAACATCAGCCCCTAATAATAGCTCAAAGCCAGCTGTTATTCCGGCCATACATAAGGCAGGTGATAAAAAACACAGATCGGCGGACATCAATGTTCAGCCATCCGCCTGGGAATCGGAGAAAAAGACGCATGTTAAAAATCCCCGGCTCACCAATCCTGATCATTTTTTGGCAGGAATCAGCGAATTATGGGTTTCTAACATGTTGGATTTCCCTGATTTCCTGACCCAGGCATCAGGAGAATGGGACATTTCCCTGATTCTCCACTGATGTAGGGGCCTCTTTTCAGTTAAGTAGAAATATTTTAGAAGGGCTCTAAAGTTTTCTTGTACGAGCGATATTATAATCCTTTCCTGACAATGACATAGACAATGATGAGATGGCAGGAATTCAGTCCCCGTGCCAACTTGCCCTACTGCTTAATCATTTATGTCTGATATACTGCCATGCTGACATCTTGCCGTAGTCCCGAATCTTGCTGAATGAAGCTGCTTTCCGTTGTACACCGCAAGCACTTGGAGAATACAGCCAGGGAGAGTCATTTCATCTAAGGCCAGCACCTGACCTCTGTTTCACCCACAACAATCATAACGCACATTATAATATGAAACTTTTTTTATTTTCCCTGCATGTAGTATATTTTTGTATATTATAAAGTAAAGTGACACGTATACATTATTATATGCTAGGAAATAACTTGTTGTTAAAAAGGCAACATCATCATGTATTTGTTCCACAATCCCAAGACTGACGGAAAGATAACTTAGTGAAGGTGCAGGTTACAGTAGTGTCTCTAAATAAAAAGTCCTATAATACTGTATATATTGTGATCCACTTCAGTGGCAAATGCAGGGTTTTTACTTTTTACAGGGGAGTGGGTGGGGGTGTTCTATATAAATATACATTACACACACATACATACATACATACATACATACATACATGCACACACACACGGCCGTCTGTGTGTAGGTGGACACCACCCTTGGGTCTTTCCACCCTACCGGTAAAATGCTGCAATTTTTTTTTCAATCGTGAGGGGGTGGAACAAAAATGACGGGACTCTAATGGAATTGTTTGCTCCACTTCCTCCCTATTGACCCATGATAATAATATGGTGCCCACTCTCCCTGTCTGTCGAGGAAGGGGGGGGGGGGTTTCTGGTTACCCAGAAACCCTCCCTGCATGCGCCACTGCACTACACACAAAAAAAAACCTTACTATAGGATTACACCTATAAAGTCAGTTAGTTTAAATGAAGAGAACATTACTCTCCTGCATCCAGCCTCCTTCTCAGTGAATTGGTGGGATGGGAGTCATGATGGCACGATTCTCATGGCCTTGTCCCCTCTTCACAGATGGTATGATGGTATGCTGTGATGGTAAGTGGTCTAAGAGCAAGATGCACCCTGACCCACCCCACACAGTGATCAACTGCCTCTCACCCCCGGGAGCCCTCCCGTAGGGGAATATTTAAAAGTTGGCAATTATGGAAGAGAGGAATGCATTTTTCGAGATAAAGGGGTTAACACCACTTCAGCAAATGACACCAGCGTGATTAGCTCATATGAAGTGACGAAGTTGAGCTTTTGAGTAGCACATAGCGCCATCTGAAGTACTGCAGCTCCGGTCCAGTTGTTGTGGCTCCCCAATTTGAATTTCGGACTGCCCCATCATTAGAGACGCTACTGGCCCCCACCAATATACATGACAGCCCGCCCACCGCCTCACACAGCAATTATTAGTATGCCCCAATGCCTTTTACTTAACTGCGGCTGCACTGACTGGCAGTGCCGCAGCTTTTGATGTCATGTCTGCGCCATGCCATTACTGCCCCTTGTGTTGACTGCACTGACCGGCAGAGCTGCAGCACACTGCCAGGAAGAGGAACTGGCAGTGTGGGGGCCCTCAATGTGTGGGGGGCCCTGGGTGACCCCCCAACCCACCCTATAATCCAGCCCAGCTACAGTCACAAAGGGGTAAATGGCAAAGGAAGGGCTACATTTTATTCATGTTTCTGTTACTCCCTACTTAATTAAAATCCTTTGCTTTCCCTGGTGAACTCTTTTAGATGCAGTAATAATCTGGCAGCTAAAATGAATCCATAACCTTATTTATTGTCCAAGTCCAACCACAGAATAAAGAAACCCAGCTCTTTTCAACTATGTACTGTTAATAGATATATTTAAACAAGCATAATCCGATATGACGTTGAGAAAACAATTTAGCTTGAGAAATAACATTGCCACAAATTACAGTTGAGAATATTTGTGTGGTGTTTGCCTTTCGCCATGTTCCTTACACCTCTCTGCATTCACATTAGCCCCGTCAGACCGCAGTACTCTGCCGCAGCAGTGTGGTAGGGAAGGTGGAGGGTGCTGTCATAATAAAGCTTTCTTAAATTACAAAACACCAGCCAAAGCAGATGGTGTTATTCGCTGGCTCTCACAGGCTGACATTACGTCAGCCTGCTTGGAAAGCAAAAGTCCCGGAACAGCTCAGAGTTGCGCTGAATGACTGTCACATCCTCTGTAAAAGAAAAGTATGTATGGAAATGAAGAAATTCACCATAGAGATCCTATGCACTGTACGAGGTATAGACTTTTGCAATATTAGAGGATATGATGTACCAGCGTCAAACACAGGATTTCTAGAGGGGGGTTTCCAAATGCAGTCCATAATCTTCCACTCTGCGGAACATTGGGGCAAATGCGGGACACTTCGGGAGCGGTAGAAGAACCTAGTAACAACTCTCAACATAGATTTAAATGGTCAGGAAAATGTTAAACATACCATAATAAATTCATACAAAATCATAATACAGTAGAACCAGTACTGCACTTTCTAAGCACACATTCTCCCACCTCATGGTAAGGCTCCTGTCTCTTCTTCCTAGTAGCTACTCTCTGGTCCAGTGCACTGATTGAGGACTCAGATCCACACACACAGCAAACTTGGTAGAAGAAGCTGCTACCACTGGGCATGATGTGGCTGCAGCTCTAGTAATTGTATTATATACCATTGCTATTGTTGTCATAATTTGAGCCACTTGCCAAGGGAATGGGGGTTTCCGGGCAACTGGAAACCCTACCTGCGTTTGCCTATGTGTACTCCTACATAACTGTTGGCAACAGGCCACTTTTGGCCCCAGTTCTCTTCTTTCATGTCATATTTGTTTGTTTTGCTGGGCTGACCCGGGTTCAGTGTAAAACGGAGTTGTAGGCCCAGATGTACTCACTGTGGTTACACTGGTTAAGGCATGAAACGGAGCTTGTAGCAGAGTGCAGTTGTAGCAGCTCACCAGCCGGTGACTGTATACAAGATGTCTGTAGCGATGCAGTTTGCTGGAAGAGTCATAATGCAAGTAAAAATGGCAGGTCTCTTGGAGCTAAGGGGAAGATGTCAGTCTCCCACAGTGTCAATCTACACGGTTACAAGATGGTGGTGTTGCGCATGTGCACTACTGACTCTGGCGGCCATCTTGGATAGGGAATGAAGCATCCCTGGAGTAGGCACAGTAACGCTCTCCCATTCAAATATTCTCTAGGGGGTTGTTTGTGTAGGATAGGCATGACCAAGCCCCTGCCATAACCATGACTCCCAGTGCTCGTACCACAGCCCACACTAAAGTTATATACTGAGTAATTGGCATAGCTGCACCAACTCCCATGGCAACACTTCCCCAGCCATGGTGCTGATAATGACAATGGTTATTTCCAGAATGGTGTGGATTGGAGCGGTGCAGGTGCTTAGATGCATGCAACTGTGCAGCAACCTAGAGCCCTCTGTTTGCTTCATTGTGGGACATATACAGTGTCGGACTTGGGTTATGAAGGGCCCACCGGGGGAATGCAGTGATAGGGGCCCATACTTAGGGGTGTGGCCAATCTAAAAAGGGGGTGTGGCCAGCCTCCAGAGAGGCTTGAAATGCACAATAGTCGTGTGCAGTGTAATGCAACATATCTACCATGTATAATACAACTTAGTGCACAGTCTGGAATCTGATCCCTAGAGGAGGGAGTGGGCCCTCAGGCAGTGGGGCCCACCGGTGGTTTCCCTTGTACCCCTGTGGGCCACTCCAACCCTGGACATATATAAAGAGAAGGGGCATATTGTACATCAGTGTTTCCCAACCTCAGTCCTCATTGCACACTAGCAGTCTAGGTTTTAGTGATATCCATGCTTGAGCAGAGATGATTACATAAAAAAACCTGAGGTACTGATTAGGGGAAGATGTACTAAGCAGTGATAAAAGTGGAGAAGTGTGCCAGTGGAGAAGTTGCCCATGTCAAGTTGTCAACCAATCAGCTGCTCTGTAAAATTATATAGTATGCAAATTATAAATGTTACGTCAATACTAATTGGTTGCCATAGGCAACTTCTCCACTGGCTCACTTCTCCACTGTTTTCACTGCTTAGTACATTAGTCACCTGTGCTCAAGTATGACTATCCTTAAAGCCTGAACTATTAGTGTGATCTGAGCCTGGAGCAAGGTTGGGAACCCATGATGTACATGTTATCAATAAATAGAAGCAAATGAAGCCATTAGAGCTCAGGAGATTATTTTTTCCCAGCCTCATGCATAACATTACAATAGATAGTTATTAGTATGTGCGGGATAACAATTGGGTTGTAGGTTCATGACTAATATGTGTTCTTTTATATTGTAATCTCTCACACACAGCGCTATCTTTACCCCTCGTTTCCATTTGTACTTCTATCTAATGCCTGTGCACCTTTTATTCACTGTACAAGACTGGATAAAATGGAAATGCTTTATAAATAGTGACTGATAACAATAGCACTGTGAATAGGAGGTTTAGAGTAAAGAAGCCGTTCTCCATTCAAAGAAATGCAGTTGAGCTTCATTAAATGACTCGAGGGCCAGCTACTTACACAGATTATTGATTTTCAGTCTAGTCCATGTTTAACATAATTCTACATAGACAGCAGCTAATTCTACATTTAAAGCCAGCACTCCATTGGGATTACGAGAGGTGCAACTGACCATAGGTAAGAGTTCTCACAGTTCAGAGGAAGGCTGCACGCTGTGCTTATATTATCCACAGTGCATTATAAACTGGGGCAGGATAAGAATCCTATTTCATCCAAATATCCTATCTATCTATCTATCTATCTATCTATCTATCTATCTATCTATCTATCTATCTATCTATCTATCTATCTATCTATCTATCTATCTATCCATTGGCGTTTCTATAATGGGTGCAGTGTGTGCGAGGCACACGGGCCTCCAGGTCCAGGGGAGGCCACCCCGCACACACTGCACCCATTTGCTTAATACTTACCTCTCTGAAGTCCCCCGTCGAAGCCATCCCTTTTCGGCAGCGCAATAGGGTTTGAACACTAGGGGGAACAAACTCTATTGCGCCTGCTGAAAACTCCGGCAAGATGGCACGGCGGCCATTTTTCCGGAGTGTCGCCCATGCGCATTAGCAAAATCTTCCGGAAAATGGCTGCCGCGCCGTGTTCCCGGAGGTTTGCGAAAGCGCAATAGAGTCTGTTCTCAGACTCTATTGCCGCTGCTGCGGAGAAGGATGGCACCGCCGGGGGACTCCAGAGAGGTAAGTATTAAATCTGTGCATCTGTCAGAGAAGAGGGGGCCCCTGAACAGAAGGCTGCACACGGGCCTCCTCCTCTTTTAAAACGCCCCTGTATCTATCTATTATCTATCTATCTGTCTGTCTATTGGCCGGATTCAGATCTGATCGCTGTTCTGCGAAGTCGCATAGAGG
Organism: Pseudophryne corroboree; assembly: GCF_028390025.1. Taxonomy (NCBI): domain Eukaryota; kingdom Metazoa; phylum Chordata; class Amphibia; order Anura; family Myobatrachidae; genus Pseudophryne; species Pseudophryne corroboree. Next base: position 729,765,684 of record NC_086446.1, read on the forward strand.
GTGATTATCGAATGACTGCGCATGCGTATGCACCGCAATGCGCACGCGCGTCACCAAACAGTGACAGCATGGCGGGTAAATTTTGATCGCACAGGTGTTCGCAAGGTGATTGACAGGAAGCGGACGTTTGTAGGTGGTAACTGACTGTTCTCTGGTAGTGTCAGGAAAAACGCAGGCGTTCCCAAGTGTTTTCAGGGCCTAATTCAGACCCTATTTATACTGTGCATTTTTGCACATCGGACGATCGGGTCTGAACTGTACATGCGTAGGCACAGCAATGCGCAAGCTGCATCTGTGCACAGCGACGGGGAGCGATGGGCAGCAACGAGATGGTGCGAACAAAGCAAACGCACGGGCGATCGCAAGGTGACTGACAGGAAGAGGCCGTTTGTGGGTGGCAACTGACTGTTTTAGAGGAGTGTCCGGAAAAATGCAGGATGATCCATGCGTTTGGAAGGAGGGTTTCTGACGTCAGCTCTGGCCCTGATCATCGCAGCGGTTGATTAAGTCCTGAGTAAGCTCTCTGCACATGCGATCGCTCACCTGCACAGCGAATTTCCCCTCCCCCTGTAGGCGGTGACTACCTGATCGCCGGGATGCAAAAAACGCACGCTAGTGATCAGATATGAATTAGGCCCTCAGGGCGGGTGTGTGACATCAACTCCGGCCCCGATCAGCCTGATTTCTTCATACTGGAGGAGTAAGTATTGAGTTACGCACAGACTGTACAGAATGGGAAAATCATTAGATGGTGAGTGTGATGCAAGCGGTTTTGCAGTTGTCCGCTGACTGAGGGGAATTTTCGCACAGCGTACACATGCAATCGCACACTTGCACAGGGTGAATTTTCACTCCCCCTGGGCGGCGACTATCTGATCGCAGGACAGTGTAATTTGCAGCACTGCTATCAGGTCTGAATTAGGCCCCATATTAGATACATTAAATATTTTTTTTGTTGTAACCTGATGTTTTCCTGGTGGCAAAATTTTTCTAACCTTTTTTTAAGTTGATGATTTCATCCAACATGTACAGTACAGTATCGCTTCATTCAGGGGTGTAGCGAGGGTGGCTCCGGTGGAGCGCAAGCTCCGGGCGCTGAAAAGTTATAGGGCGCGCTACTGCCCGCCACCCTCCCTTCCTTTGGCCCACTGTACTAGCAGCCGCAAAGCAGGAGGAGGAGAAGCAGATGGTGTGCACACATTGACGGACTAAGAGACTAGGTAGGGAACAGGGCAGGCCAGAGGCGACAGCAGGAGACACTGACAGCCAGCACATGCCGGAGCTCTAACCGCCCTCTTTATATGGCTCACTGTCTGCTTGAAGCTTTGCAGCAGGGTTACTTCTGTCCTGCAGCACAACTCTCCGCCACCACTGCTGCAGCCCCTCTCTCTTTCCTGGAACCTCCAGCACACTCTACTTCAGATGCTGCAGCAGCTGTCTCTGCCCTTAGCTGCAGCAGCACCTCCGTCTGCTCGGCTTCTGCAGAACCTCTTTCTATATTGATGCTGCAGCACCTCTGACCCAGCTGCTGCTGCTGCTGCAACAGCTGCTGCAGCAGCACCTCTCTATGCCCTGGCTGCTGCAGCACTTATCTATACATTAATGCTGCAGCACCTCTCTCTGCCCCAAATGCTGCTGCAGCACCTCTCTCTGCAGCAGCTGCTACAACACCTCTGCATCAGAGCTGGATTAAGGCTTTGGGGGGCCCGGGGTACTTAAGTCAGGGGGGCCCTAAGGTATAAAATTAAAATCATATACATATATCCTGTATACATATATCAATGCTGTAACTAGATATTTTAGTGCTGTGTGTACAAAACGGCATCGGAGCCCCCCCCATATACAAAACAGGGCCAGTGTGCGCGTAGCAGCATGTGCCAAAAATATAAGGGCGTGGCTTCATGGCAAAGGGGCATTTCCACAGAGCTCCCTTTTACTCATTATGGCAGGCAGAGGCCTCTTTTACACAATACGACAGGCAGAGCCCCCTTTTACACAGTACGCAGTAGAGTCCCCCTTTTTACACATTATGGCAGGCAGAGACCCCTTTTTTTTACACATTAGGCAGGCAGAGTCCCCCTTTTTTTGCACATTAGGCAGGCAGAGTCCCCCCTTTACACATAACAGCAGCAGCAGAGTCCCCCTTTTTACACATTAAGCAGAGTATTCTTTTTACACATTACAGCAACAGAGTCCCCATTTTTTAAACATTATGGCAGGCAGTCCCCCTTTTTTACACATTATGGTAGGCGGGGGGAAGAGAGAGAGAGAGACTGTCTCACCTGCAACGACCAAGCATTCCTCTCTATTCTTCCTGCCCTACGCTGCACTCTTCGCAGTGAGGGCATTGTGGGTGGGATGGGGGCAGGCTAGGAGAGACGTCATCTCTCCCAGCACATGGGAGGAGCTGCAGCACTGCCCGGCTACCTAGGTAAGAAGTACCCGGGCAATGCAGCTGGGCGCCGGACGGTGACAGCAGGGAGAGGTGGGCCGAATCCCACAGTGTGGTGGTGGCAGCGGTGGTGACAATGGCGATGGAGTGGCCTGGCGGGTGTTGCCAGTGATCCTGCGCATCTGTGCTGTGTGCCCTGAGATATATATATATATATATATATATATATATATATATATATACACTGCTCAAAAAAATAAAGGGAACACTAAAATAACACATCCTAGATCTGAATGAATGAAATATTCTTATTAAATACTTTGCTCTTTACATAGTTGAATGTGCTGACAACAAAATCACACAAAAATTATCAATGGAAAGCAAATTTATTAACCCATGGAGGTCTGGATTTGGAGTCACACTCAAAATTAAAGTGGAAAAACACACTACAGGCTGATCCAACTTTGATGTAATGTCCTTAAAACAAGTCAAAATGAGGCTCAGTAGTGTCTGTGGCCTCCACGTGCCTGTATGACCTCCCTACAATGCCTAGGCATGCTCCTGATGAGGTGGCGGATGGTCTCCTGAGGGATCTCCTCCCAGACCTGGACTAAAGCATCCGCCAACTCCTGGACAGTCTGTGGTGCAACGTGGCGCTGGTGGATGGAGCGAGACATGATGTCCCAGATGTGCTCAATTGGATTCAGGTCTGGGGAACGGGCAGGCCAGTCCATAGCATCAATGCCTTCGTCTTGCAGGAACTGCTGACACACTCCAGCCACATGAGGTCTAGCATTGTCTTGCATTAGGAGGAACCCAGGGCCAAATGCACCAGCATATGGTCTCACAAGGGGTCTGAGGATCTCATCTCAGTACCTAATGGCAGTCAGGCTACCTCTGGCAAGGACATGGAGGGCTGTGCGGCCCCCCAAAGAAATGCCACCCCACACCATTACTGACCCACTGCCAAACCGGTCATGCTGGAGGATGTTGCAGGCAGCAGAACGTTTTCCTTGGCATCTCCAGACTCTGTCACGTCTGTCACATGTGCTCAGTGAGAACCTGCTTTCATCTGTAAAGAGCACAGGGCGCCAGTGGCGAATTTGCCAATCTTGGTGTTCTCTGGCAAATGCCAAACGCCCTGCACGGTGTTGGGCTGTAAGCACAACCCCCACCTGTGGACGTCAGTCCCTCATACCACCCTCATGGAGTCTGTTTCTGATTGTTTGAGTAGACACATGCACATTTGTGGCTTGCTGAGGTCATTTTGCAGGGCTCTGGCAGTGCTCCTCCTGTTCCTCCTTGCACAAAGGCGGAGATAGCGGTCCTGCTGCTGGGTTGTTGCCCTTCTACGGCCTCCTCCACGTCTCCTGATGTACTGGCCGGTCTCCTGGTAGCGCCTTCATGCTCTGGACACTACGCTGACAGACACAGCAAACCTTCTTGCCACAGCTCGCATTGATGTGCCATTCTGGATGAGCTGCACTACCTGAGCCACTTTTGTGGGTTGTAGGGAGGTCATACAGGCACGTGGAGGCCACACACACTACTGAGCCTCATTTTGACTTGTTTTAAGGACATTACATCAAAGTTGGATCAGCCTGTAGTGTGTTTTTCCACTTTAATTTTGAGTGTGACTCCAAATCCAGACCTCCATGGGTTAATAAATTTGATTTCCGTTGATAATTTTTGTGTGATTTTGTTGTCAGCACATTCAACTATGTAAAGAACAAAGTATTTAATAAGAATATTTCATTCATTCAGATCTAGGATGTGTTATTTTAGTGTTCCCTTTATTTTTTTGAGCAGTGTATATATATATATATATATATATATATATATCAAAATAATGTAGGATTCCCTAACATTCTCAAGAGCCCATCCCTCCCCCCGGTATTACATATAATACTTTACAGCTTTTCTCCACTGGCTGGCGTACTAAGGCCGGAAGGAGTGTTTGTGCTTCTTAACGTTCCTCATAAATGGTGGGTACAGGAGGACATAGAGCACGGCAGGTACAGGAGGAGAGGGTACAGGGCGCGGATACAGGAGGAGGGGGTACAGAACACGGGCACAGGAGGAGAGGGTACAGGACGCAGGTACAGGAGGAGAGAGTACAGGAGGAGAGGGTACGGGAGGCGGTTACAGGAGGAGAGGGTACAGGACGCAGGTACAGTAGGAGAGGATACAGGAGGCAGTTACAGGAGGAGAGGGTACAGGAGGCAGTTACAGGAGGAGAGGGTACAGGACACAGGTTCAGGAGGAGAGGATACAGGAGGCGGTAACAGGAGGAGAGAGTACAGGATGCGGGTACCGGACGCAGGTACAGGAGGAGAGGGTACAGGATGCGGGTACCGGATGCAGGTACAGGAGGAGAGGGTACAGGATGCGGGTACCGGATGCAGGTACAGGAGGAGAGGGTACAGGACGCAGGTTCAGGAGGAGAGGATACAGGAGGCGGTTACAGGAGTAGAGGGTACAGGACGCGGGTACAGAAGGCAGTTACAGGAGGAGAGGGTACAGGACGCGGGTACAGGATGCAGGTACAGGAGGCAGTTATAGGAGGAGAGGGTACAGGATGCAGGTTCAGGAGGAGAGGATACAGGAGGCGGTTACAGGAGGAGATGGTATAGGACGCGGGTACAGGACGCAGGCACCTGAGGCGGTTACAGGAGGAGAGGATACAGGAGGCGGTTACAGGAGGAGATGGTATAGGACGCGGGTACAGGACGCAGGTACAGGAGGAGAGGTTACAGGAGGCGGTTACAGGAGGAGATGGTATAGGACGCGGGTACAGGACGCAGGCACCTGAGGCGGTTACAGGAGGAGAGGATACAGGAGGCGGTTACAGGAGGAGATGGTACAGGACGCGGGTACCGGACGCAGGTACAGGAGGAGAGGGTACAGGAGGCGGTTACAGGAGGAGATGGTACAGGACGCGGGTACAGGATGCAGGCACATGAGGCGGTTACAGGAGGAGAGGATACAGGAGGCAGTTACAGGAGGAGAGGGTACAGGACGCAGGTACAGGAGGAGAGGATACAGGAGGAGGTTACAGGAGGAGGTTACAGGAGGAGAGGGTACAGAATGCGGGTACAGGAGGAGAGCGCAGGTACAGGAGAGAGTTTCAGCGCAGGTGCAGTACAGGAGGAGATGGTACAGGACGCAGGTACAGGAGGAGAGGCTACAGGAGGCGGTTACAGGAGGAGAGGGTATAGGATCGGGTACCGGACGCAGGTACAGGAGGAGAGGGTACAGGATGCGGGTACAGGAGGAGAGGCTACAGGAGGCGGTTACAGGAGGAGAGGGTATAGGATGCGGGTACCGGACGCAGGTACAGGAGGAGAGGGTACAGGATGCGGGTACCGGACGCAGGTACAGGAGGAGAGGGTACAGGACGCAGGTTCAGGAGGAGAGGATACAGGAGAAGGTTACAGGAGGAGAGGATACAGGAGAAGGTTACAGGAGGAGAGGGTACAGAATGCGGGTACAGGAGGAGAGCGCAGGTACAGGAGAGCGTTTCAGTGCACTGTGCAGTAAAGGAGGAGTGAGTAGGTACCAGGAGAGAACGACAGTGTACGGTGAGTGCAAGAATAGAGAGCGGCAGCGCATGGTGCGGTGCAGGAGGAGAGAGTGCACGGCATGACGTCTTCATGTCATGTGCGGGCGCCGGGACGTGTTCTCATTGGTTGCTAGGCAGGGGTTGGTGCAGCGTATCGCTGGTGGCTGAGTGAGTGTGAGTACAACGGCTGAGTGTCAGTGGGCAGCACAGCACCACGCCGTGGATCGGTAATAGAGATCGATCTGCGGCGTGCGGCAGGGGGCCCTTTCAGATGGGGGGCCCGGGGTACTTTCCCCCAGAGCCCCCCCCCCCCCCGCCCCTTAATCCGGGTCTGCTCTGCATACCCTGTTTGCTGCAGCACTTCTCTCTACATTAAATGCTGCAGCACCTCTCTGCCCCAGATACTGCTGCAGCATCTCTCTCTGCATTAGAAGCTGCAGCATCTCTCTCTATCTTTCAGGCTGCTGCTGCAGCATCTCTCTCTACAGCTCAGGCTGCTGTGGCACAGCTCTCTCTGCCCCTCAGGCTGCTGTGGCACAGCTCTCTCTGCCCCTCAGGCTGCTGTGGCATAGCTCTCTCTGCCCCTCAGGCTGCTGTGGCACAGCTCTCTCTGCCCCTCAGGCTGCTGTGGCATAGCTCTCTCTGCCCCTCAGGCTGCTGTGGCAAAGCTCTCTCTGCCCCTCAGGCTGCTGCAGCACAACTCTCTCTGCCCCTCAGGCTGCTGTGGCACAGCTCTCTCTGCCCCTCAGGCTGCTGCAGCACAGCTCTCTCTGCTCCTCAGGCTGCTGTGGCACAGCTCTCTCTACCCCTCAGGCTGCTGCGACACAGCTCTCTCTGCCCCTCAGGCTGCTGTGGCACAGCTCTCTCTGCCCCTCAGGCTTCTGCGGCACAGCTCTCTCTGCCCCTCAGGCTGCAGGCTGCTGTGGCACAGCTCTCTCTGCCCCTCAGGCTGCTGTGGCACAGCTCTCTCTGCCCCTCAGGCTGCAGGCTGCTGTGGCACAGCTCTCTCTGCCCCTCAGGCTGCTGTGGCACAGCTCTCTCTGCCCCTCAGGCTGCTGCGGCACAGCTCTCTCTGCCCCTCAGGCTGCTGCGGCACAGCTCTCTCTGCCCCTCAGGCTGCTGTGGCACAGCTCTCTCTGCCCCTCAGGCTTCTGCGGCACAGCTCTCTCTGCCCCTCAGGCTGCAGGCTGCTGTGGCACAGCTCTCTCTGCCCCTCAGGCTGCTGTGGCACAGCTCTCTCTGCCCCTCAGGCTGCAGGCTGCTGTGGCACAGCTCTCTCTGCCCCTCAGGCTGCTGCGGCACAGCTCTCTCTGCCCCTCAGGCTGCTGTGGCACAGCTCTCTCTGCCCCTCAGGCTGCTGCGGCACAGCTCTCTCTGCCCCTCAGGCTGCTGCGGCACAGCTCTCTCTGCCCCTCAGGCTGCTGTGGCACAGCTCTCTCTGCCCCTCAGGCTGCTGCGGCACAACTCTCTCTGCCCCTCAGGCTGCTGTGGCACAGCTCTCTCTGCCCCTCAGGCTGCTGCAGCACAGCTCTCTCTGCCCCTCAGGCTGCTGTGGCACAGCTCTCTCTGCCCCTCAGGCTTCTGCGGCACAGCTCTCTCTGCCCCTCAGGCTGCTGTGGCACAGCTCTCTCTGCCCCTCAGGCTGCAGGCTGCTGTGGCACAGCTCTCTCTGCCCCTCAGGCTGCTGTGGCACAGCTCTCTCTGCCCCTCAGGCTGCAGGCTGCTGTGGCACAGCTCTCTCTGCCCCTCAGGCTGCTGCGGCACAGCTCTCTCTGCCCCTCAGGCTGCTGTGGCACAGCTCTCTCTGCCCCTCAGGCTGCTGCGGCACAACTCTCTCTGCCCCTCAGGCTGCTGTGGCACAGCTCTCTCTGCCCCTCAGGCTGCTGCAGCACAGCTCTCTCTGCTCCTCAGGCTGCTGTGGCACAGCTCTCTCTACCCCTCAGGCTGCTGCGACACAGCTCTCTCTGCCCCTCAGGCTGCTGTGGCACAGCTCTCTCTGCCCCTCAGGCTTCTGCGGCACAGCTCTCTCTGCCCCTCAGGCTGCTGTGGCACAGCTCTCTCTGCCCCTCAGGCTGCAGGCTGCTGTGGCACAGCTCTCTCTGCCCCTCAGGCTGCTGTGGCACAGCTCTCTCTGCCCCTCAGGCTGCAGGCTGCTGTGGCACAGCTCTCTCTGCCCCTCAGGCTGCTGCGGCACAGCTCTCTCTGCCCCTCAGGCTGCTGTGGCACAGCTCTCTCTGCCCCTCAGGCTGCTGTGGCACAGCTCTCTCTGCCCCTCAGGCTGCTGTGGCACAGCTCTCTCTGCCCCTCAGGCTGCTGCGGCACAGCTCTCTCTGCCCCTCAGGCTGCTGCGGCACAGCTCTCTCTGCCCCTCAGGCTGCTGTGGCACAGCTCTCTCTGCCCCTCAGGCTGCTGTGGCACAACTCTCTCTGCCCCTCAGGCTGCTGTGGCACAACTCTCTCTGCCCCTCAGGTTGCTGTGGCACAGCTCTCTCTGCCCTTCAGGCAATTCTGGGATATTATTTGTATTGAAGCATGGTTGGTTATCAGGTCTAGGCTGGCAGTTCCAGGGTATTATTATCATTAAGGTTTTGGGGGGATTATCAAATCGGGGGACAATTTTGGTGCATTATGTTCATTGAGAATTTGGGGGGGGGTCACATTTGGGGCATTATTTCCATTGAGGCATTGGAAGATTATCAGATCCCAATGAAGCCATTATTTCAATATTATTACCAGTTATTAGCGCACACATATTCTGCAGCGCTTTACAGAGAATATTTTGCCATCAGCTCCTGCCCCATGGGAGCTTACAATTTATATTTCTTACCACATATACACACACACACACACACACACACACACACACACACACACACACACACACACATACCAGGGTTAATTTTTGGGTTGTGTGAGGAAACTGGAGTACCCGGAGGAAACCCACGCAAGTGCGGGAAGAATATAAACTCCACACAGTTAGGGCCAAGGTGGGAATCGAACCCATGACCTCAGTGCTGTGAAGCAGTAATGCTCACCATTACACCATCCGTACTGCCATGTCCCTATATTGTTGCAAGCCTTCGACACTCACTGACCCTATTTTAAACATGGGGGGCACCCAAAGGAAACTTTCGCCCTGAGCTCCGCAAGGATTAGAACTGGCCCTGTCACTAATTTAGGATTTTTAAATATTGTTTCTGTTCAAAAGTAACATGCCACCACATGTTGGCTATGCCCCCAATTCAGTACAGGGGAGGGAGGCGCCAAAACATGCCTTTGCTCCGAGCACCATGGCGCCTAGCTACACCTCTTGTTAAACTCTGAAAATGAGTTAACGCATACAGGGGGTAATTCAGACCTGATCGCTCGCTAGCTGTTTTTTGCAGTCCTGCATTCGCTTAGTCGCCGCCCACGGGGAGTGTATTTTAGCTATGCAAGTGTGCGATCGCATGTGCAGCCGAGCGGTACAAAAACAGTTTGTGCAGTTTCTGAGTAGCCTAGGACTTACTCAGCTGCTGCGATCACTTCAGCCTGTCTGGGCCCGGAACTGACGTCAGACACTCGCCCTGCAAACACTTGGACACGCCTACGTTTTTCCAACCACTCCCAGAAAACGGCAACCCACAAACGCCTTCTTCCTGTCAATCTTCTTGCGATCGGCTGTGAAAATGGATTCTTCGTAAAACCCATCGCACAGCAAAGATCCGCTTTGTACCCATGCGACGTGCCTTCACATTGCGGTGCATATCATGCGCAGTTCTGACCTGATCGCAGCGCTGCAAAAAACGCTAGCGAACTGAGACAGAGGCGGTCGCTGGGCGGGAGGGGGCTGGACGGGGAGCTGTCCGGCCAACGCAGGCGTGGCCGGACCATTGGGGGGGCGAGCCGCGGCGGCTGCGTGACGTCTCATGCAGCCGCTGCGGCCAGTGGCAGCGACAATTAACTCCCGGCCAGCCGCAGGAGCTGCGCTGGCCGGGAGTTACTCCTCAAATACAAAGGCCGGACTGACATGCGGGGCGGACTAGCCCTGTGCTGGGCGTCCCCCCGCATGTCAGGGAAGATGATCGTAGCTGTGCTAAATTTAGCACAGCTACGACCAACTCGGAATGACCCCCATAGTCCTTTCCCCTCCCTGCACATAGTCCTCCACCCTACCATATCAATCAATATGTTCCAGTACCTAGTGTGATGAGCTGGGCATTGCATGGGCTGGAGGATTGCACAGTAGGCAGGAACACCACACTTCGACACTGCACCACACTTTGTGAAGAAAGTGAAAGTAAACTACAGCTCCCAGCAACCCTTGCTGCCAGGAGCTCTCGACAGTGGGCAATGGGTAGATACGCCCCTGGGTACAGTACAAAGATGGAACTAATGGTACAGTACTGAAGTGGAACCAGATGCACAACGGTTGCAGAACTAGTGGCACAATGGGTGTCACTCCGACCTGTTAGCATGCTGCTGTTTTTCGCAGTGCAGCGATCAGGTCACTACTGCGCATGCGTATGCACCACAATGCGCAGGCGTGTCGTACGGGTACAAAGTGGATCGTTGCTGAGCGATGGATTTAACAAAGTATCCATTCGCACGGCCGATCGCAAGGAGATTGACAGGAAGAAGGCGTTTATGGGTGTCAACTGACCGTTTTCTGGGAGTGTTTGGAAAAACGCAGGCGTGTCCAAGCGTTTGCAGGGCAGGTGTCTGACGTCAATTCCGGGACCAGACAGGCTGAAGTGATCGCAAGGGCTGAGTAAGTTCAGACCTACTCAGAAACTGCACAAAATGTTTTTGCAGCGCTCGGCTGCACAGGCGTTCGCACACTTGCAAAGCGAAAATACACTCCCCTGTGGGCGGCGACCATATGATCGCAGCGCTGCAAAAAGTAGCTAGCAAGCAATCAACTCGGAATGACCCCCAATGTTTGTGGAACTGATTGTACTGTGTATTGCTCAAGCAAAGTGAACTGCATATTGGGACTGGAGATGAGCGGGTTCGGTTCCTCGCGATCCGAACCCCCCCGAACTTCACCTATTTTACACGGTTCCGATGTAGCCTCGGATTTCCCGCCTTGCTCTTTTAACCAGAATGCGCCCGAACTTCATCATTCTGCTGTCGGATTCTCGCGAGATTTGTATTCTATATAAGGAGCCGCGCGTCGCCGCCATTTTCACTCGTGCTTTGGAGATTGAACGGAGAGGACGTGGCATTGTTCTCTCCCTGAAAAGCTCCGTAATCTGTGCTCAGTGTGCTGAAAATATCTGTGCTCAGTGTGCTGCAAATAATCTGTGCTCAGTGTGCTGAAAATATCTACGTTCTCTGCCTGAAAACGCTCCATATCTGTGCTCAGTGTGCTGCAAATATCTTATCAGTGTGCTGCATTGTGGTGACTGGGGACCACCAGTATATAATATATACTTTTCTATAGCTTCTATACTGCTTGTCAGGACACACATGGGTCACAGTTACACAGCTCTGTACTGATATATACAATAATATATATATACTTTTCTATAGCTTCTATACTGCTTGTCAGGACACGTGTCACAGTTACACCGCTCTGTACTGATATACAGTAGTATATATACTTTTCTATAGCTTCTATACTGCTTGTCAGGACACATGAGTCACAGTTACACTGCTCTGTACTGATATATACAATAATATATATACTTTTCTATAGCTTCTATACTGCTTGTCAGGACACATGGGTCACAGTTACACCGCTCTGTACTGATATATACAATAATATATATACTTTTCTATAGCTTCTATACTGCTTGTCAGGACACATGTGTCACAGTTACACTGCTCTGTACTGATATATACATTAATATATATACTTTTCTATAGAGATGAGCGGGTTCGGTTCCTCGGAATCCGAACCCGCCCGAACTTCAGTTTTTTTTACACGGGTCCGAGCGACTCGGATCTTCCCGCCTTGCTCGGTTAACCCGAACGCGCCCGAACGTCATCATCACGCTGTCGGATTCTCGCGAGGCTCGGATTCTATCGCGAGACTCGGATTCTATATAAGGAGCCGCGCGTCGCCGCCATTTTCACACGTGCATTGAGATTCAAAGGGAGAGAACGTGGCTGGCGTCCTCTCCGTTTATAGAGATTCGAGAAGAGAGTGAGACAGAGAGAGACACAGTAGTAATTTTGGGGAGCATTAGGAGGAGTACTACTACTACTAGTACTTGCTGAAGTGATAGAGATAGTGTGACTGTATTATCTGACTTGTGGGGGAGACACTGACAGTGGGGAGCAGTTAGAGTCTGAGAGCAGGACTCAGGAGTACATATAACGTACAGTGCACACTTTTGCTGCCAGAGTGCCACACTGCCATTGTTTGTGACCACACTGACCACCAGTATAATATATATTGTGATTGTCTGCTTAGGACTCAGGAGTACTACTTGCAAGTTGCTGATAGTGTGACCAGTGACCTGACCACCAGTTTAATAATCACCACCAGTTTATGAGTTTAATATATATATATATATATATATAATTGTATATAATATATATATAATATTGTATACCACCTAGCACCTACCCGTGTTTTTTTTTTTTTCTTTCTTCTTTATACATACTACTATAGTAGCTTACTGTAGCAGTCTGCGGTGCTGCTGAGCTGACAGTGTCCAGCAGGTCCGTCATCAGTCATTACATAATAAATATATATACCTGTCCGGCTGCAGTACTAGTGATATTATATAATTATATATATATATATATATATTGATTTCATCTCATTATCATCCAGTCTATATTATCAGCAGACACAGTACGTTAGTCCACGGCTGTAGCTACCTCTGTGTCGGCACTCGGCAGTCCATCCATAATTGTATACCACCTACCCGTGGTTTTTTTTTTTTCTTTCTTCTTTATACATACTACTATAGTAGCTTACTGTAGCAGTCTGCGGTGCTGCTGAGCTGACAGTGTCCAGCAGGTCCGTCATCAGTCATTACATAATAAATATATATACCTGTCCGGCTGCAGTACTAGTGATATTATATATACATATATATTGATTTCATTTCATTATCATCCAGTCTATATTATCAGCAGACACAGTACTTTAGTCCACGGCTGTAGCTACCTCTGTGTCGGCACTCGGCAGTCCATCCATAATTGTATACCACCTACCCGTGGTTTTTTTTTTTCTTTCTTCTTTATACATACTACTATAGTAGCTTACTGTAGCAGTCTGCGGTGCTGCTGAGCTGACAGTGTCCAGCAGGTCCGTCATCAGTCATTACATAATAAATATATATACCTGTCCGGCTGCAGTACTAGTGATATTATATATACATATATATTGATTTCATCTCATTATCATCCAGTCTATATTATCAGCAGACACAGTACGGTAGTCCACGGCTGTAGCTACCTCTGTGTCGGCACTCGGCAGTCCATCCATAATTGTATACCACCTACCCGTGGTTTTTTTTTTCTTTCTTCTTTATACATACTACTATAGTAGCTTACTGTAGCAGTCTGCGGTGCTGCTGAGCTGACAGTGTCCAGCAGGTCCGTCATCAGTCATTACATAATAAATATATATACCTGTCCGGCTGCAGTACTAGTGATATTATATATACATATATATTGATTTCATCTCATTATCATCCAGTCTATATTATCAGCAGACACAGTACGGTAGTCCACGGCTGTAGCTACCTCTGTGTCGGCACTCGGCAGTCCATCCATAATTGTATACCACCTACCCGTGGTTTTTTTTTTTCTTTCTTCTTTATACATACTACTATAGTAGCTTACTGTAGCAGTCTGCGGTGCTGCTGAGCTGACAGTGTCCAGCAGGTCCGTCATCAGTCATTACATAATAAATATATATACCTGTCCGGCTGCAGTACTAGTGATATTATATATACATATATATTGATTTCATCTCATTATCATCCAGTCTATATTAGCAGCAGACACAGTACGGTAGTCCACGGCTGTAGCTACCTCTGTGTCGGCACTCGGCAGTCCATCCATAATTGTATACCACCTACCCATGGTTTTTTTTTCTCTTTCTTCTTTATACATACTACTATAGTAGCTTACTGTAGCAGTCTGCGGTGCTGCTGAGCTGACAGTGTCCAGCAGGTCCGTCATCAGTCATTACATAATAAATATATATACCTGTCCGGCTGCAGTACTAGTGATATTATATATACATATATATTGATTTCATCTCATTATCATCCAGTCTATATTATCAGCAGACACAGTACGGTAGTCCACGGCTGTAGCTACCTCTGTGTCGGCACTTGGCAGTCCATCCATAATTGTATACCACCTACCCGTGTTTTTTTTTTTTTCTTTCTTCTTTATACATACTACTATAGTAGCTTACTGTAGCAGTCTGCGGTGCTGCTGAGCTGACAGTGTCCAGCAGGTCCGTCATCAGTCATTACATAATAAATATATATACCTGTCCGGCTGCAGTACTAGTGATATTATATATACATATATATTGATTTCATCTCATTATCATCCAGTCTATATTAGCAGCAGACACAGTACGGTAGTCCACGGCTGTAGCTACCTCTGTGTCAGCACTCGGCAGTCCATCCATAATTGTATACCACCTACCCGTGGTTTTCTTTTTTCTTTCTTCTTTATACATACTACTATAGTAGCTTACTGTAGCAGTCTGCGGTGCTGCTGAGCTGACAGTGTCCAGCAGGTCCGTCATCAATCATTACATAATAAATATATATACCTGTCCGGCTGCAGTACTAGTGATATTATATATACATATATATTGATTTCATCTCATTATCATCCAGTCTATATTAGCAGCAGACACAGTACGGTAGTCCACGGCTGTAGCTACCTCTGTGTCGGCACTCGGCAGTCCATCCATAAGTATACTAGTATCCATCCATCTCCATTGTTTACCTGAGGTGCCTTTTAGTTGTGCCTATTAAAATATGGAGAACAAAAATGTTGAGGTTCCAAAATTAGGGAAAGATCAAGATCCACTTCCACCTCGTGCTGAAGCTGCTGCCACTAGTCATGGCCGAGACGATGAAATGCCAGCAACGTCGTCTGCCAAGGCCGATGCCCAATGTCATAGTACAGAGCATGTAAAATCCAAAACACCAAATATCAGTAAAAAAAGGACTCCAAAACCTAAAATAAAATTGTCGGAGGAGAAGCGTAAACTTGCCAATATGCCATTTACCACACGGAGTGGCAAGGAACGGCTGAGGCCCTGGCCTATGTTCATGGCTAGTGGTTCAGCTTCACATGAGGATGGAAGCACTCAGCCTCTCGCTAGAAAAATGAAAAGACTCAAGATGGCAAAAGCAGTAGCACCACAAAGAACTGTGCGTTCTTCGAAATCCCAAATCCACAAGGAGAGTCCGACTCCAATTGTGTCGGTTGCGATGCCTGACCTTCCCAACACTGGACGTGAAGAGCATGCGCCTTCCACCATTTGCACGCCCCCTGCAAGTGCTGGAAGGAGCACCCGCAGTCCAGTTCCTGATAGTCAGATTGAAGATGTCAGTGTTGAAGTACACCAGGATGAGGAGGATATGGGTGTTGCTGGCGCTGGGGAGGAAATTGACCAAGAGGATTCTGATGGTGAGGTGGTTTGTTTAAGTCAGGCACCCGGGGAGACACCTGTTGTCCGTGGGAGGAATATGGCCATTGACATGCCTGGTGAAAATACCAAAAAAATCAGCTCTTCGGTGTGGAAGTATTTCAACAGAAATGCGGACAACAGGTGTCAAGCCGTGTGTTGCCTTTGTCAAGCTGTAATAAGTAGGGGTAAGGACGTTAACCACCTCGGAACATCCTCCCTTATACGTCACCTGCAGCGCATTCATAATAAGTCAGTGACAAGTTCAAAAACTTTGGGTGACAGCGGAAGCAGTCCACTAACCAGTAAATCCCTTCCTCTTGTAACCAAGCTCACGCAAACCACCCCACCAACTCCCTCAGTGTCAATTTCCTCCTTACCCAGGAATGCCAATAGTCCTGCAGGCCATGTCACTGGCAATTCTGACGAGTCCTCTCCTGCCTGGGATTCCTCCGATGCATCCTTGAGTGTAATGCCTACTGCTGCTGGCGCTGCTGTTGTTGCTGCTGGGAGTCGATCGTCATCCCAGAGGGGAAGTCGTAAGCCCACTTGTACTACTTCCAGTAAGCAATTGACTGTCCAACAATCCTTTGCGAGGAAGATGAAATATCACAGCAGTCATCCTGCTGCAAAGCGGATAACTGAGGCCTTGACAACTATGTTGGTGTTAGACGTGCGTCCGGTATCCGCCGTTAGTTCACAGGGAACTAGACAATTTCTTGAGGTAGTGTGCCCCCGTTACCAAATACCATCTAGGTTCCACTTCTCTAGGCAGGCGATACCGAGAATGTACACGGACGTCAGAAAAAGACTCACCAGTGTCCTAAAAAATGCAGTTGTACCCAATGTCCACTTAACCACGGACATGTGGACAAGTGGAGCAGGGCAGGGTCAGGACTATATGACTGTGACAGCCCACTGGGTAGATGTATGGACTCCCGCCGCAAGAACAGCAGCGGCGGCACCAGTAGCAGCATCTCGCAAACGCCAACTCTTTCCTAGGCAGGCTACGCTTTGTATCACCGCTTTCCAGAATACGCACACAGCTGAAAACCTCTTACGGCAACTGAGGAAGATCATCGCGGAATGGCTTACCCCAATTGGACTCTCCTGTGGATTTGTGGCATCGGACAACGCCAGCAATATTGTGTGTGCATTAAATATGGGCAAATTCCAGCACGTCCCATGTTTTGCACATACCTTGAATTTGGTGGTGCAGAATTTTTTAAAAAACGACAGGGGCGTGCAAGAGATGCTGTCGGTGGCCAGAAGAATTGCGGGACACTTTCGGCGTACAGGCACCACGTACAGAAGACTGGAGCACCACCAAAAACAACTGAACCTGCCCTGCCATCATCTGAAGCAAGAAGTGGTAACGAGGTGGAATTCAACCCTCTATATGCTTCAGAGGTTGGAGGAGCAGCAAAAGGCCATTCAAGCCTATACAATTCAGCACGATATAGGAGGTGGAATGCACCTGTCTCAAGCGCAGTGGAGAATGATTTCAACACTGTGCAAGGTTCTGATGCCCTTTGAACTTGCCACACGTGAAGTCAGTTCAGACACTGCCAGCCTGAGTCAGGTCATTCCCCTCATCAGGCTTTTGCAGAAGAAGCTGGGGACATTGAAGGAGGAGCTAACACGGAGCGATTCTGCTAGGCATGTGGGACTTGTGGATGGAGCCCTTAATTCGCTTAACAAGGATTCACGGGTGGTCAATCTGTTGAAATCAGAGCACTACATTTTGGCCACCATGCTCGATCCTAGATTTAAAGCCTACCTTGGATCTCTCTTTCCGGCAGACACAAGTCTGCTGGGGTTCAAAGACCTGCTGGTGAGAAAATTGTCAAGTCAAGCGGAACGCGACCTGTCAACATCTCCTCCTTCACATTCTCCCGCAACTGGGGGTGCGAGGAAAAGGCTAAGAATTCCGAGCCCACCCGCTGGCGGTGATGCAGGGCAGTCTGGAGCGACTGCTGATGCTGACATCTGGTCCGGACTGAAGGACCTGACAACGATTACGGACATGTCGTCTACTGTCACTGCATATGATTCTCTCACCATTGAAAGAATGGTGGAGGATTATATGAGTGACCGCATCCAAGTAGGCACGTCACACAGTCTGTACTTATACTGGCAGGAAAAAGAGGCAATTTGGAGGCCCTTGCACAAACTGGCTTTATTCTACCTAAGTTGCCCTCCCACAAGTGTGTACTCCGAAAGAGTGTTTAGTGCCGCCGCTCACCTTGTCAGCAATCGGCGTACGAGGTTACATACAGAAAATGTGGAGAAGATGATGTTCATTAAAATGAATTATAATCAATTCCTCCGTGGAGACATTGACCAGCAGCAATTGCCTCCACAAAGTACACAGGGAGCTGAGATGGTGGATTCCAGTGGGGACGAATTGATAATCTGTGAGGAGGGGGATGTACACGGTGATATATCGGAGGATGATGATGAGGTGGACATCTTGCCTCTGTAGAGCCAGTTTGTGCAAGGAGAGATTAATTGCTTCTTTTTTGGTGGGGGTCCAAACCAACCCGTCATTTCAGTCACACTCGTGTGGCAGACCCTGTCACTGAAATGATGGGTTGGTTAAAGTGTGCATGTCCTGTTTATACAACATAAGGGTGGGTGGGAGGGCCCAAGGACAATTCCATCTTGCACCTCTTTTTTCTTTAATTTTTCTTTGCGTCATGTGCTGTTTGGGAAGTATTTTTTGGAAGGGCCATCCTGCGTGACACTGCAGTGCCACTCCTAGATGGGCCCGGTGTTTGTGTCGGCCACTAGGGTCGCTTATCTTACTCACACAGCTACCTCATTGCGCCTCTTTTTTTCTTTGCGTCATGTGCTGTTTGGGGAGGGTTTTTTGGAAGGGCCATCCTGCGTGACACTGCAGTGCCACTCCTAGATGGGCCCGGTGTTTGTGTCGGCCACTATGGTCGCTTATCTTACTCACACAGCTACCTCATTGCGCCTCTTTTTTTCTTTGCGTCATGTGCTGTTTGGGGAGGGTTTTTTGGAAGGGCCATCCTGCGTGACACTGCAGTGCCACTCCTAGATGGGCCCGGTGTTTGTGTCGGCCACTAGGGTCGCTTATCTTACTCACACAGCTACCTCATTGCGCCTCTTTTTTTCTTTGCGTCATGTGCTGTTTGGGGAGGGTTTTTTGGAAGGGCCATCCTGCGTGACACTGCAGTGCCACTCCTAGATGGGCCCGGTGTTTGTGTCGGCCACTAGGGTCGCTTATCTTACTCACACAGCTACCTCATTGCGCCTCTTTTTTTCTTTGCGTCATGTGCTGTTTGGGGAGGGTTTTTTGGAAGGGACATCCTGCGTGACACTGCAGTGCCACTCCTAGATGGGCCAGGTGTTTGTGTCGGCCACTAGGGTCGCTTATCTTACTCACACAGCTACCTCATTGCGCCTCTTTTTTTCTTTGCGTCATGTGCTGTTTGGGGAGGGTTTTTTGGAAGGGCCATCCTGCGTGACACTGCAGTGCCACTCCTAGATGGGCCAGGTGTTTGTGTCGGCCACTAGGGTCGCTTATCTTACTCACACAGCTACCTCATTGCGCCTCTTTTTTTCTTTGCGTCATGTGCTGTTTGGGGAGGGTTTTTTGGAAGGGCCATCCTGCGTGACACTGCAGTGCCACTCCTAGATGGGCCAGGTGTTTGTGTCGGCCACTAGGGTCGCTTATCTTACTCACACAGCTACCTCATTGCGCCTCTTTTTTTCTTTGCGTCATGTGCTGTTTGGGGAGGGTTTTTTGGAAGGGCCATCCTGCGTGACACTGCAGTGCCACTCCTAGATGGGCCAGGTGTTTGTGTCGGCCACTAGGGTCGCTTAGCTTAGTCATCCAGCGACCTCGGTGCAAATTTTAGGACTAAAAATAATATTGTGAGGTGTGAGGTATTCAGAATAGACTGAAAATGAGTGGAAATTATGGTTTTTGAGGTTAATAATACTTTGGGATCAAAATGACCCCCAAATTCTATGATTTAAGCTGTTTTTTAGTGTTTTTTGAAAAAAACATCCGAATCCAAAACACACCCGAATCCGACAAAAAAAAATTCGGTGAGGTTTTGCCAAAACGCGGTCGAACCCAAAACACGGCCGCGGAACCGAACCCAAAACCAAAACACAAAACCCGAAAAATTTCAAGTGCACATCTCTACTTTTCTATAGCTTCTAGTATTACAGTGCAGCATTTTGGTGACTAACAGTATATAGTTGTACAGCAGGCCATTGCTGTATCTTGCAGCTCTGTGTCACTGCAAGTATCCATCCATTCCATTTTCTTCCAGTGATTTGGTCCAATAATACCATTGATTAGAACAAATAATTCCAGAGATTTTGTCATTTTCTTCCAGTGATTTGGACCAATAATACCATTGATTAGAACAAATAATTCCAGTGATTTTGTCATTTTCTTCCAGTGATTTGGACCAATAATACCATTGATTAGAACGAATAATTCCAGTGATTTTGTCATTTTCTTCCATTGATTTGGACCAATAATACCATTGATTAGAACGAATAATTCCAGTGATTTTGTCATTTTCTTCCAGTGATTTGGACCAATAATACCATTAATTAGAATGAATAATTCCAGTGAGTTTGTCATTTTCTTCCAGTAATTTGGACCAATAATACCATTGATTAGAACGAATAATTCCAGTGATTTTGTCATTTTCTTCCTGTGATTTGGACCAATAACACCATTGATTAAAACAAATAATTCCAGTGATTTTGTCATTTTCTTCCAGTGATTTGGACCAATAATACCATTGATTAGAACGAATAATTCCTGTGATATTGAGGTGTTTGTGTCGCTTAGCTTAGCCGTACAGCAACCTCTGTGCACCTCTTTTTCTCTTTTCTTTGCATCATGTGCTGTTTGGGGCCAATTTTTTGAAGTGCCATCCTGTCTGCCACTGCAGTGCCACTCCTAGATGGGCCAGCTGTTTGTGCCGCCCTCTTGGGTAGCTTTACTTAGTCATCCAGCGACCTCGGTGCAAATTTTAGGACTAAAAATACTATTGTGAGGTGTGAGGTGTTCAGAATAGACTGGAAATGAGTGGAAATTGTGGTTATTGAGGTTAATAATACTATAGGATCAAAATTACCCCCAAATTCTATGATTGAAGCTGTTTTTGAGGGTTTTTTGAAAAAAAACACCCAAATCCAAAACACACCCAAATCCGACAAAAAAAATTCACTGAGGTTTTGCCAAAATGCGTCCGAATCCAAAACACGGCCGCAGAACCGAATCCAAAACCAAAACACAAAACCTGAAAATTTCCGGTGCACATCTCTAATTGGAACAAAGGGTGCTATAATGTCAGACAGTTCCATGGACCCCCACGTATGAATACATTTTGGAAACCGTCCATGCTGAGACTTGTGGGAACATTGCTAGAAGGTTAATTCAATCTATGGAGAGATTTTACTGTCTAACGGTTGTGCCGTCTCCATTTACACCAGAGGTAATGAAGATTTTCCTCTTGCATAGGTATTTAGAAATACTATTGCCCAGATTTATCCAGCCTTGGAGAGTGATAAATAGTACAGTGATAAAGTACCAACAAATCAGCTCCTAACTGTCATTTTTCAAACACAGCTTGTAACATGGCAGCTAGGAGCTGATTGGCCGGTACTTCATCACCATGCTCTATTTATCACTCTCCAAGGCTTGATAAATGGGGGCCTAAGTGTATAAATATGGCATATGTCTCCTTAAACATACGCCATACCTACCATTAAATAATTTTGTTTCCATATTTATTTCAGATCCACTCGTCAACAACATTCCAATCTCGCTTAGCGCATCTTGGCTGCGTTAATTGTTCGTTTTTCTTTCAGCCAATTCCATAATCTTCTGAAATGAAGTGATCCCTCTGTGCCCTGGTCATTTCCAAAAGTCTAATGTAAACATACGTAAATCTTCTGGTACCTTCACTTGCTTACAAGGGCAAACACTTCATTTCTTAGCATATTAAGTTATGTATTTATTTACCTATATATTTTTTTTGTTAAATTTGATCCTTGAAAGAGAAATATTAATTGAAATCTGTTTAATAAATACACATAATTCATAAGGTAATTATTAGCACAAAGCGTATTCACAGTTTCCTCTGAAACATCTGTTGGATTCTGACAAAATGAACATTGTATTTAATCCAAGATTTCACGGGATAATCCCATGTTCTGTGGCACAGATGTTCTAAACTGCGAGGTCTAGGCGTACAACGGAGAGATTGCTATTTTGCAAGACATTTATGTCATTTTTTAAAATCTAAAAATTGCACAAACCTTTTTTTAAGCTACATTTTTTTAAAGCACATAATTGGTTTGCAATACCTCAGCCTTCGCTACGAAAGGCGCAGCGAGACATGCTGTGTTATTTTAAAAGTGTCGAGTGTTTACTTTCACACATTTTACAATTCCTGCCAAACATTGAAACCTGTAACACCTCCTCGTATGCAGAAAATGTGTTTGTAATTACATTTACCACTCACAACAAATGATGTTTAGACCGAACTGTCATAGGAAATACTGTGTTTTTTTCTTTTTTCTACGTGGGCCGTAATATTTCCAATGTAGGGGGTCATTCCAACTCGATCGCTTGCTGCAGTTTATCGCAGCGGAGCGATCGGGTTGGAACTGCGCATGCACCGGCACCGCAGTGCGCCGGCGCATGCTGGATGGCCGAAAGCCGTCGGTCTCTAGCGATCGCCTCTGCCTGATTGACAGGCAGAGGCGGTCGCTGGGCGGGAGGGGGCGGCACGGCAGCGTTTGTCCGCCGTTATGGGGGTGCGGTATGGCCAACGCAGGCATGTGGGGAGTGGCCTGCAGCGGCTTCGTGACATCATACGCAGCCGCTGCGGGCCGGGGAGCGACGAGTAGCTCCCGGCCAGCACGCTAAAGCTGCGCTGGTTGGGAGCTACTCTTGAAGTGCAAAGGCATCGCCGCTGCACTTCTGCGGGGCGGACTAGCCCTGCGCTGGGCGTCCCCCCACATGTCAGTGTGAATGATCGTAGCTGTGCTAAATTTAGCACAGCTACGATCATCTCGGAATGAGGGCCGTAAATCTTAATATTAGCACTGGTTGGAAGACGAGGCAGAGAGGGGGTCTGAACTGGGCCTCTGGAATTGATTCATTATAAATTTATATGGGTGCATTTGACAATCTCATAGTTTTGTAGAGGCCAATTTATCACAGTCCGCGTCTGAGGATGCGGGTGTGACGTAATAGCATCGGCCTGATCAGCAATGTGATTATTGTTTATCGCATGGATGTATCAATAATTACATGCAGGGAGTTTGCGAGAAAGCTGTGTCCCTGCGATGTCAATCCGCAGTCATATCGGGGTATTATTCATGAAAAATACCATGAGTAAATGCTGAGTATGTGCCGCCACCGACATCGACCCTACTGCCGCCGTCGGGTGCCTCTCGTCGTGACTACCCCCTGTGCGCCAATTTTTTTATTTTTTTTCCACAGTGATCAGCCTGTGGTCTTATTAGAAACATATGGCTTATCACTGGCACCAGTTCCCGACTCTGCTCTGCCTGTCAGAGCGGAGAACAGAGGCAGGAACCGGAGGCAAACTGTGCATAACGCTGTCTCAGAATACCGTTATTATTACAGGGCTGCCTCCTTTTTCACACTATTTTAGTTTTAAAAAAAAAGTTGCTAAATCTGCCCCTTAGTCAGAAAACCATGTTTTGTTTTGTTTTTAAAGTTTAATCGTAGGGTTATACAGGTTGAGTCTCTCATATCCAAAATTCCAAAATACGGAATTTTCCGAATCATGGAATTTTTGAAGTGTGACCGACTGAGATTTACGGCATCAGTGCAGATCCAGATAACATCGACTCCTCGAGTAAGTCTATGGTTACTCAAAATGGCCGCCACAACTGAGATGCTGGAGACATGATTCCTGAGTACAGGATTGCAGTCAGAGGCTCATACACATCACAAAAACAGTCCCGCTGTGCCCTCGTTCTTGCCGACACTCAAAACAGCTGCTTTCTATCAAGCAGTTGTGACTGAATCCTCACTGCCAGTGTAATCACAATCAATCTCTGTGTTCACAATGCGCAGTTTACTAATAAATGCTGGAATGCAAAAACATTGGCACAGCGTGCAACACTGAGTGAGACACAATGGGGGTCATTCCGAGTTGTTCGCTCGTTATTTTTTTGTCGCAACGGAGCGATTAGTCGCTAATGCGCATGCGCAATGTCTGCAGTGCGACTGCGCCAAGTAAATTTGCTATGCAGTTAGGTATTTTACTCACGGCATTACGAGGTGTTTTCTTTGTTCTGGTGATCGTAATGTGATTGACAGGAAGTGGGTGTTTCTGGGCGGAAACAAGCCGTTTTATGGGTGTGTGCGAAAAAACGCTACCGTTTCTGGGAAAAACGCGGGAGTGGCTGGAGAAACGGAGGAGTGTCTGGGCGAACGCTGTGTGTGTTTGTGACGTCAAACCAGGAACGAAACTGACTGAACTGATCGCAGATGCCGAGTAAGTGTGGAGCTACTCAGAAACTGCTAAGAAGTGTCTATTCGCAATTCTGCTAATCTTTCATTCGCAATTTTGATAAGCTAAGATTCACTCCCAGTAGGCGGCTGCTTAGCAGGTGCAAAGCTGCTAAAAGCAGCTTGCGAGCGAACAACTCGGAATGACCCCCAATGTGCACAAAAACTTTGTTTAACGCACAAAATTATTAAATTTAGATTTGGTTGGGGTGTGTT
Organism: Pseudophryne corroboree; assembly: GCF_028390025.1. Taxonomy (NCBI): domain Eukaryota; kingdom Metazoa; phylum Chordata; class Amphibia; order Anura; family Myobatrachidae; genus Pseudophryne; species Pseudophryne corroboree. The sequence goes on from NC_086446.1 coordinate 729,790,008, forward strand.
CAACCTGAAATCTAAATTGCAGTGTAAAAATAAAGCAGCCGGTATTTACCCTCCACAGAAACAATATAACCCACCCAAACAGAGCCGGACTGCCCATCTGAGCAGAAGAAGGGGCGAGCCGGGAAAGCCGCATGCAGCACATCTTCCAGCTCTCTGGTTTGTCCCCCGCTGCCCGTAGTGCCCATTGCTAAGCAATATGGGGGCGTGCCGTGAGTCCACGCCTCCTGACCCGCTGCACGACCCCATTTGCAGTGTCTGTGCGCTCCTTTTGCGTCACACGCCCCCTTTTATGTGTGCGCACACACACGGATTCCAGGGCCAAAAAGAGGTCCCATTCCGTCCCTATACCCAAATCTAACTCTCTCTGCACATGTTACATCTGCCCCACCTGCAATGCACATGGTTTTGCCCATTAGTGTGATTTTTTGTTTGCTAACCAACCTGAATGACCCCCTATATGCATAGCCATATTAAGGGGGGGATGCAGGGCATACAGTACCGTGGGCCCCCCTCTGGCAAGGGGCCCCCCAACCAGAGCACACTGACATCACTAGCCCTTCCTCTTGTGCAGCAGCAGAACCAGGCTGCCAGGATGTGAGCAGGAGAGTATGCATTGCAGGCAGAGACAAAGGAGTATCAGGTTTCATGAGATAGTGACGGAGCTTCCTGACCAGAGGAGAAATAGCAGAGGGGAAAGAGCTGTAAGTGACCCAGGGACCCAGCTTCTCCTGCCGCCTGGGTGTCAGGGTCCTGTGTAACCTGTTATCTAATGACAGCGTTCACGTCTAGAGAAAGAGACACACAGAGCGTTCACGTCTAGAGAGAGACACACAGAGAGTCCTCTTGAGTCCTGTCCCAGTGTGTTAGTAGTACAGAGGCTGCAGCTGCTGTATTTTTGCAAGATAAATAATAGATTTTATTTTTCTATGTGTATTTTAAGTTTGTTTAAGTTGTCTTTGTTCCACTACAGGAAAACATTATAAAATATTTGTATCTCAATTAGGTGGAGCCATAAACAGTACCCAGGCCTTATAAAACTATTAGTTTAAATCTAATATACACCATTGGTTTATAATTAATATACACAATCTATACCTCCCATTCCAGGAGGGATAAAATGCTCTCTACCTGGACTACCCTCTTAATTTTGATTGTAATCATTTTTGTTGAAATGCCTTTTTTTTTATCAATGAAATAGTTCAACACGTGATGCCAATCATATATTAATAGGGAAGTTCAGATGGAGAGCATTTTGTCCCTCCCAGAATGGATCATGTTGAAAGGTAAGCACAATTTAATATACACCCTCCCCTTCCACCAGGGCCCCCTTGTTTTAAGTGCCCCAGGCCCCCCCAAGGCTTAATCCGGCCCTGCCTATATGTATAAGATGTATAAGAAAAATAACGTCATTCTGTGTTTAGACTTGGATCCCATCCCCAAGATGTCTCATTATGGTATGCAAATATCCCAACGTTCCAAAATTCAGATATCCAAGCAATTTGTATATGGGAGACTCACAGTGTAGTGATATTTTCACAATATAACTTCTCCCAACAGAATGAGTTAACCTAATAAATAATGTAAAGTGTTCTTTTATAGCTACACATAAAACCCATACAGTATTTAATGCTAGTCTGAAAGAATGATGAGATATGCCATTATACATGTAGTAAGAAAAGTAATCCTTTCTCCTTGGAGTTGGACCACTCCCTGTTTTACATTTTGCTCTATTGGCAATATTAGAAGAGAGCTGTTTAATTGTTCAAGTTTGTCTTTTTGCTATGTGGGTGTGGGAAAGTGGAGTTCTGAGAAATGTTCCATAGAAACTGCATTATTTGTAGTTGTTTTAAAAAAAAAGTTTGTGTGTCTTTAAAGGAGTTCAAGAATGAGTCCCTTCCTGGGGCAATATTTACTAATATTCGTGTTTGTGTCGGATTATGTAGTGTTTAAACTCGTCTTGCATCGGGTGCATTTTCATGCAACTTTTTGAAACTATATACTAGAGATGAGCGCCTGAAATTTTTCGGGTTTTGTGTTTTGGTTTTGGGTTCGGTTCCGCGGCCGTGTTTTGGATTCGAACGCGTTTTGGCAAAACCTCACCGAATTTTTTTTGTCGGATTCGGGTGTGTTTTGGATTCGGGTGTTTTTTTCCAAAAACACTAAAAAACAGCTTAAATCATAGAATTTGGGGGTCATTTTGATCCCAAAGTATTATTAACCTCAAAAACCATAATTTACACTCATTTTCAGTCTATTCTGAATACCTCACACCTCACAATATTATTTTTAGTCCTAAAATTTGCACCGAGGTCGCTGTGTGAGTAAGATAAGCGACCCTAGTGGCCGACACAAACACCGGGCCCATCTAGGAGTGGCACTGCAGTGTCACGCAGGATGTCCCTTCCAAAAAACCCTCCCCAAACAGCACATGACGCAAAGAAAAAAAGAGGCGCAATGAGGTAGCTGTGTGAGTAAGATTAGCGACCCTAGTGGCCGACACAAACACCGGGCCCATCTAGGAGTGGCACTGCAGTGTCACGCAGGATGGCCCTTCCAAAAAACCCTCCCCAAACAGCACATGACGCAAAGAAAAAAAGAGGCGCAATGAGGTAGCTGTGTGAGTAAGATTAGCGACCCTAGTGGCCGACACAAACACCGGGCCCATCTAGGAGTGGCACTGCAGTGTCACGCAGGATGGCCCTTCCAAAAAACCCTCCCCAAACAGCACATGACGCAAAGAAAAAAAGAGGCGCAATGAGGTAGCTGACTGTGTGAGTAAGATTAGCGACCCTAGTGGCCGACACAAACACCGGGCCCATCTAGGAGTGGCACTGCAGTGTCACGCAGGATGTCCCTTCCAAAAAACCCTCCCCAAACAGCACATGACGCAAAGAAAAAAAGAGGCGCAATGAGGTAGCTGTGTGAGTAAGATTAGCGACCCTAGTGGCCGACACAAACACCGGGCCCATCTAGGAGTGGCACTGCAGTGTCACGCAGGATGGCCCTTCCAAAAAACCCTCCCCAAACAGCACATGACGCAAAGAAAAAAAGAGGCGCAATGAGGTAGCTGTGTGAGTAAGATTAGCGACCCTAGTGGCCGACACAAACACCGGGCACATCTAGGAGTGGCACTGCAGTGTCACGCAGGATGTCCCTTCCAAAAAACCCTCCCCAAACAGCACATGACGCAAAGAAAAAAAGAGGCGCAATGAGGTAGCTGACTGTGTGAGTAAGATTAGCGACCCTAGTGGCCGACACAAACACCGGGCCCATCTAGGAGTGGCACTGCAGTGTCACGCAGGATGTCCCTTCCAAAAAACCCTCCCCAAACAGCATATGACGCAAAGAAAAAAAGAGGCGCAATGAGGTAGCTGACTGTGTGAGTAAGATTAGCGACCCTAGTGGCCGACACAAACACCGGGCCCATCTAGGAGTGGCACTGCAGTGTCACGCAGGATGTCCCTTCCAAAAAACCCTCCCCAAACAGCACATGACGCAAAGAAAAAAAGAGGCGCAATGAGGTAGCTGACTGTGTGAGTAAGATTAGCGACCCTAGTGGCCGACACAAACACCGGGCCCATCTAGGAGTGGCACTGCAGTGTCACGCAGGATGTCCCTTCCAAAAAACCCTCCCCAATCAGCACATGATGCAAAGAAAAAGAAAAGAAAAAAGAGGTGCAAGATGGAATTGTCCTTGGGCCCTCCCACCCACCCTTATGTTGTATAAACAAAACAGGACATGCACACTTTAACCAACCCATCATTTCAGTGACAGGGTCTGCCACACGACTGTGACTGATATGACGGGTTGGTTTGGACCCCCCCCAAAAAAGAAGCAATTAATCTCTCCTTGCACAAACTGGCTCTACAGAGGCAAGATGTCCACCTCATCTTCACCCTCCGATATATCACCGTGTACATCCCCCTCCTCACAGATTATCAATTCGTCCCCACTGGAATCCACCATCTCAGCTCCCTGTGTACTTTGTGGAGGCAATTGCTGCTGGTCAATGTCTCCGCGGAGGAATTGATTATAATTCATTTTAATGAACATCATCTTCTCCACATTTTCTGGATGTAACCTCGTACGCCGATTGCTGACAAGGTGAGCGGCGGCACTAAACACTCTTTCGGAGTACACACTTGTGGGAGGGCAACTTAGGTAGAATAAAGCCAGTTTGTGCAAGGGCCTCCAAATTGCCTCTTTTTCCTGCCAGTATAAGTACGGACTGTGTGACGTGCCTACTTGGATGCGGTCACTCATATAATCCTCCACCATTCTATCAATGTTGAGAGAATCATATGCAGTGACAGTAGACGACATGTCCGTAATCGTTGTCAGGTCCTTCAGTCCGGACCAGATGTCAGCATCAGCAGTCGCTCCAGACTGCCCTGCATCACCGCCAGCGGGTGGGCTCGGAATTCTGAGCCTTTTCCTCGCACCCCCAGTTGCGGGAGAATGTGAAGGAGGAGATGTTGACAGGTCGCGTTCCGCTTGACTTGACAATTTTGTCACCAGCAGGTCTTTCAACCCCAGCAGACCTGTGTCTGCCGGAAAGAGAGATCCAAGGTAGGCTTTAAATCTAGGATCGAGCACGGTGGCCAAAATGTAGTGCTCTGATTTCAACAGATTGACCACCCGTGAATCCTTGTTAAGCGAATTAAGGGCTGCATCCACAAGTCCCACATGCCTAGCGGAATCGCTCCCTTTTAGCTCCTTCTTCAATGCCTCCAGCTTCTTCTGCAAAAGCCTGATGAGGGGAATGACCTGACTCAGGCTGGCAGTGTCTGAACTGACTTCACGTGTGGCAAGTTCAAAGGGCATCAGAACCTTGCACAACGTTGAAATCATTCTCCACTGCACTTGAGACAGGTGCATTCCACCTACTATATCGTGCTCAATTGTATAGGCTTGAATGGCCTTTTGCTGCTCCTCCAACCTCTGAAGCATATAGAGGGTTGAATTCCACCTCGTTACCACTTCTTGCTTCAGATGATGGCAGGGCAGGTTCAGTAGTTTTTGGTGGTGCTCCAGTCTTCTGTACGTGGTGCCTGTACGCCGAAAGTGTCCCGCAATTTTTCTGGCCACCGACAGCATCTCTTGCACGCCCCTGTCGTTTTTTAAAAAATTCTGCACCACCAAATTCAAGATATGTGCAAAACATGGGACGTGCTGGAATTTGCCCATATTTAATGCACACACAATATTGCTGGCGTTGTCCGATGCCACAAATCCACAGGAGAGTCCAATTGGGGTAAGCCATTCCGCGATGATCTTCCTCAGTTGCCGTAAGAGGTTTTCAGCTGTGTGCGTATTCTGGAAAGCGGTGATACAAAGCGTAGCCTGCCTAGGAAAGAGTTGGCGTTTGCGAGATGCTGCTACTGGTGCCGCCGCTGCTGTTCTTGCGGCGGGAGTCCATACATCTACCCAGTGGGCTGTCACAGTCATATAGTCCTGACCCTGCCCTGCTCCACTTGTCCACATGTCCGTGGTTAAGTGGACATTGGGTACAACTGCATTTTTTAGGACACTGGTGAGTCTTTTTCTGACGTCCGTGTACATTCTCGGTATCGCCTGCCTAGAGAAGTGGAACCTAGATGGTATTTGGTAACGGGGGCACACTGCCTCAATAAATTGTCTAGTTCCCTGTAAACTAACGGCGGATACCGGACGCACGTCTAACACCAACATAGTTGTCAAGGACTCAGTTATCCGCTTTGCAGTTGGATGACTGCTGTGATATTTCATCTTCCTCGCAAAGGACTGTTGAACAGTCAATTGCTTACTGGAAGTAGTACAAGTGGGCTTACGACTTCCCCTCTGGGATGACCATCGACTCCCAGCGGCAACAACAGCAGCGCCAGCAGCAGTAGGCGTTACACGCAAGGATGCATCGGAGGAATCCCAGGCAGGAGAGGACTCGTCAGAATTGCCAGTGACATGGCCTGCAGGACTATTGGCATTCCTGGGGAAGGAGGAAATTGACACTGAGGGAGTTGGTGGGGTGGTTTGCGTGAGCTTGGTTACAAGAGGAAGGGATTTACTGGTCAGTGGACTGCTTCCGCTGTCACCCAAAGTTTTTGAACTTGTCACTGACTTATTATGAATGCGCTGCAGGTGACGTATAAGGGAGGATGTTCCGAGGTGGTTAACGTCCTTACCCCTACTTATTACAGCTTGACAAAGGGAACACACGGCTTGACACCTGTTGTCCGCATTTCTGGTGAAATACCTCCACACCGAAGAGCTGATTTTTTTGGTATTTTCACCTGGCATGTCAACGGCCATATTCCTCCGACGGAAAACAGGTGTCTCCCCGGGTGCCTGACTTAAACAAACCACCTCACCATCAGAATCCTCCTGGTCAATTTCCTCCCCAGCGCCAGCAACACCCATATCCTCCTCATCCTGGTGTACTTCAACACTGACATCTTCAATCTGACTATCAGGAACTGGACTGCGGGTGCTCCTTCCAGCACTTGCAGGGGGCGTGCAAATGGTGGAAGGCGCATGCTCTTCACGTCCAGTGTTGGGAAGGTCAGGCATCGCAACCGACACAATTGGACTCTCCTTGTGGATTTGGGATTTCAAAGAACGCACAGTTCTTTGCAGTGCTTTTGCCAGCTTGAGTCTTTTCAGTTTTCTAGCGAGAGGCTGAGTGCTTCCATCCTCATGTGAAGCTGAACCACTAGCCATGAACATAGGCCAGGGCCTCAGCCGTTCCTTGCCACTCCGTGTGGTAAATGGCATATTGGCAAGTTTACGCTTCTCCTCCGACAATTTTATTTTAGGTTTTGGAGTCCTTTTTTTACTGATATTTGGTGTTTTGGTTTTGACATGCTCTGTACTATGCCATTGGGCATCGGCCTTGGCAGACGACGTTGCTGGCATTTCATCGTCTCGGCCATGACTAGTGGCAGCAGCTTCAGCACGAGGTGGAAGTGGATCTTGATCTTTCCCTAATTTTGGAACCTCAACATTTTTGTTCTCCATATTTTAATAGGCACAACTAAAAGGCACCTCAGGTAAACAATGGAGATGGATGGATTGGATACTAGTATACAATTATGGACGGGCTGCCGAGTGCCGACACAGAGGTAGCCACAGCCGTGAACTACCGCACTGTACTGTGTCTGCTGCTAATATATAGACTGGTTGATAAAGAGATAGTATACTCGTAACTAGTATGTATGTATAAAGAAAGAAAAAAAACCACGGTTAGGTGGTATATACAATTATGGACGGGCTGCCGAGTGCCGACACAGAGGTAGCCACAGCCGTGAACTACCGCACTGTACTGTGTCTGCTGCTAATATATAGACTGGTTGATAAAGAGATAGTATACTCGTAACTAGTATGTATGTATAAAGAAAGAAAAAAAAACCACGGTTAGGTGGTATATACAATTATGGACGGGCTGCCGAGTGCCGACACAGAGGTAGCCACAGCCGTGAACTACTGTACTGTGTCTGCTGCTAATATATAGACTGGTTGATAAAGAGATAGTATACTCGTAACTAGTATGTATGTATAAAGAAAGAAAAAAAAACCACGGTTAGGTGGTATATACAATTATGGACGGGCTGCCGAGTGCCGACACAGAGGTAGCCACAGCCGTGAACTACCGCACTGTACTGTGTCTGCTGCTAATATATAGACTGGTTGATAAAGAGATAGTATACTCGTAACTAGTATGTATGTATAAAGAAAGAAAAAAAAACCACGGTTAGGTGGTATATACAATTATGGACGGGCTGCCGAGTGCCGACACAGAGGTAGCCACAGCCGTGAACTACCGCACTGTACTGTGTCTGCTGCTAATATATAGACTGGTTGATAAAGAGATAGTATACTCGTAACTAGTATGTATGTATAAAGAAAGAAAAAAAAACCACGGTTAGGTGGTATATACAATTATGGACGGGCTGCCGAGTGCCGACACAGAGGTAGCCACAGCCGTGAACTACCGCACTGTACTGTGTCTGCTGCTAATATATAGACTGGTCGTAACTAGTATGTATGTATAAAGAAAGAAAAAAAAACCACGGTTAGGTGGTATATACAATTATGGACGGGCTGCCGAGTGCCGACACAGAGGTAGCCACAGCCGTGAACTACCGCACTGTACTGTGTCTGCTGCTAATATATAGACTGGTTGATAAAGAGATAGTATACTCGTAACTAGTATGTATGTATAAAGAAAGAAAAAAAAACCACGGTTAGGTCACTGGTATATACAATTATGGACGGGCTGCCGAGTGCCGACACAGAGGTAGCCACAGCCGTGAACTACCGCACTGTACTGTGTCTGCTGCTAATATAGACTGGTTGATAAAGAGATAGTATATTACTAATATTATATACTGGTGGTCAGGTCACTGGTCACTAGTCACACTGGCAGTGGCATTCCTGCACAAAAGTGTGCACTGTTTAATTTTAATATAATATTATGTACTCCTGGCTCCTGCTATAACCTATAACTGGCACTGCAGTAGTGCTCCCCAGTCTCCCCCACAATTATAAGCTGTGTGAGCTGAGCAGTCAGACAGATATATAATATATATAGATGATGCAGCACACTGGCCTGAGCCTGAGCAGTGCACACAGATATGGTATGTGACTGACTGAGTCACTGTGTGTATCGCTTTTTTCAGGCAGAGAACGGATATATTAAATAAACTGCACTGTGTGTCTGGTGGTCACTCACTATATAATATATTATGTACTCCTGGCTCCTGCTATAACCTATAACTGGCACTGCAGTAGTGCTCCCCAGTCTCCCCCACAATTATAAGCTGTGTGAGCTGAGCAGTCAGACAGATATATATAATATTATATATAGATAATAGATGATGCAGCACACTGGCCTGAGCCTGAGCAGTGCACACAGATATGGTATGTGACTGAGTCACTGTGTGCTGTGTATCGCTTTTTTCAGGCAGAGAACGGATTATATTATGTACTCCTGGCTCCTGCTATAACCTATAACTGGCACTGCAGTAGTGCTCCCCAGTCTCCCCCACAATTATAAGCTGTGTGAGCTGAGCAGTCAGACAGATATATATAATATTATATATAGATAATAGATGATGCAGCACACTGGCCTGAGCCTGAGCAGTGCACACAGATATGGTATGTGACTGAGTCACTGTGTGCTGTGTATCGCTTTTTTCAGGCAGAGAACGGATTATAAATAAAAGTGGTGGTCACTGGTCACTATCAGCAAAACTCTGCACTGTACACTACTGAGTACTCCTAATGCTCCCCAAAATTAGTAAATCAAGTGTCTCTCTAATCTATTCTAATTCTAAACGGAGAGGACGCCAGCCACGTCCTCTCCCTATCAATCTCAATGCACGTGTGAAAATGGCGGCGACGCGCGGCTCCTTATATAGAATCCGAGTCTCGCGATAGAATCCGAGCCTCGCGAGAATCCGACAGCGTCATGATGACGTTCGGGCGCGCTCGGGTTAACCGAGCAAGGCGGGAAGATCCGAGTCGCTCGGACCCGTGAAAAAAAACATGAAGTTCTGGCGGGTTCGGATTCAGAGAAACCGAACCCGCTCATCTCTACTATATACGCCAAGTTACGAAGCAGTCGACTTTATGGTTTTCGTATTTTCCGATGTCGATGCCAGACGTTTTTTTTTTTGGCACATTTACGGCCGTCATTGTCGTTTGCGTACGTGTTTTTGGTTTTTTTGCTGTTTTTTTTTCTAAGTTAAACGCGGCAGGGTTTTTTTTTTCCCGCGGCCGCATTTTCACTTTTAGTTTCGTTTTTCATCCCTGTTCGTGACTGGTTGTGTTTCAGATGGTAGGAGTGTCTGTGCGCAACCATATAAATACGCCCCAAACCGTCCGCACCTCGTGGGTTTAGTTAGTGGTGAGGAGGGAGGTTGTGCTGTTGAGGTTGGTGAGTAGTTGGTTTGGTGAGGAGTTTTGTGGGCGATTTCTGAGTGTAGTATTGTGTTTGAAAGTAGTCTTGTCATTCTTGTAGTCTTGTTTTTTGTGGTTTTGTCTCATTTTTGGTCCAAGTTTTTTTTATTTATAGTCCCTTGTCACTGTGTGTGTGTGTGTGTGTGTGTGTGTGTGTGTGTGTGTGTGTGTGTGTGTGTGTGTGAGATTTGTGCAGTGGTAGTGGAGGAGTGTGTTGTTTGTCTTTTGATTATTCAGTGTTAAGTGTTTAGACACACAATTATGTGTGACTCACAGGTGGGTGAGGTGGAGGGTGTGAGTGAGGGGGAGGAGGTCGGTCAGGTGGAGGAGGTGAGTGTGAGTGAGGTTAGTGAGGTGGAGGAGGTGGGTGAGGTTGCTGCAGCAGCCTCAACTGACAGTGATAGTGACAGTCAGAGTGCTCGGCAGCCATGCACCACTACTAAGACTGGGCGGAATGTCAAGTTTAGTTATGCAGAAAATGTGGCATTGGTGCGGGAGCTGATGAAGTATCAGCGGCAGCTATTTGAGCCTGAGTCCGCTAAGGTGCCAACACGGAAGAAGAAGGTGTTGTGGGCGAAAGTTGTTGCTGCTGTCAATAGTGAGGGGGTGGTCAAGTGGACGGAGGACACGTGCCGCAAACGGTACTATGACATAAAGCGACGTGTCAAGTCCAAAATGGCCAAGGAGGTGAAGTCGGCTCGAAAAACCGGTGGTAGCCAGCCCTATATTGCAAGATATCTGGAGTATGAGGAGCCCATGCGGAGTGTAATACCTCCTGAAGTAGTCTCTGCAACCCATGTCCGGGATTCAGATAGGCCCAGGAAGAATGGTGAGCATGTGTATTTGGATTAACATTCTATGACATTTTTTTTGTTCAAATGTGTGTCATGTGACGTTGCATATTAATCCCATCTTCAAGTGTGTGTCAGCAAATACCTTGTTTTTGGTAATGTTTTTTACAAAAGCCAATGTAACATCTTACTTTATTGTATGTCATGTTTTTTTCCCCAGTATATTTTCCATGTGTAGTTTGGACTTGGTGTGTCATTGAATTGTCCAGCAATAATGTTTTCCTTTTGGACATTTTTCATTATTGAATTTGGACTATATTTTATATTTAGTTTATCCATGTGCAATGTTTCCAAAACAGTGGTTGTCATGTTAGAGGCTGGAGTAGTGGAAAGTGGTTTGGGAACCACTTACATGTGTAATGTCATTATTACTGAATGTAATATATTGTTTGATAAATCCACTATTTGTTTGTTCATTTTGAGTTTGTATGTGTACCCTGACACAACACTGCAGTGTAATTTTTAAATTTGTGTTTTGTTTTTGTTTGGCTCATATAGTGGTAATGTGTGTTTGGAGTGCCACATCACAGAGCAATTTATATATTGCATCTGTAATATTTTTTCTTTCATTACAAAATGTAGATGTGTGTGTTTTTGGTTGTTATTGTATGTATTTTTACTTGTGTCCTATGTCAGTGTCCTGTACATGTTTTCCTGTGTTGCACTTTCCATAGTGCATATGGCTATTGGACAACGTTTCTTGTTTTATGTAGTTGTTTTTTGGTTTCCGGTCCTTATGTTTTTGTTAAAAATAAAGCAAGCATTTATTTAAGAATAAATGTTTATAAACATAATGGGTGGAGTATCAACAATAGCATGAATACATGTTTTTTTATTATATTTTTACAGTGTTAGAAAAAAGCTGTACTACTCATCCTACAGTAACTCCCATCACATCTGATGATGATGACGTTGCGGAAGCAGGTAAAGTGTCCATTGTAGTATAGGGTATGTTTGTAAAGGAATGGCCATAACAAAATTTCACTTACAATAATAGGTCCATCAAAAGAAGTCTGGAGCAGCAGAAGTGGGACTTCTGTAAGACACCACCACAAAAAACCTGTGGCAGCAAAGAAAGCAAGGTCTGATGTCCAGGGCCAACCACAGCAGGCTACCTCGCCACGAAGAATATCCACAGTATGTTCGGTCCCCCCCACTCCAAATTTTGGACACACCTCCAAGACGTCAACCACACTCCCCTCATCTTGATTGTGAGTATCAAACTGAAATAAATGTAAACAATTTCAGACCGTAATCAAACTTTTTCTGAAACGCATTAAGTCAAAGCACAACAAAATCTTATATACTTACCAAAGTAAGTAAAACATGAAATGGAATCCAAGCAAAATGGCCTTTTCCACATCCAGTAAAGATATGTATGTCCACTTGAGCCATACAGTAGTACATTGTGTGTAAGAAGCTGCAACAGAAACTCATGTTTATTTTTTGAGAATAGTTTGGTGGTTTAACAAATTTGCGCATGTGTGTTTGATCTCACATTGCCAAATACATATAAAAACATTACTATGTTTGTTTTAGAAAAGCTATAAGGTAACACATTATGGATTACAATGTGTTTTTATGGTGGAGTATGTCTGATCTACAATAAAACTAAAGTGTTTGCTTTCACAATGAAGTAACCAGACACATTTGCCACAAACAGGCATATGTATGTATTTCAGTTCACAGTGATGATGTTGCTAGGCAGAATATCTGAAAGCAACAGTGAATGACATGTGTTCCATGTGTAGTGATTTGTTTTCATTTATCAAACATATGGATAGCTAACGGATATTTTTACAACATTTCAGCTTCTAGTCCTGGAAACAGCATCCCTCTGCAACAACAGCAACACAGTGACATGGATGAGACAATAATCTTAGAAATGCAGCCATTAATCCAAGGAATCAGCCCCCCAGCACCTGTGAGTACACCACCACAGCAAAGCACACCACCACCACCACAACACAGCCCAACAACACCAGTAACACAAAGCCCTGATCAGATATTTTGGACCATTTGGGCTAGACAGCAGGCCACTAATGAAGATTGCCTGCATAGGCAGACACAAATGTTTGCAAGCCTACCATGTCACCTCAGAAGAATAACCAGAAATATGAGTAGACAAAATGAACAAACCTCAAGAATTGGCAATACCATGGAATTCATGCGTACAGACATTACACAGGTCATGGGCAACTTACAGCGCATAATGGAAGAACAGCACTGACTAATGGAAGAACAGCACAGACAACAGCAAAGTTATATGAACATTTTTCAAAACAATCAAAAGATAAATGAAAGTTTATTCCGAATTGTAGACAATCAAAATGCTGCTACACGTGAACTCAATGCCACCCTCACTAACCTGAATGAAACACTCAGATCCATGCACCAACAGCAAATAAGCAGCAGTTCTGGTACGACTACTCCAAATATCACGTCAGTCTCATCACCAACAAGACGCTCCACCAGAGCACGACAACATGACATTGCTAAAGGCAAAGGGCAGGACAAGCAGGCACCCCCAAAAAAATAACAACCAAAAATTAATTTATACATTTCTGATAAGTTAATCAAAATAGTTAGTAATTGTATGTTTGCCAAAATATATATAACACTTAGCTCCTTGACAATAATACAACATCATTAATTATAAGTGGTACAAACAACAACATGAAATGTGTACGCACATTTATTCTTTAACATCTTTGATTTTTTTTGGAGGAGGGTAATGTTGTTAGAGCTGCACATACATGTTAGCAGGAAGTAACCAGACCTCTTGATTTTTTTCTAATCATTACTCTTTCAAGATTCCAATCATTCTCCTATCCTGCACACACAATCATTGCCAGGCAGCCACCATATGTTTAGCAGGAAGTAACAAGACCACTTGATTTTTTTCTATTCATTACTCTTTCTAGATTCCAATAATTCTCCTATCCTGCACACACAATCATTGCCAGGCAGCCACCATATGTTTAGCAGGAAGTAACCAGACCACTTGATTTTTTTCTAATCATTACTCTTTCTAGATTCCAATCATTCTCCTATCCTGCACACACAATAATTGCCAGGCAGCCACCATATGTTTAGCAGGAAGTAACCAGACCACTTGATTTTTTTCTAATCATTACTCTTTCTAGATTCCAATCATTCTCCTATCCTGCAGCCAATATGAATTACAATGTGATTGTTAACTCTTTTACATTTCTTCTCTGTACAACATTACAAGATTAACACAATTTAGTTGCCTAAAAAGCTTTTAATATGTTGTCAATAAATTCAGATATTTCAGTGCCAAATTGAATGTCATTATTGTTGGGCCATGTTTGTGTGTGTTAAAAATGAGTAAAAATGTTGTTACACATGATGCAAAAACCAAAAAATATGTAATTTTTAACCAAAAAACTAATAATGTGTATAATAATGTATATATGTGGCAAACTGTGTATTTACTGACAAATCAGCAAGTTTACTGCAGCAAACATTACGAAATAAATAATTTTTTAAGATAGTAAGTTTGTTGCCCTTAAATACGATGGAGCATCACACATAGGGACACATGTATTCCTCAAGGCTAACATATTATATGTTGAGGAGTGTTTATTTAGAAGACAGGTTCTCAAACTCGGCCCTCAGGAATCCACACAGTGCATGTTTTGCAGGTCTAATCACAGATTCACAAGTGACATAATTAGCTCCACCTGTGAACCTTTTAAAAAGTGTCTGTGAGTAATTCATACACCTGTGCTTCTACTGGGTTACGTGAAAAACATGCACTGTGTGGGGTCCTGAGGGTCGAGTTTGAAAACCTGTGCATTAGGACGTAACACACAATCATAAAGTAAAAGACTAAATGGATTATGTGTGCTTGTAATAAATTAGCAGTGCAAGTTTACGAACACTTATCCAGACTTAATGCATGCCACTCATAATCTGTTGTTTTGTGTTTTAAAATAAACACAATACACATGCGACATTTGTTTTGCATAAAGCGAGGGTATGTTTGTATGTCTCAAGGAGACAGACACATTCTGAGTAATGGTGTTTAAATTAAAAATGGGCCAACATCTATTTATGATTACACAACAAATGAAATAAGCAAACCAAACGTACCTTAGAAATAGCGAGTGATGAGCTCTTGCCTAACCTGCCTCCCTACATCTGTACTCCAAGTATCACCAGATGTCTCTAATTCCTCTGCTTGCTGGCTGCTTTCTTCATCCTCCTCCTCCTCCTCCTCAACATGTGGCAGATGTTGTTGCAAACACATGTTATGAAGAAAGCAGCAGCAGAACACAATTTGAGTCACCTTCGAGGGACTATACAACAAAAGGCCACCAGACTTATCCAGACACCGAAACCTAGATTTCCGCACACCAAAACATCTTTCTATCACATTCCGCATGGACTTATGTGCATGATTGTAATTGTGTTCAGCAGGGGTATCAGGTCGGGACAATGGAGTTAGAAGCCAAGAGAAACAGCCATATCCTCCATCACCTAAAAGACAGATATAGTAACGTCATTCATGTTAAGATACAGCAACACATAAGTAACACACTGTGGGGCAGATACATTAACCTGTAGAAGGCATAAGGAAGTGTTAAACCAGTGATATGTGCAAGGTAATAAAGGCAGCGGACAATATGATCCTAAATGTTAATTTACATATAGGAGCTGATTGGCTGGTGCCTTTATCACCTTGCACATATCACTGGTTTCACACTTCCTTATGCCTTCTACAGGTTAATACATATGCCCCTGTATTTGGACAAAGTATACGCAGCCCTACACATATCAAATTACATACCCAGCAGCCATCCATCTGGCATTTGTCCGTCCTCAAACTTATCAAAGAGGGATGACTGACTGAGGATGAAGGAGTCATGGCAGCCCCCAGGGTAACCAGCAACAACACTCATTATTTTGAGATTTGCATCACAAACCACCTGCACATTTGTGGAGTGCTCTAGATGTTGATTAGTATAGATGTGCTGCCTGTCCCTAGGTGGTCTCAGCTGAATGTGTGTGCAATCTATGGCTCCAAGCACATTGGGCATGCCAGCCAGCTCACAGAAATCTACCCTGACGACATGCCACAGAGACTCCTGGGTAGGGAAGCAGATTGAGGCATCGATGTGGGGCTGCAAAACAGCCAACACCTGTGTGTATATTTGAAAGAACAATAAACATGAGATTTTAGGACAGAACTGACTACCAAGAAAAAAAGAAAAAAAAGAGGTAGTTAGGTATACATCACCTGTGTTAATATTCTCGAAAATGAGGGCTGTGAGATTCCTATGACATCCCCAGACACAGCCTGAAAGCTGCCAGTAGCCATAAAGTGCAACACAGCCAGGAGTTTGTGCTGGCCTGAGACAGAGCGAGAGCGTGCTGTCTCAGGGTCTAGGCCCAGTTTGACAAGTTCATACAGACGGAAAATGTTATTACGATTTAGACGGAACATCTATATGACCGTATCATCGGACAATGCGTTCAAGTTTAAACGCCCCCTAAAAAAACTAGGCCTGCGCAGCCTCCGCGGAACCTGTACAACCTGCTGACCATGTTCAGTTTGTTGGCCCTGGTTACTTACAGGCTGATGTCTGAGTCTGAGGAATCCCACAGCACACAAAATATCACTGGTCCACAGTCCTGATGCCATTTCTGAGTGGAGGTGGATTGAATTGGGCCTAACATCCTTTTATAGGCATTCGTATTCAGGTGTGATTGATTTTTGAGTTGCAACACATGTAAACACGGCTGAAAAAAGCAGGTCTATTTTTTTGCTGCTTTTTTTAACGAATCGCAAAAAAATACGACCGCAATTGAGCTCTCAGAGACTAACACCCAAATACGAATGAATAGTGAATACCCGTGTTGTATGAAATAACAGCCGCGTTTGACCGATGGTCTATTCATTCGTATTTCTGAACTTTGAAAATCAAACCATTACGAATAGTCCAAACACTGCCGAGATTGGTGCTTAGTGAATTCCCGTGTTGGGACTTAGAAAAAAAAACACAAATCGGACAAACTCAATTTTTTAGTAAATATTGCCCCTGATGTATAGGGTAGGCACAGGGTCAGAGTACCACTTTGGCACTTAAAGATGGGACAAGATGGTGCCACGCTTTCACAGACTAATAAGGCCTAGCAGGGCTGCCATTAGAAATGATGGGGCCAGGGATTGACAAATTTGTCAGGCTCCCCCCCCCCCAACAGACTCACTGCCACATAGTTCATCCACAGCTTACTAATTTAAGGGGGCACAGGTGGCAGCAGTGAGGATCTACTGGGGACAGGCTAGCTGCCTTGCCCCCTGCCAGGGCAGGCAGCCACAGAGGTACAGAGCCGCAGCTCCTGATTGGCTGCCGGTTCGTGGACTCCAATTAGCACACAGTAGGCTCTATAGAAAGAATACAGCAGCAGCTCTGTGCCACCGTGGCTGCCTGCCGGTGCGCAGGCAGCGATCCTTGCCCCCATCAATTCTCACTGCTGCCAAGTGGGCGCCCTCTAAGTCAAGGCCAGGGACTGGAGTCTCCACCGCCCCCCCCCCCCTTGATGGCAGGCCTGAAGCCTAGATTTATCAAGGCTTGGAGAGTGATAAATAGCACGGTGATAAAGTACCAACCAATCAGCTCCTGTAATTTTTCAAACACAGTAGCCTGTAACATGGCAGTTAGGAGCTGATTGGTTTGTACTTTATCACCAAGGCTTGATAAATCTGGGCCTAAGTATCGGTGGCCGTCTTGACAAAGGAAGATGTTTCAATAATGGAGCATTAAGGAGGGAAGTACAAAGTGCACTCTATGGGGCAGATGTATTAGATGTATTAAGCCTGGAGAAGTGATAAAGCAGTGATAAGTGGAAGGTGATAATGTAGCAGCCAATCATTACAGGTTTGAAAAATGACAGGAGCTGATTGGCTGGTGCATTATCACCTTCCACTTATCACTGCTTTATCACTTCTCCAGGCTTAATCCATGTGCCCCCATATTACATAAGCCACAACTGCCACATTCTTTCCTAGTGGTGCAATATAACGCTCAACTGTTGCAATTTAGGGGGGATAGCTATGATTAGACGGATCTGTCCCACCTGCAGTCATGCCGGTACCGCAGTGGGAAGGTTAGCCTGTTAAGCATGGCAGCAGTGAGCAGGTGCCGTAACGCTGTGGTATGTGACTAAGTGCCAGCCTAGTGCTTAATGGACTCTAGGCATGAACCTGGAGGTCATGGTCACTACACCATTATGGCACAGCCATGGCACCTGTTCTGTTTCTAGGATCATAAATTTTGGGCATTATATGCTGTGCAAAAATCTGGGGAAATAGGGTGCAAGGGTCTCTCCTTTAACTGCTAGCCATGGACTGATGTTACTAAAACTTTCAGGGGGTGGACATGCCTTTTATGCTTCAGATGTTGTAGCACTCAGGGGCAGATTTATTAAGCTCGGTGAAACGATAAAGTGGAAGGTGATAAAGAACCAGCCAGTCAGCTCCTGCCATTTTTGAAACCCAGCCTGTGACATGGCAGTAAGGATCTGATTGGCTGGTCCTTTATCACCTTCCACTTTATCACTTCTCCAAGCTTAATAAATCTGCCCCTCGGTTCTGTAATGGCATCGGTATCTGAGAAGAAGTTGAATTGTCAGAGTGGGAGGAACTGGCAATGGTCAATGCAAGTGGAAGTAGATGGTAAACAAGATGAAGTCGGGGCATGGGTAATCAAGCAGGGATATAAGTAAGAGCAAGCCAGCCTGTTCAGGGTATCCGGTCTTTAGGTCGACAACACCTAGGTCGACACTCATTAGGTCGACCACTATTGATCGACAAACATTAGGTCGACATGGTCACTAGGCTGACATGGCAAAGGCCGACACATGAAAAGGTCAACATGGGTTTTTCACTTTTTTTTTTCATTTTATGAACGTTTTCATACTTTACGATCCACGAGGACTATGATTGGGAACAGTAATCTAGCGAGCCATGCGAGGGGACATGCTGCACTAATTGGGGTTCCTGGTCACTTTGCGAGGAAAACAACACAAAAAAATAAATAAAAAAAACCATGTTGACATTTTCCATGTCAACCTTTTCCACGTCAACCTTATGCCAAATTGACATATTTAAGATTTCAACCTAGTCACTGTTGACCAATAGTGGTCGACCTAATGACTGTTGACCTAGTTACTGTTGACCCGACGATCCACACCCCCTGTTGGTGGCATTTGCAAGTCTGCAGTTCCCTCCCCTTCTCGTGCCTGGGTCAGATGCATCCGGAATAGGAATGGAGGCGTGGCGTCACTGTGAGTACTCAAATGCTAAGAATCGCAGAATACAATGGAAAACACAGCACAGGCAATAGCCAAATAGTGCAGACAATTCTGAGTGCACAGGTGCCTTGAAGCATCCGAACTAATGCAAATAGGATTTTTTTTCCGCAATACTTACAACTTAAGTACAGTATATGTGCAGGTTTCCCTTCCCCAGCTGGGTGTGAAGCATTCTTTACCTGTGTAAAACGAGAGTGCACTGCAATGCAAAGTGGTTTTTAAAACACAGTAGCAGCAGTTTCAGTGTTTTGCATATATTTCTGTTTTATTAACTCGTGCAACCAATTAGCCGCAGTCATCATCATCAGTCAGCGACATACACCAGCGTTATAGTACGCACAAGTCAGACCCCTCCATGCCTCTACGTCTGTGACTCTTCACCAGCTATTTTAGTCACAATTCCCGACTACTGTACATTCCAACAACATGACCTTACTGTACTTTGGGCTCATCTGCACACCCAGTGCCCATGTCTACACGCCCATTCCAGACCCTTAATTGTAAGCATCCGCACGCTCTACTTACGGCTGAAAAAAGACCTGCAGAGCAAAATGAGTCATGTGTGCAATATCTAAAAAAGCAACTTGTGGGTCAACGTGAACCGCTGAAATGCAAATCATAGTTACCAACTTTCTGGTCCCCCCCAGAAGCAGGCAACCAGGTTGGCACAGCAGTGGGCGATGCATGGAGTGTGGCTTTTCATAGGAGACAGGGTGTGATGCGAGGCAAGAGTCTGTGGCTGCATGATCGCATCATTGTAGACACGCCTGCCACTATACAATACCAAGATTATCGGCAGCGCGAATTGCGTCATTGGCCATCTGGTCAGCCCACATTACTCGGTACATGGGTGGCTGGGTGGAGGGATTCGGGCAGCTCAGGGAAATTATTCCCACTTTCCCATTGGGCCGGGAGGGGTAGCAGTTGATTTACCGACGAACACAATACCGATGGTCATAATCCCATTGACTGACAGTCAAAATACCGACATTCGTTATACTGACATGTTCAGAATGCCGACACAGTCAGAATACCGTCATTTGAAATGCCGGCGTGCATTCTTAAGGAATTTTTGCCCCAAAACAAACTTGTTTATACTTTACCATCCCAGTAGACTGGAGGGGGAATATAATAGTGTGCCAAGCGCAGCAAGGCACCATTCCCGAAGCATACAAGACGTGCTTGGACACTTAGAGGGTGTCCACATGTCGACATTGCCACATAAAACCCCCCCATAAAAACTCAGTATTTTGACATGTCTGCATTTCAAATGTTCGTATTCTGGTTATGTCCGCACTTTGAACATGTCGGCACAATGAATGTCGGTATTTTGACCTTGTCGGTTTTTTGACTGTAGGTCAATGGCTTTCGGGATTATGACCGTCGGTATAGTGTCCGTCGGTAAATCATACTAAACCCGGCCGGGAGTGCCACCCGTCTCCTGAGAAATTATTCCTACCTGTCTCTCAGGTTTTGTCATTCCCCCCTCACTCCTCTCTGTGTTTTGCCTTAGAAGATGGGATTCCTGTGCCCATCAGTGTGACATTTGGCTATACAGTACATCACAGCCAAGCACGACAAGCTGCTGGTACTCCATGTAGGGGCACCACATGGGCATCATAAATACTGGATAAGTGAAATTGTGTCAATCATTTTTTGTAGCCTTCAACCCTCAACACACTGGACACACCATGCAACTAAGGGGGATATTTATCAAAGCTTAGAGTGAGATAAACTGAAGTGAGATAAGGTCCCAGCCAATCAGCTCCTAACTGCCATATTACTGGCTGTGTTTGAAAAATTACAGTTAGGAGCTAATTGGTAGGTATTTTATCTCTCTCCAATTTTTCTCTCTCCAAACGTCAATAAATCTCCCCCAGTTTGGCCAATGGTAGCGCAACTGTTGATGTATGCCATTGTGAGACATTAGCATCCAGAAAAGAACAGGTTAGTTTTCTAGCCCCTCTATTATGATATACGCATGTTTAGTTGTTAAACTAAACATATTGTAAAAATTATATTAATCTCAGTGCCAGCAATAATGACTGAAAAATATTTGTTATTCCCTACTAATAATAATTTATACTTTTACACATCCAATATTTCAGACTCTCTGCGAGGTTTACGGGCGCTCTGAATAAATCCTGCTGTTTATACAGTTTTATTGATTTTGTGCATTGTTTCCATAGATGTTTTGGTTGGTCTGAAATAAAATGCCGCTGTTAGTCAATACTATTCATGAGAACACTTGGAAGTCTTGTAAAAGGGTCAGTGACCTGCTCACTGAGGGTAACCTCACACTGTCTAGGGAATGACCTATTTGAACTTGGTCTTTGAACCTTACTATCTTTCATTAACCAAGAACTGTACGTAGCCATAACTTACTGTAATCTACATTTTTTAATTCTGCATATAGAAATAATTGAACACCAAGGGGTAGGAAGGTTACTTAGTTAATTATATACTATGAAGATATATGGGTGAGATAAAGGTTGGGTAATTTAAAAATATAGGGGGACATTTACTAAGCAGTGATAAGAGCGGAGAAGTGAGCCAGTGGAGAAATTGCCCCATCAATTAATCAGCAGCTCTGTATCATTTTATAGTATGCAAATTATAGCTGTTACCTCAGTGCTGATTGGTTGCCATGGGCAACTTCTCCACTGGCTCACTTCTCCGCTCTTATCACTGCTTAGTAAATGTACCCCATAATTCTTTATAATGCCTAACTTTGAAGGAGCCCTTGTTTGTTTTCCAGTGTTATCTGTAGCATATACAGTATATGGGCGCATAGATGGTTAAATGACTAAATAAAATAAGTATGAGGGACTACAGTATGAGGGAATTTATATTAATAACAGTAAGTACTGTATAATAGACATAAGAGTTATTTAGAAAATGTAAACATTCAGTATACTGCATATATGTTTTCTATATGAGTCTACTTGTCACGGCCGTCGCAGCCTGTGACTCCTGCAGCTTCTGGTCGTTGCTAAGTGGCCAGATGCTTGCGAGCTTCCGCTCCCCGGCCGCCACTTCCTTGGTAACTGGGGACGAATGTAGCTTCCTGGCCCCCTAGCAACCAGGGATGCTGGCGGAAGGGGGATGGGCTGCAGACCTGTGGACGTGCAGTGGGATAGCTGCACGGGATTTTGCAATCTAGGTAGGCTTGACTGTGCCTGTTAGCTTATTGGCTCATGCTTCCTTTATATTCTGTTTCTGCCTCTCATTCCCTGCTGGTCATAGTTTCTGGCTGCAGCGGGAGACATTGTCAGTTTACTCTAGTACCAGCTTGTGGATTCCTCTGCCCGGTTTCGTAGCTAACGTCTCCTGTGGAGTTCCAGCTCCGTGCCTGTAGCACTCTCTGTCATAATTTATAGCTTGTAATCCTTGCCTATTCTACCTCCCATCTATTTATTGTAGTGTTCTGTGTCTTCATAGTGTTCTCTCCACTGTGCTACCATTTCCAGTATTCCACCTGCTGGTTCTGAGTTCTCCCTGTTGTGTGCTCTCATATTCCCATTGCATTCTAAACCTGGTTCCTCTTGTCCTATCATTGACCTCACATTGTAGTGTTACTACTTTGGATCTCCCCGCTTTTCCCTGGCCCAACAGTAGCACTCTCTGTCTCTTGTCTTTGAGCAGCTCTTATCTTCTTTGGGTCTTTCAGTCTATCGGTATTGACTCGGGTCACTCCTAGGTTGAGCTCGAACTACCACAAGTGGTGTAAGTCCTGGTGGCATCTCAGTACTGGTAGGCACATCATGCCTTATGGGAAAAGCAGCTATTATAGGCAAGAAGACCTGCTGGTGAGTTCTGCGAGTCTCAACCCAGTGTGTACAAGGGTCACTGCCCTGAAGATCTTCAGAGGCCATGGACCCTTTGGAAAGAAGATTGTTTAATCGTAACACTATTAGATGACCTGAAACTTTGTGCTTGTTTGAAATGTGTGTATACAGGCTTGAGAATGTAGGAGAGATTCTGTAAATGCCAGCAGATGCCTTACAACTATGAACAGCCCATTTACTTAATCAATGGACCGGTTTTATTAAAGTTAAAGCAGGTACAGCCGTACTCACTGTTATACACGC
Organism: Pseudophryne corroboree; assembly: GCF_028390025.1. Lineage (NCBI taxonomy): Eukaryota > Metazoa > Chordata > Amphibia > Anura > Myobatrachidae > Pseudophryne > Pseudophryne corroboree. Next base: position 729,813,230 of record NC_086446.1, read on the forward strand.
TGGTACATGGAATGGAGCATAAATGAAGCAGGGTGTCATACGGCACACCAGTCAGAATGAGTATTTGGTAACTACCAGGTACAATTTATGATGCTGGAACAGCATTTAAATCAGCAGGTAACTGCAGGACTCACAGAAGCTAAGTGGGAGACTACTGTCTTCCACTGTGGCACTCTATCACACTTAGTAGTATCCTCGGTGGCAATCTTGGTACAGGGAATGACGTAGAAACATGGAGTCTTCTCAGTAGCACACTCCATTTTCAATAGGAGGTTCCTCATATCAAGCATTGGAATTTGTCTCCTTCACAAGAACAATTTGCACTGTTTCTCACCAAAGTTCTGGTGTATTTGCTAATTTTCTCCTGCTAGGATAACTGCACTCTCCACCATGCTGGCCTAACCTTCTCCCTCCTTACCATCACCATGCTGGCCTAACCTTCTCCCTCCTTACCCTCTCACACCTTATGCTGCTCATACACTTGTGCGACATCGCGGGGCATCGCACCGGCAGTTCAGGTGCGATGAAATCGCACCTGAACTGCCAAAGTGATTACCATGCGATCATGCGTTAGATCGCATGGTAATCATGTGATGGGCACATCACCGCCGAGTGGGAGTGGCCTCTGGCCGCTGCCGGCAGGTGCCCATCGCACATCGCAGTGCGATATATCTCATGTGGGTTTAAAACCACATGCGATCGCACTGCGATGCAAGAGATATTAAGTGCAGCACATAATATCTTGAGACACGATATTCGAGCGGTGTGCCCACGCATCGCGTCTCAAGGTACCTAAAATGTGCATACAATCTAGAGATGAGCGCCTGAAATTTTTCGGGTTTTGTGTTTTGGTTTTGGGTTCGGTTCCGCGGCCGTGTTTTGGGTTCGACCGCGTTTTGGCAAAACCTCACCGAATTTTTTTTGTCGGATTCGGGTGTGTTTTGGATTCGGGTGTTTTTTTTAAAAAACACTAAAAAACAGCTTAAATCATAGAATTTGGGGGTCATTTTGATCCCATATTATTATTAACCTCAAAAACCATAATTTCCACTCATTTTCAGTCTATTCTGAATACCTCACACCTCACAATATTATTTTTAGTCCTAAAATTTGCACCAAGGTCGCTGGATGACTAAGCTAAGCGACACTAGTGGCCGACACAAACACCTGGCCCATCTAGGAGTGGCACTGCAGTGTCACGCAGGATGTCCCTTCCAAAAAACCCTCCCCAATCAGCACATGACGCAAAGAAAAAAAGAGGCGCAATGAGGTAGCTGACTGTGTGAGTAAGATAAGCGACCCTAGTGGCCGACACAAACACCGGGCCCATTTAGGAGTGGCACTGCAGTGTCACGCAGGATGTCCCTTCCAAAAAACCCTCCCCAATCAGCACATGATGCAAAGAAAAAAAGAGGCGCAATGAGGTAGCTGACTGTGTGAGTAAGATTAGCGACCCTAGTGGCCGACACAAACACCGGGCCCATTTAGGAGTGGCACTGCAGTGTCACGCAGGATGTCCCTTCCAAAAAACCCTCCCCAATCAGCACATGACGCAAAGAAAAAAAGAGGCGCAATGAGGTAGCTGACTGTGTGAGTAAGATTAGCGACCCTAGTGGCCGACACAAACACCGGGCCCATTTAGGAGTGGCACTGCAGTGTCACGCAGGATGTCCCTTCCAAAAAACCCTCCCCAATCAGCACATGACGCAAAGAAAAAAAGAGGCGCAATGAGGTAGCTGACTGTGTGAGTAAGATTAGCGACCCTAGTGGCCGACACAAACACCGGGCCCATTTAGGAGTGGCACTGCAGTGTCACGCAGGATGTCCCTTCCAAAAAACCCTCCCCAAACAGCACATGACGCAAAGAAAAATAAAAGAAAAAAGAGGTGCAAGATGGAATTGTCCTTGGGCCCTCCCACCCACCCTTATGTTGTATAAACAAAACAGGACATGCACACTTTAACCAACCCATCATTTCAGTGACAGGGTCTGCCACACGACTGTGACTGATATGACGGGTTGGTTTGGACCCCCCCCAAAAAAGAAGCAATTAATCTCTCCTTGCACAAACTGGCTCTACAGAGACAAGATGTCCACCTCATCATCACCCTCCGATATATCACCGTGTACATCCCCCTCCTCACAGATTATCAATTCGTCCCCACTGGAATCCACCATCTCAGCTCCCTGTGTACTTTGTGGAGGCAATTGCTGCTGGTCAATGTCTCCGCGGAGGAATTGATTATAATTCATTTTAATGAACATCATCTTCTCCACATTTTCTGGATGTAACCTCGTACGCCGATTGCTGACAAGGTGAGCGGCGGCACTAAACACTCTTTCGGAGTACACACTTGTGGGAGGGCAACTTAGGTAGAATAAAGCCAGTTTGTGCAATGGCCTCCAAATTGCCTCTTTTTCCTGCCAGTATAAGTATGGACTGTGTGACGTGCCTACTTGGATGCGGTCACTCATATAATCCTCCACCATTCTTTCAATGGTGAGAGAATCATATGCAGTGACAGTAGACGACATGTCCGTAATCGTTGTCAGGTCCTTCAGTCTGGACCAGATGTCAGCATCAGCAGTCGCTCCAGACTGCCCTGCATCACCGCCAGCGGGTGGGCTCGGAATTCTGAGCCTTTTCCTCGCACCCCCAGTTGCGGGAGAATGTGAAGGAGGAGATGTTGACAGGTCGCGTTCCGCTTGACTTGACAATTTTCTCACCAGCAGGTCTTTGAACCCCAGCAGACTTGTGTCTGCCGGAAAGAGAGATCCAAGGTAGGCTTTAAATCTAGGATCGAGCACGGTGGCCAAAATGTAGTGCTCTGATTTCAACAGATTGACCACCCGTGAATCCTTGTTAAGCGAATTAAGGGCTCCATCCACAAGTCCCACATGCCTAGCGGAATCGCTCCGTGTTAGCTCCTCCTTCAATGTCTCCAGCTTCTTCTGCAAAAGCCTGATGAGGGGAATGACCTGACTCAGGCTGGCAGTGTCTGAACTGACTTCACGTGTGGCAAGTTCAAAGGGCATCAGAACCTTGCACAACGTTGAAATCATTCTCCACTGCGCTTGAGACAGGTGCATTCCACCTCCTATATCGTGCTCAATTGTATAGGCTTGAATGGCCTTTTGCTGCTCCTCCAACCTCTGAAGCATATAGGGGGTTGAATTCCACCTCGTTACCACTTCTTGCTTCAGATGATGGCAGGGCAGGTTCAGTAGTTTTTGGTGGTGCTCCAGTCTTCTGTACGTGGTGCCTGTACGCCGAAAGTGTCCCGCAATTTTTCTGGCCACCGACAGCATCTCTTGCACGCCCCTATCGTTTTTTAAATAATTCTGCACCACCAAATTCAAGGTATGTGCAAAACATGGGACGTGCTGGAATTTGCCCATATTTAATGCACACACAATATTGCTGGCGTTGTCCGATGCCACAAATCCACAGGAGAGTCCAATTGGGGTAAGCCATTCCGCGATGATCTTCCTCAGTTGCCGTAAGAGGTTTTCAGCTGTGTGCGTATTCTGGAAACCGGTGATACAAAGCGTAGCCTGCCTAGGAAAGAGTTGGCGTTTGCGAGATGCTGCTACTGGTGCCGCCGCTGCTGTTCTTGCGGCGGGAGTCCATACATCTACCAAGTGGGCTGTCACAGTCATATAGTCCTGACCCTGCCCTGCTCCACTTGTCCACATGTCCGTGGTTAAGTGGACATTGGGTACAACTGCATTTTTTAGGACACTGGTGAGTCTTTTTCTGAGGTCCGTGTACATTCTCGGTATCGCCTGCCTAGAGAAGTGGAACCTAGATGGTATTTGGTAACGGGGGCACACTGCCTCAATAAATTGTCTAGTTCCCTGTGAACTAACGGCGGATACCGGACGCACGTCTAACACCAACATAGTTGTCAAGGCCTCAGTTATCCGCTTTGCAGCAGGATGACTGCTGTGATATTTCATCTTCCTCGCAAAGGACTGTTGAACAGTCAATTGCTTACTGGAAGTAGTACAAGTGGGCTTACGACTTCCCCTCTAGGATGACCATCGACTCCCAGCAGCAACAACAGCAGCGCCAGCAGCAGCAGTAGGCGTTACACGCAAGGATGCATCGGAGGAATCCCAGGCAGGAGAGGACTCGTCAGAATTGCCAGTGACATTGCCTGCAGGACTATTGGCATTCCTGGGGAAGGAGGAAATTGACACTGAGGGAGTTGGTGGGGTGGTTTGCGTGAGCTTGGTTACAAGAGGAAGGGATTTACTGGTCAGTGGACTGCTTCCGCTGTCACCCAAAGTTTTTGAACTTGTCACTGACTTATTATGAATGCGCTGCAGGTGACGTATAAGGGAGGATGTTCCGAGGTGGTTAACGTCCTTACCCCTACTTATTACAGCTTGACAAAGGGAACACACGGCTTGACACCTGTTGTCCGCATTTCTGTTGAAATAGTTCCACACCGAAGAGCTGATTTTTTTGGTATTTTCACCAGGCATGTCAACGGCCATATTCCTCCCACGGACAACAGGTGTCTCCCCAGGTGCCTGACTTAAACAAACCACCTCACCATCAGAATCCTCCTGGTCAATTTCCTCCCCAGCGCCAGCAACACCCATATCCTCCTCATCCTGGTGTACTTCAACACTGACATCTTCAATCTGACTATCAGGAACTGGACTGCGGGTGCTCCTTCCAGCACTTGCAGGGGGCGTGCAAATGGTGGAAGGCGCATGCTCTTCACGTCCAGTGTTGGGAAGGTCAGGCATCGCAACCGACACAATTGGACTCTCCTTGTGGATTTGGGATTTCGAAGAACGCACAGTTCTTTGCGGTGCTACTGCTTTTGCCAGCTTGAGTCTTTTCATTTTTCTAGCGAGAGGCTGAGTGCCTCCATCCTCATGTGAAGCTGAACCACTAGCCATGAACATAGGCCAGGGCCTCAGCCGTTCCTTGCCACTCCGTGTGGTAAATGGCATATTGGCAAGTTTACGCTTCTCCTCCGACAATTTTATTTTAGGTTTTGGAGTCCTTTTTTTACTGATATTTGGTGTTTTGGATTTGACATGCTCTGTACTATGACATTGGGCATCGGCCTTGGCAGACGACGTTGCTGGCATTTCATCGTCTCGGCCATGACTAGTGGCAGCAGCTTCAGCATGAGGTGGAAGTGGATCTTGATCTTTCCCTAATTTTGGAACCTCAACATTTTTGTTCTCCATATTTTAATAGGCACAACTAAAAGGCACCTCAGGTAAACAATGGAGATGGATGGATACTAGTATACAATTATGGACGGACTGCCGAGTGCCGACACAGAGGTAGCTACAGCCGTGAACTACCGTACTGTGTCTGCTGCTAATATAGACTGGTTGATAAAGAGATGTCGTAGTATGTATGTATGAAGAAGAAAGAAAAAAAAACCACGGTTAGGTGGTATACAATTATGGACGGACTGCCGAGTGCCGACACAGAGGTAGCCACAGCCGTGAACTACCGTACTGTACTGTGTCTGCTGCTAATATAGACTAGTTGATAAAGAGATGTCGTAGTATGTATGTATGAAGAAGAAAGAAAAAAAAACCACGGGTAGGTGGTATACAATTATGGACGGACTGCCGAGTGCCGACACAGAGGTAGCCACAGCCGTGAACTACCGTACTGTACTGTGTCTGCTGCTAATATAGACTGGTTGATAAAGAGATGTAGTAGTATGTATGTATGAAGAAGAAAGAAAAAAAAACCACGGGTAGGTGGTATACAATTATGGACGGACTGCCGAGTGCCGACACAGAGGTAGCCACAGCCGTGAACTACCGTACTGTACTGTGTCTGCTGCTAATATAGACTGGTTGATAAAGAGATGTCGTAGTATGTATGTATGAAGAAGAAAGAAAAAAAAACCCACGGTTAGGTGGTATACAATTATGGACGGACTGCCGAGTGCCGACACAGAGGTAGCCACAGCCGTGAACTACCGTACTGTACTGTGTCTGCTGCTAATATAGACTGGTTGATAAAGAGATGTCGTAGTATGTATGTATAAAGAAGAAAGAAAAAAAACCACGGTTAGGTGGTATACAATTATGGACGGACTGCCGAGTGCCGACACAGAGGTAGCCACAGCCGTGAACTACCGTACTGTACTGTGTCTGCTGCTAATATAGACTGGTTGATAAAGAGATGTCGTAGTATGTATGTATGAAGAAGAAAGAAAAAAAAACCACGGTTAGGTGGTATACAATTATGGACGGACTGCCGAGTGCCGACACAGAGGTAGCCACAGCCGTGAACTACCGTACTGTACTGTGTCTGCTGCTAATATAGACTGGTTGATAAAGAGATGTCGTAGTATGTATGTATAAAGAAGAAAGAAAAAAAAACCACGGTTAGGTGGTATACAATTATGGACGGACTGCCGAGTGCCGACACAGAGGTAGCCACAGCCGTGAACTACCGTACTGTACTGTGTCTGCTGCTAATATAGACTGGTTGATAAAGAGATGTAGTAGTATGTATGTATAAAGAAGAAAGAAAAAAAAACCACGGGTAGGTGGTATACAATTATGGATGGACTGCCGAGTGCCGACACAGAGGTAGCTACAGCCGTGAACTACCGTACTGTGTCTGCTGCGACTGGATGATAAATAATGATATAAAAAATATATATATATCACTACTGCAGCCGGACAGGTATATATATTATATAATGACGGACCTGCTGGACACTGTCTGTCAGCAGAATGAGTTTTTTATAGAATAAAAAAAAAAACACCACACAAGTGAAGTCACACGACGAGTGTTTAACTTTTTCAGGCAATCACAATATAGTATACTACTAACTATACTGGTGGTCAGTGTGGTCAGGTCACTGGTCAGTCACACTGGCAGTGGCACTCCTGCAGCAAAAGTGTGCACTGTTTAATTTTAATATAATATGTACTCCTGGCTCCTGCTATAACCTATAACTGGCACTGCAGTGCTCCCCAGTCTCCCCCACAATTATAAGCTGTGTGAGCTGAGCACAGTCAGATATATAATTTATACATAGATGATGCAGCACACTGGGCTGAGCAGTGCACACAGATATGGTATGTGACTGTCTTGTACTCCTGGCTCCTGCTATAACCTATAACTGGCACTGCAGTGCTCCCCAGTCTCCCCCACAATTATAAGCTGTGTGAGCTGAGCACAGTCAGATATATAATGTCAAAGTCAGAAAAATATCTCTATGCACGTTGCCATATTTGCACCGCACACTGGTCCGCGCTGCGCATGCGTACGCTCTCCCGTGAAGGCGCATACCCGCAATAGCGTGCACTCGCAGGCGCGGTATGCGTATTTACGGTAGAGTTTATGTAGTCGTAGCGTGCGACTCATTCGTTACACATTTTCATAATTAATGTAGTTTGTAGATCATGATCCCTTTGATAGATTCTGAAAGTTTGGTTAATATAGAATGTCCCTGAGCTGAGGAATCCCTCTTTGTATGGTACGAAGGGTCTAACAGGAATCATATAGCAGTGTTTGGTACCCATCGGAAGAGTATTTAATTAGCAATATTCCGGTGTTGGTTTGGAGCGTATTAATCGCTCGTGCGAATAGTTATGGACATAAGAAGTTTATGTCCATTTCTAGTATTTACACATACTCAGGTATGCGGCGGGAAACCCAGTTTCCCACCCACCTGAGCTGTTGGAAATCGTCACAGCCCACCTGTATGAATCAACCTATGACCTTTTGTTATGATGCGAAGCCGGATTCCTGTGTCCAATGGACGACAAGATTGTAGGGACCATTGGATTGCATTGTGTGTGGGGCATAAATAGGCAGGCCGACCACATCCAGCTCTCACTCTTCAACGGTTCTCATTGCTGAAAATCGGGTGCTGGATGTCCAGGCGCATGCGATCGTTTCCCCTTGTGCGTAAGTTTTCTCTCCGTAATCATATTGTCTTACTGTGAGCCAATCTCTCTCTCTCTCCGTCTCTCTCTCTCTCTCTCTCTCCCTCTTTCTCGTTTCTCTCACATCTCCCCTAGACTAGTATTGAATTGTATTAGATAGTATTGTATTTTGGTTAGGAAGTCTCTGTTATATTGTAGTGTATCATTTGTACTGTTATCCCCTTTTACAAATATATTAGGTATAATACAGTTAATAGGCTTCGGACCCTAAACCAGTATCTGTGTATTTCCTATAGTGTTAAGTGTTCACTTGAGCGTCGGTGACGCTCAAGCAGCTTTGTAGTTAGTCAGGTTACACAAGGTTGCACTTACACCCTGTACTCACATTAAGGTATTCTGTGTATTTCATTGGTATAAGGTTTAGACATAAAGGTATAGCATTGTGAGCGTCTGCGCCGCTGGTGACCTCCTCGTGGTCTCGAGCGTATGCTACGCCATAGCGAATCATTACTCTAGTCATAACCAATAACGTGTCCTGTGATCACTGGGCCGTGAGCGAACGTGACGCTTGAGCGTCTCGCCTACGGCGGAGCGATCATTACGCAAATAGCGTACCCTTACGGTACTTCTTAAGCAAACAGCGTACAGTGTTCTTAGACTTCATAAAGGGTTGTTTATACGACAAAGGAATTTTGCATTGTCAATTGGGGACTCGTCCTATCCTTCTCATATCTGCACTAGGTAGATCAGCAGACATTATCCCCCCAGCAAAGGGTGGGAGGTTGTCTCGCAGTGCTGACGGGATAAGCGTCTGCTTCGCTTAGATAAAGAGTGCTGAAGGAATCCGGGAACCGGAAGTAAGAACAAAACGCTTGTGTCTTTTAAAACTGTTTTATTTCTCTTCTGTCTTGCGTATACACGCACGCATACATATATATCTGCATTTCTTTTTCAAATTTCGTATATCACTATTCCTGTTTGCCAATTTTTATAGTTGATAGAAAGTGCTAAAAGAGATTTGCTGTTATTTCATAGTAGAGGTAATAGTTAAAGTATAGACCAACACACGGCTTGTCTGGGAGACAAGGCAGTCAGTGTGGTGTGCGGTAGATGATCAGGGATCATCTACATTGATAAAAATAGAAATTGTGTTACGGTGGATCTTTGTTTTGCGTACACGTGTCCCTAACAAAAGACTTGCGTACGCAATCCAAAGGCAGACGCACGCAGCGTACATTACGCAACGTAGCGTCCGGTTACGCCCACGTAGCTCGTCACGAAAAGTTGAATTAGCGCAAAGCGATAATTAGCGCAAAGGCGATAAGTAACGCACAGCGGTAGATAACGCGACGCGGTAAATAACGCAAATCTATTTTTGGAAAAATCTGAAATTTAGTTTAACAGATCCTGCTCCTAATTGGTAACACAGTTGGACTGAAGACAATTTCTGCGCAGAAATAGATATAGAAACAAAAGTGTACATGTGTTGAGTGAGTGTGTTTTTATCACATAAGTTTATATAACTTAGAGGTTGAACCAAAAGGAAAGTCGGGTACTCGTCAAGGGACATACGTGTTAGTGACATATACGGTGGCTAGGGAGGCATCCCTGGTTAAATAATATTTGAGCATTAGAGTATAGCGGACCATAAGGTAACAAGACCAGGAGGTCATAAGGTAACAAGACCAGGAGGTCATAAGGTAAAGGTAACAAGACCAGGAGGTCACAAGGTACTAAAAGGTCCGCTATAAAGGTACAAGAGGCACAACGCCTGGGGTGTTGGTGCAGAACCCATATAGGCCATAAGCTCATGCTGAAGGAATCGCGGCCGGAAACATCGATTCCATTAATCTCTCAGTACATAACAGGTAGTGCTTATGTACTGAACGATTGGACCGCACGTAATTGTGTGCAGTAGTTAGTAATCTGACCTAATACCATTAGAGTAAAGTGGTCACAAACGCTATTTGTACATTCTGACGTGATTTGTGTAATTTTTTATTTTTAAAGGGAAGTTCGCTGGTCACTCAGGAACTATCTAACAACCCCAACTTTACTGGAAAGAGTAAGTGTCCTTCGGGTAACCCTCATATGTTCCAGTAAAATAAAGGTTCACAGGGGCCCTGGGTTGGGTACCGCAGCTCTGGTTACAGTGATTGCAGTACTGGCCAACGTGGGCGAGAAGTAAGTGGGGTACTTGATAAACCACCACCGCCGGCCTGCCCAGGACATCTTGGTTTGTTTGTAAGGGTTCGCTGAAAACCTTGAGATAAAGATCCAAGGAGGAATAAGCAACACCTGCAGATTATGGGGGCCATTTGTTCAGGTAGGGGGCGATCAACCTCGGTTCGGGTTGATTCAGGGAACCGGCCAGTCGGGTCGGCACGATATGTGATGTGTGAGAAATATGGAAATCACGCTGAAGTTTTATGTGATGAATGGGAGAGAATGACTGTACAAGACAGGGAGAAATTCCCAAGAATAGGTAGCTCCAGTCCAGAAGTGTTACAAAATTTAAGGAGGAGGATATGTCTCATTGAACCAACAAAGGGACGAAGTAAACATTATGATTATTTGCAGTTAGGGCAACAGGAAGGTGAATTACAAAGAGATTCAATTGACTTTTCTGAGAGGAGAGATAATGGCATCGGGGGAGGAGTTGATTGCGGAGAGAAAAGCACAAGGTTGAACAATAAAAACGCTCTTAGCAACTGTAGAATAGATTATAAGAATAAGTGTAATAACTGTAACAATGATTATTGTAATACTGTTGAATGTATAACTATTAACCTGTGCAAGTTGCACCCCATGTCAAACTTCCCTAAGGAATACAAACAAGAAAGTGAACCCAGAACGATGTCAGCACCTCTTCCAGCAACCATCACAAAAGCCATCCAGGTGGACGCGACCAAATTGGTAAAGGCAATAATCGAACCCCCTAACGGAGGGTCAGGTGAGGTCGTGTCCACAGGTACGTACAATGTTTCATATCACGCACAAACAGATGTACCCCAAAATGTAAGACCAACACAAGATGATGTAACTGAGCTCGATCTGGCCAGGGTGATCTCAGTCCCCAATGGGAAGACTGACGATCAGGGAATCATTCCCGTCAAGGACAGTGCAATGCGCTGTCTCTGGTCCCGGACCGAATTGAGATCAATTATGTCTGAATTTCCTGATCCTAGGAAAAATCTAGCCAAATGTCAAAGGTTTATTAAAGAACTAGGAAACGCCACAGAACCCACCAACAAAGAATGGCGGACAGTGCTGAGGGCATGTTTGCCCTCCAGGGTTGACCCTGAAAAATTCATTGCTGATTGTAAATTAAACACGGAGGTACCTTGTATGGAGGAACACAATCAGGAATGTATTAGGCAGATTAACCGACAGTTAGGAATATATTTCCCAGCTGCTGTCAAGTGGAATGACATTTTTTCCATAAGGCAAAACGAAAGGGAAAATGTTTCTAATTATTTCAATCGAGCACTGCAAATAATGGCTAGAAACACTGGGATCGCAGACATCAAGACAAATGCACAACATAAAGGAATAGCGGTTAAGGTATTAATGAATGGTTTAAAAGATGAATTAAAAACAAGGGTACAGACCACCAACCCAAACTGGAGAGATATCTCGGTGACCGCACTAAGAGAGGCCGTCATCAATCATGATCAGAATATCACCAGATACAGAGAGTCACAAAGAGATAAGTTAATGACAGCAAATATACAGGCCCAAACCACAAGACCACCCCAACAAAAGCCCCACACCCCTGCGAAAAATCCAGATATGGAAGTCTGTTACAATTGTCATAAAAAGGGACACTTTGCAAGAGATTGTAGATCAAGAGAAAGACGACACCATAATCATAAAATCCAAGGAATCAGGGAAGTACAGGGGAAACGATTGATGATGATGAGCATCCGAGCGTTTGAGGAGGCATCAAATCAACCAAAACCTCAGGTCATTGACACGTGGAGGAAGCCCAGGATTTGTTATCATTGTAGAAGAGAAGGGCATTATGCCAACAACTGTAATAACCCACATAAAGTTAGACCCCCTAGACCAAGAAATGAGCAAAATTACAACACACACCATTATAATCAGGGATCACATAGGCAGGAAAGGTGATTATTAGAACTGATGGTAAGCCTGAGGTAACGGTTAATAAAGTGGGAGGTCATTCACTGAAGACACAGGAATGACCAGGTGAAAAGTTGTAAATGTATTTGTGAAAAAATGTTTTTTTTTCTCTCTCTCTCTATCCCCATCTCTGACGAGTAGTGGTAAGAATTCACACATTGCATATCCACTTGGTCCTTGCAGACGTCTACCAAACCCCAGCATGACCTCCGCCACAATGTATTTCTGGCCAGATACAGACAGTGGAGTAATGCAGGTGCTGGTGGGGAGGGACTGCTCAAGGAGACCATTAGACACATAGATATGACAGCCTAATAAGTCTGACAATGTTTTTCTAATGCTAACAATGTTTTCTTAATGTTGACAATGTTTAAAAATGCTTTGTTTCTCTTTTCTTATTTGTGGTTATTGTCGAGTTATGTAATGTATATATGCACATGAAGTGTTCTCTATCTCTTTTGTTTTTTTGTTGTCTCTCTCTTCCCACTCATGTTTCCATGGTTTAAAGATGGTATGTCACCCCTCAGTTGGACCAATGGTAATGCCAGATTTTTGCTCCATACAGAAAGATCGCCGGTTAGGAAGGAATATTGTATCACCAGAATGTTCGTTTGGAAGACTGAGAGACAGCACCTTTGAGAGGATAGCAGAACAAGAAGAACAACAAGACGAGAGAACTTATTATCGTAACAAGTTCTCTTCCCCTCAAACTGTTTTCTTATACCCCCTTTACAAATTTCTTCTTTTCTCCTCCTGTAAGATGGACTTGCCCCAAGAGACTGTGATATGGATTTTCCCGTTAAACCATGATGTTGACCAGAGCAGTCTGTTTCGGTGAGAGTACCAGTGAGGTCGAGAAAGGATCCAGAAAGGTCCTGATGACTGAGACAGAGGTGTAAATTTCCAATAGCAACCCAATCACCAAGCAAAGGCGAGTACCGGGCACGATCTAACAACCATGTTATCTGTAAACATTTTCTTTGAAGGATTGTTAGTTCAAAAAGAAAACTGTATCTGTAGGCTCGGTAACAATAATGCCAATCCAGTTTTAATAACCATATGGACCAGCATCCATTGAGTGACCATCACTCCTTAGTGGGTAACGTATTAAACCAAACAGATTGTTGGGTATGCTCTCAAGTACCTCAAGGGCATAGCAAATCAGGGCTAGTACCATTTCCTTTAACGGTAGGGGAGGTACTTGAGCCAAAAGGGTGGGAGACCGGTGGACAGGAGGTTTAATATCTCCAGCCCTCCTAGTTTGAAGTTCCACCAATATCATGTGGATAGGTCCCTCTTATGTTTTAATATCCCCAATCCCCGTAAGCCGGGAAATTGGGAAGTGTCATGGAGCAACCTTACCATGACCTTTTCGCATAGAGCAGATAGAATGCCTACAGATACAGAGCTTGTACGCCACATAGCCAGTAGAGGAAAATCTTTCCGGTATCGATATACCTTAGGAAATAGGATTACTAGAGTTGGAGAGGTATCACCAGGATACTGTGCACATATCGTACAAACTGATACGTGCATTAAGCAGATGGAAGAAGTAGGGTCAGGAGATTTCACCTGGAAGGTTTGTAACATGATCATGTCCCTCTCCGTCCCTTATGTTCTCCCCGATGATGCATATTTCATATGCGGGAGAAAGGCGTACAAGTGGCTTGCCCCAAACTCTGAAGGATTGTGTTATATTGGAAAAGTATTGCCTGAAGTGATGACTGTTACACATGACAAAATGAAGGATATACACCGTGGTGCCCAAGCTCCTTATACTCACACTCATTACGAGCACCGAGTTAAAAGACAACTGTCAGAAAGGTTAGAGCATCCGGCCTCTGATCTTATCCATGAATCCACCGGGATTCAGGTTCTGGTAGCGTTAGATTTCACTCGTACCGCTCGAGGAGTGATGAATTATAGATACATTTCCGCACTCGCCAATTTGTTAGATAATATCACTGAAATGTATGATGACACGTTTAGATACACTGGAAGAGAACTTCAAGCTTACAAAACAGAACTAGTTCAGCATAGGATGGTTCTTAATTATCTTACAGCAGTAACAGGCGGATATTGTGTTACATTGGCAACACAGTACGGCATAAAGTGTTGCACGTATATCACAAATAGCACAGAGGATCCGGTAGAGATCATAGACCAAAAGATGGACGATATTTTGCAATTAAAGTGGGAATTTCGTCGAAAACACAATCTCACCCTTGCTGCTGTAGGTAATGAGCTGACTGGTTGGGTGTCATGGTTGAACCCGCGAAATTGGTTCTCCGGTTTAGGAGACTGGGCTCAAGGAGTCATAATGGATGTTGGAAAGTTTCTACTATGTATCTTGGGTGTCATTATATCGATGGGATTGATATTTAGATGCGGGCAGGCTTTAATGAGGTGCAAACAAAGTACAAAAGTGATGAGCTTGAGGAGTGAGGAAACCGTAATTAACCTGGATTTGATTTATGACCCAATGATAGAAACCAGAATGTGATGAAAATGCGATTATACGGTCCGTTTCTTTCACCTGTTTTTCTGTTTTTCTCCAAGATACAAAGACCCCCTTGGACGAGGAAGCTGACGAGACGAGATGTATACAGACAACAGACAAGCACCAAAGATGAAGTTTTGACAACCTATGATATGGACACTTGATGAACTTTGCCATGGATCCCCAGTTTCCCTAGTACTTTTAAACTCACGCTAGCCCAACATTTTTTGTAAATCCGATGGCTCTGACAAAGCTATTTGCTCATGCCCAAGGAGCAATACAGCGCAAAGAAGACGACTCTCAACAGATACCGAACACAACTTCAACAACAGATGTACATTTCCCTGACATAGAATATCATTGCATTTTTCGTAAGTGTTCTTTATCTTCATCTCTACAACCCTCAGGTAACGACACACATAGACGATAGGGAGTACAGGCACAGATATCAGCAATCACATACCTCCCCCATTCATGTATCATCAACTAAAATGTGCATCCCCATTTTGTTACAACCACAGCCGAAATGAGCTCGGTAGAGTTTGACAGCCCATCCACAGACCTGTACCACAGGATAAGAAGGAATTCAAATGTATACTTCGCAATACCTCGAAGCTTGATTTACCACACGTACGGCACGATGATACATGACCCTCCAAACATGGACTCATACACACATGCTTCTGCTTTCTCACTAGGTCATACCCTCTTCACACCTACTCCACTCTTCTCCCCTACCCAACCATGGAAATGAATTAACCCCTGACATATATTTTTCTCCTTTTGAAATGTTTTAGAAGGTGGCAGTTATTATTGACTGCCAAAGGGTGGACTGTCAAAGTCAGAAAAATATCTCTATGCACGTTGCCATATTTGCACCGCACACTGGTCCGCGCTGCGCATGCGTACGCTCTCCCGTGAAGGCGCATACCCGCAATAGCGTGCACTCGCAGGCGCGGTATGCGTATTTACGGTAGAGTTTATGTAGTCGTAGCGTGCGACTCATTCGTTACACATTTTCATAATTAATGTAGTTTGTAGATCATGATCCCTTTGATAGATTCTGAAAGTTTGGTTAATATAGAATGTCCCTGAGCTGAGGAATCCCTCTTTGTATGGTACGAAGGGTCTAACAGGAATCATATAGCAGTGTTTGGTACCCATCGGAAGAGTATTTAATTAGCAATATTCCGGTGTTGGTTTGGAGCGTATTAATCGCTCGTGCGAATAGTTATGGACATAAGAAGTTTATGTCCATTTCTAGTATTTACACATACTCAGGTATGCGGCGGGAAACCCAGTTTCCCACCCACCTGAGCTGTTGGAAATCGTCACAGCCCACCTGTATGAATCAACCTATGACCTTTTGTTATGATGCGAAGCCGGATTCCTGTGTCCAATGGACGACAAGATTGTAGGGACCATTGGATTGCATTGTGTGTGGGGCATAAATAGGCAGGCCGACCACATCCAGCTCTCACTCTTCAACGGTTCTCATTGCTGAAAATCGGGTGCTGGATGTCCAGGCGCATGCGATCGTTTCCCCTTGTGCGTAAGTTTTCTCTCCGTAATCATATTGTCTTACTGTGAGCCAATCTCTCTCTCTCTCCGTCTCTCTCTCTCTCTCTCTCTCCCTCTTTCTCGTTTCTCTCACATCTCCCCTAGACTAGTATTGAATTGTATTAGATAGTATTGTATTTTGGTTAGGAAGTCTCTGTTATATTGTAGTGTATCATTTGTACTGTTATCCCCTTTTACAAATATATTAGGTATAATACAGTTAATAGGCTTCGGACCCTAAACCAGTATCTGTGTATTTCCTATAGTGTTAAGTGTTCACTTGAGCATCGGTGACGCTCAAGCAGCTTTGTAGTTAGTCAGGTTACACAAGGTTGCACTTACACCCTGTACTCACATTAAGGTATTCTGTGTATTTCATTGGTATAAGGTTTAGACATAAAGGTATAGCATTGTGAGCGTCTGCGCCGCTGGTGACCTCCTCGTGGTCTCGAGCGTATGCTATGCCATAGCGAATCATTACTCTAGTCATAACCAATAACGTGTCCTGTGATCACTGGGCCGTGAGCGAACGTGACGCTTGAGCGTCTCGCCTACGGCGGAGCGATCGTTACGCAAATAGCGTACCCTTACGGTACTTCTTAAGCAAACAGCGTACAGTGTTCTTAGACTTCATAAAGGGTTGTTTATACGACAAAGGAATTTTGCATTGTCAATAATATATACATAGATGATGCAGGCATGCAGCACACTGGGCTGAGCAGTGCACACAGATATGGTATGTGACTGAGTCACTGTGTGTACCGTTTTTTTCAGGCAGAGAACGGATATATTAAATAAAACAACTGCACTGCTGGTGGTCACTGTGGTCAGTCACTAAACTCTGCACTCTCTTCTACAGTATCAGCCTCAGGTCAATCTCTCTCTCTCTCTCCTAATCTAAATGGAGAGGACGCCAGCCACGTCCTCTCCCTATCAATCTCAATGCACGTGTGAAAATGGCGGCGACGCGCGGCTCCTTATATAGAATCCGAGTCTCGCGAGAATCCGACAGCGTCATGATGACGTTCGGGCGCGCTCGGGTTAACCGAGCAAGGCGGGAAGATCCGAGTCGCTCGGACCCGTGAAAAAAAACATGAAGTTCGTGCGGGTTCGGATTCAGAGAAACCGAACCCGCTCATCTCTAATACAATCCTTCGATTTTTCTCACAGATGTGGTCGAAATCGAAGGATAGCACCGATTATCTAATAAGTGTATGGGCACCATTACCCTCAGTACTCCATCTGGAATTCTGTAAGGCTAATCTTCCTCTCCCGCCATTCCTCAAGTGTTGCACTACTTTGTAAATCCCTTAATTGTTCCCCATTCCTACCATAATCCACTTCAATCTGTTCACTCTAACAAAGGGGGTAATTCCAAGTTGATCGCAGCAGGAATTTTGTTAGCAGTTGGACAAAACCATGTACACTGCAGGGGAGGCAGATATAACATGTGCAGAGAGAGTTAGATTTTGGGTGGGTTATTTTGTTTCTGTGCAGGGTAAATACTGGCTGCTTTATTTTTACACTGCAATTCAGATTGCAGATTGAACACACCACACCCAAATCTAACTCTCTCTGCACATGTTATATCTTCCTCCCCTGCAGTGCACATGGTTTTGCCCAACTGCTAACAAAATTCCTGCTGCGATCAACTTGGAATTACCCCCAAAGTCCCATTGCTCCTACTGCCTCTGTCTGCTCTCTTTCCCAGCAGATTGTAAGGTCATGGGTAGGGCACTCTTTATCTATTCTTTACCCTGCTTGTTCCTTTTATTTTTTTTGTGTACTTTTTTTTCAATGAGTGTTGAACTTGTGGCGCAAAACAAAGAAATAATGCTAATGATGATTTCCATGTTAGATCCTGTAGGAAGAATGTTGCAAAAAAAAAACCCCCAACAACAATAAAAAAGCAAAAAAAAAAAAAAAAATGAATCATCCACAAAGTGCAGGTGAGTTATATCAGGTGGATCCTTGACATCCCTAATACTAACACATTGGGCCAAATGTAATAGAGTGAAAGTTTCAGAAAGTGAGAGATTTGGTAAGGTTTTTCAGGTTTTTTTTTTAAAGTAGCAATCATTTACACAGCAAGATCAACCTGGTTTTGCAGTGTAAATGATTGCCACTTTAAAAAAAACTGAAAAACCTTACCAAATCTCTCACTTTCTGAAACTCTCACTCTATTACATTTGGCCCATTGTATCAATTTATCCAGGTCTTACGCATAATAGAAGAGACCAATCTAATATGTAGTCAGCAATGTAGGAACCAGTGTAGGAACCTGTGCTGATTAAAAACACCTAAGGACAGATGGGAGGGGTTCTAATACCAAACTGAAGGAGTCTCAACCTTCAAGTGTATATTATACACTCCAATATACAGGATAGGGGAAGGGGGCATAGACTGCAATTCCTAATTTTAAACATAAGAAGAAGTCTTACCAGGCTGAGATTTCTAGTACCAAGCATGAAAAAGAAAGCTCCAGGTGCACACTCTAAGGGGTAAATTTACTAAGATGGGAGTTCTATTTAAGATGGGATGTTGTCCATAGCAACCAATCAAATTCCAGGTATTATCTTATAGAAGGTGCTAGATAAATGAGAAGTAGAATTTAATTGGTTGCTATGGGCAACATCCCATCTTAAATAGAACTCCCATCTTAGTAAATTTTTCTCTAAGCGCTTAGAACACATAGGGGTAAATTTACTAAGATGGGAGTTCTATTTAAAATGGGATGTTGCCCATAGCAACCAATAAGATTCTAATTCTCATTTATCTAGCACCTTCTAGAAGATAATACCTGGAATCTGATTGGTTGCTATGGGCAACATCCCATTTTAAATAGAACTCCCATCTTAGTAAATGTACCCCTTATAGTCAAAATAGAGATTTGTCCTTGTACATCTTGCAGTCTAATCATGCCAATGCTTCTGTTTGCTGCAATTAGTGCCTACGGATGTGCGTGGGCACTGCCCACACACCCGCGATCCATAGGATAGCATGGTGCGTATACTCCTGCAGATGGGTCACAGCCAAGCGTGAATAGTTGCAATCGCAGCATATTCACACCTGAAACACATTCGTAGGAACGATGAATGCGGACACATCTGTAATTCTGATTAACTCTTAAAATTAAAATGGAGTTTAAGTGTAAGAGTTTATCAAAATTATTTTGACTATCATTGTTCTTAGTGATTAAAGTGTGCACCTGCATTTTTATTTTTCCTGTACAGTATCAGTCAGCTTCTAACTGTCATTTCAAAGACTGTGTTTGATAAAAGACAGAAGCTGTTTGGGTGCTTTGGGCACCTTCTCCACTTTGTCTCTCTCCAAGGCTTGATACATTTCACCCAGAACATCATAAAGTTGCATAGGAGCATATACATTAAGCTATTGTTCACACATTTGCCTATACTCCCAGAATGTACAAGAGACTCCTGAATATCATATGGATCTCCAGTATAACTGGGAGAGCCGGCAAATCTCTCACAGGTCGCCCTTGGCCATTCCATGATGCAATGTACACTGAATTGTGTCAATGTGGTGCACAGTGCACAGATGGGGAGGGGCCACAATGATGAGATTGTTCCATCACTCCCACCGCTCATCTACTTAACCACACCACCATCCCCGCATCGCCGATATGGCTACCCCTCAAAACAGCTGTGGAACACATCAGGAAACAGCAGTGGAACACTTCTGGAATGCATAGCGTTCCGCCGGAAGTGACGCTGACTTCCGGTTGGCATCCTATGTCAGTGTCACGGGCAGAACGCTATGCATTCCAGATGTGTTCCTCTGCTGTTCCAAATGCATTCCATAACTGGAATTTGGACACCAAGAGTAACATCCCGACAGCTGGGATCCCGGTGGCGAGCGCAGCGTGTCCCCTTGAGTGCTAACTGTGCTCGCCACACTTTGGATCTGGTGTTGACCTTAGGTTTCCACAGGGTTCTATTCCCTATCGGGTGGTGGCATGGACCACCACTCAAGAAGGGTAACCAGCCGACGGTCGGTACTGCGACCGCCGGTATTTCAGCTGGTGTCGGCATTCCGGCGTCAGTATCCTGACTGCTTGGATCCCGACAGGTGGTCAATTGACTGCCTCCTGTACATGCTTCTTAGCTATTCCTGTCCTAGGAGAACCAGGGAGTGGAGTTAAAAAATGTTCTTAATAATTAGACCTGTAGTTAGGTCCAGTTTAACGTGTCTAGAATTCAGTAAGCCAACGCCATATGTAAATGGACTGGAGAGCTCTCCTTGCTGGAGCAAATCCTTTACAGTTTCATAGCTATGCTTTATCTTATTATTTTATGTTGTAGGACACATTTCTGAATATTTTGCTTGATAGAACAGGAAATGAAACATGGAAAACACTTCAACCTCTCTGTTCTTAATGAGTCTCACCCCATGTCTCTGCTTCATGTTAGGAAGTATAAAGCAGAAAGGTAACTAATGTGGAGGATACGATGGCAAGAGATAATTCTTAAAATAATGTTCACTAAAGTAGAATTGCTTTCATCTTGCACTGCTGGTACGTTTTGGTCATTAAGCAGGCTGTCGCTTCTTGCCCTCACTTTTGTTCTGTATATGTCAGCAACACTGTAACTCAGAGAATAACACTTTGCTGTATCATTAGATAAAACGAGCACATAAGAAACGGGGCAGATGTATTAAGCCTGGAGAAGTGATAAAGCAGTGATAAGTGGAAGGTGATAACGCACCAGCCAATCATAATGGTTTTAAAAAATGACAGTTAAGATCTGATTGGCTGGTGCGTTATCACCTTCCACTTATTACTGCTTTATCACTTCTCCAGGCTTAATACATCTGCCCCATAGTTAGTAACAAGGCAGTAAGAGAAAGCATGGTTACAATTGTAATTTAAAAATGATTTGTTGTAACAACTGTTTTAATTACATGTATGGAAATTTATGAAAAGTGGTGCATAAGAAACAAACACTGGGGCAGATGTATTAAGCCTGGAGAAGTGATAACGCAGTGATAAAGCAGTGATAAGTGCAAGGTGATAACGCACCAGCCAATCAGCTCCAATATGTAGATTTACAGTTAGAAGCTGATTGGCTGGTGCATTATCACCTTGCACTTATCACTGCTTTATCACTTCTCCAGGCTTAATACATCTGCCCCACTGTAACCTGCACCGGGATATGGTCCTTAAGTCGACCTCACTTAGGTCGACACTCATAAGGTCGACCACTATTGGTCTACAGGCACTATGTCGACACCTGGAAAAGGTCAATGTGACCATTGGGTCGACATAGCACGGGTCGACACATGAAAAGGTCGACATGATTTTTTCAAATTTTTTTCTTTTCTTTTTTAACTTTTTCATACTTCACAATCCACGTGGACTACGATTGGGAATAGTAACCTGTGCCGTGCGCAGCGGTAGCAGAGCGAGGCACCTTGCCTTGGGACACAGTGCACTAATTGGGGTTCCAGGTCACTTTACAAAGAAAACTACACACAAAAAAAACCTCATGTCGACCTTTTTTCATGTCAACCTTTTCCATGTCGAACTTTTCCAGGTGTCGACCTAGTGCATGTCGACCACTAGTGATCGACCTAATGAGTATCGACCTAAATAGGGTCGACGCAATAATCCCATTCCACCTGTAGCAACCAATCTGAAACTGATTGGTTGCTTTTTGTTTAATCTATATAACATTTTCAAAATTCTGCCAAATTTAGCAAATTGAGCTTTTTTGCACTTAAGTTAATTGGTTATTGGTTGCTATGTGTATAACCAAAACATGTGAAAAGTTTTCTTTTTGACTGTCTTTAAGAGGCATTTAAGTTCTGCAGAAATTGGTTTCAAGGTGCATCTCCACTTTACAGTCTTTGGAAACACCCTCAAAAAATTAATCTGTTCATAGTTTTGTGGGTTGGAAGATGTTCTGGGACATCAGAGCTGGGCTGCTTACACATTTCTTGTAACCAGTGTGCACAGGTATGGTATGTCTTCACCATAGGAGTGCGCAGAACATTTTATTAGGGGGTGCACTGTCGGAGGGGTGTGTGGCACCACCTACTGGGCGTGTCTAGCACCGCCTATTGGGCATGTCTAGCACCACTCAAAGCAATATAAACATATGCCCCCAGCGGTGCACCTTACTCAATACCCTCAGCGGTGCCAGATACCAGATACACACTTGCCCCCAGCGGTGCCAGATACACACTTGCCCCCGTTTGTGCTCACCCTCCTCTGTTGCCAGTGCCGCCGATTTCCGTCTCTGATGCTGAGTGGAGGAGAGCGTAGCGCGCGTCTCTCCTTTGCCTCACTTCAGTGAGTTGCTGGCTGTCTCCGGCGGCCATTTGAAATATGGCGCTGGCTTGTGAGCCAATCAAGAGCTGGTCTGCGTGCTCTGATTGGTTGACAGCCGAGAGACGTTGTAAATGACTGCCGGAGACGGGGAAACACACAGTGAGGGGCAGGAGAGACGCGCGCAGCGCTCTCCTCCCTTCAAGTTCAGCGTCAGACTGAGACGGGATTCGGCGGCAGCAGCAACAAGCGTGCGGGGGGTGCCGGACATTAGGGGGTGCTGTGCGCCTATGGTCTTCACCCTTGAAGTTGCCACGAGCTATAGAGCCTTAACCCTCAATATATTTCAAGGTTATATGATAAATAAATTGAATTGACCAAAACATAAAAACACACCTGTTTCCCTGTCCACTACTGCTCATACAGATCTTTTTTTTTTAAATATTAATTTACAAACAACCACTACAACCCTGTGTCCAGATTTACTGTATGTAACATTTTCATAAATTCCTGTCCTCTCTGGGGTTCTGTGTACTTATAATTCTTTGTGTGGGTATAAGTGAAAAACTTGATGTGCTCACAAGTGGCAGAACTATAGTGACTGGCCCTGGTGCTAGTGACTGGTAGGGATGGTCATTGACCTAAGATAGTTAACCACAGTTGATGTTCTGGCAACAATGGTATATGGTTTTGCCATGGATAGCGGAGATCCAACATAATATAGGGTGCTGATTTTTTTCTCCCCTTGCACCAACTGTTTTGAGCTTATATACACCCCTGATGCACCCCTTATAGCCTTTCCTTCAATCTCCGATTGACCCACTGACCATGTGTTTTGCCACCAAACGTTTGACTGACACTGTGGCTCCATCCCCAGTGCATCCCACATAGCCACTCCCCCGACTGGTGGCCTGCGTGTCCATCATCCAATCCACTACAGTCACTGTTATGGAGATAGTCATTGATAGTGCAAACCGTTGAGGGTTCACCATTGATGGGTTCATGCCACTGATGTAAAACACTAATTGTAATATTGATTGTGACCATCCATGGTGGACCCTTTGATGGCCATCCCCAGTGACTGTTAGCCCTCTCCATTGCCCCCCCCCCCCATTTCCCCCATTTCCCTTATGTACACAAACTTATCTTTGTCTGACTGCTGGTGAATCCTCCCCGCCGGCTTTCCTGGCCTGTGTTTGCAGTTCAGGACTGGCAAGACTGATGACATCATCTTGTGATACGATCCAGGTCAGTGGCAGGTTTTCAGCCTGTGCTGCAATGGTAGACCCCCAAGAGCTCAGGACCCTAGTGTAGTGTACCTTCTGCAACAGCAGATGTTTCGACACAGACCCACCTCCTGAGACCATTCACTTATCAATGATTGCCCCAAACGGCTTGGGTACGGGATTCCGACAGTCTGAATGTCGGTGGTTAAAATACAGACAGCAGCATCTCGATGGTCAGAATCCTAACATATTTAGTAGGCTAACCCTACCCCTTACCCTGCCCCTAACCCTCCTTATCCACAGCCTAACTCTAACCATCCCCTCCCGCAGCTTAACCCTAACCCTCCCTTCCTGCAGAGTAACCCTAACACTCACCCTAGTGCCTAACCCTACCCTCCGCAGTTGTAGCCTAACCCTAATCCTCCCCCTCATACTTACATTAGAGATAGTGACCGTCGGGATTCCTGTGTCGGAAATCTGAGCGGTATCGGGATTCCAGTGCCAGTCGTCTGACCACACGCACCCTGATTGTCGGGATGCCAACTGAACCAGCCTAACCCCTACAATGCATCAGTTTGCACTCCCACGGATCTTGGCCTGGGTAATGCTTTATGCAACTGTGCAGAAGAATTGCATCATACCAAAAAAAGTTACGTTTAATTGTCCCAAAACATAAAATACATACAGTAATTTTCTAAATAAACTAAATTCTTTCAATTCCTAGACACAGTTACAAAAGCTACTTTTTAAGTGGTAATAGCACCATCCAAATATTTTATCGGTCAAAGCATGCAAATGCTAAACTCACAACGGAACAACTTCCATTTCAGTTCCGTCTCTTCTCCTTAACATGGTCTATTTATTTTTATTGGTTTGTTTCTCATTAAATCCTTCAATTACTCTGCTGTGTAAAATGGTGAAAGTATTGGCATGTGCCACTTTCATCATGTATTTGGGTTTGCTTATTATTACACTTGCAGAAAATGCTTGAGCAGTATTACACTCTGCTGTGTATTGCGGCAAAGTTAATAAATATTATTTGTTGGGGTTTTTTTTTTATCCCCGAGAAGCATTGCTTTTCTTGATTGTTTTTTACAGTTGAATTGGGAATATTGATTTATTTACCACTCTTACAATAATTGTATACAAGGAACAAGCAAAGAAAAAAAATTCAGAGGTAACATTTCATCAGCCCTAACAGATTAATTAGTTGTAGTAGATTAGGCACAGTGTTACACTAAAAGATTTGCATTTAAAGGAATATAAAAAAAGAAGAAGAAGAAGAAGAAGAAGAAAGTTTTATCTCGGAAAAAAAGAAAAAGGAATTTAATAGAGATACCATACAGTAAGCTGCTTTTGAGATTTTTCAATTAATATGAATCTTAAGAGTATAAAAGGGCACATTTCTGTATTAAGTCTGCTGTTGGGAGAAAAAAAATAAAAAAGAAACAATCTAGCTTTAATTCTGTTAAGTTCAAGGAACAAAGAGTCACGGAATTCTTTCATTGGAAACTTAAATTCTATTGGGTGTAGTCAATGGGATTTCTAAAGCTTGTCAGTATTGCCCGATCGGCAGTATCTGAGTTTAATGAATAACCTCATGTCGTTGATGTAATTTCTAAAAAATATACATTGCGCTAGATACTTCTATGTCTGCTTTTAATTAAATATGGATGGAAAAAAATTCAGGTTAGTGGATAATGTGGTCCGGGTGAAATTTAACTGGGACTACTGTTAATGTTTTTGTGTATGTAATACTTGTATAGTGAACAGTCCAGCTGCTATTTGTCCCGGAATTTAGTTCACACTTGAGGCACGTGCCTAGGGGCAGCATCTGCTGGGGGCGACACTAATTCTCCCCCCCCCCCCCCCTCACTAGTGTAGCTGATGTCCCACTGGGGCTGCTGGCTGCTCCTGGCAGCCCTGGTTAGTAACGCAGTGTAGCAGCAGTGGTTACCTGATATGTCTGCCTGTGGGCGCTCGCTGTTCTCTCTTCTGCAGGCTATGCTGCTGTTAAGGTCCCCCCAGAGTGCTGTGTCAGTGTGGAGCGGAGAAGCGAATGCGGCAAGCCACAAGCATCTGCCTGTGCCAACAGCATCTCTTACAGCCTCGGGGGGGGGGGGGGGGAAGCAAAAATATTGTGCCTAGGGGTGGCCTGACCCTTAAATTCGCCACTGGGGAGGGACAAGCCATCCAAAACACTCAAGAATACGTTTTTTAGATCCAAGATGAGAACTTAGAGGGATGACCCATAGCCAGGACTCAGTTTGACGCAGAAACCCCAAAGTGATCCGAGCCTGAATCCGGTTCAACTTGAAACCCCAACGTTCGGGTGTATTCGGTTTTCAGCAAAACCGAACTGCTCATCCCTAGTTCCTATACATTAGTGTCGGGACCTTCATTCATTACACTTCATTCATCAATCTTCAGATGGAGTTGCTACTATTGGCAGATGCCTACAAGATGGTAGGTGCATAGCAGATGTGATCAAGGAGGTTAGTCCATACACTGATTACAAACCAGAGTAGGTTTTATTAAATATAACAGGATATACATGATAGAAAATAAACAGCAGTCAATATGATAAGGTATCAATCTCTCTTTGGCTAAGTACTGTACAGCACTGTGATGCTCCAATAACACAGTGACATATGTGTGACCCTGCAGATCCTTTTATAGAGGCATGTAAAGAAGTCTTGCACCCGGAGTCTAGACAGTCTGATATTTAAGTTTGGTCGATAATGTTTACTCAGATATGTGATGTTATTTAGACAGATGAGTCATACACAATAACACACAGTTAGCGATGTAGCGATTAACCATTAACTACTTATCAACAAGTACCCGGAGCCCTGCTTCATCCTGTGGGATAGAGATCTGAGTTGCAAAGAGAGATTTATTCAGTTCAGACATGTGCATTACCATTGCTGGGTCAATCCCGGCAGGTTAAAATTCTGCCACCAGCAATTAGCAGCAAAATCAGTAGTGGCAGGCTTTACAGACATAATGATGATTATGCCCAATATTTCTTATGACCATACTTTCCAATGTTTCCTAAGAGTAATTCTAGATTTGGTGGTGGGGGGGGGGGGGGGGGGGGGGTGGCAGCATTACATTGGTGGCCATATCATAGGGGGTGTGACCTTATTCCATTGCACATTGCAGCACACCCTTGTTTCCTATCAGATTGCAAGCACACCCCTTTCCCCACTTGCCTCAAGTTATGTTCTGTGCTGAAATACAGTACAGTAATCAATGTGGATTTACACTATCTCCCCACTGTACAGCACTGCAGAGTATGTTGGTGCTTTCTAAGTAAAATAATAATACCAAAAGACACAAGGAAGGCTCTCTGTTTAGTTAAGACACATCCAATGTAATAGCCATTTCTTTGAAGTCACATCAGCCCTGTGTTGATGTTGTGTTCCTTGTTCTACTTATTTCGTGTCCTGGGAAGTCATCACACTGATTGATGAGACACATCTTGGTACAGAGACATACATGACACTGATTGTTGAAGTCACTGATGCAACAATTCACTGGCCAGATTGATGTGATAGCTTGCCATTGCTGACAAGGCTATGTGGAATTAATGCCTTCTCTCACTGATGGCCCTGATACAATGCATCGATGATTGACATGATGGGAGATAACTTGACCGGGAGTTATTTGGATGCAAGTCTACTCCTTCTACATTTTTATCAGTTCATTACGAGTATTGACATTGCATAAATTATTTATGCTACTCTGTAGTCACAAGAGCCTGATGAAGCTCTATCAGGTCATGTACATAGTTTATATTTGTTTAACTTTGATCCTCAATTTAATATTCTGCTGCTGGATTACAAAAGAGATATTTCTAATAATTGGTCCATTCACACCTACATTATGTACAGTTTGGCTGCTCGTTATATTTCTTTCAATGTGTCTGATGAATCAATGCATTGATATAAAGCAATTATTGTTCCTTTGTTTCTGCATTTAGTTGCACTGTGATGCATTTTATTTTGGAACACATAATGTGTGGATTTAATGTAGGAGAAATGAGGATAAAATCATGAATGGAAAAAAAAAGATGGCTGCTTTCTGAAAGGGGAGACAAGAATTGTAGTGTACTGTACTCCATAACAGGGGGTCTAAGGATTTAAGCAGACAGTGCGGAACCTGGCACTCCCAGACTTGCAATTCTCAGCTGGAAACAAGATGAGTGGAATGTGACAAAACAAGTTATGGTGGTAGTATCAGTATTACCGGTGGTGACTGCTACTAGTATTACTAGTGGTGGCTGGTACTAGTATTACTGGTGGTGGTTGGTACTAGTATTACTGGTGGTGGTTGGTACTGGAATTACTGGTGGTGGTTGGTACTTTTATTCCTGGTGGTGGTTGGTACTCATGTGACAGGTGGTGGTTGGTACTAGCATTAGTGGTGGTGGTTGGTACTAGTATTATTGGTGGTGGTTGGTACTAGTATTAGTGGTGGTGGTGGTGGTGGTTGGTACTAGTATTATTAGTGGTGGTTGGTACTAGTATTACTGGTGGTAGTTGGTACTAATATGACTGGTGGTTGTTGGTACTAGTATTACTGGTGGTGGTTGGTACAAGTATTAGGAGAAAATCATTTAGTACTCATTTCAGAAAATTGGGAACAAGTCATGTTAATGATTACAATTTTTCTTATGTTTCATTTGAACATGTGATCAAAACAATTGCATTTTGACATAGGTTATTTTAATAACACTCCAACTCATACTGGAGTCTGGACACATTTTATAATGTGAGTAGGTGAATATTTGTCTATAAATATTCTTATGGACAATGTCCTGCTCACCCTTTCCTCTCACATGTCTCTCTTGAAGCTCTTTGAAATGTTGTCCGCTTATGGAATGATTTCAGGGTATGAAATTCATTTATCTAAGACTGAAGAGCTCCTTCTTCATATCCCCACCTTTGACTCAGTTACAGCATAATTCTAACTAGAGATGAGCGGATTCGGTTTTACTCGGATTTACTCGGTTCTCAAAACGGCATCTTATTGGCTCACGGATGTCACGTGTTTTGGATAGCCAATCAGATGCCGTTTTGAGAACCAAGTAAATCCGAGTAAAACCGAATCCGCTCATCTCTAATTATAAATAGTGATGAGCGGGTTCGGTTCCTCGGGATCCGAACCCCCCCGAACTTCACCCATTTTACACGGTTCCGAGGCAGACTCAAATCTTCCTGCCTTGCTCGGTTAACCCGAGCGCGCCCGAACGTCATCATCCCGCTGTCGGATTCTCGCAAGATTCGTATTCTATATAAGGAGCCACGCGTCGCCGCCATTTTCACTCATGCTTTGGAGATGATAGCGAGAGGACGATGCTGCGTTCTCTCAGTTTCTGTGTTCAGTGTGCTACAAATATCTGTGCTCAGTGTGCTGAAAATATCTGTGCTCAGTGTGCTTGCAAATATCTACGTTCTCTGCCTGAAAAACGCTCCATATCTGTGCTGCATTGTAGTATATAGTAGGAGGACAGTGCAGAATTTTGCTGTGACCACCAGTATATATATAGCAGTATGGTACAGTAGTCCATTGCTCTACCTCTGTGTCGTCAAGTATACTATGCATCCATACCTGTGCTGCATTTTAGTTGTGCGCAGTATATAGTAGTAGGACAGTGCAGAATTTTGCTGACCACCAGTATATATATATAGCAGTACGGTACAGTAGTCCACTGCTCTACCTCTGTGTCGTCAAGTATACTATGCATCCATACCTGTGCTGCATTTTAGTTGTGTGCAGTATATAGTAGGAGGACAGTGCAGAATTTTGCTGACCACCAGTATATATATAGCAGTACGGTACAGTAGTCCACTGCTCTACCTCTGTGTCGTCAAGTATACTATGCATCCATACCTGTGCTGCCTTTTAGTTGTGCGCAGTATATAGTAGGAGGACAGTGCAGAATTTTGCTGACCACCAGTATATATATAGCAGTACGGTACAGTAGTCCACTGCTCTACCTCTGTGTCGTCAAGTATACTATGCATCCATACCTGTGCTGCATTTTAGTTGTGCGCAGTATATAGTAGGAGGACAGTGCAGAATTTTGCTGACCACCAGTATATATATAGCAGTACGGTACAGTAGTCCACTGCTCTACCTCTGTGTCGTCAAGTATACTATGCATCCATACCTGTGCTGCATTTTAGTTGTGCACAGTATATAGTAGGAGGACAGTGCAGAATTTTGCTGACCACCAGTCAGGGCTGTTTCTAGCCAATTTGGCTCCCAGTGCGAGATTTAAAAATGCGCCCCCCCCATGACATAAAAAAATGTGCCCCCCCAGACACACACACCTAGATAAAAAAAACTTGTGCGCGCACTCGGCAAGGGGCGTAGCCTCATCTAAATGGGTGTGGCCTCATTTAAATGGGCATGGCCTCGTCTGAAAAGACTACCTCACAATCCAGTTTTTGACCCTGCTCCAACAGATCACGACCACCACAGGAAAAACAAATTCTACAATATTAAGCCCCACACAGTAATGCCCCCTGCACCATATTATACCACACACTGCAATGCCCTTGATACATTAAATCCCCCACACTACGGCAGGCAAGAGTCCCCATTTCACACATTACGGCAGGTGTCCCCATTTTACACATTGAGAGAGAGAATACTTACAGAGGCAATTACCGCTCTTCGGCCCGCCTCACCAGTCGCTCTTCGCGCCGGCCTTTCCCTCTACCTAACTTGAATCCCCCTCTGTACTCCGCTCGGGGGGGGGGGGGGGGGGGAGTTTCGCAGAGTGACGGGGTTGCATCGTGACGTAACGACGCAACTGCGTCATTCCGTGAAACTCCGCCCCCCGAGCGGGTTACTCGGGGAGAAATAGGAGGGGGAAGCAGGGAGCCACAGTTAGTACCGCGGCGGGCGCCCAGTGCGGTTGCACTGCTCGCCTGCCCCAAGAAACGGCCCTGCCACCAGTATATATATAGCAGTACGGTACAGTAGTCCACTGCTCTACCTCTGTGTCGTCAAGTATACTACAAAAGTTCAGTAAAATGACCCAAAAATCAAATTTAAAAGCGTCTGATGAGAAGCGTAAACTTGCCAATATGCCATTTACGACACGGA
The DNA here is from genome assembly GCF_028390025.1 of Pseudophryne corroboree. Lineage (NCBI taxonomy): Eukaryota > Metazoa > Chordata > Amphibia > Anura > Myobatrachidae > Pseudophryne > Pseudophryne corroboree. Next base: position 729,843,966 of record NC_086446.1, read on the forward strand.
GTGGCAAGGAACGGCTGAGGCCCTGGCCTATGTTCATGGCTATTGGTTCAGATTCACATGAGAATGGAAGCACTCATCCTCTCGCTAGAAAACTGCAGTGCCACTCCTAGATGGGCCAGGTGTTTGTGTCGGCCACTTGGGTCGCTTAGCTTAGTCACACAGCTACCTCATTGCACCTCTTTTTTTCTTAGCATCATGTGCTGTTTGGGGACTATTTTTTAAATCTGCCATCCTGTTTGACACTGCAGTGCCACTCCTAGATGGGCCAGGTGTTTGTGTCGGCCACTTGGGTTGCTTAGCTTAGCCATCCAGCGACCTTGGTGCACCTCTTTTTTTCTTTGCATCATGTGCTGTTTGGGGACTATTTTTTAAATCTGCCATCCTGTCTAAAGGTGGGTACACACTATTAGATATATCTGCAGATCAATTGATCTACAGATATATCTATGTACGGATCGGGCAGTGTGCTGTGCATACACACAGCCCGATCCGTCGTGGGACTGACGTCATGAACTGGGCGGGCGGGCGCTCGCGCCCGCCCAGTTCACCTGTCAATCACCGCCGGCCGCCGCAGCATGTGTACGGGCGGTCGGACGACCGCCCCGTACACACACAGCGACGGGCCAATATATCGTTAGATATATTGGCTGTCGGCTGTGCTGCGCAGCCGACGCGATACGTCTGTGAACGACGGAGTTCACAGACGTATCGCCCGTACACACTGGCCGACGGTCCCGCGATGTATCGGCCGTTCAAGAGAACGGCCGATACATTGACCAGTGTGTACGGGCCTTAACACTGCAGTGCCACTCCTAGATGGGCCAGGATTTTGTGTCGGCCACTTGGGTCGCTTAGCTTAGTCACACAGCTACCTCATTGCACCTCTTTTTTTCTTTGCATCATGTGCTGATTGGGGACTACTTTTTAAATCTGCCATCCTGTCTGACACTGCAGTGCCACTCCTAGATGGGCCAGGTGTTTGTGTCGGCCACTTGGGTCGCTTAGCTTAGCCATCCAGCGACCTCGGTGCAAATTTTAGGACTAAAAATAATATTGTGAGGTATGAAGTGTTCAGAATAGACTGGAAATGAGTGGAAATTATGGTTATTGGGGTTAATAATACTATGGGATCAAAATGACCCCCAAATTCTATGATTTAAGCAGTTTTTGAGTGTTTTTTGTAAAAAAAACACCCGAATCCGACAAAAAAGTTTCAGGGAGATTTTGCCAAAACACGTCCGAATCCAAAACACGGCCGCGGAACCGAATCCAAAACCAAAACACAAAACCCGAAAAATTTCTGGTGCACATCACTAATTATAACGTTGCATGGTGGACCCACACAATTCACTATCTATGTGTGCTCCTGACCTGCAACTCTCTTTATAAAGAAAACTATCCTGTTGTCCTTTCTACTATTAAAGCAGATTTGTTTCATTGGTGGGGTCATATAATCTCATGGTTTGGACACATTGCGGCCCCTTAAAATTAATCTCCTGCCAAGACTCCTCTACCTGTTGCAACCTTTACCTGCAAGGGTTCCTCACACTGTCCTGACACAGATCCATACCTGGTTTAGACAGTTTGTCTGGAGGGATAAATTGCCTAGAACTAGCTTCACTAATTTTGGTAGGGCCAGTGTCGGACTGGGGCATGTAGGGCCCACTGGGGAGATGCAGTGGTAGGGGCCCATGTTTAGAGGTGTGGCCAGTCTGCAGTGGGGAAGTGGCCTGCCACCTCATTGGTTTGACCAACGATTAAAGAGTGCAACGTCTGGGCCCTTTCATAAATTTATACAGTAAATTCAGCTGCTGCATGCATGATAATGTACCAGATTACATATCAGCAATGCACTGTAGAAAATACACTATAGTCCAGTATAAGGTAACATATGTATAATGTGTAATTCAAGTACACAGTTTGGAACCTGATTCTTAGAGCATTGGGTGGAGTGCAGTGGGGTGCACCGGTGGTTTCCCCTGTACCCCTGTGGGCCAGTCCAAGCCTGGGTAGAGCTATCACAAATGGTGGTCAAGGGTTCACAGATATTAAGCTGTATTATTTAGCTTCCCACCTTGGTTTATTTCCGCTAGTCGCCTATGTTGGATTGATTTGGAATCATTGAATTATTGGCTTCAATACCCTCACTTCTTGGCATCTCCCCTTGCTCTGACCTCTAGTCTACTCAACTTACCCAGTTGTTCACTTTACCAGTCTTGTTTGTGACCTCTGTACTAAGTGCTACAAACTATCTTGCAGCCGCTCTTCTCTCACTCCATTATGGCATAACCTCAATTTTCCTCTGGACTTGTCCCAGATTGCTAGGTCTTACATATCTAAATTGGTTAAGGAAAATTTCTATAAATTGTATTACCATTGGTACATGGTTCCCACTTGTCTTCATAGAATTTATAACTCTACCTCCCCCTTTGTTGGAGGGGATGTGGGAATCATGGTATCTTTATTCACATTTACTGGACCTGCCCAAAAATAGTTCTGTTCTGGAATATTCTCAACCCCTTATCTATCCTTTTAGCTCCTCAGTGACTCCTAATATCTTTATATTTTTAAGTAGAAGATGAATTGTTATACAGATTATACCAAGGGCCATAACTAGGGGAGGGGGAGCAGTGACACCACCCACGACACAGAGCCAAGGTGGGTAACACCTTTGCTCCCCTATGGCGTCAGTATATGGCTTGCCTGGAATGGCACCCTGCAGCCTAGACCACAGCCTCAGAGCCACACATATCGTCCTTAGGGCACACCAGGAGTTCAGCTCCTTCTTGGTCTGGCAGCCCCACTCCCTTGTCATGGCACCACATTCACAGGTTGATCGAACCTACAGTATCTCTTTACTTAAACCTCCCTTTGTTCAAACCTATCACTACCAAGGCAAAAAAAAATAATGAAGAGGTAGCTGTTATCGCGGCATCCCAATATTCAGAATCCCGACAGGGGAAGGTAAGTATACTTACCATCCTCCAATTGCCACCTAACCCTAACCTCCCTCCCTGCAGCCTAAACCTAACCCTCCCTCCTTTGCAGCCTAATCCTCCCCGGTGGTGCCTAAACCTAGTCCGTCCTACCGGAAGCCTAAACCTAAATTCCCCCCTGCAGCCGAACCCTAACCCTCCCTGGTGGTGCCAAAACCTAAGCTCCCCTTCCAGGCTCAGCCTAACCCTAACCCTCCCCCACAGCCTACACTCCCCCCAGCATTCCGAATAGTGTCAGTATTTTGAGTGCTGGGATACAGACCACTGGGTCCTGACCGGATCCCCTTAGAACACATATAAAGTTTACAACATTACCAGTACTAACCATTGTAATAAAATACTATACAGTCACATACTAGTAACTAAGGAGGACATGTATAAAGCCTTGGAGAGAGATAAAGTAAAGAGCGATGAAGTACCAACCAATCAGCTTCTGCCATTTTACAGGCCACGTATGAAAAGGGACAGGAGTTGATTGGTTGGTCTCTCTCCACTTTACCTCTCTCCCGTTTGAACTGCAATATTATAATCCTAGAGTAATGTGATAACATTTTCCATTTCGAAGACTTCTTCCAATCAAAAAATCAAGTTACACTGATGGACTCTAAAGCACGACAAATCCTATTTATGATAAGTGAATTTAAAATATATCAAGTACTTATCAATACATAGAAAAAAGTTTCTTAAATCATATTGTTTTATTTCTCCCTTTGGAACTTTAGCAAGCTTGTCCTAATTTAGTTTATACAGTTAAGTACATTAGTTTATATTATTCAGAGCTTTCTTTCTTCTGGTGGTAAGGTTAATGATGATAGACAAAGAAAATAAATATGATTGAGCGTAAGTTATTTAATATAGCTGTAATCATAACTAGTTATGTCTGCTGACACCCAGGACGGTCATTCATCCAACATTTGCATTTCCGTGGAGACTGTGTATACAGAGATGATTAGAAAATCTAGTCACACCAGTGCTGGCTCAAGTGTGTACTCTCTCAGGTGGACACAATTACTGCTATAAAATGAGTGCTCTCCCCTGGTTCCTCTATCATTTTCCAACACTGTGAACTGTATAAGCATGACCACATATTAGTACATATAAAAGACACATCAGCGGAGTCACCTGGGTTGTCTAATGCCCTCAACAAATAACGTCTAATGTGCAGAACAATAACCCAGGCACTCTCGGAAAAGTGGTAGTAAGTGCCGAGCTTGCCTAGCTGATTTGTCTGAGGGACAACATGGAGAAATGGATCCCTTACTGCTTGTAGATAAGCAGAACACAATGGTTTAATAGCCTATGATGGTGTGTCAGGTCATGTTCCTATATACAGTATGCCATCCGAATGTCATAAGTATGGGTTCTGTACACAATAAACCGTTACATCAGAGATTCGGAATACTTTGATTAATAATATGGACATGGCCAACATGTTGGCAGATAGCATATTGACATGGTCATCATGTTGAAAAACATAATTTCAACATACAGCATGTCTGCAATGTTGACATGTCGACAAGCAGTTCTCAGTCTTACTCAAACAGTAACCCTAACACTAATGTCAACATTTTCACTGTCAACAAGTCATAAATGATGTTTACATTTTGTCCATTTCAACATTTTCATATATCGACATGTTATATACTGCCATTATAACAGTGTAACATCATAACATTTGACATTTTGGTGTTGACATTAATGAATGCTAACATTTTTAATGTCAACAAAGTGAAAGCATACCATTGTATGTAAGTGATCCATATTTCATCGCAGGTGTCCTTGCAATAACTATACCTTCTTTCCATATAAACATAGAAACATAGAATTTGACGGCAGATAAGAACCACTTGGCCCATTTAGTCTGCCCCCTTTTTTTTATCCTTTAGGTAATCTCAACCCTATTTGATCCTTAGTTCTTTGTAAGTGTATCCTTATGCCTATTCCAAGCATGTTTAAATTGCTGTACTCTATTAGTCTCTACCACCTCTACTGTGAGGCTATTCCACTTCCCCACTACCCTTTCTGTAAAGTAATTTTTCCTGAAGTTTCCCTTGAACCTTCTTGCCTCCAGTGTCCGTGCATGTCCTCGTGTTCTAATACTTCTCTTCGTTTGAAAAATGTTTCCCTTCTGTACCTTGTTAAAACCCTTTGTATATTTAAAAGTTTCTATCATGTCCCCCCTTTTCCCTTCTCTGCTCCAAACTCCATGTTCTGACGCTATGGCATCCAATTACTTGCGATCTATTTTCAGACGATAAAAACAGCCCGATATTGCAATTTTTGAACAAAGGTTATTATCGTGGTATCCAATTAAAGGGCATTTTTTTTTTTCCATCATATGATTTTTATTTTATGTTAGAAACATATAAGTCAACTGTCGATATACAAACGGTAAACAAGAGATTGCAAAAACAGAGTGATCATTATAGAAACAAAACATGTAAATAAACTTCTTTGAGAGAACGGTAGAAAAGTGTGGTATGGTTGATAGAGAGAAGAACTGGAAGCCGAAGATTCCAGAGCTATGAGGGGAGGGAGAAAATGAGGGAATAGAACAGCGTCTTTAATGGGGCGTGAGTTCAGAGGATAGGAGGGAAAAAAAATGGAAGAGAGAGGAGAGGGAAGAGAAAGAGGAAAAGTAAAAAAAAAAAAACATTTATAGGGGGGGGGGGGAGGATATAGGAGGAGGGGTTGTGGTTACGAGGCGGGGTCTTTCATTAGTTAAGTCCTGGGAGGGGGCGGTCGTGAAGCCTGTACCATGGGAGCCAGGTGGAGTGGAACTTTTTGACTGTGTTATGGCGAAGGCTAGTAATGTATTCCATGTATTCCACAAACCAGATTCTGTTCGTGAGAGCCTGGTAGCTGGGGGTTTCGGGATTCTTCCAATTACTAGCAATTTGTTATTTTGCTGCGCAAGATATGAAGAGAACTAGGTTTTTAGATTCTTTGGAGATGTGATCGGGCGGAGAGCAGAGGAGGAGGTTCGCAGGCGATAAGGGCTCTGGCAAGTCAATTAGTCGTGATATAAGCTTGCGGACCTTTGTCCAGTATTGAACAATCACCGGGCAGGTCCACCAAATATGATAGAATGTGCCTACTTGGCCGCAGCTTCTCCAGCAAAGGTTGGAGGTGTCGGGGAATATCTTGTGTAGTCGGTCCGGTACCAGGTACCATCTAGTATATATTTTGTAAGAGTTTTCCCGTATGGCTACGCTGATGGAGCATTGTGAAATCGCGGTGCGGATTGTATCCCAACCCTCGTCCTCTAGGTGGCACCCCATGTCAGCCTCCCATGCTAGCTCATGTGGTTCGAGAGGTGGGGGTGTAGGGCTGAGGATAGTTTTGTAGAGGAGGGAGATGGTGCCTCTACTGGTGGGGTTGTAAATACAGAGTCTCTCAAGAGGTGTGGGGGTCGATAGAGGAAACTTTAACTGTAGAGAGGAAAGAAAGTGGCGAATTTGTAAGTATTGATAGAACAGTGAGTTCGGTAGGCTGTGCGCAGTTTGTAGGTCAGAAAATGATTTAATAGAGTGCGTCCCTGTGAAGTGGTGTATCCTGGTAACTCCCGCTGAGATCCAGGGTTGGGCCATTTCCCGAGAGAGTCCCGGGGGAAATGCTGGGTTGCTCCAGATGGGAGTCAGGGGGGAGGGGTGGTTTGTTAGTTTTAATTTTTTGTTCAAGTTTCGCCAATGTGTAAGTGTCAATTCTATTGCGGGGGAAGTGCGGTGGGATGGGGTGCGTATTTTACTAGAGAGCCAGGGCGAGTAAGAAATGGATGGGAGTCCCGATAAATCGCTCTCTAAATCAACCCATCTTTTAGTGTGTTCTGGGGCATGCCAGGCCACCAATTGGCTTAGTCTGGTCGAGTCATAATAGCGTTGGAGGATGGGAAGGCCCAGACCCCCGTTTTGAGAGTGTTTGGCCAAGATATCCCGCCAGATTCTAGGCTTTTTGTGGTTCCAGATAAATTTACAGAGGGAAGACTGGAGTTTGTTAAGAGTCTGGGAGGGCACGGAGATCGGGAGTGTTTGAAATAGGTAGAGAAGTTTGGGAAGGACATTCATTTTTATAGCATTGATTCGTCCCACCCAGGAGAGAAAGTAAGATTCCCATTGTTGGATATCAGTGAGGATTGACGTGATGAGAGGGGGGTAGTTAGCCTTGTAGAGAGAATTGTAAGATTTGGTGATGGAAATTCCGAGATATTTGAGGGAGCGTCTTCGCCAGGAAAAGTTAAAGTTCTGTTGCAGTTGTATCTTAGTTAGTTTGGGGATGTGCAAGGAGAGGGCTTCGGATTTGGTCTGATTAATTTTATAACCCGAGAGATTGCCATATGTGGCTAGTTCCTGGAAAAGGTTTGGGAGAGAAATAGTTGGGTTTGTCAGGGTCAGGAGGATGTCATCAGCAAAGAGGGAGATGGTGTACTGAGTATGGTTGACTTGGACTCCCGTGATGTCAGGGTTAGTCCGGATATGGCTTGCAAGGGGTACAATGATGAGTGCGAATATAAGGGGAGATAATGGGCATCCCTGTCGTGTTCCATTTGAAATTTTAAGGGGGTCCGAAAGTAGGCCATTGGAAAGAACCGAGGCCGAGGGGTTTTGGTATAGGGCATATATGGCTTGGAGAAATTTACCTTGAAGGCCAAAACGTTGTAGAGTCTGTTGCATGAAGGGCCAAGAAACTCTGTTGAAGGCCTTCTCTGCGTCTAGGGCAAGGGTCAGGGATGGGATCTTGTGGAGGTTTATGTGGTCGATGATATCCACGACACGTCTAGTGTTGTCGAGTGCCTGTCTAGATTGAACAAAGCCCACTTGGTCGGGGTGTATGAGCGAGGGGAGAATAGGATTAAGTCTATTAGCTAGTACTTTGGCAAAGATTTTCAGATCCGAGTTTAAAAGTGATATGGGTCTATAGTTAGAAATGAATTGGGGATCTTTATTGGGTTTTGGAATCACGGTAATGACGGCCTTGGTAGTGTGGGGGTGAAAGGAGGATCCATCTAAGATAAGGTTGAATAGTGACGTGAGGTGGGGGAGTAGTGCGGGTTGAAAAGTTTTATAATATGACATTGGGTAGCCATCCGGGCCCGGGGCCTTAGACGGTTTCTGACTACCGATGGCAAGGGTTAATTCCTCGGGGGTGATGGGTTTGTTCAGGGCCGCGGAGGTGGAGGCGTCGATACGAGGCAAATCTGTGGAGGCTAGGTAGTCTGCAACCGAGGGGTTGGTCGGGTTAATTGAGGAGGAAGTGTCTGGTAAGTTGTAGAGCTGCTCATAATATGTCCGAAAGAGAGAATTGATAGTCTTTGGGTTGTATTGGAGGGTGTTTTGTTCGTCTTTGATAGCCGGAATAGCAGTGTGCGCTTTCCGAGCCCTCAATCTGCCGGCCAATAGCGAATCGGCTTTATTACTTTTTTCGTTGAATTTTTGTTTCAGCCAGCGGAGTGAGTGCTCGGTTTTTTCGGCTAGCAGCGCGTTCAGAGTGGCCCTGGTGGAAGTGAGCTTTGAGTAGAGAGATTGCGAGGGTCGTTGCTTATGTAGTGTTTCTAAGTTGTGGACTTCTATTGTGAGGGATGATATTTTTTGTTTGCGATCTTTGTTCCTATGTGATGCGTAGTTAATGATGTGTCCCCTGATCACTGCTTTGTGGGCTTCCCAGATTAGTGGGGTGCAAATAGAGTCAGTCATGTTTAAGGAAAAATAGTCGGCTAAAGCTAGCTTGATCTTTTCCTGAAATTGAGGGATTTTTAAAAGCGTTTCGTTTAGTCTCCAATTGGGGCGAGTTGTCGGGGTGTCAAGGAAGTCAAAAGAGGCGGTGATAATGGAGTGGTCTGACCAAGGGTTAGTGAGGATAGAAGAGTCTAGTACGTGTTGGGAGAGCAGTGTGCCGCAGTAAAATAGATCAATGCGTGAGTATGATTAGTGCGGGGTTGAGAAGAAGGTATAGTCTCTGGCTGTTGGGTTGAGAGCTCGCCAAACGTCGAAGAGACCAGATTCGAGGATATATTTATTTAAAGAGCGCGAGGGAGAGTCTCGATGGGGGCGGGACTGGCCAGGAGATTTATCCAGATCGGTGTCTGGGACAGTGTTGAAGTCCCCGCCTAGTATTAAGTAACCTTTTCTGATTTTGTTCAGGTCTGAGAAAAAGGTGTTAAAAAAAGAGGATTGCCCGGAGTTGGGGGCATAGATAGTGGCGATCGTGCATTCTAGATGTCCGAGCGTGCCCGTCAGAATGATGTACCGTCCATCCGAGTCTGTGTGGGTCGAATGGAGTATGAATGGGATTTTGGAGTGGATCAAGACGGCCACCCCATTGTGTTTCGATTGACTTGAAGAGTAGAAGGCCGTTGGGTAGCGTTTAGTGGTTAGGGAAGGGTGCGAATGAGATTTGAAGTGGGTGTCTTGAATGAGCACAATTCCCGCTTTTAGGGTTTGAAGAGAGCGGAATAGGGATGAGCGTTTCTGGGGGGTATTGAGACCCTTGGTGTTCAAAGACGCCAGGAGTAGGGGCATTTTTTATGGCGTTGGGAGGGTGCGCAGAGGAGAAATGGGGGAGAAGGAGGGAGGCGTAGAAGGAGAGGAGGATGAGAAAATGAAACAATAGTGAGAAAGTAAGGGGAGATATAGGGAGAAAGAGGACGAGAAGGAAAAAAAAAAAAAAAAGGGGTGGGAGAGGTAGGGTGAGCCTGTGTAGGAGTTCCTTACGACCAGCGAGAAGGAACGGGCACAGAGAGTGGGATAAAAGGATCCAAAGTGGAGGAGCGTCGGGTAGCGATCGTGCTCCCTCCACGGAGGGGAAGAGGTGGGGGGGGGGGGCTAGATGCTTGAAAACAACAGTGTGGGCCTGTGTGGGCTTGTGTGGTAAGTACAGGGATTGAAGGAACACGTCCCTCCAGTGGTGGTCTGTGTGATAGAGGCAATAGTAGCTGAGAGGCGTAGGAGTCTTTGTGTGGGTGATGTGTGGTTGAAAGGTGACATGCAATGTCAAACAACAATGTCAAACAACAAGTACGATAATAGCAATGCAACATCAATACCAGCAAAACTGAAAAGTAGTTAGAATTTCGAACTGTACATCTTGGTTCCTATATGGGGATAGAGAGAGTATGTTAGGTATTAGTATGCTGCGTGAAGCATATATGTGGGCGGGCCCAGGGGGGTAGCTTAAACCGCAGAGCTTCAAGTAGCGGGGTTAGCAAGGTGGGCTGGAGAAAGGTAAGGGCAGACAATATACAGTCTGTTTATGGAACAATCAAGATGTGGAGCTAAAACAGGTAAGATAGTCTATAGGGGTATTGTAACAGAATAATGAACGAAGCATCCTTGTAGATATAGGTGCTGAGGTAATCAGGGTGGGTGAAGGTCAGAGCTGTGGTCTACAAGTGGGTCAGAGTCCTCCAGGTGTGAAAGGAAGTCATTTCCGTCTCTCGGGTCTTTAATGACGACTGTTTTTCCATTATACTCGACCAAGAGTTTGAAGGGGAAACCCCAACGGTAGCGGATACCACGTGTGCGGAGAGCTGATGTCAGATCTCTGAGTTCTCTCCTTTTAAGTATGGTGGAGGGGGCCAAGTCCTGAAAAAATTGCAATTTGACATCCTCAAACATTATATGTGGCTTGCCCCGGGTCGGGAGGAGGACCATCTCTTTATCCTTGAAGTTGAGGAAGCGCATGATGACGTCTCTCGGGGGCTCGCCATCTCGGGGTCTAGGGCGGAGGGCTCTGTGAGCTCTTTCCAGAGGCAGCTCCCGAGAAGCTGCACTTGGCAAAAGAGTGGAGAACAGCCTTTGGAGGTATGTTTCGAGGGCTGTCGGGAGAATGGACTCTGGAATGTTGCGGATCCTGAGGTTGTTTCTCCTTTCGCGATTTTCCAGGTCCTCGTTCTTGGATCGGAGCTCTGTTATATCTTGGATGAGATGGTCTATATCCCTGACCGTTTCTATGTGGTCTTTTTGTAGGACGTCTTGTCTGGCTTCCAGTTTGGAGGTTCTGGAGGATAAGGATGAGATGTCTGACCTAATAGAGGTAACTGCTCTGTCGAGCTTGGTTTCTAGTGATTCTTTGAAGTCCATTATGAGCGACTTCAGAGCCATGATATCCTCTTTGGTCGATGGGGCGGGCGAGGGTAGTGGGTCGTCTCCACTTGGAAAAGATAGGCTGGGAGAGGGAGGGCCAGAGGGTAGGGAGGGTATGTCGCCCTTGTCGGTTTTGGTGAAATGTTGGGAAATGTCTGTACCCGCACGTCTTCTTGTGTTCGGATTGGGTTTGGACATATTTGCACCTTGGTGAGTGAGTGTGGAGAAAAAGGGGGACCACACAGAGCGTTAAGGTATGAGGGTAGAGTAGGATTATTTAGTCGCCAGAGAGGGAACCACTGGAGGGCTGAGTTATGATGTGATCAGTGGAACATGAGACTTGGTGGGCGTCTTAGAGAGTTGAGGTATACTCAGACGGTGCCGTTTGTGAGTATGCTAGTCACCGCGGTAGGGGAGGTCCGAGGGCTGCAGGTAGGACGTCACATTCGCGGCGGCGGGTGATCGTTGGTAGATCATAGGTAGCGCTCCGGTGTCGCGTTGTGCGGTTGCGTAGTGTAGATAAGTAGGTGCGGCAATGATGGAATTAGGTACAGTGCAGGAGAGCGCGGCGATTCCGGTCGAGTGGGGTGATACGTCTAGTGTCCGGATGCCACCTAGGGGTGGGGGACTGGATGCAGGAGCGTAGTAGCAGCGATAGTTGCCCGGTGTAATGGACAACGGCCAGCGAGTCACCGTCGATCTCTTCTAGAAGCCCCTGGATTGATGATGGGGCGGGGAGATTTGTGACAGTCGCGGGTGACGCTCAGTGTCACTGGTGGTGAATGCGGGTGAGAAACAGTTCGGAGGTCACCAGGTCGCGGACAGGTCAGGTTGGACCAGCGGGCCTCGACTAGACATCTAACCTTTGGGGTAATGTAGGGAGGCCCAGTAGATCTCACGACTCTGCTGTCACTACACTGTAGGAAGTGGAAGCTGGGGAACTGGACTTGAAGTGGCGCCAATCCCAATATGGCCGCCGGAGGTGTCTCGTCCTGCGGGTCTTTGCTGTGTTCACGGCCACCGGAGCACAGGGTCAGCACAGGGAGGGGGGCCTTGGGGGTGTGGTGTCAGGCCCGGGGACCTCTGAAAATCGACCCGGCAACCGCTGCAGTGAAGGAGTGTTCGGCGGTGCCAACCGCAAGATGGCCGCCGCCGCTCGCAGCAGCCCTCACCTCAGATGGATTCAGCTTTCCACGGCTCCCGAGAGTGTCCGCAGGCAGCGCGGCGATGGCTCCCACAGCGGAGGGTATCAGGAGAGCAGGTGATCCGCGGCAGGAGGCGGGACGATTCGGGTCCAGCGGACGGGTCGCTTCGGCGGCCCGCCACAGAAATCGAGGCCCCGTCTTCACCACCGGAGGTAGGCCGCAATCTGCAGGGGGCAAAGCAGGGCCCCCCCGACTCCGCAGCACTCGGCTCTTGGTGCCGGACGGGTCAGCAACTCTGGGTGTATGGGTAGGGGCTGTCCAGGCGTGTTTAGGTTGGGCCAGGGCACGTTTTATGGAAGGTTTAGCCTGGTTCTCCACTGGAACACAGCTTTCCCTGTTGCCTGTTAGGCCACGCCCCCCCAATTAAAGGGCATTTTTATTGGCCAAAAACAGACCCATGATCGCGCAATAACACATGAGATCCAGGATAACTTCCCGATCCCATAGGTTATCGCGTCTCCGGTGGCCGCTTATAGCGGGTAATGCTTTGCATAATCCCTGATAAGTGCCGTCATCAGGGGGAGAAGCATGACACATCTGGCTAATTGCATAGCCAACAGCGAACTTATTAATAGCTGTAAATTACCACTGCTAATAGGATACCCCCCTATGTTATGGCAAATCTTAGCAAGCATTAAACAATTTACAAAGGCAATATACTGTAGGTACTAGGGACAATGCTGAATATGAATCTACTGAATTCAATTTATTGAAGTTTACTTCCTTGATGGTATGTTTTAAATGTCACTGATCTTATATGTTAACATGCATCATATATGTAAACATATTAGTAACGAGGGCATTTGTGGGGGAACTGTCAGGATCCTGGCAGTCACAATGCCGCCGCCGGAATCCATTCCCAACAGACGGTGAAATACTGCAACCGGAATACCGGGCCACAGGCTTTTCTACCTCCATGGATGTCCACGACACCCACAGAGGGAGAATAGATCCTGTGGCGAGCGCAGCAAGCCACCGTGCCCGCTGTGTGGTGAGCACAGCTAACCCACAAGGGGCTTTCTATCGCTCGCCCTGCTGCCGGCATACTGGTGGCCGGGATCATGACAGCCGGGATCCTGGCTATTGGTAAAACGTATGTATTCCCATTTGTGGTACCAAATAAATATACCAATGGTGGTTCTACGGCCTCTGTTTCTAATACCACTTACTTGCTCACCTCTTCACTCTTACCCGTCTTACAACTATACCTGTGCTACTGTATTCCCTTTGATTCTAATGCCATTGTCCTTGTTTTCAAAACCATAACCTTATTGCCTCTTTCATGCATCATCGTCATCTTCACTGATAACTGTGTCACACAACTACCTCTGTGCTGTTCTATGACCTCTACCCTAATACTATTGTCATTTGTTTGCACGGTCATAGTTTTATTGCCATTGCCTCCCATCACTACAGCCACTGACTTATCTGACATTGTCATACCCCTTTTCTGCCTCTTCTACCCTGCAGCTACTACTGCTGCTAGGGATTCTACATTCTCCTCCTGTTCTCTACCTAACCTACCTCATATCTCACAATCTTGTCCCTTCCTCTGATTCCTATCTCTCCTCTTACCTCTACATACAGTAGATGACACTGTTCATACCACTAGTCTTTTCCCTCTACATGTGCCAAATTTCCTCTTTGCATCTACACCTGGATATCCCAGCATTCTCATACTCAGCAAGTTCCACATTTCCCTCATAATCAATTGCAACTTTCAGATCTAGTCTCTCTCGCATTCATGTGGCCTCCTACTTCACAAGATAACCAAAATATGCCCCTTCCTCACTCCAGAAGTAGTTTTGGTTCACTTGCTCCTTATTTCCCACCTTGACAACCAGGGCTGTCTTAACAGCATTGGGTAAAGCAATGACCTGGGGACCCTACCCACCATTCATGAGAATAAATAGTAAATAAAAAATTATACCTCACCCATCCTGTGGTTTCGCACCATCTCTTTATTTGATTCCACACAGTGAATGGCTGTCAGCACTCTAATTGCTGAATACTGTAGATCCAGCCATCCGCCATTAGGCATGCTGACAGCCATTCACTATCTGGCTGCAGGCTGACGGTCAGGTAGAGAAAGATGCTCCTCGGCCCTCTGATTGTGGATTATACCAGTGGCTTAAGTACAGGGTGGTTTGACTGGAAAATATCCAGGAGTCCACAAGATGACAGTGGCCCACCCCAAAATCGGTCAGTAAATACAAATACTGTAGACTTATAAGTGATTTGGCAATTAATTTCTGTGTACACAGTACTATTAAGTTACTATTCAGTTCAATCAGAGTTGTGGCGCCTAATAAAATGATACAGTTGCCCCAGGGATCTGCAGCTCTGTGTGTATCACAGCCGCCGCTACAGTTGGGAAGCAGCAGCACTCAGCTACTCCTTCCTGTATAAGCCCGCCACAGACTCCTGTTTAACTAGCCAATGGGAATCTGGGGATGGGCTATACAGGAAGGAGAACTGAAGCTGAGTGCTGCGTCCCAAATGCAGCTGCGATGATGAAACACAGTGCTGCCGATCCCAGGGGTCAAATAGGAGGCCCGCCATGAGAGTTTGCCAGGGGCCTTCAAGGCTGGATTATACACAATCAGTGACTCCGGGTAGCATCCTCTAACTTCCTCCCTAGAATCACGGGGCCCTGGGCAGCTGCCCAGAGTACCCATGTGTTAAGATGGCTCTGTTGACAACTGTAAATGCCTCTCCATACCTTTCTACAAGCCATCCTCAATGCTTCAGCATGGCTAATGTTTCCCTCCTGCTACTCCTCATTCACTGCCCCACTCTCTAGAGCCCTTCACTGGCCATCAAATGTCTCATGCTGCATCATGTCCTTCATGGCCCTCACTGAACTTCACCACTATACATCTCTGGTCACAAGATACTCCCCAGCACTACTAATCCATCCACTCAAGACTCACCTCTTCATGCTTGTCTACTCTACCTGCACTTAGAGCCTCATAACCACTCCCTCTACTTACGCCATCCACCACATTCATTTGTACCATCTTTGTGCACATTAGGCGAGATGTAATAGCGTCCGAGATTGCCGGAGGTGCGGGATGCCGGCCAATCTCTGACTTTTTTTTTAAAGTAGCAGTCATTTACAAGGCAAAACCATGCCTTCTAAAATGACCGTCGCTTAAAAAAAAGTCCAAGATCGTCCTTCATCCCAAACCTCCGGCAATCTCGAATGCTATTACATCTCTCCTACTGTCTCCCATTACCTCCTCACTCTAGAACGTAAGCGCATATGAGCAGGACACGCTCTACCTTATGTCTCATTTCTGAGTGCTTCTGTATGACCCTGTTGTCATGCTGACTCACCCATTATCATACATATGGATTTATATCTGTTTCTGTGCTAGCTTCCGACTTCCCATGTAGGCCTCGTTATGCTTAAATGTTTATTATGTTTATCTGTTTTTATGTCTTGATATTATATCTGTTACTATGGCTTGGGTTTGTGTCAACATACCGATGCCGGAATCTCGGGGATTAGAATGCCGGCGGATAAGAATGCTCGCTGTGCTCACCACGCAGCGGGCTTGGTGGCTTGTTGCGCTCACCACAGGTTGTATTCCCACTCTATGGGTGTCGTGGACACCCATGAGTGGGAATAGTTCCTGTTGGTTTGCATGCCGACCGGCGGGATATTCGGGGTTCGGTATTGGGAGACTGCCGATCACATAACCGCATCCCGTTACCATACTGTATATATTGCATTCATATATGCCGTATCTGTATGGCTGTTTAGCATTGCAGTATTTGTGGCTCCTTAAAAATACAAACAAACCTATACAAAGTCAATCCCTTTACACAGTGGTGTCGAGAGATGAGGGGAGAGGGTTCAAATTACCTGGGCCCAGGTCTGTTGGAGGGGCCCAGTGAGGGTCCAGTAGGGGCCCAGGCCCCTCTCCCTTACCTAGAAGCAGCAGCTGCAGTTCTTTTCCTCAGCCCAGCACATGCTGCTGTGTGCTGGGCTGCAGTGTGGCCATGGAGGTGCATAAAATACTATTTTTTCCAGTATATTTTTCTAAGGGTACATGACCACGCCTACTGTGATTAGGTCACGCCCCTTGAAAAGTACCTGGGCCCATCCCGTCTCTCAACTGCCCTGCCTTTACACCATGGGTAGTGAAGTCCGAGTTACGTGGCTGTGCGGGATGCCGGCCGAACTGGGGCTTTTTTTTTCCTTAAAGGGGCAATCATTCACAAGACTAAACCATGCCTTGTAAATGATTGACCCTTTAAAAAAAAAATACGAGTTCGGCCAGAACACCACACGGCCGCTCAGCTCTGACTTTTGGGGGTAATTCAGACCTGATCGCTGCTGTGCGTTTTCACACAGCGGGCGATCAGGTCCAAACTGCGCATGTGTATACACTGCAGTGCGCAGGCGCATTGCACGGGTACAACGCGGATCGCCGCTCAGCGATGGGTTTGAGAAACGGATCCGTTCGCACGGGCCATAGCAAGGAGATTGATAGGAAGAAGGCGTTTGTGGGTGTCAACTGACCGTTTTCAGGGAGAGTCTGGAAAAACGCAGGCGTGTCCATGCGTTTGCAGGGAGGGTTCCTTATGTCAATTCCGGTCCCGGACAGGCTGATGTGATCGCAGCGGCTGAGTAAGTCCTGGGCTGCGCAGAGACTGCACAAAATCTGTTTGTACAGCTCTGCTACACATGCGATCGCACACTTACCCAGCTAAAATACACTCCCCCTGTAGGCGGCGACTATCTGATTGCAGCAGTGCAAAAATCGCTTGCTAGTGATCAGGTCTGAATTACCCCCTTTAGTACATCCCGGCCCATAAGTTAAATTCCCATCAGGACCACTTTTGACACCAGTGCAATAGAAATACAGAATTAAATGAAAGCAGCAGTCAGTCAAGTTTGTAGAAGCCGGTAGAGGGTGAAAGAGTACGTTCAGCAGGAATACAGTGACACTGAGATACAGGAGCTTTAAATGTCTTCTCCCTCATAACTAGATTATTCAGTACAATGTCATTTGTCGCCACTGACATTTTCTTTAAAGTCATAAAGGCCTATATAGTAATAAAAGGGCTCCGAATAAAATTAAGAATATCATGTATAAATTATCCTTAACCTTAGCTTCATTTGGACGGTGACTTTTTAGACCTGATCAATTTTCATGAAACTATTCACATAAAACTCTGAAAAAATATTTAATCCTTATCTCCCATAAAGATAGCGGCAAAGGGTTCAGCTTTTTGTTCATAATTAAGGATGACAATTCATGGCGGGGATTCAGTCATCCACCTGAAAGAATGGAGCCTTGTGTATGTATTTTTTAACCTTTTTAAAAAAATAAACAATTCTGCGATTGTTTGCTGGGAGATGAGTTTCCTGAATATGAGAGTTTTCATGGGGAAATTAATACCTGCTGTTTTTCACACTGTGATACTGTACACATTGTACAGAATCCAAGCGGCTATTTGCATTTTAGCACATGTATTTATCTATTTTATATCAGAGCGCTGTTAATAGTTATATAGCAGTATACCAGTGTTATTGTATTCATATACTGTATTAACTAAGTAACAACAGACTAATGGGGACATTTACTAAGCAGTGATAAGAGCGGAGAAGTGAGCCAGTAGAGAAGTGCCCATGGCAACCAATCAGCACTGAAGTAATATCTATAATTTGCATATTCTAACATTATACAGAGCTGCTGATTGGTTGATGGGGCAACTTCTCCACTAGCTCACTTCTCTGCTCTTATCACTGCTTAGTAAATGTCCCCCTAAGGGCCTAATTCAGACCTGATCGCTCCTCTGCGATTTTACAGAGGGCTGCGATCAGATAGCCACCGCCCATAGAGAGTGAAAACCCGCCCCGTGCAAGTGTGTGAATGCATGTGTACGCCTTTGTCAGACAGCGGACATTTGCAAATCTGTTCGCAACTCACTCACTATCGAATGGTTTCTGCACTTTGTGCAGTGTGTGCGCAGCTCAGGACTTACTCCTACAGTGCGATACAAACAGGCTGATTGGAGCGGAGGTGACGTCACACACCCTCCCTGAAAATACTTGGGAACGCCTGCGTTTCTCCTGACACTCCCAGAAAACGGCCAGTTACCACCCCAAACGTCCGCTTCCTGTCAATCAGCATTGTTACGTCGCAGCACTTAGGTCGTGGGTCTGATTTTGACCCAGGCTCTGATCTGTGTGGAGTTTGTATGTTTGCCATGTTCACACAGTAAGTCTAGCAGTGGGTTAGTTTACCTCTCACTAAGCAGTCCGTAGTGTGATTCTGTGTTTATGCGCCTGTGCTTGAGCCATTTGAATAAGATTCAGGGTATAGGGACAAATGTACGTGAATTACATAAGGAGAGTGCCTGGCTAGGCAGGAAATCTAATCTATATAAGAGTCTTACATTTTTGTGATTGGTTGAAGATGTCTTTGTTGCTAGGCAGATCAGAGTTTTGAGTGAGTTGTAATTGGTTAGGGCCAGCCTATCGGTGAGTGTAGGGGAGGTGATTTAGTGCATGAAGGGTAGAAACTTCCAGATTTGCTTCCTTTTGTCGGTTGGAAGTGATAAGTGCAGGCTGTATTATTGCTGTCTCTCTCACTCTTTCTACCCCTGGAGATTTCTTGCGCTGATTTTTTCTCTATTCCCTTCTTTTCAGTTATTCTTTATTCCCTATTTCTTTATCTATCCCTTTCCTATCTACTTTCTTTTTATACTTTTGTACAGTTTTAAATTATTTGTTGCCCCCCCCCTGCTGCCTTCTCTTGACCCCTCCCCCCCCTGCCATTCCAAATTGCCCAGCTCGTGTGTCCTGTGCAGCATGCCCAGGCCCAAGCGCTCTGCTCCCCGTCCCCAGCGTCTGGTGGACTCAACTCCCCCGCCGGGGGCTGTGCACCTCCGCCGCCCTGCTGCTCTCCCTGCCAGTCCCGCTCTCAGCTCCGGAGCGGGAGACGCGACGGTGCATGATCCGTCAGCGCCTCCCATCTCCGTGCACACTGCAGCGCCCGGCGGCTTCGTGCGTCCCGCGGTCAGCGGGTCTGGCATGGCGGCCGCTGGCGCTGGGAGGCTGATGTCTCGCGGCGGGGATTCGTCACCCCCGCCCGCGAGTGTCCCTGTGCCTTCAGCACCGGCCGGCCGCGTCTCTCCCGCGATCAGCGGGTATGGGACGTCGGTCACCGGTGCTGCTGCGGGCTACATGCACGGCGAGGATTCGGTACTCCAGGCCGCGCTGGTTTCAATTATAGGGGTGGGTGTGGGCGCGGCTACCCCGGGACATAGCAGGCCCCCCGCGGGTCCCGCGCCTGGTGCTATTGTGGCCCCTGATGCCCCCCAGGCTGCTGGTGGGCATCACAGGGCCCCAGTGGCCGGGGGTGTCAGCGGGCATTTGAATGATCTAGCTGGGGGGAGTACTGTGCTCCGAGGGCAGGCTCCCCCCCACGGCGGCCATTTTGGTGCCTGGCTGCAGCTCCCATGAACCTCAGCAAGCTGCTAGTGCTATGCTGGGTGGGGAGGAGCAGCCATCTGCTGGACACTTGGAGGTACTGCGGGCCTTTTCTGTACAAGGCTCCGCAGCAGCCTCTGTGTCTTTTCCAGGCCAACCTGCGTCCTTTACAGCTTTCAGGTCCGTGGCGGAGGATAGTTTTACTACAGGCACCCTTGGCTTGCCGGCATTCTCCTCCCCCAGCGGTATGGGCCTACCTTATTTGCAATTTCCGTTTGCCCCAGCGGTTTCTCAAAATTTTCCCCCACTAGTTTCCACCCCACAGGTGGTCCAGTCAGTCTGGTCCTCTGGGATGGGGCAAGCTCTCGGCCACCCCCCTAATGTTTCTTCTTTCGGGGGAGGGTTCCAGTCCACTTCCCTTCCGGCGCCACCCCTCCATCAGTTTCCGTACTGTCAACCACCTTTTTCCCCGGCGCAGCCGGGGCCCTACGGGTATCCTTGGCAGGGCTGTTTTGGGTCCCCGGAATGGTCACTTTCCCAGCGTTAGCCAGGCAGGTATCGTGCCTCCATACCTTCCCCTATCCCATGCGCCGCCAGCTCAGGCGGTACCGTCCGTATCAGGTACACCGTTACCTTTGGGGGCCCCAGGCGGGGAAGCGCCACGCCCTCTCCCCGGTCCATTGGTTGGTTTGGCTGATGTTCCTGGTAACTTAATACCGCTTGTTTCTGTTCCCGAGGTCAGTGCAGACAGCTCTTCGGCCCCTCAGGTTGCTCCGGTGCAGGACGGATCCGGGAGGCGCGGAGACGCGGACCCATCTCCGGCAGATGCCAGTACTTCGTTTCCTGGTCTCTCGCAGGTGGCTGAGATGGCCGACCCCCCTGGCCCTTCAGGTTCTGGTGAGCATGATGTTGTGGCTGATTCATCTGTTGTGTCATCATCTGAATCCTCTGGTAGCAGCGAGGGGTCTGATTCGCCCAAACGCCCGCGCAAGCTTGCGAAATTAGTTGCGCGCGAGGTCGCCAAGGTGGTGGGCAAGGATAAGGTGCCGAAAAAGGCGGCGGCACCTGACGAGCTGCCGTTGTTTTCGGACATGGTGCGCTGCGCCAACACTGCTGTTACTCGGGGGTTACGGAAGAGGATGAAGGAGAAAATAGTTAAAGGGAAATTTGTCGACCTGTTCACCCTCACGGACGACACGAGGAAGGACTTAGAAAAGGCTAAGAAGGCGGGGGGTGTCGGTGAAAATGCTTTCTGGAGTTTTCATCACTGGTTGAGAGGTTTCTTAGTCTTTTCTGCTGTTTACCTGAAAACTCGCCCCGACGAACATCTGAATGTGGTGAAATACATGTTTTTGATTAACGAGATGTTCTTAAAGTACAAAGGTTCCGTCTGGAGGGATTATGATGAAAAATTCCTTAAAAATCAGGATGGCAATCCGACGTTACCTTTGGGTTTTAAGGATGACGAGGTTTGGATGGAGGTTTCCAACCAAGGGGGTAGTACGGTTGAGGGGCAGACCAAAAGGAAGTTTTCGGGGGCTAAGAATGTCCCCGGGACAGCAGCGAAGGGCAAGTGTTTCGCGTTTAACGACTCTAAATGCACTAGGGGTGTGGCCTGTCGTTTTCATCACTCCTGCTGCATCTGTGGAGCCAATCACCCTGCCAAGGATTGTAAGTCCGGAGGCGGGGTTAAGCAGGCTGACCAGGGTGCTGCCGGCAGTGCGAAATAGGGCACCCTCACCTATAGTTGGACCGGAGTTGGCTAAATGGTTGCACCATTACCCCAAGAAGGCGGATGCCGAGTTCTTGTTAGCCGGGTTTAGTTGCGGTTTTCGGTTGCCCATTTCGGAATCAGTTCAGGTCGTGTCTCGCAGGAATTTGAAGTCGGCAAGGGAGTTTCCCCATGTGGTCAGGCAGAAGGTGGAGGCGGAGGTGAAGTTAGGTCGCATGTGCGGCCCTTTCACATGTGAGCCTCTGCCCAGGTTATGCGTATCGCCCTCGGGGGTAGTTCCCAAGAAGGCACCAAGCAAATTCCGCTTGATCCAGCATTTGTCCTACCCACATGGGGGCTCCATTAATGACGCCATTCCTGAGGAGTTTTGCACGGTCAGGTATCAGTTGTTTGATGAGGCACTTGAGTTGATTCGGGGTTTTGGGCCCGCAGCACTGTTGGCCAAGTTAGATGTTGAGTCCGCTTTTCTTCTTCCCCTTCACCCCAACTCTTTCAGGTTCATGGGTTTTCGGTTAGGCGGTTTTTTCTATGTGGACAAATGTTTGCCGATGGGTTGCTCTGTCTCTTGCGCCTATTTAGAGAAATTCAGCTCGTTCCTGCATTGGTGCATTTCTGCGGGAACTGGGCACATTGGGATCGCCCACTATCTCGATGACTTTCTTTTTGTAGGCCCAGGAGACAGCAGCATTTGCCAGGAGCTCCTTTTTTCGGCGGTCGCCTTGTTCAGGGTTCTGGGAGTGCCTGTTGCCCACGATAAGATGGAAGGACCCACGTGTTGCCTTCCATATCTGGGTATCGAGGTTGACACTAGCGCGGGTTGTTGTCGCGACAGATCGAGGACTGCTTGAGTAAGCGTAGAGTTAGACTTCGTCAGGTGCAGTCTCTTTTAGGCTCCTTTAATTTTGCTTGCCGGGTCATTCCCATGGAGAGGGTTTTTTGCCGTAAGCTCGAGAGGGCCACGGCTGGAGTGACTGGGCCGCATCACACCTGTCTGTCTCGTGAGATTAAGGACGACCTTAGAACTTGGTCCACCTTTTTGGTTACCTTTAATTCAGAATTGTTGGGACCCCTCCGGCCCGTCGCTAATTCTTCCCTGGAGCTGTTCACAGATGCTGCAGTTTCTACGGGTTTTGCTGCTTTTTTCCAAGGCGAGTGGCGTGTTTCGGCCTGGCCCCAGTCTTGGGTATCTCGTGGTTTTACTGCTAACCTACTTTTATTGGAGCTGTTTCCGATAATTGTGGCGGTGGAGTTGTGGGCCTCCTCGTTGGCGAACCGGACGATCGTCTTTTGGTGCGACAATTTGGGGGTGGTGCAGGCGGTAAACAATCAACGTGCATCCCCGCCACAGGCTTTGCGGCTGTAGAGATTTTTGGTGTTACAATGTCTACGTTTTAACATCAATTTCACGGCGAAGCACGTGCCTGGGGTCGAGAACAGCATCACTGATGCGCTGTCGCGTTTTGACTTTGCCAGGTTTCGCATGTTGGCCCCCCGGGGCGGAGGCCCTAGGCTTGACATGTCCAACTTCTGTTTGGCAGATTATGGAACTGGCGTAGCCGGCTTGGCGCTGAATTCCTTGGCTCCTTTGACCCGTCGGGCATATGCTGCGGCTTGGCGTGAGTGGCAGGCGCACCAGCTTAGGTGTGGGGCCGGGGGTAAGTCAGAGGAGGATGTTTTGTTGGCCTTTGTATGGGAGTGTTACCAGAGTGGTAAGTCCAAGGCATCCATGTCCGCGGCTTTGGCGGGAATTTCGTTCCATGTTTGGTTGCAGCAGGGGACGGACCCCACCAGGTTGTTTACTTTATCCAAGGCCCTCAGGGGTTGGGCAAGGTTAAGTCCATCCCAGCCAGATACGCGCAGACCTATTGACACGCAGTTGTTGCACGAACTTACGGCGATTCTGCCGGCGGTGACTGATTCCGCATTTGAGGCGTCCCTTTTCTGTGCAGCCTTTTCCTTCTCATTTTTTGGGGCTTTTCGGGTTGGCCGCTAATGAACGGTCCACTGATACAGGTATGCTTTTCAGGGACCTGGTGCTCAAGGACGGTGTCGTTATGTGTAGGTTACCCCGTTTCCAAAACCGACCAGCTGGGTCGAGGACGCTGGGTGACTTTGAAGGCTCAGGAGGATGACGACTTGTGCCCTGTACTGCTTGCGCAAATTTATTTGCCTTTACGGCCTACTTGTGGTGCTCAAGTACTGCTGCACGGGGATGCATTGCCTCTTACTCGGTTTCAGTTTGCCGCTGTGTTGAAGCGCTGTTTGGCCGCCCTGGGGCTTAATAGCGCTGAATATGGGACGCATTCCTTCCGCATCGGTGCGGCAACTTGCGTTGCGGCACGCGGCCTTCCACCGTCAGCCATTCAGGAAATGGGTCGATGGAAGTCTGCCGCGTTTAAGTCTTATATTAGATTGGATAAGGTTTAATGTTGCGCTACTTGCGCTAACCCAAAAACGTTGTTTACCTGCCAATTTTGGAATGGTTAGCATTCCACAATTGGAGGTGTGAAGGGATTTTTTAAATGTTTCCTCCGAGGGGGCCTAATTACAATTGGCTGACACTTCAGGTCCACGGGAGTTTTTTTAAGTTTTCCCCTTCAATTGGGTTTTTTGTTACTAACTGTTCGGTTTGGTCTAACTTTTCTACTTCCCCGTTTTATGGGCACTGCCTGACAGCTAGGTTACTTTTTTCTTTTACAGTGTCCACTGATTCCACAGAACAGATTTGGGTAGTTGGCGATTCTTACGTGTTTTGGGCCGAGCGTCATCCCCTTGCTGATAGGTCGTCTGAGTTGTTAGATGGTCGCAGAGTGCGATGGTTAGGTGTGAGAGGTCTCAGGTGGTCTGGACTTTTGGATCTGTTGTTTCAGCAGGAGCAGCGTTGGGGGCGTCCCCAATGGTTGCTGCTGCACCTGGGTGGTAACGATGTGGGTCACCTTAAGAGTATAGATCTTATCCT
Source organism: Pseudophryne corroboree (assembly GCF_028390025.1). Classification (NCBI taxonomy): domain Eukaryota; kingdom Metazoa; phylum Chordata; class Amphibia; order Anura; family Myobatrachidae; genus Pseudophryne; species Pseudophryne corroboree. Next base: position 729,868,386 of record NC_086446.1, read on the forward strand.
TCGGATTCAGGCGGATTTGGGCGAACTTAGCTTGCTTTGGCCTGGTGTACGCTTGGTTTGGTCTGACATTATTCCTCGGTTTGTCTGGAGGGGATCCCGGAACGTCACAGTGCTTGTCAGGGCTAGGAAGAAGATTAACTTTGCTGTGTCGAAGTTTGTGTTGGCTGCTGGCGGTATGGCAGTTAGACATCCGCTATTGGTGCTCCAAAGTCCCTTTTATTTTAGGAAGGATGGTGTACATCTCTCCCATCTTGGGATTGGAGTTTTTCTGAGGGCTCTGTTTTCTTGTCTGGATTAGTTTGTTATCTTTGTAGTTAGGGATGGGAGTTGTTTTGACGGGTCTTTTGTTCTTGTTTGGTTAGTTGGTTCTGGTTGGATTTCATTCGTATTGGGTTGGCGGGCTGCGTTTATCTGAAACTGGCAGTGGCGGGAAGGCGCTACTGGTCAGCGGTCACTTGTAGCATAAGTGGTGTTGTGGGGCACTTACCCCTTTTGAAGGACAGCGAGTGTGTCCTGCCCTTGTGGGGGGGCAAGGGGCGCTTCCTCGGGGAGCGTCCTCACTCTGCTATAGGAAGGGGTGGTGAGACCTTCGCAACACAGGTTATGCTGCTATATATAGATGGGGCATTTCAGTCGCACCCATGACAGTTGGGGCGTTTAGTCACCACCATTTTCTAAGATCGTGACTAGAGCTGGTTAGTGGTAGCGTCTTCCTGGCCACCCACTACGAGTGAGGTCATTCCAATTAATAAATTCAATGACCATTTAATCCAACGCAGTTGTGTCCGTGTCTTTATTTTAGTTGATAAGCTAGCTTAAACTTTATAGTTAATGTCAAGCACAATAAATTAATAGACTGCTTATATTCTGGTTTGTTCAGCACTGTGAAATGTGTTGTTATTGTATAAATAGAACTATAGTCATAACTTATATTTTATATACCAAGTGCAAAACAATAGACACTTTTGCTATTAAAAAGCATAGTTGTGACTTGTGAGGACTATCTTAGGACTTTCAATTTTAACCATAGACCGTAGAGTGTAAAGGAGATTTAGAAGTATAACAATACCAATACCTTGCAAACAGTTTTATTATTAATCCAATCCAACCACTGTTTTGCATAGCCACACCCACTTTTTCCTCTTCTTGTTTTTGCCTCATGCCTCTTGGCTCCTCCTCCAAACCTGATGTCCCATGCAAACCTTGGTCTTGATTCAAAGGGCAGCACGGATGATGTAATGGTTAGCATTACTGCCTCACAGCACTGAGATCATTGGTTCGATTCACACCATGACCCTAACTGTGTGGAGTTTGTATATTGCCCCCGTGTTTGCATGGGTTTCCTCCGGGTACTCTGGTTTTCTCCCACAATCCAAAAATATACTGATAGGTTAATTGGCTCCCAACAAAATTAACCCTAGCATGAATGTGTCTGTGTGTGTGTGTGTACATATGTGTTGTAGGGAAAATAGATTGTAAGCTCCACTGGGGCAGGGACTGAAGTGAATGTCCAAATATTCTCTGTAAAGCGCTGTGGAATATGTGTGCGCTATATAAATAACTGGTAGTAATAATAATAATAATAATAATACTATCAGATCACGTGTGGCTGCAATTTCTCCCAGGTTCTCAAGTGCGAATATATGCAAATACAAGTATAAGCATTCCCCTTGTGCACTATAATGTGGTCTAGTTCACAAACCCTGTGACACCCACTTTGCATATCTGAGCAATGCTCTGGTGGATCCGATGTTTCCGCCATCGATGCACCATTGGTCGCAATATCTACTCCTCGAGCTGCGTGGCACACAGCCTCCCTTGTAACTTTGATAAGATAGTGCCACTGTGGCTGCGTTGCTACGTAGCCCGCCCATGACCCTCCTATAAGTTGCCCTTGACACCTCCTCTCTCTGCAAAGACTTTAGCTCACCTCTCGGTATCCAACCTGAACTGCCCATTAATGGCAAAAGTCATGCCCAGTAATTGTGTTGTTGGTGCAAATGCATACCCCATTGCACTCTGTCTCACACGTGTGCAGTAAGATGTTCTTCTTTGCTGCACAGTTTACCGATTATCGCTCCCAACGCGCGTTCTCTCAACTGCCTCCGCCTCTTACTCAGGCCCCTTGATACCTTTTACATTTGCCCTTCATGGCGATCGGAAATGGCCTATTCCCATCACAGCTTAGCTTACAGTGTGCCTTGGTGTTTTTCTTTTTATCTGAGCTAAAAGCTGAAATAGTTTTACTGTATTGCTGCACGGTTAGTGTATCGCCTGGGTTCTTTGCTGCTATTGCACCATAGCTGCTATTCATCACTGTTGCCTGGCCCATTTAAATTCAAATACCTTTAAATCATTATCAATGGACGGACTGAATGATCAATTACCAGTGGACTCTTATGAAGGAACTACAAACAAAAGAAAAATGTGTTGTTAATGATGACTGCTGTATATAGCAAATTGCAAATAAACATGCAAGTAATTAACATTTTTATTAGAAAAATGACTTATGCTTGTTAAATTAACATGCATAGAGATTTCATTAATATGCATCACAACTTATCAGAATATAAAGCTATCATCAGTGCAAACATATGTTCGTACACATGGGCTCATTGTATTCATGTATCCATACACAAGGACTCTAAATGCAAATTTGTCATTGATTTAGAATCCGCAAATTGCAAAAGGGAAACAAATCTTTGAAATGAGCTAAGTTTGATGTTGGATACGTCGTCCGTCCCTAGGTAAGTTGATTCATCATCTGTTGAGTATTTGCTGTTCTGTTGATTAACGGGGAGAAAGGGGGGGGGGACAGGTGGGGGGGGGAGCAAAAAAAAAGTTTGGATAATTTAAGAAGTGACAACATATAAAATTAAATGCCACTTCAAGATTTAGGTGTTATATTGTGTGTGTACATTTTTTTTTAATCCTAAGGGCTTAAAATATATTACATAAAACAGCATGCCCGCAGCTGAATTACTTTCGGAAGCAGGCAAGTAACTTACATAGGAAATGAATGGAAATGGGAAATAGAGTATAATTACGTGGTCTCGTTTCAAATATGACTGGCTTCAAAACATTTAATTTAAGCCAAGCCTAATTTGGCCGTTTTGGGCCTTGTGCCAAGTGTGGATGCAGTATGTAATAACACTGTATGTGGTTGCGTTACTGTGAATTAACTGCAGAAAGAGTTGAAAGAGAGTATTCGTCATTGGGGAGATTTCAGCAAAATTATTTCACTACAGATGTGGCCATGAGGGTTCTACTTCTGAGATCAAGATCTTAAAAATCTATTAGTACTTAGCAATGGGGATCATCAATGCACTTTTAGGTTTGTGGGGGGGCTGCCCAGTCAATATATATATATATATATATATATATATATATATATACACTGCTCAAAAAAATAAAGGGAACACTAAAATAACACATCCTAGATCTGAATGAATGAAATATTCTTACTAAATACTTTGTTCTTTACATAGTTGAATGTGCTGACAACAAAATCACACAAAAATTATCAATGGAAATCAAATTTATTAACCCATGGAGGTCTGGATTTGGAGTCACCCTCAAAATTAAAGTGGAAAAACACACGACAGGCTGATCCAACTTTGATGTAATGTCCTTAAAACAAGTCAAAATGAGGCTCAGTAGTGTCTGTGGCCTCCTCGTGGCTGTATGACCTCCCTACAACGCCTGGGCATGCTCCTGATGAGGTGGCGGATGGTCTCATGAGGGATCTCCTCCCAGACCTGGACTAAAGCATCCGCCAACTCCTGGACAGTCTGTGGTGCAACGTGACATTGGTGGATGGAGCGAGACATGATGTTCCAGATGTGCTCAATTGGATTCAGGTTTGGGGAACGGGCGGGCCAGTCCATAGCATCAATGCCTTCGTCTTGCAGGAACTGCTGATACATTCCAGCCACATGAGGTCTAGCATTGTCTTGCATTAGAAGGAACCAACCGCACCAGCATATGGTCTCACAAGGGGTCTGAGGATCTCATCTCGGTACCTAATGGCAGTCAGGCTACCTCTGGCGAGCACATGGAGGGCTGTGCGGCCCCACAAAGAATGCCACCCCACACCATTACTGACCCACTGCCAAAACGGTCATGCTGGAGGATGTTGCAGGCAGCAGAACGTTCTCCTTGGCGTCTCCAGACTCTGTCACGTCTGTCACATGTGCTCAGTGAGAACCTGCTTTCATCTGTGAAGAGCACAGGGCACCAGTGGCGAATTTGCCAATCTTGGTGTTCTCTGGCAAATGCCCAACGTCCTGCACGGTGTTGGGCTGTAAGCACAACCCCTACCTGTGGGCGTCGGGCCCTCATACCACCCTCATGGAGTTTGTTTCTCATCGTTTGAGTAGACACATGCACATTTGTGGCTTGCTGGAGGTAATTTTGCAGGGCTCTGGCAGTGCTCCTCCTGTTCCTCCTTGCACAAAGGCGGAGGTAGCGGTCCTGCTGCTGGGTTGTTGCCCTCCTACGGCCTCCTCCACATCTCCTGATGTACTGGCCTGTCTCCTGGTAGCGCCTCCATGCTCTGGACACTACGCTGACAGACACAGCAAACCTTCTTGCCACAGCTCGCATTGATGTGCCATCCTGGATGAGCTGCACTACCTGAGCCACTTGTGTGGGTTGTAGGCAGATCATACAGGCACTTGGAGGCCACACACACTACTGAGCCTCATTTTGATTTCTTTTAAGGACATTACATCAAAGTTGGATCAGCCTGTAGTGTGTTTTTCCACTTTAATTTTGAGGGTGACTCCAAATCCAGACCTCCATGGGTTAATAAATTTGATTTCCATTGATATTTTTTGTGTGATTTTATTGTCAGCACATTCAACTATGTAAAGAACAAAGTATTTAATAAGAATATTTCATTCATTCAGATCTAGGATGCGTTATTTTAGTGTTCCCTTTATTTTTTTGAGCAGTGTATATATATATATATATATATATATATATATATATATATTTTTTTTTTTTTTTTTTTTTTATTGCTACATGTTTTTAATAATTTTGGGAATGAACCAGCAAAACCTCTTGGGATGCCGGCAGTCAGAATACCGACAGCGGCCTCCCCATGCTCAGGATCCCGACACCTAGTAGGTAAGTATGGTAATCCTAATTACTTACCTCCCTAACCCTCTTTACCAGCAGCCTGACCCTAGCCCTCCCCCTCGCAGCATAACTCTAAACCTCCCTGGTGGTGCCTAAACCCCCCCCCTCCCCCACAGCCTAAGCCTAACACTCTCTGGTGGTGCCTAACCTTAACCACCCATCCCCCCTCGTAGCCTAACCCTAAACCTCCCCATGAAACCTAAACTCACCACCCCTGCGGCTAATCTCTCTGCAGTCCCAGCACACCGACATTCGGGATCCCGGTGTAGGCATTGCGAAACATGTTGGGATCCCGACGTCGGTATTTGGAGCAGTGTCAGGATTCCAGCGTTGGAGGAGGGGGGCTGCCACTGGTCGTGCTGCTGGGTCCCTCTTGCTTGGTCCCTGCCACCGGGTACCTTGTCCCCGCTACTGGCTGGGTCCCGGCATCTGTAAAATGTTGTTTACAGATGCCGGGACCGTCTCATGCACAGTAGTGGTGACGGTACTGCGCATGCGCAAATCCCCGGATTCTAAGGACTACAATGGCTGCAGTCTGTAGAAGTTGGCTAAGGCTGCCCGAATGGCAGAGAGTGGCTTCCTACGGGTAGCCAACTCCTTGCTAATTGCCGCCCGGTCCCAATGGGACTACCTGTAGTGTCTCTGACTGGCAGATAGGACTTCCAATAGGAAGTCACTGCCAGTCTCAGTGAAGCCAGTGCAGTCTCACGGACTGCATCTGCCTTTACAGACTCTGGGCCTAATTCAGATCTGATCGTAGATGTGCTAAATTTAGAACATCTATGATAATTTACTGTGACATGCGGGGGGACGCCCAGCACAGGGCTAGTCCACCCCGCATGTCAGGCCCTACCCCCTCGCACAGCTGCAAAAGCATCATACAGCGGCGATACTTTTGCACTTGGCTAGTAACTCCCTGCAAGCACAGATCTTGTTCACTGGCAGGCCTGGGTCGCAGTGGCTGCGTGTGACGTCACGCAGCCGCCGCGGCCTGCCCCCCCAATGGTCCGGACACGCCTGTGTTGTCCGGACCGCGCCCCACCAACGGCGCTCTAACGCCAAACGCGCCCCCTCCCGCCCCGCAACCGCTTCTGCCTGTCAATCAGGCAGAGGCGATCGCAGCCCAAAGATGCTGTTAGCATCTCACTGGACTCCCGGGGTGCGCACCCCACATAGGGATTCAGACTGCGATTACTGCCGCTGCAGCGATCCAGTCCGAATTACCCCCTCTGTTCTGAAGTGGCAGATTTTACCCAGCGGGGCTGTATTCCTGCAGCCCATAGGCAAAATCCGCCACTGATCCTGACTGGATCCCATGATTCCCTGCTGTCTAGTGCATAGTAAACTGGCTAGTTTTGCCAGGTCACTTTTCTATCCTGGAAACGTTAAGTTGTTGTTGTTAGTTAAGGGCACAAAGGCTCAGAGGAAGATTGTTCAGAAACATTAGCGGTTACTGTGATTATTGCTTTAGCATGGTAAATAGAGCCGTAATTTTCAGTAATCCGACAGTGAAAAATTATGGAGCAGATGGGAATTAGAGATAACAAACGCTGGTATATTTACATTTTGCAGAGGTAAAAATGATATGCGTGTTTTGTCCCCTCCATGGTTGAATGTCCCTGTTAGAATCTGGCTGCTATATCGTGCGCTCTCCAAAGGCCTGATTCAGAGATATCAGCTATTCCGATATATACGCCATTGTGTTTAGTGCTGCGCATGGGTCTCAGCTGCACAGCGCCTGCGTCCCGATGCCTCTTTGATGTTGCTCGGAGAGAGAATTTTTGGATACAGATTAATTGACAGTTTGGGACAGCGGAGGTGGTTAGAAAAAATTACTAAAATGCAATGATAAATATATTTGTATTTACAAAAAAATAAAATACAAGTACAAAACTAAACAAGTGGATAGTATTAGTCTAGATAGCAAATGGTTAATGATTGTAAAATAGACAAGATCAATAGTACTTTCCTTTACTACTGTACACATGACCCTGAATGATAAGTAATTATTGACCCCAACAGACAATGAATTTAGAATTTTTTGAAAGATTCCCAATTACCCATGACCAGAAAGGACTATAAACAAATTCTTATATGCCGCTTCTCTTCACAGGGTGCATGAAACTGAATAATGGATCACGGGACATCAAAAACAACATTGGACATCAAAGTAAATAAGACCAAAGGCCGAAACAGACAGGGTCAAGAGATGAAAAAAGTGTCTAAAAATCACACAAAAAAAGGGTAGCAAGAAAATGTTAGAAGAGCAATATTCTACATTTTCAGCATAAAAATAGTGGGATGCTCTTCATAAAGTTAGGATTTAGATCATATTGTGTCCATAAACTAAAAGGTAATATGATATAAAACATCATCAAAACCTACTTTTTCTCCAAACTAAACAGAGACAAAATCTAGTAATAAATAATATTCTTTAAGTTACCTTCATTTAGACCATTTCAATCAACCCTTGTGTGTATTTCATGTACATGTGGTAGGAAATATAGATTGTAAGTTCCACTGTGGCAGGGACTGATGTGAATGGGCAAAAATTCTCTGTAAAGCGCTGCGTAATATGTGTGCGCTATATAAATTATTATTATTATTATTATTATTATCCTTTATTTATATGGTGCCACAAGGGTTCCGCAGCGCCCAATTACAGAGTACATATGCACATAATCAAAACAGGAAAACAGTGACTTACAGTTGATGACAATTTAGGACAAGTACAGGGTAACTAAGCATAACTACACCAGTAAATGACAGAGAAGTTCCAGGTGGCCAAAAAACTGCTTGATTTGGGCAGTTGAGGATTATTAAAGTAAGAAAAGGATAAGCACATGAGGGAAGAGGGCCCTACTCGTGAGAGCTTACAATCTAAGGGGAGGGGTAGACAGACAGGGGTGAAACAGATGGGGTACATAGAGAGCGTAGAACAGAGGGTTAGGATGAGATTTGGCTGGGTTTGGTAAAGAAATGGGTCTTAAGAGCCTGTTTGAAGTTTTGTAGAGAGGTGGAGAGTCTGAGGGGAGAGGTAAAGAATTCCAGAGGAAGGGAGCAGCACGTGAAAAATCTTGGAGATAGGAGTGGGAGGAAGTAATCAGAAGACAGGAGAGCCGGCGTGCATTAGCAGAGCGAAGAGGACAGGTGGGAGAGTAAAGGGAGATAAGGTCAGAGATGTAAATGGGAGAGGAGTGGGTGAGTGCTTTGTAAGTGAGAGTGAGAAGTTTGAATTGGATTCTGAAAGGGAAGGGAAGCCAGTGAAGGGCTTGTAGGAGAGGGGAGGTGGACGTAGTGCGTTTGGTGAGGAAGATAAGCCGGGCAGCAGCATTGAGGATAGATTGGAGTGGAGAGAGGTAATTGTCAGGGAGGCCAGTTAGGAGGAGATTACAGTAGTCTAGTCTGGAAATAATCAGTGAGTGAATAATGATCTTAGTGGCATCCTGGGTGAGAAACGGTCTGATCCTGGAAATGTTTTTGAGATGAAAATGACAGGTTTGTGAGAGGTGCTGAATGTGTGGTTTGAAGGAGAGGGAGGAGTAAAGGATTACACCAAGACAGCGTACTTGGGGGCTAGAGGAGATAGTCGTGCCATCAATGGATAATGAAATTGTGGGAGGTGAGGTTGTGCGGGAGGGTGGGAAGATGATCAGCTCGGTCTTAGACATGTTGAGTTTAAGAAAGCGCTGGGACATCCAGGAAGAGATAGCAGAAAGACAGTTAGAGGCACGAGTGAGGAGAGCCGTGGAGAGATCAGGGGAGGAGAGGTAGATTTGAGTGTCGTCAGCATAGAGGTGATACTGGAAATTAAAAGAACTAATGAGGTCACCTAAAGAGGACGTATAGAGAGAGAAAAGGAGAGGACCAAGAACAGTACCTTGGGGGACACCAACAGTTAGTGGAAGTGGGGGCAAGGTAGCATCATGAGAGGAGACAGAGAAGGAACGATCAGAGAGGTAGGATGACAGCCAGGAGAGGGCAGTATCGCGTAGACCAAGAGAGTGAAGGATTTGCAGAAGGAGAGGGTGGTCCACAGTGTCAAAAGCAGCAGAGAGGTCAAGAAGAATAAGCAGAGAGTAGTGGCCCTTAGATTTGGCGGCATGGAGGTCATTGCAGACTTTTGTGAGGGCAGTTTCAGTGGAGTGGAGAGAGCGGAAACCAGACTGGAATGGGTCAAGCAGTGAGTGAGAGGAAAGAAAGGCAGTGAGGCGATTATAGACAATACGCTCAAGAAGTTTGGAGGCAAAGGGGAGGAGAGAGATGGGTCGATAGTTGGAGAGAGTGTTAGGATCAAGGGTAGGTTTTTTAAGAATAGGGGAGACAAGAGCATGCTTGAAGGCAGAGGGGACAGTGCCTGATGAGAGGGAGAGATTGAGAAGGTGGGCAAGATTGGATCAGGCAGAAGGAGAGAGGTAGCGGAGGAGGTGGGAGGGGATAGGGTCGAGTGGGGAGGTTGTGGGGGGGGAGGAGTGTATGAGGGCCATGACTTCCTCGCCAGATACATGGGAGAAAGATGTCAGAGTTGGAAAGAGGGTCGGGGAGGGGTGGCAAAGGATGGGTGGTGGCTGGTTGCTGGACTGGTGGGATGTGATGTCCTGACGTATGGAGTCATAAATGGTAATACAATGATTTGGTTGATTGGAAAGGTTATTGGGGGTCATTCAGACCTGATCACACGCTAGCTTTTTGTGTAGCGCTGTCAGAACTGTGCATGCGTATGCACCGCAATGCGCACGTGCGTCGTACGGGTACAAAGCGGATAGTTGCTGAGCGATGGGTTTTACGAAGAATCCATTCGCACAGCCGATCGCAAGGAGATTGACAGGAAGAAGGTATTTGTGGGTGTCAACTGACTGTTTTCTGGGAGTGTTTGGAAAAACACAGGCGTGTCCAAGCGTTTGCAGTGCGAGTGTCTGATGTCAATTCTGGCCTCGGAAAGGCTGAAGTGATCGCAGCGGCTGAGTTAGTTCTGGGCAACTCAGAAACTGCACACAGTTATTTTGTACTGCCCGGCTGCACATGCGATCGCACACTTGCAAAGCAAAAATACACTCCCCTATGGGCGGCGACTATCTGCTTGCAGCAGTGCAAAAAACCCCTAGCGAGTGATCAGGTCTGAATTAGGCCCATTGTCCAGAAGAAATATACTGATATAAGGACAGTGTTGTTCATGTTTCTCTTCTCATCAGTGGTGAAGACATCATCATTATCAGTGAGGTTGGGTAGAGGATGATGGAGAATTGATCCTGGTGCCGCCACAATTCTGCTGTTCACGCAAGAAGCAGTATAAACTGCGAGTGACTCTTAATTTTGCTGATCCTGTTGATATGTCCTATTGGTGTAGAACAGTAAGCACCAACGGAATGTGAAAAGGAGGTTAGTCTTAAAAGTTTATCCTTAAACAATTTTGGAGGTTTATTCAATATACTGTACTGTAACAGCGGTTCTCAGTGGTAACAGCGGTATCAGGATAGAGGCAGTGATCGCAGTCTGAATTACTATGCGCAGTGCGCACGTGTGGCAGACGCACTGCACATGTGCAGCCAGTGAGATGCTATCAGCATCTCACTGGTGCTATCGCCTCTGCGGCGATCGCGGGGCGGGTGGGGGCGTGCCGCAGTCTGGACAATGGAGGCGTGTCTGGACCATTGGGTGGGCGGGCCGCAGTGGCTGCGTGACATCCCATGCAGCTGCTGTGACCCGGGATGCGGCCAGTAGCTCCCTGTCAGCGCCCAGGAGCTGCGCTGGCTGGGACTGGAGCTACTTGTCAGGTACAAAAGCATCACCGGCGTGCAATGTTTTTGTATCTGTATGGGGGAGGGGGGGGGGGAGGGACTGGCATGTGGGGTGGACTAATTCTGTGCTGGGCGTCCCCGCGCATGTCAGAGTAACTGATCGTAGATATGCTAAATTTAGCTCATCTACAATCAGGTCTGAATTACTCCCAAGGTCCCCGGAAGACTCTGCTAGCGTCGGGCATATTTTTTGCATCTTTGTTTTGGCATAAATGCAATGCACTAGGTCTGAATCTGCACACGAAGTGCCACTATACAGCGGATGCTCCTCTTCTCCACATCAGGTTCCTCTGTGCTTTGTGTACTCAGTCGCACAGATAATCAAGTGTCACATTTTCAACAGAAAAAGACACACGATAGATGACACTAGCAGAGTTACATAGGACCTGGTGGCACACCTGCGCAAGGCATCTTATCCTCTGAGGTCCCACGGCGCAGCAGCAGCGCTGCAGAAATCACTTGGAAAATGGCGTGGTGCCATTTTCCTGGTGTTTCGCACTTGCGCAGTAGGAAAATCAGTGGGAAAATGGCCGTGGCGCCATTTTCCCGGCAATCTGCACATGTGCTGTAGACTTTGGGACAGCGCTAGGGACCCTAGGGACTCTAGTGCCTAGAAATACAGTGCTGCTGGCTAGAGCGGAGGGGGCCCAGATGGAGCCTGCACAAGGGCCTCCTCCTCTCTAGAAACGCCCAATAATTGCCCTGAGAAACTTAGAGTAAAGGATAGCTTTTCCTGAACCAACAAGGTATTATTTAATAACCTTGCACTTCCCTATCTCTGCTCACCATTGGTGTGACGCAATTGACAGTGACGGTCCAGTGACATCCAAACAATATATTGATATGAACTATGTCACAATGGATTTCAGAACCTACTGTGCTCCTCTGATACTACTAATTTTAATTGACTTAACCTATAGAAAAAACATAGACTTAGTCTACTAAAACCATCAGGGATACAATATTCAACAACAGAAGTTTCCTTGGTGCCTGTAGCCCTCAATTCCCTTACCAAACAAGAGGTCTCCTCCTGGGATGTCCTGCTCCTCTGAGATCTCCTCTGCTTAATGTAAAAACCCATAGCCTCGGCAAGGGTTGTGCAAGTGGTGCTCCAGTGTATATCACAGAAATACATCTGACGTATGGCACAATGGCGAATTGCTATTCCCATCTGGAATACGGGACTTCACAAATGTGCAAACCTGCCAGAAGTATCGTCAGCATTTCCCAGTAGAAGAAAAATAACCTAACAATGTTTCTCATTTATTAAACTGTTTTTTTTTTGTTGTTGCTGTTTTTATTTCATGTCATTTACTCGACACAGAAATAGCAGTAAATTTTACTAGTGCAAAACAACAGCCTTAAGCTTCCACAACACTTCCACGTAATAAAGACAATTATCAAATTCTACATTGGAAATTCATCAGCGAGCAGGTAAAATGATGGTATTGTTGTAGACGCTTGCTGTAAGTTGAAATGTCTGTCGGAGGTCCCACTGGGCAAACAGTACATAAGACTAAGTAATATGAGCTGAAATGTGAGCTGGCTGGATATAGCGGTCCCAAAAGGTATCAATATTGTCAGCTTGGAGGTGTTATGAAAAGGAAAGAGCTGTTTCCTCTATTTAAAATCTGTTTAAGGCTACAGGAACATGTAAAGCAAAATGTGATCTGATTATGAAAACAAAGGATTCATGTCCGCTGACTTATTTCCAGCGGCAATTGGGTTATAGTCAGTACTATTGATGAATATACAGTATCAGTAGGGTATTCCATGTGCTATTAATCACATTTTCAAGTTTTATATACTGCGTGTCTATATATATAAATATATAAATATATATATAAAAAATATATATGTATATATATATATATATATATATAAAAAAAAATATATATATATATACAGTATAAATATATACGTACACACACAGTATATGACCATATATTAGATATATATCATCCTGACGAAAGGTGCCATTAAAGCGCACCTGAAACGTTGATATGAAGCTGTAGTAGCTGTGTACTTATTCCTAAATACCGTGGAGTGCCATCCACATCTCCTATATGCCGTACAGTGCCCCAGTGGTTCATGGGAGGGCACCCAGGTGCTACAAACTAAATGTGGAGTGCCAGTCATAAGTTGCAGACTATATATATATATATATATATATAACATTTTGTTTAAGGATTAAGTGGGAAAAGTTTTAATTTACTTCTGCAATTTCTATATATTTGAATGACTCACAAAAGTGTAGTTTTTCTAGACATGGAAGAGGTAGAAATTTAGGGTTACACAGAAAATGTCCTCTAGGAGTCATCCCTTTGCTATGGGTGTCACCCTCAACAATCCAAGTCCTGGGAACAAATTTACTAAAGGGAGGGTTTGGTGGCATTTTCAACTAGTTATGGACCAGTGGGTCGACCTGAAAAATGTCGACAGTGTCTAGGTCGACCCCAAAAGGTCAACATGCACAAAGCAGGGTTGCTGACTTTCTGACTGCCCCCTCCAGCAGAGATCAACCAGCTCGGTGCAGCAGGGGGGCAGGGAAGGGGGGGGGGGGCGTGACATGTCATGACATAGGGGGTGTGGTTATGTAGTTGAGGCAGTACAGGAAGCGCGGCGCTTGCGGTCGCGTCATCGTGGCCACACCCCCACTATACAGTGCCACTATTACAGACAATGTACAGCAGGGGGCAGGGCTACAATGATGCAATTAAGCACAAATCACGTCATCAGGTCCCCTCGGCACCACTTGTTCTCTTTAAGTGGGTGGCCGAGGGGGGTGCAGGGGAGCTTTGGCGCTGCGGGAGACTTGGCCACCTTTCCGTGGGAGTGGGAGTGGCACCCAATGTCCACAAAGCCACACCTTCTTTCACATAGGCCACGTCCCGATCCCAATATTTTTAATGTTGAGAGGTATGGAACTGAGAACCCCAGTTAGTGCACCATGTCCCTTTACATGGCTCGCTTCGCTTCCAATGCACCAAGCAAGGCGCCTTGCCCTGGTACCGCTGCTCTCGGCACAGATTACTATTCCCAATCATAGTTCACAAAATGAAAAAAATGTAAATGTAAAAAAACTCATGTGGACCTTTTTCTGTGTCAACCATTGCCATGTCGATCTTTTGGGAATGTCAACCTTTTGTCCATATCCTGACAACTGTCGACCTTAGTACATTTAACCTATCATCCGGATACCTTTTCAATCCGCCATCCATCTCCAGTGATTTTCATCTCCAAAATGCTGGACATACTAATCAGCAATTTGATTGGTGCCAGTGATGGGCAGCGGGTTAAAAGATGGCAGAGAACAAACCGTCTTTTTGTACATTTCCCGCCTGGTCTAAGCAACGATTTCAGCTTTGATTTTGTGATCACAGTTGAAGACAAGTTAATGCTTTCAGGCAAATTGTGAACAGGTAACTTAAAAATGAAAAAAAAAACACAAAAAATAAATTAAATAGTAGAAACAAATATTTTTGTCTTTTTCCGGATTTTCCTGTGCAGTCACAGAACACTTGTGATGGTTGAGTCACACTTACACGGTGATCATTAGCTACTCATAACAAGGGGGTCATTCCAAGTTGATCGCTCGCTAGCAAATTTTTGCAGCGCAGCGATCAGATAGTCGTCGCCTATGGGGGAGTGTATTTTCGCTTTGCAAGTGTGCGATCGCTTTTGCAGCCGACGGCACAAAAAAGTTTTTTGCAGTTTCTAAGTAGCTCTGGACTTACTCAGCCGCTGCGATCACTTCAGTCTTTTTGGTCCCGGAATTGACCTCAGACACCCACCCTGCAAACGCGTGGACACGCCTGCGTTTTTGCAAACACTCCTAGAAAATGGTCAGTTGACACTAGAGATGAGCGCCTGAAATTTTTCGGGTTTTGTGTTTTGGTTTTGGGTTCGGTTCCGCGGCCGTGTTTTGGGTTCGAACGCGTTTTGGCAAAACCTCACCGAATTATTTTTGTCGGATTCGGGTGTGTTTTGGATTCGGGTGTTTTTTTCAAAAAACCCTAAAAAACAGCTTAAATCATAGAATTTGGGGGTAATTTTGATCCCAAAGTATTATTAACCTCAAAAAACATAATTTACACTCATTTTCAGCCTATTCTGAACACATCACACCTCACAATATTATTTTTAGTCCTAAAATTTGCACCGAGGTCGCTGTGTGAGTAAGATAAGCGACCCTAGTGGCCGACACAAACACCGGGCCCATCTAGGAGTGGCACTGCAGTGTCACGCAGGATGTCCCTTCCAAAAAACCCTCCCCAAACAGCACATGACGCAAAGAAAAAAAGAGGCGCAATGAGGTAGCTGTGTGAGTAAGATTAGCGACCCTAGTGGCCGACACAAACACCGGGCCCATCTAGGAGTGGCACTGCAGTGTCACGCAGGATGGCCCTTCCAAAAAACCCTCCCCAAACAGCACATGACGCAAAGAAAAAAAGAGGCGCAATGAGGTAGCTGTGTGAGTAAGATTAGCGACCCTAGTGGCCGACACAAACACCGGGCCCATCTAGGAGTGGCACTGCAGTGTCACGCAGGATGGCCCTTCCAAAAAACCCTCCCCAAACAGCACATGACGCAAAGAAAAAAAGAGGCGCAATGAGGTAGCTGACTGTGTGAGTAAGATTAGCGACCCTAGTGGCCGACACAAACACCGGGCACATCTAGGAGTGGCACTGCAGTGTCACGCAGGATGTCCCTTCCAAAAAACCCTCCCCAAACAGCACATGACGCAAAGAAAAAAAGAGGCGCAATGAGGTAGCTGTGTGAGTAAGATTAGCGACCCTAGTGGCCGACACAAACACCGGGCCCATCTAGGAGTGGCACTGCAGTGTCACGCAGGATGTCCCTTCCAAAAAACCCTCCCCAATCAGCACATGATGCAAAGAAAAAGAAAAGAAAAAAGAGGTGCAAGATGGAATTATCCTTGGGCCCTCCCACCCACCCTTATGTTGTATAAACAAAACAGGACATGCACACTTTAACCAACCCATCATTTCAGTGACAGGGTCTGCCACACGACTGTGACTGATATGACGGGTTGGTTTGGACCCCCCCCAAAAAAGAAGCAATTAATCTCTCCTTGCACAAACTGGCTCTACAGAGGCAAGATGTCCACCTCATCTTCACCCTCCGATATATCACCGTGTACATCCCCCTCCTCACAGATTATCAATTCGTCCCCACTGGAATCCACCATCTCAGCTCCCTGTGTACTTTGTGGAGGCAATTGCTGCTGGTCAATGTCTCCGCGGAGGAATTGATTATAATTCATTTTAATGAACATCATCTTCTCCACATTTTCTGGATGTAACCTCGTACGCCGATTGCTGACAAGGTGAGCGGCGGCACTAAACACTCTTTCGGAGTACACACTTGTGGGAGGGCAACTTAGGTAGAATAAAGCCAGTTTGTGCAAGGGCCTCCAAATTGCCTCTTTTTCCTGCCAGTATAAGTACGGACTGTGTGACGTGCCTACTTGGATGCGGTCACTCATATAATCCTCCACCATTCTATCAATGTTGAGAGAATCATATGCAGTGACAGTAGACGACATGTCCGTAATCGTTGTCAGGTCCTTCAGTCCGGACCAGATGTCAGCATCAGCAGTCGCTCCAGACTGCCCTGCATCACCGCCAGCGGGTGGGCTCGGAATTCTGAGCCTTTTCCTCGCACCCCCAGTTGCGGGAGAATGTGAAGGAGGAGATGTTGACAGGTCGCGTTACGCTTGACTTGACAATTTTGTCACCAGCAGGTCTTTCAACCCCAGCAGACCTGTGTCTGCCGGAAAGAGAGATCCAAGGTAGGCTTTAAATCTAGGATCGAGCACGGTGGCCAAAATGTAGTGCTCTGATTTCAACAGATTGACCACCCGTGAATCCTTGTTAAGCGAATTAAGGGCTGCATCCACAAGTCCCACATGCCTAGCGGAATCGCTCCGTGTTAGCTCCTTCTTCAATGCCTCCAGCTTCTTCTGCAAAAGCCTGATGAGGGGAATGACCTGACTCAGGCTGGCAGTGTCTGAACTGACTTCACGTGTGGCAAGTTCAAAGGGCATCAGAACCTTGCACAACGTTGAAATCATTCTCCACTGCACTTGAGACAGGTGCATTCCATCTCCTATATCGTGCTCAATTGTATAGGCTTGAATGGCCTTTTGCTGCTCCTCCAACCTCTGAAGCATATAGAGGGTTGAATTCCACCTCGTTACCACTTCTTGCTTCAGATGATGGCAGGGCAGGTTCAGTAGTTTTTGGTGGTGCTCCAGTCTTCTGTACGTGGTGCCTGTACGCCGAAAGTGTCCCGCAATTTTTCTGGCCACCGACAGCATCTCTTGCACGCCCCTGTCGTTTTTTAAAAAATTCTGCACCACCAAATTCAAGGTATGTGCAAAACATGGGACGTGCTGGAATTTGCCCATATTTAATGCACACACAATATTGCTGGCGTTGTCCGATGCCACAAATCCACAGGAGAGTCCAATTGGGGTAAGCCATTCCGCGATGATCTTCCTCAGTTGCCGTAAGAGGTTTTCAGCTGTGTGCGTATTCTGGAAAGCGGTGATACAAAGCGTAGCCTGCCTAGGAAAGAGTTGGCGTTTGCGAGATGCTGCTACTGGTGCCGCCGCTGCTGTTCTTGCGGCGGGAGTCCATACATCTACCCAGTGGGCTGTCACAGTCATATAGTCCTGACCCTGCCCTGCTCCACTTGTCCACATGTCCGTGGTTAAGTGGACATTGGGTACAACTGCATTTTTTAGGACACTGGTGAGTCTTTTTCTGACGTCCGTGTACATTCTCGGTATCGCCTGCCTAGAGAAGTGGAACCTAGATGGTATTTGGTAACGGGGGCACACTGCCTCAATAAATTGTCTAGTTCCCTGTGAACTAACGGCGGATACCGGACGCACGTCTAACACCAACATAGTTGTCAAGGACTCAGTTATCCGCTTTGCAGTAGGATGACTGCTGTGATATTTCATCTTCCTCGCAAAGGACTGTTGAACAGTCAATTGCTTACTGGAAGTAGTACAAGTGGGCTTACGACTTCCCCTCTGGGATGACCATCGACTCCCAGCGGCAACAACAGCAGCGCCAGCAGCAGTAGGCGTTACACGCAAGGATGCATCGGAGGAATCCCAGGCAGGAAAGGACTCGTCAGACTTGCCAGTGACATGGCCTGCAGGACTATTGGCATTCCTGGGGAAGGAGGAAATTGACACTGAGGGAGTTGGTGGGGTGGTTTGCGTGAGCTTGGTTACAAGAGGAAGGGATTTACTGGTCAGTGGACTGCTTCCGCTGTCACCCAAAGTTTTTGAACTTGTCACTGACTTATTATGAATGCGCTGCAGGTGACGTATAAGGGAGGATGTTCCGAGGTGGTTAACGTCCTTACCCCTACTTATTACAGCTTGACAAAGGGAACACACGGCTTGACACCTGTTGTCCGCATTTCTGGTGAAATACCTCCACACCGAAGAGCTGATTTTTTTGGTATTTTCACCTGGCATGTCAACGGCCATATTCCTCCCACGGACAACAGGTGTCTCCCCGGGTGCCTGACTTAAACAAACCACCTCACCATCAGAATCCTCCTGGTCAATTTCCTCCCCAGCGCCAGCAACACCCATATCCTCCTCATCCTGGTGTACTTCAACACTGACATCTTCAATCTGACTATCAGGAACTGGACTGCGGGTGCTCCTTCCAGCACTTGCAGGGGGCATGCAAATAGTGGAAGGCGCATGCTCTTCACGTCCAGTGTTGGGAAGGTCAGGCATCGCAAACGACACAATTGGACTCTCCTTGTGGATTTGGGATTTCAAAGAACGCACAGTTCTTTGCGGTGCTTTTGCCAGCTTGAGTCTTTTCAGTTTTCTAGCGAGAGGCTGAGTGCTTCCATCCTCATGTGAAGCTGAACCACTAGCCATGAACATAGGCCAGGGCCTCAGCCGTTCCTTGCCACTCCGTGTGGTAAATGGCATATTGGCAAGTTTACGCTTCTCCTCCGACAATTTTATTTTAGGTTTTGGAGTCCTTTTTTTTCTGATATTTGGTGTTTTGGATTTGACATGCTCTGTACTATGACATTGGGCATCGGCCTTGGCAGACGACGTTGCTGGCATTTCATCGTCTCGGCCATGACTAGTGGCAGCAGCTTCAGCACGAGGTGGAAGTGGATCTTGATCTTTCCCTAATTTTGGAACCTCAACTTTTTTGTTCTCCATATTTTATAGGCAGAACTAAAAGGCACCTCAGGTAAACAATGGAGATGGATGGATTGGATAGTTTACTAGTATACAATTATGGACGGACTGCCACGGTTAGGTGGTATAAAAAAACCACGGTTAGGTGGTATATATTATAATAATAATAATACAATTATGGATGGACGGACTGCCTGCCGACTGCTGACACAGAGGTAGCCACAGCCGTGAACTACCGCACTGTACACTGGTTGATAAAGAGATAGTAGTATACTCGTAACAACTAGTATGACACTATGACGACGGTATAAAGAATGGAAAAAAAACCACGGTTAGGTGGTATATATTATAATAATAATACAATTATGGATGGACGGACTGCCTGCCGACTGCCGACACAGAGGTAGCCACAGCCGTGAACTACCGCACTGTACACTGGTTGATAAAGAGATAGTAGTATACTCGTAACAACTAGTATGACACTATGACGACGGTATAAAGAATGGAAAAAAAAACACGGTTAGGTGGTATATATTATAATAATAATACAATTATGGATGGACGGACTGCCTGCCGACTGCCGACACAGAGGTAGCCACAGCCGTGAACTACCGCACTGTACACTGGTTGATAAAGAGATAGTAGTATACTCGTAACAACTAGTATGACACTATGACGACGGTATAAAGAATGGAAAAAAAACCACGGTTAGGTGGTATATATTATAATAATAATACAATTATGGATGGACGGACTGCCTGCCGACTGCCGACACAGAGGTAGCCACAGCCGTGAACTACCGCACTGTACACTGGTTGATAAAGAGATAGTAGTATACTCGTAACAACTAGTATGACACTATGACGACGGTATAAAGAATGGAAAAAAAACCACGGTTAGGTGGTATATATTATAATAATAATACAATTATGGATGGACGGACTGCCTGCCGACTGCCGACACAGAGGTAGCCACAGCCGTGAACTACCGCACTGTACACTGGTTGATAAAGAGATAGTAGTATACTCGTAACAACTAGTATGACACTATGACGACGGTATAAAGAATGGAAAAAAAACCACGGTTAGGTGGTATATATTATAATAATAATACAATTATGGATGGACGGACTGCCTGCCGACTGCCGACACAGAGGTAGCCACAGCCGTGAACTACCGCACTGTACACTGGTTGATAAAGAGATAGTAGTATACTCGTAACAACTAGTATGACACTATGACGACGGTATAAAGAATGGAAAAAAAACCACGGTTAGGTGGTATATATTATAATAATAATACAATTATGGATGGACGGACTGCCTGCCGACTGCCGACACAGAGGTAGCCACAGCCGTGAACTACCGCACTGTACACTGGTTGATAAAGAGATAGTAGTATACTCGTAACAACTAGTATGACACTATGACGACGGTATAAAGAATGAAAAAAAAACCACGGTTAGGTGGTATATATTATAATAATAATAATACAATTATGGATGGACGGACTGCCTGCCGACTGCCGACACAGAGGTAGCCACAGCCGTGAACTACCGCACTGTACACTGGTTGATAAAGAGATAGTAGTATACTCGTAACAACTAGTATGACACTATGACGACGGTATAAAGAATGGAAAAAAAACCACGGTTAGGTGGTATATATTATAATAATAATACAATTATGGATGGACGGACTGCCTGCCGACTGCCGACACAGAGGTAGCCACAGCCGTGAACTACCGCACTGTACACTGGTTGATAAAGAGATAGTAGTATACTCGTAACAACTAGTATGACACTATGACGACGGTATAAAGAATGGAAAAAAAACCACGGTTAGGTGGTATATATTATAATAATAATACAATTATGGATGGACGGACTGCCTGACGACTGCCGACACAGAGGTAGCCACAGCCGTGAACTACCGCACTGTACACTGGTTGATAAAGAGATAGTAGTATACTCGTAACAACTAGTATGACACTATGACGACGGTATAAAGAATGGAAAAAAAACCACGGTTAGGTGGTATATATTATAATAATAATACAATTATGGATGGACGGACTGCCTGCCGACTGCCGACACAGAGGTAGCCACAGCCGTGAACTACCGCACTGTACACTGGTTGATAAAGAGATAGTAGTATACTCGTAACAACTAGTATGACACTATGACGGTATAAAGAAAGAAAAAAAAATACCACGGTTAGGTGGTATATATTGTAATACAATTATGGATGGACGGACTGCCTGCCGAGTTCCGACTGCCGACACAGAGGTAGCCACAGCCGTGAACTACCGCACTGTACTGTGTCTGCTGCTAATATAGACTGGTTGATAAAGAGATAGTATACAATACATACAACAATGAATATACTACTATACTGGTGGTCAGGCACTGGTCACCACTAGTCACACTGGCAGTGGCACTCCTGCAGCAAAAGTGTGCACTGTTTAATTTTAAATTAATATAATATTATGTACTCCTGGGGGCTCCTGCTATAACAACCTGCAGTGCTCCCCAGTCTCCCCCACAATTATTATAAGCTTTGCCTTTTATACATTGATGTGCAGCACACTGGGCTGAGCTGAGTGCACACAGACTGAGTCACACTGTGTGACTGGCTGCTGCTGTGTATCGTTTTTTTTCAGGCAGAGAACGGATATAGCAGAGAACGGATATATATTAAAATAAATAAAAGTTAACTAACAACAACTGCACTGGTCACTGTGGTAAACTCTGTCTGACTCTGCACAATCTCTCTCTCTCTTCTAATCTAATTTCTAATGGAGAGGACGCCAGCCACGTCCTCTCCCTATCAATCTCAATGCACGTGTGAAAATGGCGGCGACGCGCGGCTCCTTATATAGAATCCGAGTCTCGCGAGAATCCGACAGCGTCATGATGACGTTCGGGCGCGCTCGGGTTAACCGAGCAAGGCGGGAGGATCCGAGTCTGCTCGGACCCGTGAAAAAAACATGAAGTTCGTGCGGGTTCGGTTTCAGAGAAACCGAACCCGCTCATCTCTAGACTTGACACCCACAAACTAGAGATGAGCGGGTTCGGTTTCTTTGAATCCGAACCCGCACGAACTTCACTTTTTTTTTCACGGGTCCGAGCGACTCGGATCTTCCCGCCTTGCTCGGTTAACCCGAGCGCGCCCGAACGTCATCATGACGCTGTCGGATTCTCGCGAGACTCGGATTCTATATAAGGAGCCGCGCGTCGCCGCCATTTTCACACGTGCATTGAGATTGATAGGGAGAGGACGTGGCTGGCGTCCTCTCCATTAGAATAGATTAGAAGAGAGAGAGAGAGAGAGATTGTGCAGACAGAGTTTACCACAGTGACCAGTGCAGTTGTTGTTAAGTTAACTTTTATTTAATATATCCGTTCTCTGCTATATCCGTTCTCTGCCTGAAAAAAACGATACACAGCAGTCACACAGTGTGACTCAGTCTGTGTGCACTCAGCTCAGCCCAGTGTGCTGCACATCAATGTATAAAAGCTTATAATAATTGTGGGGGAGACTGGGGAGCACTGCAGGTTGTTATAGCAGGAGCCAGGAGTACATAATATTATATTAATTTAAAATTAAACAGTGCACACTTTTGCTGCAGGAGTGCCACTGCCAGTGTGACTAGTGGTGACCAGTGCCTGACCACCAGTATAGTAGTATATTGTTGTATACTATCTCTTTATCAACCAGTCTATATTAGCAGCAGACACAGTACAGTGCGGTAGTTCACGGCTGTGGCTACCTCTGTGTCGGCAGTCGGCACTCGGCAGGCAGTCCGTCCATCCATAATTGTATAATTATATACCACCTAACCGTGGTATTTTTTTTTCTTTCTTTATACCGTCGTCATAGTCATACTAGTTGTTACGAGTATACTACTATCTCTTTATCAACCAGTGTACATTGCGGTAGTTCACGGCTGTGGCTACCTCTGTGTCGGCAGTCGGCAGGCAGTCTGTCCATCCATAATTGTATTATTATAATATATACCACCTAACCGTGGTTTTTTTTTCATTCTTTATACCGTCATAGTGTCATACTAGTTGTTACGAGTATACTACTATCTCTTTATCAACCAGTGTACAGTGCGGTAGTTCACGGCTGTGGCTACCTCTGTGTCGGCAGTCGGCAGGCAGTCCGTCCATCCATAATTGTATTATAATATATACCACCTAACCGTGGTTTTTTTTTCATTCTTTATACCGTCATAGTGTCATACTAGTTGTTACGAGTATACTACTATCTCTTTATCAACCAGTGTACAGTGCGGTAGTTCACGGCTGTGGCTACCTCTGTGTCGGCAGTCGGCAGGCAGTCCGTCCATCCATAATTGTATTATAATATATACCACCTAACCGTGGTTTTTTTTTCATTCTTTATACCGTCATAGTCAGTCATACTAGTTGTTACGAGTATACTACTATCTCTTTATCAACCAGTGTACAGTGCGGTAGTTCACGGCTGTGGCTACCTCTGTGTCGGCACTCGGCAGGCAGTCCGTCCATCCATAATTGTATTATAATATATACCACCTAACCGTGGTTTTTTTTTTCATTCTTTATACCGTCATAGTGTCATACTAGTTGTTACGAGTATACTACTATCTCTTTATCAACCAGTGTACAGTGCGGTAGTTCACGGCTGTGGCTACCTCTGTGTCGGCAGTCGGCAGGCAGTCCGTCCATCCATAATTGTATTATAATATATACCACCTAACCGTGGTTTTTTTTTCATTCTTTATACCGTCATAGTCAGTCATACTAGTTGTTACGAGTATACTACTATCTCTTTATCAACCAGTGTACAGTGCGGTAGTTCACGGCTGTGGCTACCTCTGTGTCGGAACTCGGCAGGCAGTCCGTCCATCCATAATTGTATTACAATATATACCACCTAACCGTGGTTTTTTTTTCATTCTTTATACCGTCATAGTCAGTCATACTAGTTGTTACGAGTATACTACTATCTCTTTATCAACCAGTGTACAGTGCGGTAGTTCACGGCTGTGGCTACCTCTGTGTCGGAACTCGGCAGGCAGTCCGTCCATCCATAATTGTATTATAATATATACCACCTAACCGTGGTTTTTTTTTTCATTCTTTATACCGTCATAGTGTCATACTAGTTGTTACGAGTATACTACTATCTCTTTATCAACCAGTGTACAGTGCGGTAGTTCACGGCTGTGGCTACCTCTGTGTCGGCAGTCGGCAGGCAGTCCGTCCATCCATAATTGTATTATAATATATACCACCTAACCGTGTTTTTTTTTTCATTCTTTATACCGTCATAGTCAGTCATACTAGTTGTTACGAGTATACTACTATCTCTTTATCAACCAGTGTACAGTGCGGTAGTTCACGGCTGTGGCTACCTCTGTGTCGGAACTCGGCAGGCAGTCCGTCCATCCATAATTGTATTACAATATATACCACCTAACCGTGGTTTTTTTTTCATTCTTTATACCGTCATAGTCAGTCATACTAGTTGTTACGAGTATACTACTATCTCTTTATCAACCAGTGTACAGTGCGGTAGTTCACGGCTGTGGCTACCTCTGTGTCGGAACTCGGCAGGCAGTCCGTCCATCCATAATTGTATTACAATATATACCACCTAACCGTGGTTTTTTTTTCATTCTTTATACCGTCATAATCAGTCATACTAGTTGTTACGAGTATACTACTATCTCTTTATCAACCAGTGTACAGTGCGGTAGTTCACGGCTGTGGCTACCTCTGTGTCGGAACTCGGCAGGCAGTCCGTCCATCCATAATTGTATTATTATAATATATACCACCTAACCGTGGTTTTTTTTTCATTCTTTATACCGTCATAGTGTCATACTAGTTGTTACGAGTATACTACTATCTCTTTATCAACCAGTGTACAGTGCGGTAGTTCACGGCTGTGGCTACCTCTGTGTCGGCACTCGGCAGGCAGTCCGTCCATCCATAATTGTATTACAATATATACCACCTAACCGTGGTTTTTTTATACCACCTAACCGTGGCAGTCCGTCCATAATTGTATACTAGTATCCAATCCATCCATCTCCATTGTTTACCTGAGGTGCCTTTTAGTTCTGCCTATAAAATATGGAGAACAAAAAAGTTGAGGTTCCAAAATTAGGGAAAGATCAAGATCCACTTCCACCTCGTGCTGAAGCTGCTGCCACTAGTCATGGCCGAGACGATGAAATGCCAGCAACGTCGTCTGCCAAGGCCGATGCCCAATGTCATAGTGCAGAGCATGTCAAATCCAAAACACCAAATATCAGAAAAAAAAGGACTCCAAAACCTAAAATAAAATTGTCGGAGGAGAAGCGTAAACTTGCCAATATGCCATTTACCACACGGAGTGGCAAGGAACGGCTGAGGCCCTGGCCTATGTTCATGGCTAGTGGTTCAGCTTCACATGAGGATGGAAGCACTCAGCCTCTCGCTAGAAAACTGAAAAGACTCAAGCTGGCAAAAGCACCGCAAAGAACTGTGCGTTCTTTGAAATCCCAAATCCACAAGGAGAGTCCAATTGTGTCGTTTGCGATGCCTGACCTTCCCAACACTGGACGTGAAGAGCATGCGCCTTCCACTATTTGCATGCCCCCTGCAAGTGCTGGAAGGAGCACCCGCAGTCCAGTTCCTGATAGTCAGATTGAAGATGTCAGTGTTGAAGTACACCAGGATGAGGAGGATATGGGTGTTGCTGGCGCTGGGGAGGAAATTGACCAGAAGGATTCTGATGGTGAGGTGGTTTGTTTAAGTCAGGCACCCGGGGAGACACCTGTTGTCCGTGGGAGGAATATGGCCGTTGACATGCCAGGTGAAAATACCAAAAAAATCAGCTCTTCGGTGTGGAGGTATTTCACCAGAAATGCGGACAACAGGTGTCAAGCCGTGTGTTCCCTTTGTCAAGCTGTAATAAGTAGGGGTAAGGACGTTAACCACCTCGGAACATCCTCCCTTATACGTCACCTGCAGCGCATTCATAATAAGTCAGTGACAAGTTCAAAAACTTTGGGTGACAGCGGAAGCAGTCCACTGACCAGTAAATCCCTTCCTCTTGTAACCAAGCTCACGCAAACCACCCCACCAACTCCCTCAGTGTCAATTTCCTCCTTCCCCAGGAATGCCAATAGTCCTGCAGGCCATGTCACTGGCAAGTCTGACGAGTCCTCTCCTGCCTGGGATTCCTCCGATGCATCCTTGCGTGTAACGCCTACTGCTGCTGGCGCTGCTGTTGTTGCCGCTGGGAGTCGATGGTCATCCCAGAGGGGAAGTCGTAAGCCCACTTGTACTACTTCCAGTAAGCAATTGACTGTTCAACAGTCCTTTGCGAGGAAGATGAAATATCACAGCAGTCATCCTACTGCAAAGCGGATAACTGAGTCCTTGACAACTATGTTGGTGTTAGACGTGCGTCCGGTATCCGCCGTTAGTTCACAGGGAACTAGACAATTTATTGAGGCAGTGTGCCCCCGTTACCAAATACCATCTAGGTTCCACTTCTCTAGGCAGGCGATACCGAGAATGTACACGGACGTCAGAAAAAGACTCACCAGTGTCCTAAAAAATGCAGTTGTACCCAATGTCCACTTAACCACGGACATGTGGACAAGTGGAGCAGGGCAGGGTCAGGACTATATGACTGTGACAGCCCACTGGGTAGATGTATGGACTCCCGCCGCAAGAACAGCAGCGGCGGCACCAGTAGCAGCATCTCGCAAACGCCAACTCTTTCCTAGGCAGGCTACGCTTTGTATCACCGCTTTCCAGAATACGCACACAGCTGAAAACCTCTTACGGCAACTGAGGAAGATCATCGCGGAATGGCTTACCCCAATTGGACTCTCCTGTGGATTTGTGGCATCGGACAACGCCAGCAATATTGTGTGTGCATTAAATATGGGCAAATTCCAGCACGTCCCATGTTTTGCACATACCTTGAATTTGGTGGTGCAGAATTTTTTAAAAAACGACAGGGGTGTGCAAGAGATGCTGTCGGTGGCCAGAAGAATTGCGGGACACTTTCGGCGTACAGGCACCACGTACAGAAGACTGGAGCACCACCAAAAACTACTGAACCTGCCCTGCCATCATCTGAAGCAAAAAGTGGTAACGAGGTGGAATTCAACCCTCTATATGCTTCAGAGGTTGGAGGAGCAGCAAAAGGCCATTCAAGCCTATACAATTGAGCACGATATAGGAGATGGAATGCACCTGTCTCAAGTGCAGTGGAGAATGATTTCAACGTTGTGCAAGGTTCTGATGCCCTTTGAACTTGCCACACGTGAAGTCAGTTCAGACACTGCCAGCCTGAGTCAGGTCATTCCCCTCATCAGGCTTTTGCAGAAGAAGCTGGAGGCATTGAAGAAGGAGCTAACACGGAGCGATTCCGCTAGGCATGTGGGACTTGTGGATGCAGCCCTTAATTCGCTTAACAAGGATTCACGGGTGGTCAATCTGTTGAAATCAGAGCACTACATTTTGGCCACCGTGCTCGATCCTAGATTTAAAGCCTACCTTGGATCTCTCTTTCCGGCAGACACAGGTCTGCTGGGGTTGAAAGACCTGCTGGTGACAAAATTGTCAAGTCAAGCGGAACGCGACCTGTCAACATCTCCTCCTTCACATTCTCCCGCAACTGGGGGTGCGAGGAAAAGGCTCAGAATTCCGAGCCCACCCGCTGGCGGTGATGCAGGGCAGTCTGGAGCGACTGCTGATGCTGACATCTGGTCCGGACTGAAGGACCTGACAACGATTACGGACATGTCGTCTACTGTCACTGCATATGATTCTCTCAACATTGATAGAATGGTGGAGGATTATATGAGTGACCGCATCCAAGTAGGCACGTCACACAGTCCGTACTTATACTGGCAGGAAAAAGAGGCAATTTGGAGGCCCTTGCACAAACTGGCTTTATTCTACCTAAGTTGCCCTCCCACAAGTGTGTACTCCGAAAGAGTGTTTAGTGCCGCCGCTCACCTTGTCAGCAATCGGCGTACGAGGTTACATCCAGAAAATGTGGAGAAGATGATGTTCATTAAAATGAATTATAATCAATTCCTCCGCGGAGACATTGACCAGCAGCAATTGCCTCCACAAAGTACACAGGGAGCTGAGATGGTGGATTCCAGTGGGGACGAATTGATAATCTGTGAGGAGGGGGATGTACACGGTGATATATCGGAGGGTGAAGATGAGGTGGACATCTTGCCTCTGTAGAGCCAGTTTGTGCAAGGAGAGATTAATTGCTTCTTTTTTGGGGGGGGTCCAAACCAACCCGTCATATCAGTCACAGTCGTGTGGCAGACCCTGTCACTGAAATGATGGGTTGGTTAAAGTGTGCATGTCCTGTTTTGTTTATACAACATAAGGGTGGGTGGGAGGGCCCAAGGATAATTCCATCTTGCACCTCTTTTTTCTTTTCTTTTTCTTTGCATCATGTGCTGATTGGGGAGGGTTTTTTGGAAGGGACATCCTGCGTGACACTGCAGTGCCACTCCTAGATGGGCCCGGTGTTTGTGTCGGCCACTAGGGTCGCTAATCTTACTCACACAGCTACCTCATTGCGCCTCTTTTTTTCTTTGCGTCATGTGCTGTTTGGGGAGGGTTTTTTGGAAGGGACATCCTGCGTGACACTGCAGTGCCACTCCTAGATGGGCCCGGTGTTTGTGTCGGCCACTAGGGTCGCTAATCTTACTCACACAGTCAGCTACCTCATTGCGCCTCTTTTTTTCTTTGCGTCATGTGCTGTTTGGGGAGGGTTTTTTGGAAGGGCCATCCTGCGTGACACTGCAGTGCCACTCCTAGATGGGCCCGGTGTTTGTGTCGGCCACTAGGGTCGCTAATCTTACTCACACAGCTACCTCATTGCGCCTCTTTTTTTCTTTGCGTCATGTGCTGTTTGGGGAGGGTTTTTTGGAAGGGACATCCTGCGTGACACTGCAGTGCCACTCCTAGATGGGCCCGGTGTTTGTGTCGGCCACTAGGGTCGCTTATCTTACTCACACAGCGACCTCGGTGCAAATTTTAGGACTAAAAATAATATTGTGAGGTGTGAGGTATTCAGAATAGACTGAAAATGAGTGTAAATTATGGTTTTTGAGGTTAATAATACTTTGGGATCAAAATGACCCCCAAATTCTATGATTTAAGCTGTTTTTTAGTGTTTTTGGAAAAAAACACCCGAATCCAAAACACACCCGAATCCGACAAAAATAATTCGGTGAGGTTTTGCCAAAACGCGTTCGAACCCAAAACACGGCCGCGGAACCGAACCCAAAACCAAAACACAAAACCCGAAAAATTTCAGGCGCTCATCTCTACCACAAACGCCCTCTTTCTGTTAATCACCTTGCGATCGGCTGTGCGAATAGATTCTTCGTTAAATCCATTGCACAGCACCGATACTCTTTGTACCTGTACGACGTGCCTGGGCAATGTGGTGCATACGCATGCGCAGTTTTGCAGAGAATTAACCTGATCGCTGCGCTGCAAAAAGTTACTAGCGAGCGATCAACTCGGAATGAATCCCCCTGAGAGACAGAATAAAACCTACCTTAAACATACAGCATTAGCTGATCCTGATGAAAGATGAATGGAAGCGACTTAAAGATTCCTATTGGTCAAAGCGATTACATGCCAATACGTAGTACATACTTAGATGTAGTCACACCCCTCATGGGTGTGACTACTACAGTATGTAAGCTCAGTAAGTAAAGCCATTGGCTATCCCTTTGCATCACTCTTCTATTTTTTTTTTTGTGGTAAGACTATGGCTTAGCACTATTAAAGAGCACAACAAGGTTGGTATAATGGCTAGTATTACTACCTCACAACACTGAGGTCATGGGTTCAATTCCCACCATGGTCCATCTGTGAGGAGTTTGTATATCCTCCGAGGGTTTCCACTGGATACTATGGTTTCCTCTCACAATCCAAAAATATACTGGTAGGTTAATTGACTCCCAACAAAAATTAACCCTAGCATGAATGTGTGTGTGTGTGTGTGTGTGTGTGTGTGTGTGTGTGTGTGTGTGTGTGTACTAAGCAGTGATACAAGTAGATGTACTAAGCAGTGATACAAGTAGAGAAGTGAGCCAGTGGAGAAGTTGCCCATGGCAGCCAATCAGCAGTGACATAACATTTATAATTTACATATTATAAAAATATACAGAGCAGCTGATTGGTTGCCATGGGCAACTTCTCCACTGGCTCTCTTCTCCACTTTTATCACTGCTTAGTACATGTCCCCTATAGATTGTAAGCTCCCCTGTGGCAGGGACTGATGTAAATGGCTGAATATTCTCTGTAAAGTGCTGCGGAATATGTGTACGCTATAAAAATAACTGGTAATAAATAATAATAATAATAATAATAATAATAATAATAATAATAACAAAACGGAATAGATAATGGAACAGATTGCTTTTTAATGTATTAAATAAATTGTATTGAGAAAATATAGTGAGAAAAAATAATACAAAGTCTTCCTTACCTGTGAATGAGGCTCACTATGCGCACCCAGTGAAGTGCAAAAATTAGAGTAATGTTGCTGCATGGGAGGCATTTGATGGAAGGGCGTAGAAGGCCCATTTACAACGGACGCTCCCAGCATTGTAAGAGGCAACTCGGAACCCTGGAGGAGCAGCAAGTGTGGCCTCCACAACAGCAGTCTCTGCAGTCTGTCCATCTAGTTTGTGTCGCGGCAGCCGCACAATAAATCCCATTCAGCGTGAACCATGGTAACAGAGTTTGATGGTATCTGTGTCTTCCATTCAATTTTTAAAGGACTTGCAAGGATTGTATTTTGTGTTCCAAGAAATATCAATTACCATTTATTTCATAGACAATTTAAATATTTTACACTACATAGATTTCACGACTAACCATTTATTATACTACTTGGGGACATTCGGCTGCAGATAAAACATGAGACACCAATTTCGGCAAAATACTTCAGAAATCTTTCAGCAGGTGCCCTGCTTTGTTTAATGGGGCCCCGAGACCTGACACGTCACATTAACATATCTATGCAGGGCTTTCATGCATTAAATAACATGATAAAATGACCAGAAATGTAATAATATGACCTTAGTTAAACTGAACTATATCTAACAGAAAATCTGCTATACATACAGGAATATATAAGCAGAGGTTCCAGTACTTATATCAGGAGTACAGCTGTAATTATAAAATATACTGTATTTTCATGCACATCAGCCTTATGGGGAGATGTATCAAAGGTTGGAGAGAGATAAAGTGCAGAAAGAAAACAGGAACCGATTGGTACTTTATCTTTCTCCAAGGTTTGATCCAACTCCCCCTTTATAACTTATAGCACGGAGACTCCTAGAAACTAGGGGCCTAATTCAGACCTGATCACAGCAGCAAAACTGTTCTCTAATGGGCAAAACCATGTGCAGTGCAGGAGGGGCAGATGTAACATGTGCAGAGACACTTCATAACAATTTATCTAAAATAAACACACGGACAATGTGGCATTTACAAAGGTCAGTCTTTTTATTTATTTTGCTAAAAATATGGTGGTGACAAAATGATCCCAGGTCAGATGTCAGCAGGGCCAATTTCCAACTGTTTATGAACTATGGAAATGAAAAACAAATCTGAATTTTTGTCTATTTGTTCGTTCTGACATCACACAAAAACTACTGGATGAATTTGGATCTTGTTTTCACTTTTGTATAGCTTAGTGACCTAGGGCGGGATGTACTAAAGGAAAAATGCGCATTTTCAAATTTACTAAGACCCTACCGCCGGTTTTTCGCCATCCAGCATTTCGCCATCTTTGGATGGCGATACCCTATAGAAGCCTATGGGCTTCTTATCGCCATCCACCGCAACCCGCCGCCTCAACCCGCCACCTCCACCGCCCCCTCCGCAGACGCCTCCCCCTGGCATACCTTCCTCCAGGCTGCCCTGGACCCGGAAGGTAATCTCCACCTCCCCCTGACAACGCAGCCGGAGGTCCTTCCGGCTGTAGGGGGGAGGAAGAGGCACCGGGGGCAGCCTGCTGCTGCTTCCCGGCGTCCAGGCAGTGTGGAGACCCCTGGGAGGTGACGGAGACCCCCTGCAGACCACCTCACAGGTATCGCGGGGGGCCTCCATCACCGCATTGCGATATTGATCGCATATGTTACATATGTGATCAACATCGCTGCGGTAAGCGGCGAGGGGCGGCGATGTATCTTAATACATCCCACCCCTAGAAAGAAACAGAGGTATGTATGATCTCGATGTTACATCAGGGAGACATTTGACACTTGGGGGCAGATTTATTAAGCTTGGGTAAGTGATAAAGTGGAAGGTGATAAAGGACCAGCCAATCAGATCCTAACTTCCATGTCACAGGCTGGGTTTGAAAAATGACAGGAGCTGACTGGCTGGTGCTTTATCACCTTCAACTTTATCACTTCACCAGGCTTAATAAATCTGCCCCTCAGTGCAGTGAAAGTTGGTGTTCCGATCATGCTCCTGCGGAACTTGACTCTGCCCAAGTTACTGTATGCAACGGAAACTGACTTAAAGTCACTGCTCAGCAGAAGAACATAATTGATGCACAGATTCTAACGGGATGTGGTGCAGGTGAGACTGTGTTTATTTCCCTGATTTTGCTTTTCAGTTGAAGTGCCTGCAGTTTCTTGTAAGTGCCTGCTTTGCTATGATGTTCAACAAGTCACAGGGGAAAACGCTCAGGGCTGCAGGCGTAGATATCAGGACCAGCTGCTTCTCCCATGGGCAGCTTTATGTGGCTTGCTCATGAGCTTGCCATCCTTATCTGGCAGCAGGAGCTGCAGATCAGGCTTACCTACTTTGCTGCCTCCTCCTCCGGGAGGAGGCAGCGTTGTAGGTGAATGGGGGGGCGTGGCCGGCAGCAGGATGGGTGGTTTGGGGGCGTGGCCGGCAGCAGGATGGGCGGTCCGGGGGCGTTGCATCAGGGTCGCGTCATTGTGACTCCACCCCCCGCTGTTCTGTGCCGAAAAACGAGGAGCTGCATAGCGGGGGGCGGAGCTACGATGACGCAATTCAGCGCGAATCGCGTCATCGGACCCCCTCGGCCCGCCTACTTGT
Source organism: Pseudophryne corroboree (assembly GCF_028390025.1). Classification (NCBI taxonomy): domain Eukaryota; kingdom Metazoa; phylum Chordata; class Amphibia; order Anura; family Myobatrachidae; genus Pseudophryne; species Pseudophryne corroboree. Next base: position 729,901,668 of record NC_086446.1, read on the forward strand.
TCACTGCTGCGGGCGGCTGAGGGGGAAAGCAGGAGGCTTGCCCACCTTTCCGGGGGGCCGGGAGGGTCACCCGATTTTCGGGAGCCTCCCGGCCATTCCGGGAGGGTAGGCAAGTATGCTGCAGATCTCTTCCTCAGCCCAGCACACGCTGCTGTGTGCTGGGCTGCAGTGCTAGGGAAGCACTTAAAGTAATAATATTTCTGCATTTTTTTCTAAGTGTGCAGGTCCACACCTCCTGTGATTAGGCCACACCCCTGAAAAGAATCTGAGCCCGGCCAGGCTCTCTACTGCCCTACTCACGAGTCTCCTGAAGGAAAAATGGCAAATATTGTTTACAAAGAAATTTTAGATCCATGAACTAATTCAGCTTCCGTTGCAGTTTAGCTAATTTAGAAAAACTGCAACTGCTAGCACTCGCATGCTGGGGGCCGCCCAACACAGGGCAAGGCTGCACAGCATGCTAATGGCCACCAGCAATGCAATTGTTATCGCATCACAGACCTGGCAAATTAATGGTAGCTCCCTGCCTGTGCAGCCTGGCTGCAAAGACAGTCGGACTACTGCCATCTTACCTGTCACAGCGGCTGCATGTGACATCACATGTTCCCCCAAAAATGGACTGTACCTGCCCTCATTTTTGCTCCCACAACACGTCATCAGAGGCGTAACTAAGGGGGGTCGAGCAGGGCACATGCCCTGGGCGCCTTGGCAGGCCCAGCAGAGGGGGGCGGTGGCCAGGGCATCGTGCCCACCCCTGGGCCATCCCCCATCCCACTGCTATGTGATAATGTGAGGGGAGGAGAGCGCAGCACCTCTCCTACCCTTCAATGTGCTCAGTGTCTGGGGACGGTCTCCAATCTCCAGCGGCGGTGGGGCGAGTCTCCTTGGTTTGGTATCCAATCAGAGCTCGCGGACCGGCTTCTGATTGGCTGCTAGTCCGCAAGCTCTGATTGGCTAACTAACTGGCACCAAGAAGATACTCACAGCCGGCAGCCAGAGACCGGACTTCATGGTGCGTTGAGTCTGGGCAGGAGTGGCGCTGCGCTGCATTCCAAATAATACACAGGTCATCAATATAATGGCCATAGAGGACCAGGCTCGCGCCAAAGCCACCCCCCCACACATGGGTCTCCTCCACCTCCCCCATGTATAGGTTAGCATAGCTCGGCATAAACCTGGTCCCCATGGCCATCCCCATAGTCTGTAAATAAAATGTGTTCAAAAATAGGAAGTAATTGTGATGTAATATAAATGCTATTGAGTCCAGTAAAAAAGTCGGTGGTCCTCCGTCAGGTCATCATCACTGCACAATCGTTTAGAAATACTTTGTATACAAATATCATGTGGTATATTTGAGTAAAGACTTTGTACATGTAGAGTTAAGAAGTTGTAGGACGCTTTCCATTTCACTTCCTGAATTAATTTCAGGAAATGTGTAGTGTCTTTGACGTGTGACCTGAGGGTGGATACACATGGCTGTCAATAAGAGTCAACATAAAAGGAAAGATTAGAATTCAGGGAACCAATACCCGAAATGATAGGATGACCGGTGGGTGAGGTGAGGGACTTGTGTATTTTGGGTAAATGATAATAAATGGGCACCACAGGGTGTTCAGAAAACAAAAAATAGAATTCTTCTCTGGAGATGACCCCTTTCATTTTTGCTGTATCCAAAAGTTCAAACAATTCTTTCTTAAAAATCTGTGTTGGGTCTCTTGTCAATTTTTTGTAAAAGGAGGGGACGTCTAGTTGGCGTCTTGCTTCAAAGATATAATCTGACCTATCTAGGACAAATAGACCCCCCCTTTATCTGCCTCTTTGATCACAATAGAGGTGTTATTGGTAAGATCTCGGAGGGCTTTCTTTTCCCATCTAGTAAGGTTAGTCTGTTTGGTTCTACCTAGTCTGGGGTCTGACTTTGTACACATACAGTACTTTTGACGTCACTAAGAGTGGTTTTGTAAAAACATTCTATATTTGAACCTTTTGATTTAATTGGGTAGAACTCAGACTTGACCTTAAATTGGTCTCTTGAGATGTCTGCCTGCATACTGTGTAAAAAGGGGTCTCTGCCTGCGTACTGTGTAAATAGGGGGCTCTGCCTGCGTACTGTGTAAAAAGGGGACTCTGCCTGCGTACTGTGTAAAAAGGGGACTCTGCCTGCGTACTGTGTAAAAAGGAGACTCTGCCTGTGTACTGTGTAAATAGGGGACTCTGCCTGTGTACTGTGTAAAAAGGGGACTCTGCCTGCGTACTATATAAAAAGGGGACTCTACTGCCGTAAAGTGCAAAAATTGAATGAAGGTGTGCTGAGAGATGACACAAGGGGTAGGTGATAGTGTGCTGAGAGACGACACAAGGGGGAGGTGATAGTGTGCTGAAAGGCGACATAGCGGATAGGTGATAGTCATGTTGGCACACCCCATTTTCATTGACAATACCCCTTCTGGTATGTGACCACGCCCCTTCCAGTGCGTGGCCATGCCCATTTTTTCGGCGCATGCACATGATTGAGTTTATACTTTTTTTTGGGGGGGAGGGGGTGCCACTCTTCATCTTGCCCTGGGCTCCGAAAACCCTAGTTACGCCTCTGCACGTCACCGCCCCTGACGACCGCCTGAACACCTCTGCCTGTCAATCAGACAGTGACGTTCACATCATTGCAATGCGATCACATTGACCGGGCCGCACACGCAGAACAGGACCTGCATATGCGCACTGGGCTGAAAAAATGCGACCTCATCGCATTACCGATTTATAAGCTTTAAGCTGGTGGCGTTCGATTGTGAAGGGCTCTAGCTGTTTGACCTGGACTGTCGTTTTCTCCTGAAGTGCTGTGGATTCCGGAGTTTCCAGTACCTTTTGGGAGGGTAACTTTGAGTACCAGATGCCAGCTAGCCCCATCCACTTCACATGTGGTTACATGCTCGTTTTAACTGTCAAATTGTGAGTGCTTAGTGTGAATAAATCTGTTGTCTTTTGTCAAACTGGTCTGTTCTATGATTTGTCTCTTCATACCGAGATAAAAACCATACCTTGAGAAGACATACAGAGAGAATTCACTTCAGACCCACTAAGCCTTTGCTGTCGGAATAAGAGAGAATCCTTCAGTCCATTGTTTTCTTATATGTAAGATTATATGGTGTTGCGCCCACCACTTTCCTATTTCTTTGTATATGTATATCTTGGAATTTTGGTGAAGGTTCCTGTGTCAGTGGTAGGCTGCTCCTACAGCATTGGTAGCGCATTGTGATTGTATTTTCCATTTTTACTATACTGAATAATGCCCAATGCGAATAATATAAAATATACATCACAATATTAGATGGCACTACTGTCTTTGTAAAATTGATTCCACTGAGCAATAGCAGATATCCATGCAAGCGAAACCATGGGCAAACGTTAGTAATAATAATAATAATAATAATAATAATAATATAATATTGTATAACAAATAGTAATAATAATAATAATAATAATAATAACAACAACATATTGCATAACAAATAGCAATAATAGTAATAACAGTAATAATAATAATAATAATAATAATAATATATTGTATAACAAATTGTAATAATAATAATAATAATAATAATGATATATTGTATAACATAGTAGTAATAATAATAATAATAATAATAATAATAATAATAACAATAATAATAATAATAATAATAATAACATATTGCATAACAAATAGCAATAATAATAATAATAATAATAATATATTGTATAACAAATAGTAATAATAATAATAATAATAATAATAATATATTGTATAACAAATAGCAGTAATAATATTAATACTAGTAATAATATAAAATTGTTTTACAAATAACAATAATAACAACAATAATTTACGTAAAGTTAAGGGAAATAAACTAGTACAACTGGCAAGGAAAAAACCCACAAAATAAATATCTGTAGAGATCTCTGTATGTATTAAATCACCAGACTGACTTCTCCTTACTGTATCTGTGTATATATTACAGGAGAGAGCACGTCGGCCCTCTAACAGCTTCCTGCGCTGCTGTGGAGCCATCTGGACCTGATAATATATCAGAAGCATAGTAAGCTTCATTAGCTTAAATGAAGGCAGAAACACTTCAGGCCCCAAAGAGTCGCACCTTCACCTTGTGCAGGGCCAATGAAAACCTGCTGTCCTCAAAGGGCTTCAGTTACAGATGATGGTAAATAATCTGACGTGCATTTTAATGAAGAGTCTCAGACGAAAGGGAAGTTACAAAGATCACCAAACATCCTCAGTAACCTATTCTTTACATTTCTGCTCAAAGGCAGAAGGATCACAAAATGGAAACGGAAATTAGATTTATTACAACAAAGAAATATATCTTTTTTAATGTAATCATTATTTAACATGTGAATGAATACAAAAAAATCAGATTCCTATAATCTCCTATGCAGAGCGCACACAGCCTATGGGGGTCATTCCGAGATGATCGCTAGCTGCATTTGTTTGCAGTGCAGCGATCAGGCTAAAAAACATCAGTTCTGCGCATGCGTATGTGGCGCAATGCGCACCCGCAACGTGCGGACACAATGAACGATGCAGTTTTCCACAGGGTCTAGCGGTGCATTTCAGTCGCACTGGTGGCCGCAGAGTGATTGACATGAAGTGGGAGTTTCTGGGTGGCCACTGACCGTGCCAGGGAAAACGCAGGCGTGGCTGGGCGAACGCTGGGCGGGTGTGTGACGTCAAAGCCGGAACTGAATAGTCTGAAGTGATCGCAAGCGCTGAGTGGATTTTTAGCTACTCTGAAACTACACAAAAAATATTTGCCGCTGCTCGTTCACACTTCTGCTAAGCTAAAAACACTCCCAGTGGGCGGCGGCATAGCGTTTGCACGGCTGCTAAAAACTACTAGCGAGCGATCAACTCGGAATGACCCCCTATGTGACTGTACAGTTCTACCTGGGCTGTTGCTGGTGTCTGGTTTGATAACATCTGATACCAGTGACTGCTCAGTCATAAGTCTATAATGGGGGCGGTCTGGAACACTTTAGGATCAAACATGATTTTAGTCATTTAAAAGTTTATGTCTTTTTTCCCTAAAATACTGTACCTCTCAGCTTAGCCTCTCTGGGGCTGATTACGAGGTGGATGCTATGTTGATTTTTACCAAAATTATGTTTTTTGTTTGATTTTAAAATGGGCACGTGATGTAGCGCAGTGCGCATGTCCAGCGATTGTGCCGCAACTCCAGCACACCGCAGCCTTTTGGGGCTATTTGGGGGTGGTGACAGGGAGTATTTGACAAAACAGTGGCGTCAACCCTGTTTTGCATGCTGTCGAGCAGTGGCAACCCTTACCTAGGTGACACCCGGTGCGGTAGAGGAGGGTCCTGCAGCGCGCTCAGCAAAAAGAGGGTATAACTTTGTGGGAGGGGGCATGGCTTAACATCCCAAACCCCATTTCCGTAACTCCGGGGGTCTGGGAGATGTGGAATACACCCGGAGACTACTGCAGCTTCAGTGCCAGCTCCTACACTGTGACAGGAACCAGCTGCCGCAAGTAATGTTACAGTGAAGCACTCGGCTCCTGTCACTGAGCAGAAGTTGGAATTTTGGTGCCCTCCCCTGGCGGGTGACCCCCGGTTTTGACCCGCGCCACCTGCACCTTCATAAAGACTCCACTGCTGCGAGGGCCAGGGTCTGTGTCTTCAATTGGCAGATTTACTGACCCCTGCAGGGGAGTTCTGGTGGCAATTCTGAGTAAGCTGAGAGATACTCAGATGGCCGATGCCTGCCCAATGTTGATTCGATGCTGCGCCTTTGGACGCAGCCACAGATCATCTGAGTACACAGCGGCTGTTATTACCGTTCACCTCTGAATCACGCCCACAGGTCACTGTGGGACTGCCTTTATTACATATGTCCCTTTTGTGTATGTGAAGCATTAGGGAAGTATAATAGTACAGCCAGGGCCGGTTCGAGTCCTTTTTGCGCCCTGGGCGGGAAATAGGGGTATGGCTTCACACAGGGGGCGTGGTCAGTTACGCCCCCTGTACAGTAGAAATGCTGAGCGGTGCGCGATGACGTCATCACGCACAGCAAAGGCCCTCTCCACGAAGGGAAACTAGACGCGTAGCGTCTAGTTCCCTTCACAGGGGGACACAGCCGGGGGACACAGCGGGCAGCGGAGGGCACAGCACTAGCGGATCTTGCCATGGTGCGGCGCCCTCCGGAAGGCACCGGCGCCCTCCGGAAGGCGGCGCCCCGGGCAAAAGTCCTACTTGCCCATGGCAGCATCCGCTACTGAGTACAGCACAGAGGTCATAGGTTATGTTCTTATCTGTGTGTAGTTTGTATGTCATCCCAATTTTTGCAAGGGTTTCCTCTGGTTGCTCCGACAATCCAAAGACATACTATACTATTGGGTTTATATTATAAAGCCGTTTTTGTGAGTAGGAAATTTAGATTGCAAGCTCCAAAGGCTCGGAGATGCCTGTCACAGACAAAATTCTCTTTGTTAAGCAGCGTGACGGGCTTAAGTCACATGATCATGCCCCCCAAACATCCCCTCTGAAGTGATTCCTGAGAACGGAGGCATACAATGTCATCAAATAGAATTAAACATTTAAAAAAGCAACATAAATATCATTTTCTGACCATATTGTTACTTGTTAGCAAGAAGTATTGGTGGCATAATTATTCATTATTAGGATTTGGTCATGGTAATTATAATTTGTTATTGCTGCTTAATGTGGCGATCAGAAAGTAATGATTGCCAGGAGCTCTGAGAGGAGCCTGTCCCTGCACTGTGTTAGAAGCAAAGTGATCACTAGTAGTAATGCGATCACTTTACTTCCAGGTTCAGGTCCCAGCTGCACTACTACTCATGATAACCGCTCCAGTAACTATTGTAGAAAGTAAACCCCTAGGCTACAAAAGCTATTGCCATCTGAAGATGTCGTTAGCTACCAGGGCCAGGGCCACCATCAGGGGGGACTGCCGGGACTTGTGTCCCGGGCCCTGACATAGAAGGGAGGCCAGCACCTGGCCAGTCAGTTAAGGCTGCACAGTACGACTGGCAAGTAAGATGAATGCGGCGGGAGGAGCGGGTGGACGTGTGCTGGGAACAGCACTGAGTTTCAGCAGGGGAGAGGGGTAGGGGGGTTGCGCGGTGCATGCCGGGAAGAGTACTGACATTCTGCATGTGGCGAGGCATGTTTAAAAGAGGAGCAGCTGCAGATGCACATGATGAGTTTCTTTGGCCTGAGTCTGGAGGGGCACATGAGGACGAGCTGGCTGGAAGAGCACATTAGGGAGGCTGGTTGGAGGGGCACATTAGGAGGGCTATCTGGAGTGACACAAGAAAGATGGCTGCATGAAGTGAAACATGGGGGGCTGGCAGGATGGGCACACACGGGGGGAAGGGGGGGCTGGCTGTAGGGGCACAAGGGACTGGCTGGAGTGACAAATGAGGGGGCTGGAGGAGCACATGGGGGCTGTAGTGACACATTAGGGTAGCTTGAGTATTTATGTGGATGCATTAGAGTGCATTTATAGTATAAGGGTGGGGCCAGCCTATTTTGTCAGTCCGTTGCCTCGCTTTTTCTGATGGCAACCCTGACCAGTGCCATTCTCCGAAATGCTTCGCATTTTGGAGCTTGGTAAATTTGGCTTTTAGCAGCCCGCTGGTGCAGTCGAAAATGGGGGATCGCAGCCAGAGCTGGCCCTAACCAATATGATGCCCTAGGCAAGATTTTGGCTGGTGACCCCTAGCACCACTGCTAGTTCCGCCTCTGACCCTGCAACCCTTTCCTAGCACCATCACCCCCCACCCATAGCAGTCCTTTTTTTCTTCCTACCCCCTGTAATTTAAATAAGAACAGTGTGCTCATTTGGCGCACAGCCCAAAAAGGTATGTGTTTTTGCTGGCAAGAGGCATGGCCACACAATAGTACCCCCAATTCAAATTATGCATCACAATAGTGCAACTTTATTCACAATTTATCATGTGGTAATGTCCCTTATTCACATTACCTCACACAGTAGTACCACTTTACCTTATACACGTTACTCCTCATAGTAGTGCCCCTCACTCACATAACATCACATTGAATTGCTCCTTGTTCACATTACACCACACCATATTGCTCTTTATTCTCATTACACCACATCATATTGCTCCTTATTCACATTACACCACACCATATTGCTCTTTATTCACATTAGACCACACAGTAGTGCCCTTTCTATACGTTATGCCACACAGTAGAGCATCTTATACACATAATGCCACACATTGGTAATACATTTATACACATAATACCACACAGTAATGCCCCTTACACATATGACACACATTATTAATGTCCTTATAAACATAATGCGCCTTACACATAATGCCAACCCTTATTAATGACCTTACACATACTGTAATTTCTCTTACACATATGCCACACATTGTTAATGCCCTTATAAACATAATGACACAAATGTCCCTTACACATATGCCGCACATTATTTGTGCCCTTAAACACATAATGACACACATAGTGCCCCTTACACATATGTTACACATTATTAATGCCCTTATACACATAATGACACATATAGTTCCTGGAGTGAGTCAACTGGCAGCTCTTCTAATGTCGGGTGCCTTTTTTATAAAAATGCATCTTATTTGCATTGCTATACGGCTAGGATGCACAGGCAGCTTCTGCTGATTAAAATGATATGCGGCATGCCTATATACTGTGTGCGACTGTGGCTGTATCTGCATACGAAATGCTACACACAGAATATAGGCATATCATTTTAATCAGCAGAAGCTACTTGTGCCCCTAGGCTAGGGGTGGGCAACATGCGGCCCACGGGCCGGATGCGGCCCGCGAACCGATCCTGCCTGGCCCGCTGTCCTCCACCAGTGTGCAATGACAAGCGGCCCGACTGGCTGAGCCGCTTGTCATTGCGCTATAGCAGCTCCGGGAGACGCGGCGCCGCTGAGGAAATCCCGGTCACGTCACAGGGGCTGCTGACCGGGATTTCCTTTCCGACCTCTTAGATGCTGGGCAGCGCAGGGGGCGGAGCCATCTTAAGAAGAGTGTGCCTGTGCAGCAACAGCGGATCTCTCCAGCGGGCAGCGGGAGCTGAGCTCTGATAAAGTCACCGTCACTCTCTCTGCTGCCCGCGTCTTGCCGCTCACCTCTCACCCCCAGCCACTCACCATTTGCCGGTCGCTGCTCACCACTCACTACTCGCCACCCGCCGCTCACCTCTCACCGCCTGCTGGCCGCCGCTCACCGCTCACCACCCTCCACACGCCAGCCATCATGCAGAACAGAGAGATTTGGTACAGTTCCCACTCCTGAGATACCAACTACAGTACCTGGACCCACTCAGTGGAGAGGGATCTGGAGAACAAACAGTCAACTGTGATCGGTTCAAGGCTGCTTATTTGTTGAAAAGGGAACATACGGTACATATTAATATGACTGCCGACACCTTGCTGGTGTTTTCCCAGCTTTTATTTATGATTTTCTTACATTTATTTCCAAAGGTTTAGGGTTCTATTGAAAAAAGAAATGCAAAATACTTATTTTTATTTTTGCCGTTAAGGTCTGTACTGTGGTATAAGCGGCTCTACTGGGTTGTAACGTGTATAAGTAGCTCCACCCCCTCAGGTTACACTGAGCATCCCAACAACAGGCGTGCAGTTTACAGTGCAGCATGACCAGTGAACACCCCCTCCCCCTGATGGAGCGTGAGCCGCAGGCAATACTGCCAGATCCCCCTGCTGCAGCAGCCTCCGGAGTTTACAGTGAGCTGCGGGCTGTAATTCCCGACCCCCCCTTCCCATCTCCATGCCACCACTGCACTTTAAAGCCGTCCTCCCGATCTTGAGCTTGTGACCCGCAGGCTGTAACGCCCGATCCCCCCCGCAGCCGCAGGAGTTTACTGTGAGGCTGAGCCGCAATGCCTGGACCCACTCCTGTCTCACTGCCAGCGTAGCATCTTAAAGTCCAACCCACCCCAAAGCTTACAGTGACCTGCGGGCTGTAATGTTCCCCCCCCCGCCCCCACTCCTCCCTGCCACTGCCATAACTTAAAGTCTACCCCCACCAAAGCTGACAGAGAGCCATGGCTGTAACACCCGATTCTCCCCCTCCCCTCAAAGTTGTGTGTAAAAGAAGGACTCTGCCTGCCGTAATGTGTAAAAGGGGGCTCTGTCTGCCGTAATGTGTAAAAGGGGGCTCTGCCTGCCGTAATGTGTAAAAGAGGGCTCTACCTGGCGAAATGTGTGATAGGGGCTCTACCTAGAGTAATGTGTGTAAGTGGCACCACTGTGCAGCGTAATTTGAATAATAGAGACTATTGTGCAGCCTAATATGAATCTGTATTATTTTGTGGCCACGCCCCTTCCCCATGAAGCCACACCCCTATATGTTTGGCGCATGCCTATGGCGGCCCTCGAGTACTCATTGGAAAGTGTTAAGTGGCCCCTCACCTGAAATAATTGCCCACCCCTGCCCTAGGCATACCAGATGCCCTAGGCAATTGCCTAGTTTGTCTATGCCTAGGGCCGGCTCTGATCGCAGCTGATACTGTATGTCTGATATCAGCTGCAGTCCCCTGCACATACTGAACATTCACATGATGCTTAATATTTGCAGCTGTTTTAGGGAGATATCCTGTAAATATATATATATATATATATATATATATATCAAAAAATAAAGTACCCTTTTTTTGCGCTAATATAAATTGAAGCTCGTACCACTGAGAAATGCCTCCTGTCAGACAAGGCACAGAATTAGGAATAGAAAAAAGAGATTCTCATGGGAGCTAAACCACCTCAGATGTCACAAAACGATGTATTTATTTTTAAAATTTAAACAGTAAAAACTGTAGCATTATATAAAAACATCAATAAAACATGCAAATGGCTTTGTACCATAAATGAACAATACAGACTAATAGTTATCTGACGAATTTTGTATTGGTAATATCCACAATTGGATCGAATATCAATTCTTCCAATAAAGCGTTCAGATGTATGTTCAAATTCATAAATGCGTATTCACGCATTTATGAATTTGAACATACATCTGAACGCTTTATTGGAAGAATTGATATTCGATCCAATTGTGGATATTACCAATACAAAATTCGTCAGATAACTATTAGTCTGTATTGTTCATTTATGGTACAAAGCCATTTGCATGTTTTATTGATGTTTTTATATAATGCTACAGTTTTTACTGTTTAAATTTTAAAAATAAATACATCGTTTTGTGACATCTGAGGTGGTTTAGCTCCCATGAGAATCTCTTTTTTCTATATATATATATATATATATATATATATATATATATATATTTGATATATATGCCCCATGGCATGGAAAGTGTAAGTTCATTGGTAGATATATTTTCTGGAGTTGTTGGCCAGGTTTGAAGAAGTTTAACCCCTTTGATGACCAAAGGTGTTCAACTCCAAGAACAAATGTATTCTCACAAATTTTGTTCTTCTGTATTTTCTGTGGAATTTTTTTTTATATTTTCTTTATTATCAACTCTAGCAAGTTTTATATATTTTTTGCAGAAAAGATTCTTTCTTCTTTTGTTGCATGTTAAAAAAAAGATCACTTTTTTTTATCTACATAGAAAAAGTCTTAAATCAGAGAAAATTTGCTTTTTCCATAAATCTTTACATACTTACTTTTTTCTACAATGTCCAATCCCACGCTCAAAATATTTGGTTCAAGTCTCCTGAGTATAGGCATACAGAATATATGTCCGTTACGCCATGTGTGAGGGAGTTATAGTGTTGTTGTTTTTCTTTTTTTAGTTTTATGATATTTATACACATCATATTGAGGTAAAAGGCTAATATCATATATTAAGTAGCAATTATGACCAGTTCCTAATATTGACCATTTAGATTTCGGCTTTCATTTGCCTGAATACACTTTCCAGCGAAAAGCTGTAATCTGATTGGTTTCAATGGTTTATAGCTTTTTAGAACTTGTTATTAAAAAAAGGCCCAAAGGTATATTATTGCCAGAGAAAGTGTTCATGTATTCATTGGTTCCTATTCATATTTCTATTGAAATGATGTGTAGTTTATCATGTGCAAAGATTTGGGTGTGATGGTGTTTCTGCAGAAGCCTGGCATTGTACGTCTGGGAGAATGTGTTAGATTAGAAAGTCTGAAGTTCTTCCAACGTGGAGCATGAACAAATGGTGTTTAATGTGCCAATAATTGGAAGCAGGAGGAGTTTAACACTGTTTCTTCAGCCTGTACGCAGTTTATGATTGGCTGCTAATAGCCTGGAAAAACTGTTAGACATGTCTGTCATTGGTCATTTTGAGGTGTGTTTTGACAAAATCAAGAACATCCTTGTTTGGTTGTCTGACAGTATATGTTCAAGAAACATGATGTTATGCACTGAAAGTGTTTCACAATAGGATCTGACTATTTAACAGAAACAGTGAAGGGATATGTAAATGAATTTATATTTTTCTTCATATTTTTTTTTCTATTTTAAAGAAAAGCCCTCTAGTTTTGTTGTTACGTATACCAAGGCTCTAAAATCCGAAAATCAATATAGGGCATGTACACTTACAGTATATGCTGACTTAGAGGCTTCTGTAGCTGCATCCAGCTTTGCGCCAGTATTCAGAGCTGCCAAGACATTGAGAGGGTCCTGGTGCTGAGGGGGTGTGGCCACTGGAGGGGCGTGGTTGTGTCTTGTCCTAGTGTACATTCTTATGGTGCTCGCCAGCGGGTGTGGTCATGGTATTGCCAGTATAGAATGATTATGCTACTCCTGGACTCCCAGGTTCCTGCAAAGGCCCAGGTAATTTGCACCTGCCCCTCCCTCTAAGAGACCTTGCAAGTATTATACTGTATATTATAAATGGAGAAAAAAAAAGACTCTTTTGTGGGTGCACTCTTAGAATTTAGTCAAGGAAAGACTATAGTGTTGGAATACTAAAACATGAAGTTTAATAAAACAATATTAAAATACAACAGTTGGTGTATCCTACACAAATATAACAACAACACACAGACAATATAATACAAAGAATTAATAAATATAAAAATTCATCACGAGTGGTCTCTCACTTGATAGAAAATGCATATAGAAACCCTGAATAGGGGGACCAAAATGTGGTATTACTACTAACAGCCAGTTATCGCAACCATAAATTAATGGATATTGTGTGAACCCATGGGTATACTTGCTCATGGAGGTTCAGGAGTAGGTTTCAGGAAAGTGTCGCGATAGAGTAGTTCCACAATTGGAAAAAAACCTATGCTAGGTTAACCGTGAGTGTCCAAATTCGGGAATAGTGCTAATGACACTAAATAGTGATATTGGGAGGATAGATAAAGATAGTGAATCTGCTGTCAGTGTTAGGCACAGAACATGCCAATTGCTCAGTCCTCTACTAAACTCGATCTTCCTGGGGGGGTCACCCATCCCAGTACTGACCAAGCCCGACACTGCTTCGCTTCCAAGATCGGACCAAGTCAAGTGAAGTACCCCCATATTTCGCATAAGTATTATACTGTACATTCCAGGTTTACATCAGGTACACTTACACATGACCACAAGGAAAAATGTTTAACATTTGTTTTGATCATGAAAAACACATTCTTTATTATCTTTGATAATACAGCAAGTCAAGGTTGCCCAGAAATCCACCCTCCTCATCACTTGAATTAGATTTTCTGGATCTGACCACAGAGCTTCAACACAATCTCCAGCCGTCCAGAAGGAAAGGATCGATGTGAGCCACATGATCTAGTATTTCCTTACAGCCTCCTCTCCAGCATCTGCCTGTCCAAATTGGACCGAACCATATCAATGCAGGAACATACCCACATGCCTATCATGGCTGCCATAATGTGCTACAGAAAAAGAGGAAAACCCCTAGACATGAGAAAAGTGACAGGAAGAAGTCAACAAAAGAAACAGATGTCCATATGCAATAGCCTGTGGGTTGCAGGAACCGGCGCTATTCTGGTGAATCAGCCAATAGATTTAAAGCAGCAATTTGTTCTGAAATACATCCACAAAATTATGTATAATATATCATTGTTAACTTCAGAGGGGAATCTGCCAACCAGAAATCATCATTAAACGGGATCTCAGGACCTCGTAAATCATCCAGCTACTGGTAGACATGTACAAATATTTGTGATTTACTTTAAGCAAATGGACGTGGAACTACAAGTCACAACATATTCTGAAAGTCACATATGCAGTTCTGGCAAATCTAAGAATCCACAGGATGCCTTCTTCTGCAATAGATTATAATGGGTTAGACTGAGCTTTTGAGTTATTGCAGGTTTCCCTAGTGAACATTGTGGTTAAACTTTAGCATGTTTGAAACAAAGATGATATGAGAATAGTACCCTAATACCCCCAGTGGAGGCAGAAGGGTCAGTGACACCCGATGTAGCCAATAGTACTCACCAATCGCGCCTTTGGTGTGTGCATCCAAAAAAGGGGCGGGGCCTCGCAGGAGTCCCTCGCTGACCATTATGGGGGTATGGCCTAGCTGGAATCCCCCCCCATCCCCCAGGTTACATCACTTTGGGGGGATGCAATGTCTGCAATGCCGTCTCCTTCTCAGTAACAGGAGCCGGTTACTGCAGGATAGTGTGGTCTATTCATGAAGCAGTGAAAAGTGTAGAGAAGTGAGTCAGCATTGAAGTAACATTTATAATTTGCATACTATACAATTGTACGAAGCAGTTGATTGGTTGCCGTGGGCAACTTCTCCACAGGCTCACTTCTCCACTCTTTTCACTGCTTCATGAATAGACCCTAATGTCCCATTACAGCACCTGGTTCCTGTCACCACAGAGGAGGTAGCATTTTGGTGTCATCCTCTGAAAAACAAGTAGTTTGGCCCTCACTTTATCCAGATTTCCTGAAGTTATTTAACCATGATAACGATGGATAACTGAGGGATGTATAAGCCTGAAGGAATTTAAATGCCTAGCGCTTTATAAGGACACTTTAAAATGTGAGGCTGCAAGGGTTAAGGGTTTGTTGCTGTGGATCTTACAGGGCTGCAGGACCCAATGGGCATGTAGCAGAGTGGAGATTATATAAGTGATAGCAACCAGTATCCTGGGCTCTTGACTTTGAGATCTTTACCCTCCCCCACAGGCAAGATGTTGTGTGCAATTATTATTTTTTTTTAACTATTGTTTGTTGTCACATTTTTCCCATGCAAGCGGGGCACAGCAGGCTCCTCTCCAGCATCTGCCTGTCCAAATTGGACCGAACCATATCAATGCAGGAACATACCCACATGCCTATCATGGCTGCCATAATGTGCTACAGAAAAAGAGGAAAACCCCTAGACATGAGAAAAGTGACAGGAAGAAGTCAACAAAAGAAACATGTCCATATGCAATAGCCTGTGGGTTGCAGGAACCGGCGCTATTCTGGTGAATCAGCCAATAGATTTAAAGCAGCAATTTGTTCTGAAATACATCCGTCTCAGATGGAAAGCATGGGAGTCAGCGGGCATAGTTGGCGCAAAGGATGGTCAGGAGCATTCTTTTTGGTGTGAGTCAACTGTGGCTGTGACACCAACCTTGCTGGTAGTAGGACTAGGGTACATCAACAAAAAATCTAGAGTCGGATACAGTAGTTGTATAAAGAACACCCTTGAAGTTCAGATATAAACTAGAGATGAGCGGGTTCAGTTCCCTGAGAACCGAATCCTACCGGACATCACTACCTGAGCCAGGATCCAAGCCCGGCTGTCGGATTCTCGCGGGGTTTGGATTCCATATAAGGAGCCGTGTGCCGCCGCCATTTTCACTCTGGCATTGGAGAGTGTAGAGAGAGGATGTGTCTCCGTCCTCAGTGTCCTGCATCAGTCCAGTGGTAGTGTCTTGTGCTGCATCAGTCCAGTCACAGTGGTGGTGTCCTCTGCTGCCATATGTCCAGTGCTGCTGTATAAATCCAGTCCATTGCAGTTGTGCTGTATTGTACTGCATCAGTCCAGTGGTGGTGTCCCTGTGCTGCTGTATATGTCCAGTGATACTGCAGTATATGTCCAGCGGTACTGCCATATAAATCCAGTGATACTGCCGTATATGTCCAGTGGTACTGCCATATAATTCCAGTGATACTGCTGTATATGTCCAGTGGTACTGCCGCATAAATCCAGTGGTGCTGCCGTATAAATCCAGTCCAGTGATACTGCCATATATGTCCAGTGGTACTGCCGTATAAATCCAGTGGTACTGGCGTATAAATCCAGTCCAGTGATACTGCCGTATATGTCCAGTGGTACTGCCATATAATTCCAGTGATAATGCCGTATATGTCCAGTGGTACTGCCGTATAAATACAGTGGTATTGGCGTATAAATACAGTCCAGTGATACTGCCATACAGTATATGTCCAGTGGTACTGCGGTATAAATCCAGTGATACTGCTGTATATGTCCAGTGGTACTGCGGTATAAATCCAGTGGTACTGGCATATAAATCCAGTGGTACTGCTGTATAATTCCAGTGATACTGCTGTATAAGTCCAGTGCTACTGCCGTATAATTCCAGTGATACTGCCGTATAATTCCAGTGATACTGCAATGTAATTTCAGTGATACTGCCGTATAATTCCAGTGATACTGCCATATAATTCCAGTGATACTGCTGTATATGTCCAGTGGTACTGCCATATAATTCCAGTGATACTGCTGTATATGTCCAGTGGTACTGCCGCATAAATCCAGTGGTGCTGCCGTATAAATCCAGTCCAGTGATACTGCCATATATGTCCAGTGGTACTGCCGTATAAATCCAGTGGTACTGGCGTATAAATCCAGTCCAGTGATACTGCCGTATATGTCCAGTGGTACTGCCATATAATTCCAGTGATAATGCCGTATATGTCCAGTGGTACTGCTGTATAAATCCAGTGGTACTGGCGTATAAATACAGTCCAGTGATACTGCCATACAGTATATGTCCAGTGGTACTGCGGTATAAATCCAGTGATACTGCTGTATATGTCCAGTGGTACTGCGGTATAAATCCAGTGGTACTGGCATATAAATCCAGTGGTACTGCTGTATAATTCCAGTGATACTGCTGTATAAGTCCAGTGCTACTGCTGTATAATTCCAGTGATACTGCAATGTAATTTCAGTGATACTGCCGTATAATTCCAGTGATACTGCCATATAATTCCAGTGGTACTGGCGTATAAGTCCAGTGATACTGCCGTATAAATCCAGTCCAGTGGTACTGCAGTATAAGTCCAGTGGTACTGCCATATAATTCCAGTGATACTGCCGTTTATGTCCAGTGGTACTGCCGTATAAATCCAGTCCAGTGATACTGCCATATATGTCCAGTGGTACTGTCGTATAAGTCCAGTGATACTGCCGTATAATTCCAGTGCTACTGCCATATAATTCCAGTGATACTGCCGTATATGTCCAGTGGTACTGCCATACAAATTCAGTGGTACTGCTGTATAAATCCAGTCCAGTGGTGCTGCCATATAAGTTCAGTGCTTTTGTCCTGTGCTGTATATTATTTACTCCAAATAAAGGGATTAATAATATTTAATCCAAATAATTTTTTACAGGGTTTGCCCTGTGTGGTGTAGAGGTATGTTCTCCTGTGCTGCATTTTGTTATATAACTCCAGAAAAATAATGGAGAACAAAAATTTGGAGGATAAAATAGGGAAAGATCAAGAACTACTTCCTCCTACTGCTGCTGCTGCTGCCGCTGCTGTTGTTGCTGCTGGGAGTCGATCGTCATCCCAGAGGAGAAGTCGGAAGACCACTACTTTAACTAAGCAAATGACTGTCTAACAGTCCTTTGCGAGGAAGATGAAATATGACAGCAGTCATCCTGTTGCAAAGCGGATTACTGAGGCCTTGACAGCTATGTTGGTGTTAGACGTGCGTCCGGTATCCGCCATTAGTGCAGTGGGACTGCAGTGCCATCCCTATATGGGCCAGGTGTTTGTGCCGCACACTTGTGTCGCTTAGCTTAGACATACAGCTACCTCATTGCACCTCTTTTACTTCTTTACATGATGTGCTGTTTGGGGACTATTTTTTTTTAAGCGCCATCCTGTCTGCAACTGCAGTGCCACTCCTTTATGGGCCAGGTGTTTGTGCCACAGACTTGTGTCGCTTAGGTTAGTCATACAGCTACCTCATTGCACCTCTTTTACTTCTTTGCATGATGTACTGTTTGGGGCCTAGTTTTTTTTTAAATGCCATCCTGTCTGCCACTGCAGTGTCACTCCTAGATGGGCCAGGTGTATCCGGTATCCGTCGTTAGTGCAGAGGGACTGCAATGCTAACCCTAGATGGGCCAGGTGTTTGTGCCGCACACTTGTGTCACTTAGCTTACTCATACGGCTACCTCATTGCATCTCTTTTACTTCTTTGCATGATGTGCTGTTTGGGGACTATTTTTTAATCATACAGCCACCTTGGTGCAACCTTTTGGCCTAAAAACAATATTGTGAGGTGTTGAGAACAGACTGGAAATGAGTGGAAATGAATGTTATTGAGATTAATAATACCGTAGGATCAAAATTACCCCCAAATTCTGTGATTTTTAGCTGTTTTTAGGTTTTTTTCAAAAATCATCCAGATCCAAAACCAAATTAAAAACACGAAAAAGTGGTTTTGGCAAAACCAATCCAGATCCAAAACACAAGCATGGAACAAGAACCAAAACACGAAAAGTGCCCGCCGCACATCCCTGATATGAACAGTTACATTTAGAAACAGAGAAATTGACCTTGCCAATATTACTAAAATGTAGCTCTTTAAAGTTACTAAAAAAAAAAAAGCATAACACTATACAGTTTGGGATATTGGTCTTTATTTAGTAACAATTACAAAGACATTATAAAAAAAAAAAAAATATATATATATATATATATATATATATATATATTTTTTAGGAAACCACAAATTCTATATTAATATTAAAAATAACAAACTGATTTATTTGACATTATACACAACTTAAAAAAAGACATTATTTGGTTGGGTTCAGTATGATTTACCGACAGACACAATACCGACAGTCATATCCCGACACAATCAAAATACTGACATTAATTTTGCCGACATGTTCAAAATGCCAACATAGTCGGAACACCGACATTTGAAATGCCGACATGTCAAAATACCGACATGCATTTTCTTTTTTTGTGTCAATGTAAACATAGGTCGACACGGACACACGTCTAAGTGTACCGCGTCCCCTCGCATGGCTCTCTGCGCTCGCCATAATTCGAGCACAGTACCTCGCTGCGCTCGGCACACTGTTATGTTCCCCTTCCAGGTCCACTTGGATGGTAAAGTATGAGGATGTTTTTGGGCAAAAATTCCTTAAAAACGCTTTTCGGCACTTTGACATGTTGGATTTTCAAATGTCGGTATTCTGACTATGTCAGCATTTTTTTGAACATGTCGCCATAATGAATGTCGGTATTTTGACTGTGTCAGTATTTTGACTGTAGGTGAACGGCTGTAGAGATTATGACCGTCGGTATTGTGTCCGTCGGTAAATCAACTGCTACACATTTGGTTGACTATTTTAACAAGTAATAAAAAAAAGTTTGTCAGTCTCCAAAAATAAATCAGTTTACCCAAAATGTCCAATCATTCTGTTATGGAGATACGCTCTACTGTAGTGTAGCGGAAACAGATAGGATAGAAGATATAGGGGAACAAGAAAGAATTTGCTAAGACCTTTAAGGAGATTCACCAATTGGGGTATATTGGTAAATGTACATCAGTGCCAGTCACAGTGTATTGGCTTCCTGTATAACATACATTTTAGGATATACACACTTCAGCTTTGAGGAGGTTTTCTGTTGACCTTAGGAATCTGCAACCTATATAAATGAAGTATGAACTAATTTGCAAGCTGAGAAAACACTGCATAGTCAATGTGTCAGCCGATGTTATCATTAGAGTACTCACACCAGAGGGGTCAGCATAACGCATAGCCGACCTCCTGCACATTTGCGGGGTCAATGGTATTTATTGGCTTGGACCTTTCTTGTAAATACATCGCAACAATGACTTGGAAGATTCCTTCCGAAAGATCGTTTTCTGCATAGAAATTTCCATGGACTACGCAGGAAATTTCACAGAAAAGGCTGTAAATAAAAATGAGCTCTGAAGAACATACATTGACCTTAAATTCTTACTTCAACACCCCTATTAACTTCCTAAGCACCTGGGAAAATGTTGGCTGGCTGCCTAAGATATGGAAGAGTAATTAGAAAAATAACTGGAGATCGTTAGGTCAGATGTTTGAAGGACCCATGCATTATAATGTAGCTTGTACTAATGAGCCCCGTTGTATGTCACTGTGAATTTGAGGCAAATGCTTTATCTGGCTTGGGGTGGCGGGGCTGAGTGCGGGGAAAGGTAAGGCTTACTAAGATTAATTGAACATATTATTTTAATTTAAAATTAATCCTATTTTATCTCCCTTAACCCTCCTCCTTTTTCCTTTTGGAAAAAACATGTTTATTTTCTGGTTACGGTTCATTTTTGTCTTTAGAAATTCTACAGGCGCCTTTGTTTCCTCTGGTCACATCCAGAAGCATTGTAAGATGAGACAGTCCTCAATTTACATGCTTATACCTTGTGTACTAATGTGAAGGAACAGTTTAATAGTGTATTGACTTCATTGAAGAATTCAAAAACACTCCAAAAATGGTCTGTCTGTCCATACACTTTGATAACCACTCTCTCATGCCAGGCTTGGACTGACCCACCGGGGTACAGGGGAAACCACCGGTGGGCCCCACTGCCTGGGGGGCCAACCTCTTCTCTATGGATCAGGTTCCAGACTGTGCACTTGAATTATACATCATACATATGTCACCTTATACTGGACTATGGTGTATTCTCTACAGTGCATTGCTGCTATTAATCTGTTATTAATCTGGAACATTATCATGCATGTGTGAGAGGTGCGGCTGCGGGGTGCGTGTGGTGCCTGCTGCCGTGCAGGTGTAGACTCTGTACTCACCAGGCGCCGCTCTCTCTCACCTTCAGGTACCGGAACATTCAACGGACCTGGCAACTCTTCCGTCGGACCCGGACACGACGACCTAGGAGGAAAGAGATTGCTGAGTGCCGTCCTCCTACCTGTGGACCGAAACGCCCTCCGACCTCTAGAAAAATAGTGCTTTCGGGCTAGGTGGGGGTCATCATTGGCGTCCGCCTCAGAGCCCGAATTTCACCTATCGGCACTTTCGCACCAGGTGGAAATTCCGCCTTGCACAGCCGTGCAAGGCTCACCGTTGCCCTGAAGGAAGGGAGATAGAAAGAAACACAACCAAACACTCAGACCGTGGTTACTCACCGTCTTACACTCCGGTACTCCGATCTTCTACAGTACAGGTCCCTGTAAGGAGGCAAAAGAAAGAAACAGCCGTGCAGGGCCTAACTAGACCTAGTGTCACACCTTATACTAACTATAACGGCAGAGCCCTCAAACTAGCTCTGTGGGTGTGGTGCGACATAACTATGCACAAACATTATAACAGCAATTCGCCCTGCACGGTAACAACACACATCGGAAATACAATATAAACCCGTGCTGTCCCTTTTTAATCCCTATCTGCCGCTGGAAGGGGGTGGGCACCGCACGGCCTACCCACCTCCTGCGCCTTCCCTCATGTGGGCCTCAGCTCTGCCTTCCTAAATACCTCGAGGTGGCCTGGGCCTAGTGCCCAGGGCCACCTGTACTCACCTCGGGGGCTCTTATTCACTGGGCCTAGCGCCCCCTAACTGCACACAGGCCGGAGGCCTGACTTCGCCCACGGGCCTAGCGCCCGCCTAACTTGCTGCCCGTTGGGTGACCTGGGCCTTGTGCCCAAGGTCACCTTAATGTATCCCTAATTGGCCACAAATACACTAGGGCCTACTGCCCTCTAACGTCCCCACAGGCCTAATGCCTGAACTGCCCCCGGGCCTAGTGCCCGCCTACTGCGGCGCTTTGAGGTGGCTTGGGCCTAATGCCCAAAACCCCTACCAATGTGGTCGGGTCTGGGTACTTGGGCCACGGGCCGGGTGGAACCCCGGCTGCACGTGGCCTTGGACCCAGAGAGCCGACCACGCTTGTGCCCACGGGCCGGGAGGGCCCGACTGAATGCCCACAGGCCGAGAGGGCCTGACTTTGCCCACGGGCCTAATGCCCGAACACCCGGTGGTCTAGGGAGGAGAGAAGGGGGCACCTTAGAAGGGCCTACCTGCGGTGGAGAAGGCTGCAGTGGGGAACTGCACAGCTCAATTGCTTCCCACCACTGCAGCCTTCTCGGCCTGGATGCATTCTTCTGCCGCTGGCCCGTCCTGGCCAGCGGCGCCGCCGTCTCTTCGCCGCGTCCAGCCGCCGCTGGACATCTTCCCGGAGCCCGACGTCTTCCGGCCTCTTCAGCGGCCACCGGAGCTCTTCTTCCCACGGCCGTCGTCTTCTCCTCCGCGCCGGACTATCTTCTGCGCTCCTGCGCGCCGACGATCTCCGCTGCTCCCACCCGTCTTCTTTCTTCGCGCTCTTCCGCGCGCGCGGTCTCTTCGGCTCCCGCCCGGCGTCTGACGTCAGACGCCGGGGGCGGAGCCTATGACGCGGCGAGCGTCGATTGGCTCGCCGCGTCCCTCTCTGATTGGCTGCCGCTCCGGGAGCCGCGATTGGCTCCCGGAGGGCGCCAAGATTCAAAAGCCTCTGGTCCGGTGCAGGGAAAAGGGTAATCCCTGCACCGGACACCCGCCGCCACGCACCCAGCGCTGGGGACAGACATGCTGCCCCAGCGCTGTCCCCAGCTAGGGACACCACCACAGATGTGCCCACAGGGCACATCTCTACATTTCCCCCCCCCTTTTTCCTTTGTAGTCCCTACAAAGTTCCTCTCGACTTCCATTGCCGCGGGTCAGGGAATTCCGAGGTCCCTCCGGCGAGGTTGTGTTCAAGGGTCCAGCCCGGACAGGCTGTGACCCCACATCCTTCCACCTCCAGCTCCGGGTTCCTCTTCTTCGTTCCTCCTGACCTCCATCGGTGGATCCTCTGGGGAAGTGGCATCTCCCCACGGTTGCTCAACGTGGGCCACCAAGGGGAATCTTCCTCCACGGGGATAGCAGTCCCCCACTCTTGGCCTTCCAGATCGTCTGGGACATCGTCCCTGTCTTCAGGGCGTGGTACCGACCACCACCCAACAGCGGAATCCTCCGGGGCATCCATTTCCTCCCGGGCAACAGCCATCATATGTCGAATTTCCTCGTGGGGCATCTCCAAAGGTCCTGTGTCTTCCTCTGGAACGGGTCCTCCCACGGCATCGCGATCCTGTCCCCGTACGTCCGTCCATTTCGGTACTTCCGGCAGGTATTGCTCCAGGACTATCTCCTCCTCTTCATGGAGGGCATTCAACTGGGAGCACGACTCCACCCGATCCTGCCAGTCACTCTCGTCGGCGCTTCCGATGCCAGAGTCGTCCTCCGTCTGTTCTTGGAGGGATTCGTCGGCGGACAGCTCACCGTAGTCCGAGTCTTCCTCCGATACCTGGACTGGGGTATTATTTTCCTCCTCAGCGTACTTAGTCCTTTCCGCTGGCACCTCTGTTTCCTCAGCGTACTCCTTCGCTTCCGCTGGCATCTCTTCTTCCTCAGCGTACTCCCTTGCTTCCGCTGGCATCGTGACACCCTCAGCGTACTCCTTCGCTTCCGCTGGCATCTTTTGGTACCCAGGACACTCCTGTTCCGCACGTCCTGGACGTGGACGGTTCCATCGCGGGGAGATTCCGGACGTCTCCGTCACTGGGTCTTCACGCTTTTCTTCGCAGCGTGGTCTCTTCACCTCCCAGTCGTCCACCTCCGCCTCATGCGGGAAAGGATTCTGCCTTACTGGGGTCACTTTCCTGGGACAGAGTAGGTCCGCGGCATCTTCCCAGGGGCACTCACTGGCCGCATGTCCTGGTCGCCGACACTTCCAACAAGGGAGGGCCACTGCCACCTTCTCCAAGACGGGTTCCTGGTCCACCTCCTTCACTGGGGAATCTTCACCCGTTGGTTCCGGCTCAGAGGAAATGGGCACCTGCGAATTAACTTCACGCAAGGCCTTCCGCTCCATTTCCCTGGTTTCCTCCTCCCATCTCTGGGCGCGACCATCCGCAATCATCCGGTCTTCATTCCACGGACAGTCGGGAAGCGCATGTCCTCTCGCCTCGCAGAGCGCACACACAGGCTCTGCAGCCACCCGGTCCCAAAGCTGCTGACGAGACTCCGTCATCTGCTTCACCGTGGCCTCGTAGTCCGTCCTGTCTTCCGTCCATGGACATTCCAGGAGCCGATGTCGGGGATCTCCACAGTTTTCACACCAGGAATCAACCTCGTCTTGGCTCAACTCTTCGTCCCAGGGACAACTGTTGTGCTCATGCCCGTAGTTTCCGCAGAGCAAACACCAGGACTCGTTCTTTGCTTGGCCCTGCTGACGTCTTCGGTCCGCATCCTGGACCACCTTCTTTGGGGACGTCTCTCGCCAAGTACACTCGCCGGCAAAGTGTCCTGTTTGCCGACATTTCTCGCAGGGCGTCACAGCGGCCTTCTTGCGCCCCTTCTCCCAGCGCTCTTCTTTTCCACGCTGGACCGACCGCTGCACCATCTTCAGGATGTCTGCCCCAGACACCGTCACCCAGTCGCTCTGGTCCGCACACATCCGGGGGAAAGTCTTCTCCGGAGCCGTCCGCAGGGAGGTCTTCTTGGTGGCGTTCCACATCGTGTCCGTGATCCGGTCTCTTTGATCCTGCCGACTACGCCAAGTGTGAGAGGTGCGGCTGCGGGGTGCGTGTGGTGCCTGCTGCCGTGCAGGTGTAGACTCTGTACTCACCAGGCGCCGCTCTCTCTCACCTTCAGGTACCGGAACATTCAACGGACCTGGCAACTCTTCCGTCGGACCCGGACACGACGACCTAGGAGGAAAGAGATTGCTGAGTGCCGTCCTCTTACCTGTGGACCGAAACGCCCTCCGACCTCTAGAAAAATAGTGCTTTCGGGCTAGGTGGGGGTCATCATTGGCGTCCGCCTCAGAGCCCGAATTTCACCTATCGGCACTTTCGCACCAGGTGGAAATTCCGCCTTGCACAGCCGTGCAAGGCTCACCGTTGCCCTGAAGGAAGGGAGATAGAAAGAAACACAACCAAACACTCAGACGGTGGTTACTCACCGTCTTACACTCCGGTACTCCGATCTTCTCCAGTACAGGTCCCTGTAAGGAGGCAAAAGAAAGAAACAGCCGTGCAGGGCCTAACTAGACCTAGTGTCACACCTTATACTAACTATAACGGCAGAGCCCTCAAACTAGCTCTGTGGGTGTGGTGCGACATAACTATGCACAAACATTATAACAGCAATTCGCCCTGCACGGTAACAACACACATCGGAAATACAATATAAACCGGTGCTGTCCCTTTTTAATCCCTATCTGCCGCTGGAAGGGGGTGGGCACCGCACGGCCTACCCACCTCCTGCGCCTTCCCTCATGTGGGCCTCAGCTCTGCCTTCCTAAATACCTCGAGGTGGCCTGGGCCTAGTGCCCAGGGCCACCTGTACTCACCTCGGGGGCTCTTATTCACTGGGCCTAGCGCCCCCTAACTGCACACAGGCCGGAGGCCTGACTTCGCCCACGGGCCTAGCGCCCGCCTAACTTGCTGCCCGTTGGGTGACCTGGGCCTTGTGCCCAAGGTCACCTTAATGTATCCCTAATTGGCCACAAATACACTAGGGCCTACTGCCCTCTAACGTCCCCACAGGCCTAATGCCTGAACTGCCCCCGGGCCTAGTGCCTGCCTACTGCGGCGCTTTGAGGTGGCTTGGGCCTAATGCCCAAAACCCCTACCAATGTGGTCGGGTCTGGGTACTTGGGCCACGGGCCGGGTGGAACCCCGGCTGCACGTGGCCTTGGACCCAGAAAGCCGACCACGCTTGTGCCCACGGGCCGGGAGGGCCCGACTGAATGCCCACAGGCCGAGAGGGCCTGACTTTGCCCACGGGCCTAATGCCCGAACACCCGGTGGTCTAGGGAGGAGAGAAGGGGGCACCTTAGAAGGGCCTACCTGCGGTGGAGAAGGCTGCAGTGGGGAACTGCACAGCTCAATTGCTTCCCACCACTGCAGCCTTCTCGGCCTGGATGCATTCTTCTGCCGCTGGCCCGTCCTGGCCAGCGGCGCCGCCATCTCTTCGCCGCGTCCAGCCGCCGCTGGACATCTTCCCGGAGCCCGACGTCTTCCGGCCTCTTCAGCGGCCACCGGAGCTCTTCTTCCCACGGCCATCGTCTTCTCCTCCGCGCCGGACTATCTTCTGCGCTCCTGCGCGCCGACGATCTCCGCTGCTCCCGCCCGTCTTCTTTCTTCGCGCTCTTCCGCGCGCGCGGTCTCTTCGGCTCCCGCCCGGCGTCTGACGTCAGATGCCGGGGGCGGGGCCTATGACGCGGCGAGCGCCGATTGGCTCGCCGCGTCCCTCTCTGATTGGCTGCCGCTCCGGGAGCCGCGATTGGCTCCCGGAGGGCGCCAAGATTCAAAAGCCTCTGGTCCGGTGCAGGGAAAAGGGTAATCCCTGCACCGGACACCCGCCGCCACGCACCCAGCGCTGGGGACAGACAAGCTGCCCCAGCGCTGTCCCCAGCTAGGGACACCACCACAGATGTGCCCACAGGGCACATCTCTACACATGCAACAAATTAATTTACTGTATATATTTATGAAGGGGCCCAGATGTTGCACTCTCTAATGGTTAGTCAAACCAATGAGTTGGCAGGCCACACCCCCTATGCGGACTTGCCACACACTTAAACATGGGCCCCTACCACTGCATTCCCCCGGTGGGTCCTACATGCCCCAGTCCGACACTGTCTCATGCTGTTTGCCGCATATGGAAAGTTCTCTATTACAACCTACCCTGGTAGTCAATGCTACAAGCGCTTCTTCACTAATTCATTAAAGCTTACCAGACTGCTGCCTCAGATATACCCATTGCATTCTTTCCTAACCTACACATTCTACAGATCCACAGGTGGTCTGGAAAACATGAACTGTTGGTAGATCTCGAGGACAGGTTTGGCCAGCCCTGGACTCTATATACTAAGCTTTGGAGACAGAAAAGTGGACGGAGATAAAGTACCAATCAGCAAGCTCCTAACTGCCATGTTATAGGCTGTGTTTGAAATATGGCAGATAGGAGCTGGTTGGTTGGTACTAAGCAGTAAAAAAAAGAGTGGAGAAGTGAGCCTGTGAAGAACCAATCAGCTGCTCTGTATAATTTTGTTATATGCTAATTTTAAATGTTATGTCAATGCTGATTGGTTGCCACAGGCAACTTCTCCACTGGCTCACTTCTCCACTCCCCCACAGACCCCTAACTCTCTTATTAGAATGTATGTTTAGAGCAGCACGAAATTCCACAGCACCGTACATAGGGCCTGTTAGTTCAGTCAGCAGACATTTCTCATATGTCCTAGAGGATGCTGGGGTCACTTCAAGAACCATGGGATATAGACGGGATCCGCAGGAGACATGGGCACTTTAAGACTTCCAAAGGTTGTGACCTGGCTCTTCCCTCTATGCCCCTCCTCCAGACTCCAATTTAGATTCTGTGCCCAGTGAGACTGGATGCACTCTGAGGAGCTCTACTGAGTTTCTCTGAAAAAGACTTATGTTAGGTTTTTTATTTTCAGGGAGAACTGCTGGCAACAGTTTTCCTGCTTCGTGGGACTTAGGGGAGAGAAGTCAGACCTACTTCTAGTGAGTTTAAAGGCTCTGCTTCTTGGCTACAGGACACCATTAGCTCCTGAGGGTCTGATCGCTAGGTACGCCTATATGCTCGTTCCCAGAGCCTGCCGTCACCCCACTTGCAGAGCCAGAAGTCAGAAGACAGGTGAGTAGAAGAAGCAAAGAAGACTTCAGTGACGGCTTCTGAGGTACCGCACAGCGATCGCACGCTGCGCGCCATGCTCCCACACACCTCGGTACTACAGGGCGCAGGGCGCGGGTAGGGTGCCCTGGGCAGCATATAAATCCTCATTCTGACACTGGCATGAGGGGACATTTGTGCCAAGGCACTGTCCTAACCCCTGCCAGTATAAATATTGGTTAAAAATTGCGGGAAGGAAGCGCGCCATTACGGGGGCGGAGCTTCTTCCTCACAGCACACACATACACATTGCTGAGAACTGCAGGGTGCAGGGCGCAGGGGGGGCGCCCTGGGCAGCATAAAACTTAGTTTATGGAAAGGAACCCCCGCCAGTATAATTAACTGATTGGTTAAGAGCGAGTGAAGCGCGCCAGTACGGGGGCGGGGCTTCTTCCTCACTAAGCCAGCACACTAATCAGCGCCATTTTCTCCTCACAGAAACGCTGGCCCTCCCTTCACTACTGACATGTATCAGGGTGCAAAAATGGGGTGGGGGGGAGATGTATATGGTGCTTGCATTATAATAATAAAAGCGCTACAAGTCTGTGTTCAATGATATGTTTCACAGGTTGTGTGTGCTTGGCGCTGGGGTGTGAGCTGGTTTTTCCTCTCTGTGTCCATCTGACAGAGGTCTGTTCCCTATAAGTACCAGTGTGTCTGTGAGTGTATGTGGTACACGTGTGTGACATGTCTGAGGCAGGGAATTCCTCCCTCTAGGAAGCCATTGTAGGGACACAGAAGTGTAATGTGATGGCGCTGCCGGCACACCAAGAGCCTGCATGGGTGAAAGAAATACGTGGTAGTATGCATCAATAGGAGATTAGATAAGGCTGTATCTAATACTGCCAGTTGGATATGTGGAAGATGTGTTTTTTTCAGTATTCTCATCTTCCATCTGCAGGCGACCCTCCCTGGGTCATATAAAGTCCATTTACAAATGTTATGACTATTGCTACCGACACGGACTCTAAGTCCTCTGTCGACGATAGGGACTCCAAGGAAATAGGTTTAATAAGAGTCCCTCTCACGAGCTTAATATAGTCTTTCCCGGCAGTCAACCCCTGTGTAGTGCGATGTCATGGGTGACAGAGAAAGTAATTCTCCCTGCACCGGGCAAGGCGTCACTAAAAGAGCCGGTAGACCGAAAGGTGAAAACTACATTAAAATCCATTTATGTTGCAAATGGTACGCTGCTCAGACCCACTATGGTTTGCGCGTGGGTGAGTCGCGCTGTTGAAAAATGGTCAGAAAGAGTGTCATCAGAAATTGACACGAATGATTAAGATGAGATACTTCTTACGTTAGGGAATATCAAAGAAGCTGCCGCATACATGCTAGAGGTGATGAAATATTGGACTCTTGAGTTCACAAGTTGCTTCCAGGGCAGTATCGGCTCAGCGGGTGTTGGGGATTCGCCAGTGGAACGCGGATGCAGATTCCAAAAGAAACATGGAGGCTCTCCCATATAAAGGTGAGGCCTTATTTGGTGATGGCCTGGATGCGTTAGTCTCGACGGCTACCGCAGGTAAGTCGACATTTTTGCCCTCTGGCCTGCACCGGCAAAAAAGACCTATCACTCGCACATCCAGTCTTTTCGGCCCAATAAATACAAAAAGAGAAGAGAAGTTCCCCCTTCTTTGCAGGTAGGGGAAGGGGAAAGGGAAAGAAGTCCACAACAGCTTCAGGTTCGCAGGAGCAGAAGTCTACTCCTACTTCTGCCAAATCTTCAGCATGACGCTGGGGCTCCTTTGAGGGAGGCCGCTCGGGTGGGGGCACGTCTCAAACTGTTCAGTCAAGGTTGGATCCTGTCTGACCTGGATCCCTGAGTGTTGCAAATAGTATCCCAGGAATGTAAGCTGGAGTTTCAAGACGTTCCCCCATGCCGATTTTTCAAATTGACCTTGCCATCTTCTCTTCCAGAAAGGGTTAACAGCGGCAATCCAAAAATTATTTCAGGATCAGGTCATAGTCCTGGTACCTTTGTAACAACAAGGGGAGGGGTTTTATTCAAGCTTCTTCATAGTTCCAAAGCCGGACGGCGCAGTCAGACCGAACCAAAACCTAAATTAAAAAAAAAACAAAAAACTAAAAATCTGAATCTCTACTTGAAACGATTCAAGTTCAAAATGGAATCACTGAGGGTAGTGATTTCCAGTCGGGAGGAGGGGGACTACATGGTGTCTGTAGACATAAAGGATGCTTACCTGCATTTTCCCATTTATCCTCCTCGCTAGGCTTATCTGAAGATTTGCGGTTCAGGATTGCCATTACCAATTCCAGACGTTACCTTTTGGTCTCTCCACGACGCCGAGGGTATTCACCAAGGTGTTGGCGGAGATGATGATTCGCCTGCGTCAAAAAGGAGTCAATATAATTTCTTATCTAGACGATCTCCTGATAAGGGCGAGATCCAGGGAGCAGTTGTTGCAAGACATCACACTCTCCCTGTCAATACTCCAACAACACGGTTGGATCATAAATTATCCAAAGTCATAGT
The DNA here is from genome assembly GCF_028390025.1 of Pseudophryne corroboree. Taxonomy (NCBI): domain Eukaryota; kingdom Metazoa; phylum Chordata; class Amphibia; order Anura; family Myobatrachidae; genus Pseudophryne; species Pseudophryne corroboree. The sequence goes on from NC_086446.1 coordinate 729,932,132, forward strand.
TGGAACCGACGACAAGATTGTCTTTTCTCGGGATGATTCTGGACACCAAAGTTCAGTGAGTATTTCTTCCAGTGGAAAAGGCGCTGGAAATCCAGAAAATGGTAAAACAGATATTGAAACCATCGAGTGTGTTGATCCATCAGTGCATTCGGCTGTTGGGGAAGATGGTGGCGGCCTACGAGGCCATACAGGTTGGCAGGTTCCAGTGGGACCTGTTGGACAAGTGGTCAGGATTCCACCTACACATGCACCGGAAGATGATCCTGTAGTCAAAAGCCAGGATTTTGCTCCTGTGGTGGCTCCACAGCTCGCACTTACTAGAGGGATGCAGGTTCGGGATTCAGGACTGGGTCCTGGTAACCACGGATGCAAGTCTCCGAGGCGGGGGAGCTGTCACTCAAGGGAAAGGCTTCCAAGAAAAATGCTAAAGTCGGGAAGCCTGCCTTCACATGAACATGCTGGAATTGAGAGCCATTTACAACGGCCTTTAACAAGCGGTACATCTTCTTCAAGATCACCCTGTGCAGATCCAGTTGGACAATGTAACAGCAAGGCGGAATGATAAGCAGAGCGGAAATAGCAGAGGTGACGAAGATCCTCCTCTGGGCAGAAAAATATGTAAAGGCTCTGTCGGCAATTTTCATTCCAGGAGTGGACAACTGGAAAGCATGCTTCCTCAGCAGACACGATCTCCATCCGGGAGAGTGGGACCCCCACCAAGAAGTCTTCGCAGAGGTGACAAGTCGTTGGGGAGTTCCTCAAGTAGACATGATGACTTCTCGTCTCAACGAGAAGCTTCAGAAATATTGTTCCAGGTCAAGAGACCCTCAGGCAATAGCAGTAGATGCTCTGGTGACCCCGTGGCTATTCCGGTCAGTGTATTCTTTCCACTTCCACTGATCCCAAAAGTTCTCGGGATCATAAGAAGGACAAGGGTTCGGGCAATTTTCACTTCCCCAGACTGGCCAAGGAGGGCTTGGTGCCCAGATCTTCAGGAGTTGCTCTTTAAAAGATCCTGGGCCTCTTCTTCTTCACAAGGACCTACTACGGTAGGTGCCGTGCGTGTACCTAGACTTGCCGTGGCTACGTGTGATGGCATAACTGTTGAGCGCCGAATCCTAGCCCGAAAGGGTATTCCCAAGGAAGTCATCCCCACTCTTATTCAGGCCAGGAAAGGAGTAACGTCTAAACATTACCACCGTTTTTGGAGAAAATATGTGTCTTGGTGTGAATCCAAGAAAGTTTCAACGGAAGTGTTTCAGTTAGGGCGTTTTCTCCATTTCCTACAGGCTGGGAGAAATGCAGACTGCAGTTGGACTCCATTAAGGTCCAGATTTCAGCATTGGCAATTTTCTTTCTGAAACTATTAGCTTCCCTTCCGGAAGTTCAGTATTGCGTGGAAGGCGTGTTGCACGTCCAACCTTCATTTGTGCCTCCAGTGGCACCATGGGATCGTAATGTGGTGTTACAGTTCCTTCAATCACATGGGTTTGAACCTTTAAGAAGGTGAAGTTGCCTTTTTCACTTGGAAAGTGGCCATCCTGTTGGCCTTGGCATCTGCAAGGCGGGTGTCTGAGTTAGGAGTCTTGTATCACAAGAGCTCTTGTTTGATCTTCCTTGAAGATGGAGCTGAACTGAGGACACGTCAGCGTTTTCTACCAAAGGTGGTTTTCCTCTTTTTACAGGAACCACCCATTGTGGCGCCTGTGGCTACTGACACCTTCGCTGAGTCAAAGTCTCTCGATGTGGTTGGAGCATTGAAGATTATGTCTCCTGAACGGCTCAGATTAGGAAAACAGTGGCTCTGTTTGTCCTGTATGCTCTCAAGTTCTCAACAAGATTGGGTGTCCTGCTTCCAAGCAGACCATTGCGCGCTGGCTCTGTGGTGAGATTCAGCATGCTCATTCCACGACTGGATTGCCGTTACCAAAATCGGTGAAGGCCCATTCTACTAGAGGGGTGGGCTAGTCCTGGGCTGCTGCCCCTGATGGGGGGATCTCGGCATTATAACTTGGCCAAGCAGATGTTTAGTCGGGTTCAAACACTTTTGCAATGTTTTACTAGTTTGATACCCTGGCCGATGAGGACCTCATGTTTGGTCAATCGGTGCTGCAGAGTCATCCGCACTCTCCCGCCCGTTCTAGAGCTTTGGTATAACCCCATGGTTCTTGAAGTGACCCCAGCATCCTCTAGGACGTATGAGAAAATAGGATTTTAATACCTACCGGTAAATCCTTTTCTCTTAGTCCATAGAGGATGCTGGACGCCCTTCCCAGTGCGTACTATATCTGCAGTTATTGGTTGTGGTTACACACAGGTTTAAATCCTTTCCTCGAAATGTCTGTCTCCCTGGGCACAGTTCCTTAAACTGGAGTCTGGAGGAGGGGCATAGAGGGAGGAACCAGGTCACACCCTTTGAAAGTCTTAAAGTGCCCATGTCTCCTGCAGATCCCATCCAGTAGCGGATCTTGCCACGGGCAAGCAGGACTTTTGCCCGTGGCGCCGCCTTCCGGAGGGCGCCGCACAAGGGCAAGATCCGCTGCTGCTGTCCCCCCCGCTGCCCGCTTGCCCCCGCGTACGCGTCTAGTTTCCCTTCGTGGAAAGGTCCTTTACTGTGCGGTGCGCGATGACGTCATCGCGCACTGCACATCATTTCAGTTTGTACAGGGGGCGTAAATGACCACGCCCCCTGTACGAAGCCACACCCCCTATTGTCGCCCGGGGCGCACAGTGCCCAAGAACCGGCCCTAATCCCATCTATACCCCATGGTTCTTGAAGTGACCCCAGCATCCTCTACGGACGAAGAGAAAAGGATTTACCAGTAGGTATTAAAATCCTATTATAAACCCAGTCATTAAAAGCATTGCATAGTATATAATAGTAATAATAATTATTATTCTTTATTTATATGGCGCCACAAGGGTTCCGCAGCACCTAACAAAGTATATAAACACATGAACACACAAGAAAACAGCAAATTACATTACAAATTAAAAGAAGATTGTTAATTCAATCAACCCCAGCGCAAACCAATTAATATTGCCACCAGATAAGTTCTGTGATATTTGCAGCTCCCAGATGACTCCTCTGTGGAGTCCAAAGATCAAAATAAACAGATCGGTACAAGTACAGCCAAGGGAGCGCAACTCAACATTTAATATATTGTTAAAAACCACAAAGCCATCACACAAAGAAAAAATACATGCTAAAATTCATAAATTCATAAGATACACTAAAGTACAATAGGACCACTCAGGTTGCCTTTTATTCAATATGCAGCATCTGCAATTAATAATATTCCCAGGAAGTGTCCATATAAAGACTTGTAGGTGAAATGAACAGTTTCCTTTTCATTATCCCACTTGTCACCAGTTTAATGTTTGTGTAGTCTCGTCTCCTCCTATCTAGGGGCCTAATTCAGACTTGATCGTGCTGTGCTTTTTTGCCTCTGCCTGATTGACAGGCAGATGCGGTCGCTGGGAGGGCCGGCGGAGTTTGGCCGCTGTTTAGGGTGCGCGGTCTGGACAATGCAGGTGTGCCCAGACCCAGGGCCGGTTCTTGCCCTTTTGGCGCTCCGGGCGGAAATAGGGACGTGGCTTCATAAGGGGGCGTGGTCAGTTACGCCCCCTGTACAGTAGAGTAGCGCCGCTGAAAAAGAAAAAAAAATGAATACTTACTATCCCCGCTCCCGACCGCTGCAGACCTCCGCCGGCGCTGCTCCTCTCCTCGGATCTGGCATAGACAGACACTAGAGGTCATTTATGACCCCTGGCGTCTGTGTCAGTCCCACAATGCTGTGCGGTGCGCGATGACGTCATCGCGCACCGCACAGCAAAGGTCCTCTCCACGAAGAGAAACATGGCGCTCTAGATACAGCCTGCTGGGCGGTCTCCCTCTTATAAACTGGTGACAAGTGGGATAATTAAAAGGAAACTGTTCATTTCACCTACAAGGCTTTATATGGACACTTCCTGGGACTTTCTAGTTTTTTATCCTATTCAAAGCTAAGAAATCTATTTCCAGGAACTGGAGATATCTGCGGTCAAGCAAGCTGCCCTCCCACCAGCAAATGATGCATATTAAGCCCACTCCACTATCCACCCCTCCTCTACATGTTAAACACCCCATAACACCCTGGAAATCATGTACCAGGACCACTTCATTCAGCCCAATGCCCCCTTCAACAATTTAGTGTTCTCCCTCTCGCCCTATTAGTGCAGTAAAGCAGAGCCGGCCCTAGGCATAGGCAAACTAGGCAATTGCCTAGGGCACCTGGTATGCCTAGGGGCACAAGCAGCTTCTGCTCATTAAAATGATATGCCGTATGCCTATATTCTGTGTGTAGCATTTCGTATGCAGATACAGCCACAGTCACACATAGTATATAGGCATGCCACATATGATTTTAATCAGCAGAAGCTGCTTGTGCATCTTAGCCACATAGCAATGCAAATAAAATGCACTTTCATAAAAAATAGGCACCTGACGTTAGTAGAGCTACCAGTTGACTCGCGCCAGGCATCTCCTGCTGCATGGTGTATGGAGGCAAGATTTATGAGGACACATCTATATCCAAGCAGAGGAAGAGGTCACAGTGTTAGCGGCCATGTGAGTGCTGTGTGTGTGTGTGTGTGTGTGTGTGTGTGTGTGTGTGTGTGTGTGTGTGTGTGAGTTGGTTGTGCAATAGTGTTCAGCATATGTGTAAGGGGCATTATGCGTTTCATGTGTATAAATGCATTATTAATGTGCAGCAAATGTGTAAAGGGCACTATGTGTGTCATTATGTGTATAAGGGCATTAATAACGTGTGACATATGTGTAAGAGGGGCACTATGTGTGTCATTATGTGTATAAGGGCACTAATAATGTGCGGCATATGTGTTAGGGACATTTTGTGTGTCATGTGTAGAAAGGCATTAATAATGTGCAGCATATGTGTAAGTGACATTATGTGTATAAGGGCATTAATAAGGGTTGGCATAATATGTAAGGCGCATTATGTTTATAAGGACATTAAAAATGTGTGTCATATATGTATGGGCCATTACTGTGTGGTATTATGTGTATAAATGCATTACTAATGTGTGGCATTATGTGTATAAGGTGCTCTACTATGTGGTGTAATGTATAGAAAGGGCACTACTGTGCGGTCTAATGTGAATAAAGACCAATATGGTGTGGTGTAATGTGAAGAAGGAGCAATATGGTGTGGTGTAATGAGAATAAAGAGCAATATGGTGTGGTGTAATGAGAACAAGGAGCAATTCAGTATGATGTTATGTGAATGAGGGGCACTACTGTGAGGAGTAACGTATATAAAGTAAAGTGGTACTACTGTGTGATATAATGTGAATAAGGGACAATTTTGCATTATAAATTGTGAACAAAGTTGCAGTACTGTGGCATAATTTGAATTTTGTAATTTCGTCTGTCAAATTTGTTTTGGCTGATGACAATAAATTAAAATTGCATTGGGGGTACTATTGTGTGGCCATGCCCCTTCCCAGCAAGAACACATACCTTTTTGGGCAGTGCGTCAAATGTGCACACTGTTCTTATTTAAATTACAGGGGGTAGGAAAACCAAAATAAGTACTACTGTGGGTGAGGGGTGATGGTGCTGGGAAAGGGGTGCAGGGTCAGAGGTGGAACTAGCATTGGTTCTAGGGGGCACCAGCCAAAATCTTGCCTAGGGCATCATATTGGGTAGGGCCAGCTCTGCAGTAAAGGAGTAATTAGCAGATATTACTGCTCCAGGACCTACATGCTGAGCGAAAGATAGAACACCCCCTACCACCCGCGGGACATCAAAACGGCCGCTGATAGCACCCCCACCCCTACCGCTGGAGGATGTGTAGGGGGCCCAGTGCACTGCTGTGCCCCGGGGCCTACACTGCTGTTATCTACTGCACCCAAAAATGCAGCATTGGATCATCTGCATAAAAAATCGATCAGCCGATTAACCCTTACTTTACCCAGGATGGGCGGTGTTTGCCTACTGCCGGGCCCACTGGCCTATGGGGCCGACACGTCCCCACTTTCTGCAATGCCGGCCGTCACCTCCCCTTCCCCACTCCCAAACGGGCAATCATGCTGTGACTTTGGGAGCACTGCGACCGTCGTCTCAGACACGGATCTGCACTTGTGCTGTTTGATCCAGCACACGCGCATATCTGTCACGTCGGAGATGTATGTGAATCATCGGTTTTTACGTACATCTCAGAATTAGGCCCTTAGTTAATTAGACAATCGTTTTGAATGTTAAAATATTGTTCGAGAAAAAATAACAATAAAAATAGCAAATAGTAATATTCCTAATATAACATTCAAAGAGGTTGCAGGTGTTAAAAATGTAGCACTTGCTTTAAAATCTAGGCTAAACTATTGTCTCTTATTTTACCTCCAGATTATATATTATCTCATGTCCTTTATGTTAAAACAGGAGCCATAAATGGCGCTTATTCATCCTAATTTAATGCAGAAAATATTGTTTTATGGTTTTCTTTAAAACACTTCATTAAGGACATTCTCCTCCACTTTACATAAAAACGGCCGGCGTGTCCTCTCTGTCCGCTCCTTCCAATAAGAATATGCGGACATTTATTGCAAGCCCGATGAAAGCTAATTTATTATTCAGTGGGGTTATCTAAGAGAGTGCAATGATTAAATTACAGACTTTTGTCATACAAGAATCTTCACTGTCATTTCTCATCGCCTTTACTTTCTTTATTTGCTGTACTCATTTCAGTTCCTTTGTATAATATTTATCATAAAGCGTCTACTCTTCATCAACTGCCTGTAGCCTTTTCCCATATTATGTTCTTATCCCATTAAGTTTTCTGTGATCTCTATATTACAAATTTGCGGCTGAAGCATAAAATCATTTGCCTTTTGTGCAGCGAGCACTAGAACGGATGTGACCGTGTTTGTGTGCATTGTTTGAGCAGAATAGTCCGTTGTAGTCAATTTGTTTATTGTCTGATGGATTTCGTGCACTGGCTCTCTAAAGCTACCTCATTTAGGTCAATTATCATTATTTTTGTTCATTTTAAATGCCAGAGTCGCATATAATGCAAGCAGAATGGAATGCAAATTAAATGCTAGTGTGACTAAACTTTACAAACGTTCTAAAGCATACACATCTATGCGATAACTCACCCCATCACCAATATCATCAATAATTACTGCCTCACAGCACTGAGGTCATGGGTTCGATTCACACCATGGCCCTAACTGTGTGGAGTTTGTATATTCTCCCCGTACTTGAACGGATTTCCTCCAGGTACTCCTATTTTCTCCCATAATCCAAAAATATACTGGGAGGTTAATTGGCTCCTGACAAAAATATACCCTAGTGTGAATGTGTGTGCGTGTACATGTGGTAGGGAATATAGATTGTAACTCTACTGGGGCAGGGACTGATGTGAATGGCAAAATATTCTCTGTAATGCGCTGCAGAATATGTGTGCGCTATATAAATAACCGGTAATAAATAATTAATACACAGGGTGGGTTCACACCTGGCTGATGTTGGAACGATATGTTGTTTTCTGGCTGAATCGGAGCAACATATTGTGCATATCAGGCAGTGTTTATGCCAGATTGGACGTTCCTGAGGGTCACATGTGATATCTTCTGATGCTGCATGGCCAATCGGAAGATATCGCATCTGACCAGATGCAGTATAAGGAAGAATGTAACGAGGGATCAATCTGTCGTTCATTACATAGGCCCTCATTCCGAGTCGTTCGCTCTGTATTTTTCATCGCATCGCAATGAAAATCCGCTTAGTACGCATGCGCAATATTCGCACTGCGACTGCGCCAAGTAATTTAACAATGAAGATAGTATTTTTACTCACGGCTTTTTCATCGCTCCGGCGATCGTAATGTGATTGACAGGAAATGGGTGTTACTGGGCGGAAACACGGCGTTTTATGGGCGTGTGGTTGAAAACGCTACCGTTTCCGGAAAAAACGCAGGAGTGGCTGGAGAAACGGGGGAGTGTCTGAGCGAACGCTGGGTGTGTTTGTGACGTCAAACCAGGAACGACAAGCACTGAACTGATCGCACAGGCAGAGTAAGGTTGAAGTTACTCAGAAACTGCTCAGTAGTTTGTAATCGCAATATTGCGATTACATCGGTCGCAATTTTAAGAAGCTAAGATACACTCCCAGTAGGCGTAGGCTTAGCGTGTGTAACTCTGCTAAATTCGCCTTGCGACCGATCAACTCGGAATGAGGGCCATAGTTCTGGTGTGTACCACTGATACAGTGGCGTCACAAGGGGAGTGCGGGGGGTGCGTCCCGCAACCGTGTGTCACCCGCCGAGGGGTGACACCAAAATGCCTGCTCCTGCTCATGACAGGAGCAGAGTGCTTCACTGTTATATTATGTGCAGCACTCGGCTCCTGTCACTGAGCAGGAGCCGGCACTGCACATAAATCACTCCACGAGAGGCAGCACGCACCTCCCGAATCCCCCAAGTGATGAAAAACGGGGTCGGGAAGCAAAGCCCCGCCCCTTCAACTAAGCCCCTCCCCTCCCATGAAGCCACACCCCTTTTATGCTGTTTCCGCACCAGGTGTACAAGGCATTGGTAACGCCTCTGCACTGATACAATATGTCGGCTGGGTACACTTTGTTCTAGTTTGTACTCAGCCTTACAGTACACCTACCCCATGCTACAGTAGGTTCAGGGGATCCACCTGAATTTGGTGTGAACTTACTCGTGGCCGCAAGTAATTTGGAGGCTATTAAAATGAGTCCAGAATTGACAGAGAAAATGGTCAGGCAGCAGATAGGGATACTGGGGGTAATTCCAAGTTGATCGCAGCAGGAAATTTTTTAGCAGTTTGGCAAAACCATGTGCACTGCAGGGGAGGCAATATAACATGTGCAGAGAGAGTTAGATTTGGGTGTGGTGAGTTCAATCTGCAATCTAAATTGCAGTGTAAAAATAAAGCAGCCAGTATTTACCCTGCACAGAAACAAAATAACCCACCAAAATCTAACTCTCTCTGCAAATGTTATATCTGCCCCCCCTGCACTGCACATGGATTTGCCCAACTGCTAAAAAAAATTCCTGCTGCGATCAACTTGGAATTACCCCCACTGTGTATAAACTAGAGATGTGCACCGGAAATTTTTCGGGTTTTGTGTTTTTGTTTTGGATTCGGTTCCGCGGACGTGTTTTGGATTCGGACGCGTTTTGGCAAACCTCCCTGAAAATTTTTTATCGGATTCGGGTGTGTTTTGGATTTGGGTGGTTTTTTTTTTCAAAAACCCCTCAAAAACAGCTTAAATCATAGAATATGGGGGTAATTTTGATCCTATAGTATTATTAACCTCAATAACCATAATTTCCAGTCATTTCCAGTCCAATCTGAACACCTCACAATATTATTTTTAGTACTAAAATTTGCACCAAGGTCGCTGGATGACGAAGCTAAGCGACCTAAGTGGCCGGCACAAACACCTGGCCCAACTAGGAGTGGCACTGCAGTGGCAGACAGGATGGCATTTATAAAAATTGGCCCCAAACATTACATGATGCAAAGAAAAAAAAAAAAAAGAGGTGCAAGATGGAATTGTCCTTGGGCCCTCCCACCCACCCTTATGTTGTATAAACAGGACATGCACACTTTAACAAACCCATCATTTCAGCCACAGGGTCTGCCACACGACTGTGGCTGAAATGACTGGTTGGTTTGGGCCCCCACCAAAAAAATAAGCAATCAATCTCTCCTTGCTCAAACTGGCTCTACAGAGGCAAGATGTCCACCTTATCATCATCCTTCGATTCCTCACCCCTTTCACTGTGTACATCCCCCTCCTCACAGAGTATTAATTCGTCTCCACTGCCAGTATACGTACTGACTGTCTGACGTGCCTACTTGGATGCTGTCACTCATATAATCCTCCACCATTCTTTCAATGGTGACAGAATCATATGCAGTGACAGTAGATGACATGTCAGTAATCGTTGGCAGGTCCTTCAGTCCGGACCAGATGTCAGCACTCACTCCAGACTGCCCTGCATCACCGCCAGCGGGTGAGCTCGAAATTCTTAGCCTTTTCCTCGCAGCCCCAGTTGCGGGAGAATGTGAAGGAGGAGCTGTTGACGGGTCACGTTCCGCTTGACTTGACAATTTTCTCACCAGAAGGTCTTTGAACCCCAGCAGACTTGTGTCTGCCAGAAAGAGAGATACAACGTAGGCTTTAAACCTAGGATCGAGCACGGTGGCCAAAATGTAGTGCTCTGATTCAACAGATTGACCACCCGTGAATCCTGGTTGAGCGAATTAAGGGCTCCATCCACAAGTCCCACATGCCTAGCGGAGTCGCTCCATTTTAGCTCCTCCTTCAATCTCTCCAGCTGCTTCTGCAAAAGCCTGATAAGGGGAATGACCTAACTTAGGCTGGCAGTGTCTGAACTGACTTCACGTGTGGCATGTTCAAAGGGTTGCAGAACCTTGAACAACGTTGAAATCATTCTCCACTGCGCTTGAGTCAGGTGCATTCCCCCTCCTTTGCCTATATCGTAGGCAGATGTATAGGCTTGAATGGCCTTTTGCTGCTCCTCCATCCTCTGAAGCATATAGAGGGTTGAATTCCACCTTGTTACCACCTCTTGCTTCAGATGATGGCCAGTGGCAAACGCAGGATTTCTAGAGGGGGGTTTCCAGATGCAATCCAGAATCGCCCACTTGGTGTAACATGGAATACAGTATTAATATTTAACACAATATATGGATTATAGTGTAGGCTGCATCAAACATATTCAAATAATATAAATAAGAAAAGTAATCAGGAAAAGGTTAAACATACTATAATAAATAAATACATAAACATAATAGAACCAGTACTGCACTTTCTATGCAAACATTCTCCTACCTCATGGTAAGGCTCCTGTCTCTTCTTCCTGGTAGCTACTCTCCGGTCCAGTGCACTGATTGAGGACTCAGATACACACACACAGCAAACTTGGTAGAAGAAGCTGCTACCACTGGGCATGTGCAGCAGCTCTGCTCTGTACCTTAAACTGCATGATGTTGCGGCAGCTCTAATAATCTGATTATTTACCATTGCTATTGTTGCTATAATTTGCGCCACATGACAAGAGGAGGGGGGTTTCTGGGCAACCAGTAACTCCCCCATGCGTTTGCTTATGATGGCGGGGCAGGTTCAGGAGTGTTTGCTGGTGCTCCAGTCTTCGGCACGTGGTGGCTGAATGCCGAAAGTGGCCCGCAATTCTTCAGGCCACCAACAGCATCTCTTGCACGCCCCTGTCATTTAAAAAAAAATTCTGCAACACCAAATTCAATGTATGTGCAAAACATGGGATGTGCTGGAATTTGCCCACATGTAATGCACGCACAATATTGGTGGCATTGTCCGATGTCACAAATCCCCAGGAGAGTCCAATTGGGGTAAGCCATTCTGCGATGATGTTCCTCAGTTTCCGTAAGAGGTTGTCAGCTGTGTGCCTCTTATGGAAAGCGGTGATACAAAGCGTAGCCTGCCTAGGAACGAGTTGGCGTTTGCGAGATGCTGCTACTGGTGCCGCCGCTGCTGTTCTTGCTGCGGGAGGCAATACATCTACCCAGTGGGCTGTCACAGTCATATAGTCCTGAGTCTGCCCTGCTCCACTTGTCCACATGTCCGTGGTTAAGTGGACATTGGGTACAACTGCATTTTTTAGGACACTGGTGAGTCTTTTTCTGACGTCTGTGTACATTTTCGGTATCGCCTGCCTAGAGAAGTGGAACCTAGATGGTGTTTGGTACCGGGACACACTACCTCAAGAAATTCTCTAAGTCCCTGTGAACTAACGCCGGATACCAGACGCGCGTCTAACACCAACATAGTTGTCAAGGCCTGAGTTATCCACTTTGCAACAGGATGACTGCTGTGATATGTCATCTTCTTCGCAAAGGACTGTTGGACAGTCAATTGCTTACTGGAAGTAGTACAAGTGGTCTTCCGACTTCCCCTCTGGGATGAATATTGACTCCCAGCAGCAACAACAGCAGCGCCAGCAGCAGTAGGCGTTAAACTCAAGGATCAGTCGGAGGAATCCCAGTCAGGAGAGGACTCGTCAGACTTGCCAGTGACATGGCCTGCAGGACTATTGACGTTCCTGTCTAAGGAGGAGGAAATTGACACTGAGGGAGTTGGTGGTGTAGTTTGCGGGAGCTTGAGTACAAGAGGAAGGGATTTAGTTGTCAGTGGACTGCTTACGTTGTCACCCAAAGTTTTTTAACTTGTCAATGACTTCTGATGAATGCGCTCCATGTGACGTATAAGGGAGGATGTTCCTAGGTGGTTAACGTCCTTACCCCTACTTATTACAGCTTGACAAAGGCAACACACGGCTTGACACCTGTTGTCCGCATTTCTGTTAAAATAATTCCACACGGAAGAGGTGATTTTTTTTGTAATTTGACCAGGCATGTCAATGGCCATATTCATCCCACGGACAACAGGTGTCTTCCCCGGTGCCTGACTTAAACAAACCACCTCTCTATCAGGATCTTCCTTGTCAATTTCCTCCTCAGCGCCAGCAACACCCATATCCTCATCCTGGTGTACTTCAACAGTGACATCTTCAATCTGAATATCAGGAACTGGACTGTGGGTGCTCCTTCCAGCACTTGCAGGGGGCGTGTAAATGGTGGAAGGAGCCACCTCTTCACATCCAGTGTTGGGAAGGTCAGGCATCGCAACCGACACAATTGGACTCTCCTTGGGGATTTGTGATTTAGAAGAATGCACAGTTCTTTGCTTGGCTTGTGCCAGCTTAACTCTTCATTTTTCTAGCAGGAGGAGCTGCTTTTCTTCATGTGAAGCTGACCCACTAGTCATGAGGAACATAGGAGAGGGCCTTAGCCGTTCCTTGCCACTCCGTGTCGTAAATGGCATATTGGCAAGTTTACGCTTCTCCTCAGACGCTTTTAATTTAGATTTTTGGGGCATTTTACTGAACTTTTGTTTTTTGGATTTTACATGCTCTCTACTATGACATTGGGCATCGACCTTGGCAGACGACGTTGATTGCATTGAATCGTCTCTGCCATGACTAGTGGCAGCAGCTTCAGCACTAGGTGGAAGTGGATCTTGATCTTTCCCTATTTCACCCTCCACATTTTTGTTCTCCATTTTTTAATGTGTGGAATTATATGCCAGTAATATTATTATATCAATAGCAATGGCCTACTGTACTGTACAACTCTATACTGTTGGTCACCAAAATGCTGCACTGTACTACTATATATACTGCTCACAAAAATGCAGCACAGATATGGAATGGATACTTGCAGTGACACAGAGCTGCAAGATACAGCAATGGCCTACTGTACTGTACAACTATATATTGTTGGTCACCAAAATGCTGCACTGTACTACTATATATGCTGCTCACAAAAATGCAGCACAGATATGGAATGGATACTTGCAGTGACACAGAGCTGCAAGACACAGCAATGGCCTACTGTACTGTACAACTATATACTGTTGGTCACCAAAATGCTGCACTGTACTACTATATATACTGCTCACAAAAATGCAGCACATATATGGAATGGATACTTGCAGTGACACGGAGCTGCAAGATACAGCAATGGCCTACTGTACTGTACAACTATATACTGTTGGTCACCAAAATGCTGCACTGTACTACTATATATACTGCTCACAAAAATGCAGCACAGATATGGAATGGATACTTGCAGTGACACGGAGCTGCAAGATACAGCAATGGCCTACTGTACTATACAACTATATACTGTTGGTCACCAAAATGATGCACTGTACTACTATATATACTGCTCACAAAAATGCAGCACAGATATGGAATGGATGGATACTTGCAGTGACACAGAGCTGCAAGATACAGCAATGGCCTACTGTACTGTACAACTATATACTGTTGGTCACCAAAATGCTGCACTGTACTACTATATATACTGCTCACAAAAATGCAGCACAGATATGGAATGGATACTTGCAGTGACCCAGAGCTGCAAGATACAGCAATGGCCTACTGTACTGTACAACTATATACTGTTGGTCACCAAAATGCTGCACTGTACTACTATATATACTGCTCACAAAAATGCAGCACAGATATGGAATGGATACTTGTAGTGACACAGAGCTGCAAGATACAGCAATGGCCTACTGTACTGTACAACTATATACTGTTGGTCACCAAAATGCTGCACTGTACTACTATATATACTGCTCACAAAAATGCAGCACAGATATGGAATGGATACTTGCAGTGACACGGAGTTGCAAGATACAGTAATGGCCTACTGTACTGTACAACTATATACTGTTGGTCACCAAAATGTAGCACACTGAGCACAGATATTTGCAGCACACTGAGCACAAGTATGGAGCTTTTCAGGCAGAGAACGTAGATATTTGCAGCACACTGAGCACAGATATTTGCAGCACACTGATCACATATATTTGCAGCACACTGAGCACAGGTATTTGCAGCACACTGAGCACAGATATTTGCAGCACACTGAGCACAGATATAGAGCTTTTCAAGCAGAGAATGTAGCCAGGTCCTCTCCGTTCAATCTCCAATGCACAAGTGAACATGGCGGCAATGCGCAGCTCTTTATATAGAATACGAATCTCGCGAGAATCCAACAGCGGGATGATGACGTTCGGCCGCGTTCGGGTTAACCGAGCAAGGCGGGAAGATCCGAGGCTGCCTCGGACCCATGTAAAATAGGTGAAGTTTAGGGGGGTTCTGATCTCGACGAACCGAACCCGCTCATCTCTAGTATAAACTCAACTCCCAGCAGCAACAACAGCAGCGGCAGCAAAAGCAGCAGTAGGCGTACCACTCAAGGATCCTCCGGAGGAATCCCGGTTAGGAGAGGACTCCTCAGTCTTGCCAGTGGCATGGCCTGCAGGACTACTGACGTTCCTGACTGAGGAGGAAGTTGACTTTGAGGGAGTTGGTGGTGTGGCTTGCAGGAGCTTGGGTACAAGAGGAAGAAGGGATTTAGGTGTCAGTGGACTGTTTACGCTCTTACCCAAAGTTTCACAACTTGACACTGACTTCTGATGAATGCACAACAGGTGGAGCATAAGGGAGGATGTTCCTAGGTGGTTAACATTCTTACCCCTAACTTATTACAGATTGACAGAGGCAACACACAGCTTGACACCTGCTGTCTGGATTTGTGGAGATATAATGCCACACTGAAGAGGTGGCTTTTTTGGTATTTTGCCCAATCATCACAATGGGCTTATTCATCCCATGGACAACAGGTGTCTCCCCCGGTGACTGATTTAAACAAACCACATCACCGTCAGAATCCTCATCGCCAACTTCCTCCTCAGCGCCATCAACACCCATATCCTCATCCTGGTGTACTTCAACAGTAACATCTTCAATCTGAATATCAGAAACTAGACTGTGGGTGTTCCTTCCAGCACTTGCAGAGGGCATGCAAATGGTGGAAGGAGCCACCTCTTCCCGTCCAGTGTTGGGAAGATCAGGCATCACAACCGCCGACACAGTTGGACTCTCCTTGGGGATTTGTGATACCATCTTAGAACGCACAGTTCTTTGCTGTGCTTTTGCCAGCTTAACTCTTATCTTTTTTCCAGCGGGAAGATGAGGGGTTCCATCGTCATGTGAAGCTGAACCACTTATCATGAACATAGGCCAGGGCCTTAGCCGTTCCTTGCCACTCCGTGTCGTAAATGGCATATTGGCAAGTTTACGTTTCTCCTCAGACCATTTAAATTTATATTTTTGGGTCATTTTACTGAACTTTGGCTTTTTGAATTTGACATGCCCTCTACTATGACATTGGCATCGGCCTTGGCAGACGACGTTGATGGCATTTCATCGTCTGTGTCATGACTAGTGGCAGCAGTTTCAGCACTATGAGGAAGTGGTTCTTGGTCTTTCCCTATTTTATCGTCCAAATTTTTGTTCTCCATAATTTTTCTGGAGTTATATAACACAATATACGGCACAGGAGAGCGTACCCCTATACCACACAGGGCAAACCCTGTAAAAATTATATTTGGATTAAATGTTAATAACCCCTTTATTTGGAGTAAATAATATATAGCACAGGACACTACCACTGGTCTGATGCAGGACAACACAGCGACACTGTAAGGACTTATTATACAGCAGCACTGGACATATGGCAGCAGAGGACACCACCACTGTGACTGGTCACTGGACTGACTGATGCACAGGACACTACCACTGGTCTGATGCAGGACAACACTGCGACACTGTAAGGGACTTATTATACAACAGCACTGGACATATGGCAGCAGAGGACACCACCACTGTGACTGGTCACTGTACTGACTGATGCACAGGACACTACCACTGGTCTGATGCAGGACAACACAGCGACACTGCAAGGGACTTATACAGCAGCACTGGACATATGGCAGCAGAGGACACCACCACTGTGATTGGTCACTGGACTGACTGATGCAGCTAAGACACTACACTGGCCTGAGCAGCACATGACAGCACTATAATCGCCACCCCACTTTCCCGCCCGCACAGACACTGAGGACGGAGACACGTCCTCTCACTACACTCTCCAGTACTGGAGTGAAAATGGTGCAGACGCGCGGTTCCTTATTTGGTGTCCAAACCCCGTGAGAATCTGACAGCAGGATGATGAAGTTTTGCCTCATTCTTGTTTCTGATTCATGCTGGAAAACCCGAGCAGGGCTCGGATCCGGGTTCTGGACGTGAAGTTCGGTAGGGTTCGATACTCTGAGAACCGAACCCGCTCATCTCTAGTATAAACCATAACTCTCAACAAAACAGCCCATGCCCCTACCCGTTTCATGTGGCCATGATCCCTATACAATATTACATACTACTGTATACTTTATGGGGAAAGTCAGATCTGTCCATTAAAAGAAGGGCATTTGGGTGGTAGGGTCAGGGCCATAAAAGGGATGTGAAAGTGACACGCCAGTGTATTTGGCTTGCAGGAATTGTACCTTGTAGCCTATGCAGCCGCCCAAGAGCCATCCTGAGTAACCTTTGGGCACTCCAGATGCTCAGCCTGTTCCTGGTTCCAGCAGCCCTGTCCCCTTTTTGTGACAGAGGGGCAGATTTATTAAGCCTGCTGAAGTGATAAAGTGGAAGGTGATAACGCAGCAGCCAGTCAGCTCCTGTCATTTTGCAAACCCAGCCTGTAACATGGAAGTTAGGAGCTGACTGGCTGGTGCTTTATCACTTTCCACTTTATCACTTCACCAGGCTTAATAAATCTGCCCCATAATGAGATAAATGTGTGGCAATTCTCCACTCTTTTCTCATTATGGGCACGGCCGTCTTAACAGCAGTGTAGGCCCCTGGCACAGCAATGCACTGGGGCCCCTACCCATCCTCCAGCGGTAGGGGCGGGGGGTGTTATGACCTGCAGGCAGTAGGGGGTGTTCTATCTTCTGCTCAGCATGTAGGACCTGGAGCAGTAATTTCTGCTAATTACTCCTTTACTGCACAGTTGGTGGGAGATGGGCCGAGAGGGAGACACTAAACTGGAGAAGGGGGCATTGGACGGAATGAAGGGGCCCCAGTACTTGACTTCCAGGGTAGGGGGTGTTTAATACGTAGGGAGGGGTGGATAGTGGAGTGGGGTGGGGTTATTATTAGAGATGAGCGCCTGAAATTTTTCGGGTTTTGTGTTTTGGTTTTGGGTTCGGTTCCGCGGCCGTGTTTTGGGTTCGAACGCGTTTTGGCAAAACCTCACCGAATTTTTTTTGTCGGATTCGGGTGTGTTTTGGATTCGGGTGTTTTTTTCAAAAAACACTAAAAAACAGCTTAAATCATAGAATTTGGGGGTCATTTTGATCCCAAAGTATTATTAACCTCAAAAACCATAATTTACACTCATTTTCAGTCTATTCTGAATACCTCACATCTCACAATATTATTTTTAGTCCTAAAATTTGCACCGAGGTCGCTGTGTGAGTAAGATAAGCGACCCTAGTGGCCGACACAAACACCGGGCCCATCTAGGAGTGGCACTGCAGTGTCACGCAGGATGTCCCTTCCAAAAAACCCTCCCCAAACAGCACATGACGCAAAGAAAAAAAGAGGCGCAATGAGGTAGCTGTGTGAGTAAGATTAGCGACCCTAGTGGCCGACACAAACACCGGGCCCATCTAGGAGTGGCACTGCAGTGTCACGCAGGATGGCCCTTCCAAAAAACCCTCCCCAAACAGCACATGACGCAAAGAAAAAAAGAGGCGCAATGAGGTAGCTGTGTGAGTAAGATTAGCAACCCTAGTGGCCGACACAAACACCGGGCCCATCTAGGAGTGGCACTGCAGTGTCACGCAGGATGTCCCTTCCAAAAAACCCTCCCCAAACAGCACATGACGCAAAGAAAAAAAGAGGCGCAATGAGGTAGCTGTGTGAGTAAGATTAGCGACCCTAGTGGCCGACACAAACACCGGGCCCATCTAGGAGTGGCACTGCAGTGTCACGCAGGATGGCCCTTCCAAAAAACCCTCCCCAAACAGCACATGACGCAAAGAAAAAAAGAGGCGCAATGAGGTAGCTGTGTGAGTAAGATTAGCGACCCTAGTGGCCGACACAAACACCGGGCCCATCTAGGAGTGGCACTGCAGTGTCACGCAGGATGTCCCTTCCAAAAAACCCTCCCCAAACAGCACATGACGCAAAGAAAAAAAGAGGCGCAATGAGGTAGCTGACTGTGTGAGTAAGATTAGCGACCCTAGTGGCCGACACAAACACCGGGCCCATCTAGGAGTGGCACTGCAGTGTCACGCAGGATGTCCCTTCCAAAAAACCCTCCCCAATCAGCACATGATGCAAAGAAAAAGAAAAGAAAAAAGAGGTGCAAGATGGAATTGTCCTTGGGCCCTCCCACCCACCCTTATGTTGTATAAACAAAACAGGACATGCACACTTTAACCAACCCATCATTTCAGTGACAGGGTCTGCCACACGACTGTGACTGATATGACGGGTTGGTTTGGACCCCCCCCAAAAAAGAAGCAATTAATCTCTCCTTGCACAAACTGGCTCTACAGAGGCAAGATGTCCACCTCATCTTCACCCTCCGATATATCACCGTGTACATCCCCCTCCTCACAGATTATCAATTCGTCCCCACTGGAATCCACCATCTCAGCTCCCTGTGTACTTTGTGGAGGCAATTGCTGCTGGTCAATGTCTCCGCGGAGGAATTGATTATAATTCATTTTAATGAACATCATCTTCTCAACATTTTCTGGATGTAACCTCGTATGCCGATTGCTGACAAGGTGAGCGGCGGCACTAAACACTCTTTCGGAGTACACACTTGTGGGAGGGCAACTTAGGTAGAATAAAGCCAGTTTGTGCAAGGGCCTCCAAATTGCCTCTTTTTCCTGCCAGTATAAGTACGGACTGTGTGACGTGCCTACTTGGATGCGGTCACTCATATAATCCTCCACCATTCTATCAATGTTGAGAGAATCATATGCAGTGACAGTAGACGACATGTCCGTAATCGTTGTCAGGTCCTTCAGTCCGGACCAGATGTCAGCATCAGCAGTCGCTCCAGACTGCCCTGTATCACCGCCAGCGGGTGGGCTCGGAATTCTGAGCCTTTTCCTCGCACCCCCAGTTGCGGGAGAATGTGAAGGAGGAGATGTTGACAGGTCGCGTTCCGCTTGACTTGACAATTTTGTCACCAGCAGGTCTTTCAACCCCAGCAGACCTGTGTCTGCCGGAAAGAGAGATCCAAGGTAGGCTTTAAATCTAGGATCGAGCACGGTGGCCAAAATGTAGTGCTCTGATTTCAACAGATTGACCACCCGTGAATCCTTGTTAAGCGAATTAAGGGCTGCATCCACAAGTCCCACATGCCTAGCGGAATCGCTCCCTTTTAGCTCCTCCTTCAATGCCTCCAGCTTCTTCTGCAAAAGCCTGATGAGGGGAATGACCTGACTCAGGCTGGCAGTGTCTGAACTGACTTCACGTGTGGCAAGTTCAAAGGGCATCAGAACCTTGCACAACGTTGAAATCATTCTCCACTGCACTTGAGACAGGTGCATTCCACCTACTATATCGTGCTCAATTGTATAGGCTTGAATGGCCTTTTGCTGCTCCTCCAACCTCTGAAGCATATAGAGGGTTGAATTCCACCTCGTTACCACTTCTTGCTTCAGATGATGGCAGGGCAGGTTCAGTAGTTTTTGGTGGTGCTCCAGTCTTCTGTACGTGGTGCCTGTACGCCGAAAGTGTCCCGCAATTTTTCTGGCCACCGACAGCATCTCTTGCACGCCCCTGTCGTTTTTTTAAAAATTCTGCACCACCAAATTCAAGGTATGTGCAAAACATGGGACGTGCTGGAATTTGCCCATATTTAATGCACACACAATATTGCTGGCGTTGTCCGATGCCACAAATCCACAGGAGAGTCCAATTGGGGTAAGCCATTCCGCGATGATCTTCCTCAGTTGCCGTAAGAGGTTTTCAGCTGTGTGCGTATTCTGGAAAGCGGTGATACAAAGCGTAGCCTGCCTAGGAAAGAGTTGGCGTTTGCGAGATGCTGCTACTGGTGCCGCCGCTGCTGTTCTTGCGGCGGGAGTCCATACATCTACCCAGTGGGCTGTCACAGTCATATAGTCCTGACCCTGCCCTGCTCCACTTGTCCACATGTCCGTGGTTAAGTGGACATTGGGTACAACTGCATTTTTTAGGACACTGGTGAGTCTTTTTCTGACGTCCGTGTACATTCTCGGTATCGCCTGCCTAGAGAAGTGGAACCTAGATGGTATTTGGTAACGGGGGCACACTGCCTCAATAAATTGTCTAGTTCCCTGTGAACTAACGGCGGATACCGGACGCACGTCTAACACCAACATAGTTGTCAAGGACTCAGTTATCCGCTTTGCAGTAGGATGACTGCTGTGATATTTCATCTTCCTCGCAAAGGACTGTTGAACAGTCAATTGCTTACTGGAAGTAGTACAAGTGGGCTTACGACTTCCCCTCTGGGATGACCATCGACTCCCAGCGGCAACAACAGCAGCGCCAGCAGCAGTAGGCGTTACACGCAAGGATGCATCGGAGGAATCCCAGGCAGGAGAGGACTCGTCAGAATTGCCAGTGACATGGCCTGCAGGACTATTGGCATTCCTGGGGAAGGAGGAAATTGACACTGAGGGAGTTGGTGGGGTGGTTTGCGTGAGCTTGGTTACAAGAGGAAGGGATTTACTGGTCAGTGGACTGCTTCCGCTGTCACCCAAAGTTTTTGAACTTGTCACTGACTTATTATGAATGCGCTGCAGGTGACGTATAAGGGAGGATGTTCCGAGGTGGTTAACGTCCTTACCCCTACTTATTACAGCTTGACAAAGGGAACACACGGCTTGACACCTGTTGTCCGCATTTCTGGTGAAATACCTCCACACCGAAGAGCTGATTTTTTTGGTATTTTCACCTGGCATGTCAACGGCCATATTCCTCCCACGGACAACAGGTGTCTCCCCGGGTGCCTGACTTAAACAAACCACCTCACCATCAGAATCCTCCTGGTCAATTTCCTCCCCAGCGCCAGCAACACCCATATCCTCCTCATCCTGGTGTACTTCAACACTGACATCTTCAATCTGACTATCAGGAACTGGACTGCGGGTGCTCCTTCCAGCACTTGCAGGGGGCGTGCAAATGGTGGAAGGCGCATGCTCTTCACGTCCAGTGTTGGGAAGGTCAGGCATCGCAACCGACACAATTGGACTCTCCTTGAGGATTTGGGATTTCAAAGAACGCACAGTTCTTTGCGGTGCTTTTGCCAGCTTGAGTCTTTTCAGTTTTCTAGCGAGAGGCTGAGTGCTTCCATCCTCATGTGAAGCTGAACCACTAGCCATGAACATAGGCCAGGGCCTCAGCCGTTCCTTGCCACTCCGTGTGGTAAATGGCATATTGGCAAGTTTACGCTTCTCCTCCGACAATTTTATTTTAGGTTTTGGAGTCCTTTTTTTACTGATATTTGGTGTTTTGGTTTTGACATGCTCTGTACTATGCCATTGGGCATTGGCCCTGGCAGACGACGTTGCTGGCATTTCATCGTCTCGGCCATGACTAGTGGCAGCAGCTTCAGCACGAGGTGGAAGTGGATCTTGATCTTTCCCTAATTTTGGAACCTCAACATTTTTGTTCTCCATATTTTAATAGGCACAACTAAAAGGCACCTCAGGTAAACAATGGAGATGGATGGATTGGATACTAGTATACAATTATGGACGGGCTGCCGAGTGCCGACACAGAGGTAGCCACAGCCGTGAACTACCGCACTGTACTGTGTCTGCTGCTAATATATAGACTGGTTGATAAAGAGATAGTATACTCGTAACTAGTATGTATGTATAAAGAAAGAAAAAAAAACCACGGTTAGGTGGTATATACAATTATGGACGGGCTGCCGAGTGCCGACACAGAGGTAGCCACAGCCGTGAACTACCGCACTGTACTGTGTCTGCTGCTAATATATAGACTGGTTGATAAAGAGATAGTATACTCGTAACTAGTATGTATGTATAAAGAAAGAAAGAAAAAAAAACCACGGTTAGGTGGTATATACAATTATGGACGGGCAGCCGAGTGCCGACACAGAGGTAGCCACAGCCGTGAACTACCGCACTGTACTGTGTCTGCTGCTAATATATAGACTGGTTGATAAAGAGATAGTATACTCGTAACTAGTATGTATGTATAAAGAAAGAAAAAAAAACCACGGTTAGGTGGTATATACAATTATGGACGGGCTGCCGAGTGCCGACACAGAGGTAGCCACAGCCGTGAACTACCGCACTGTACTGTGTCTGCTGCTAATATATAGACTGGTTGATAAAGAGATAGTATACTCGTAACTAGTATGTATGTATAAAGAAAGAAAAAAAAACCACGGTTAGGTGGTATATACAATTATGGACGGGCTGCCGAGTGCCGACACAGAGGTAGCCACAGCCGTGAACTACCGCACTGTACTGTGTCTGCTGCTAATATATAGACTGGTTGATAAAGAGATAGTATACTCGTAACTAGTATGTATGTATAAAGAAAGAAAAAAAAACCACGGTTAGGTGGTATATATAATTATGGACGGGCTGCCGAGTGCCGACACAGAGGTAGCCACAGCCGTGAACTACCGCACTGTACTGTGTCTGCTGCTAATATATAGACTGGTTGATAAAGAGATAGTATACTCGTAACTAGTATGTATGTATAAAGAAAGAAAAAAAAAACACGGTTAGGTGGTATATACAATTATGGACGGGCTGCCGAGTGCCGACACAGAGGTAGCCACAGCCGTGAACTACCGCACTGTACTGTGTCTGCTGCTAATATATAGACTGGTTGATAAAGAGATAGTATACTCGTAACTAGTACGTATGTATAAAGAAAGAAAAAAAAACCACGGTTAGGTGGTATATACAATTATGGACGGGCTGCCGAGTGCCGACACAGAGGTAGCCACAGCCGTGAACTACCGCACTGTACTGTGTCTGCTGCTAATATATAGACTGGTTGATAAAGAGATAGTATACTCGTAACTAGTATGTATGTATAAAGAAAGAAAAAAAAACCACGGTTAGGTGGTATATACAATTATGGACGGGCTGCCGAGTGCCGACACAGAGGTAGCCACAGCCGTGAACTACCGCACTGTACTGTGTCTGCTGCTAATATATAGACTGGTTGATAAAGAGATAGTATACTCGTAACTAGTATGTATGTATAAAGAAAGAAAAAAAAAACACGGTTAGGTGGTATATACAATTATGGACGGGCTGCCGAGTGCCGACACAGAGGTAGCCACAGCCGTGAACTACCGCACTGTACTGTGTCTGCTGCTAATATATAGACTGGTTGATAAAGAGATAGTATACTCGTAACTAGTATGTATGTATAAAGAAAGAAAAAAAAACCACGGTTAGGTGGTATATACAATTATGGACGGGCTGCCGAGTGCCGACACAGAGGTAGCCACAGCCGTGAACTACCGCACTGTACTGTGTCTGCTGCTAATATATAGACTGGTTGATAAAGAGATAGTATACTCGTAACTAGTATGTATGTATAAAGAAAGAAAAAAAAACCACGGTTAGGTGGTATATACAATTATGGACGGGCTGCCGAGTGCCGACACAGAGGTAGCCACAGCCGTGAACTACCGCACTGTACTGTGTCTGCTGCTAATATATAGACTGGTTGATAAAGAGATAGTATACTCGTAACTAGTATGTATGTATAAAGAAAGAAAAAAAAAACACGGTTAGGTGGTATATACAATTATGGACGGGCTGCCGAGTGCCGACACAGAGGTAGCCACAGCCGTGAACTACCGCACTGTACTGTGTCTGCTGCTAATATATAGACTGGTTGATAAAGAGATAGTATACTCGTAACTAGTATGTATGTATAAAGAAAGAAAAAAAAAACACGGTTAGGTGGTATATACAATTATGGACGGGCTGCCGAGTGCCGACACAGAGGTAGCCACAGCCGTGAACTACCGCACTGTACTGTGTCTGCTGCTAATATATAGACTGGTTGATAAAGAGATAGTATACTCGTAACTAGTATGTATGTATAAAGAAAGAAAAAAAAACCACGGTTAGGTGGTATATACAATTATGGACGGGCTGCCGAGTGCCGACACAGAGGTAGCCACAGCCGTGAACTACCGCACTGTACTGTGTCTGCTGCTAATATATAGACTGGTTGATAAAGAGATAGTATACTCGTAACTAGTATGTATGTATAAAGAAAGAAAAAAAAACCACGGTTAGGTGGTATATACAATTATGGACGGGCTGCCGAGTGCCGACACAGAGGTAGCCACAGCCGTGAACTACCGCACTGTACTGTGTCTGCTGCTAATATATAGACTGGTTGATAAAGAGATAGTATACTCGTAACTAGTATGTATGTATAAAGAAAGAAAAAAAAACCACGGTTAGGTGGTATATACAATTATGGACGGGCTGCCGAGTGCCGACACAGAGGTAGCCACAGCCGTGAACTACCGCACTGTACTGTGTCTGCTGCTAATATATAGACTGGTTGATAAAGAGATAGTATACTCGTAACTAGTATGTATGTATAAAGAAAGAAAAAAAAACCACGGTTAGGTGGTATATACAATTATGGACGGGCTGCCGAGTGCCGACACAGAGGTAGCCACAGCCGTGAACTACCGCACTGTACTGTGTCTGCTGCTAATATATAGACTGGTTGATAAAGAGATAGTATACTCGTAACTAGTATCTATGTATAAAGAAAGAAAAAAAAAACACGGTTAGGTGGTATATACAATTATGGACGGGCTGCCGAGTGCCGACACAGAGGTAGCCACAGCCGTGAACTACCGCACTGTACTGTGTCTGCTGCTAATATATAGACTGGTTGATAAAGAGATAGTATACTCGTAACTAGTATGTATGTATAAAGAAAGAAAAAAAAACCACGGTTAGGTGGTATATACAATTATGGACGGGCTGCCGAGTGCCGACACAGAGGTAGCCACAGCCGTGAACTACCGCACTGTACTGTGTCTGCTGCTAATATAGACTGGTTGATAAAGAGATAGTATACTCGTAACTAGTATGTATGTATAAAGAAAGAAAAAAAAACCCACGGTTAGGTGGTATATACAATTATGGACGGGCTGCCGAGTGCCGACACAGAGGTAGCCACAGCCGTGAACTACCGCACTGTACTGTGTCTGCTGCTAATATAGACTGGTTGATAAAGAGATAGTATACTACTAATATTATATATACTGGTGGTCAGGTCACTGGTCACTAGTCACACTGGCAGTGGCACTCCTGCAGCAAAAGTGTGCACTGTTTTAATATAATATTATGTACTCCTGGCTCCTGCTATAACCTATAACTGGCACTGCAGTAGTGCTCCCCAGTCTCCCCCACAATTATAAGCTGTGTGAGCTGAGCAGTCAGACAGATATATAATATATATAGATGATGCAGCACACTGGCCTGAGCCTGAGCAGTGCACACAGATATGGTATGTGACTGACTGAGTCACTGTGTGTATCGCTTTTTTCAGGCAGAGAACGGATATATTAAATAAACTGCACTGTGTGTCTGGTGGTCACTCACTATATAATATATTATGTACTCCTGGCTCCTGCTATAACCTATAACTGGCACTGCAGTAGTGCTCCCCAGTCTCCCCCACAATTATAAGCTGTGTGAGCTGAGCAGTCAGACAGATAATCAGATATATATAATATTATATATAGATAATAGATGATGCAGCACACTGGCCTGAGCCTGAGCAGTGCACACAGATATGGTATGTGACTGAGTCACTGTGTGCTGTGTATCGCTTTTTTCAGGCAGAGAACGGATTATAAATAAAACTGGTGGTCACTATCAGCAAAACTCTGCACTGTACTGAGTACTCCTAATGCTCCCCAAAATTAGTAAATCAAGTGTCTCTCTAATCTATTCTAAACGGAGAGGACGCCAGCCACGTCCTCTCCCTATCAATCTCAATGCACGTGTGAAAATGGCGGCGACGCGCGGCTCCTTATATAGAATCCGAGTCTCGCGATAGAATCCGAGCCTCGCGAGAATCCGACAGCGTCATGATGACGTTCGGGCGCGCTCGGGTTAACCGAGCAAGGCGGGAAGATCCGAGTCGCTCGGACCCGTGAAAAAAAACATGAAGTTCGTGCGGGTTCGGATTCAGAGAAACCGAACCCGCACATCTCTAGTTATTATTAATAATTTTCTGGTGAGAGGGCAGCTTGCTTGACTGCAGATATCTCAGATTCCTGGAAATAGATTTCTTAGCTTTCAATGGGATATAAAATAGAGAGTCCCACCTGTCAGGAGGTACTGCGGACTTGCGGATCAGAGATCAGGAACCAGAGCAATCCACCAATAGAATTATAAAACTGCATATTAGGAGTGTGGAGCTGGAGCAGGGACCAGCTGCTGGACGGCTGATAGCTCTGATTCTGGGCAGAGTAGAGACAAGCTGCCAGTGTCCACTGAAAGGGGAGAGTTACAGCTTTTGGAGTATATCCTCAGAAAAACTCTAAGTCAGACAGAACCCCCGATATCAGGGGGGGAAGAGCAATTAACAGGCTTGGATGGGGACCATTGCTTTGAAGTCGAATATCTCCGGTTCCTCACGGCCGATTTTCAAAAATCTGGTACCGTTGGAAAGAGGGGACCCTTAGCTATCAGCCTAGGGCCCTTATACTCCTGGGGCCCTTGGGCAAGTGCCCATAGAGCCCATATGAAAAGACGGCCCTGATTATGGGTGGGATGTACTAAAGGAAAAATGCAGAACCGCATTTTCAAATGTACTAAGACACAGCCGCCTGCTTTTCGATGTGGAGGGTATTGCCATCTTTTTATGGCGATACCCTATAGAAGCCAATGGGCTTCTTACAGCATCCCGTCGCACCTGCCGCCCACCATACCTGTATTCAGGCAGCTCCCATTGCAGTCCCGGATCCCAGCCTCCTCCTCCCCCTGGAACACAGCCATCTGTACTTCTGACTGCAGGGAGGAGGAGGAGGAGGAAGAGGAGGAGGAGGAGCCCGGACTGACAGCAGACATCAACTCCCGATGCTGGGAGTTGATGGAGACCCCCCGGAGGCCCCCGCACACACTCTCCTCCAGACCACCAATCTTTGCAGGGGGCCACTACCAGCGCATTGCGATACTAATCGCATATGTTAGCACACATGAGATTAGTATTGGTGCGATAGCAGGCGAAGGCCTGCAAAGATTATTAGTACATCCCGCCCATACGAAATCCTTAAAGTTGTACCATCCAAAGCCTCACAGTACTTCCAACCATTTTTTGACAGAGTTGTACTGACATTTTTTACATGACCTGTGATGAAATGAGAAATATTAGCTGACTATGAATTGTCCAATGCCCAACAATAAGCAATGGCAAGAAATGTCAGTAAAAGCAGCAAATTGCTAACATGTACTAAGAACATACTTACCGACTTTTGGGCTGCTCTCTCCGGGAGGGAGCAGCTGGTCGGCTCAGCAGGGCAGGCGGGCAGTGTCGTGATGTGCTGAGGGGGGCGGGCCAGAGTCAGAGTGGGGGCGTGGCTGCTGGATGCGTCATGTAAACCACGCCCCCTGATGTGTAATGCCGCTATTACCGGCATTATACAGCAGGGGGCGTGGCTATGATAACGCGATTCAACAAGAATCGCGTCATCGCCTGCCCAGATCGCCCACTTTACTCGCTAAGTGGGCGGCCGGGCAGGGGGTGACCCCTGAAATCGGGAGACTTGCCTGCTCTTCCGGGGGGTCGGGAGGGTCACCCGAATTTCGGGAGCCTCTCGCCCATTCCGGGAGGGTAGGCAAGTATGACTAAGAATTGTTTGATGCAAACATAATCCTGACTTTATGTACAGGTAAGTGCTTGGTGACAACCCTACGTATACAGTATACTGTACATAGAAGTTCAGGGCACCAAGTTGTGAATAGGACATGCGTAGTAGAAGTATAGAAAAATCTGCAGATATAAACAACTGACTTAATGTGGCTTAGAAACTCTCAGCAGATTAATGGTTAATTAATTAGGGGACATTACAACAATCATTGTCCAGACATTAATAGGACTGTAAGGAATCCATGCTTTGTGTGATATTTATCAGTTCTGTGTGGGGCGTCTTTTCCTATGGCTTCAGCGTGCTTCATGCAGGCTCTGAGGTATGGCACCGTTCAGTTCCACTATGGGGCGGCCGCGTGTCACTGGAAAAGGGGCATTCATAGCTCATGGCTGCCAGAGGATTGTGCAAACTCTTCTTACCTAATGGATCCTGTCTATGGTCTATCTTGTTCATGGCTTCTCTCTGCAAAACCCAGTCTCCAGTCACCAGTAAATGATCTCCTGGCTGAGGTCTATTTTACTCAATAATAAATCTGCACCAGGCCAGCAATTAATTAGAATAACATAAGCAGCAAGTACAATTATGGACAGGATCAGAAGTGTAACCAGAAGCTTGCAGGCCCCATAGCAAGATTTTAAAGTGGCCCACAAACTATCCAGGGGCACTCTCCTACCTTGCCTCACTTACCTTTCCAGGTCGGACAGGCTGGTACCTCACATCTGCTCTGTGCCCCTGCTCACAGAGGAAGAGACCATCAGAGATGCAATGCCTTTGAAATAAATGCACAGCATTCAGGTACAGTACTTTGCAGTATCTGTGATTAGCTCCCTACTGAACATGGACAAAGGGGTCTATATAAAAAGACTTAGATAGATAAGTGGACTGAGATAAAGGGGGTCATTCTGACCCGATCGCACGCTGCAGTTTTTCGCTGCCGTGCGATCGGGTCCGGAATGTGCATGCGCTGCGGCCACAATGCGGAGGTGTGTCGCTGCCCGGTGACGGGGAAAGCCAGGCAGCGAATGTTCTTACGAAGATTTTGATCGCAGCGGCGATCGCAAGATGACTGACAGCAGGAAGGCGTTCCACGGTGGCAACTGACCGTTTTGTTGGAGTGGAGAGGAAAACGTAGGCGTGTCCAAGCTTTTGCAGGGCGGGTGTCTGACGTCAATTCCAGGACCTGACAGGCTGAAGTGATCGCAGCGGCTGAGTAAGCTCAGAGCTGCTCAGAAACTGCTCAAAATGTTTTTGTACAGCTCCCCTGCACAAGGGTTCGCACACTAGCACAGCCAAAATACACTCCCCCATAAGCGGCGACTATCTGATCGCATGGGCTGCAAAAAGTTGCAGTACCAACCAATCAGCTACTGTCATTTTTCAAACACAACCTGTAACATGGCAGTTAGGAGCTGATTGGCCGAGACTTTATCTCTCTACAAGGCTCAGTAAATAGAGCATATCTCTCCAAGCCTTAGTACATAGACCCCAAGGTACTGCAGTAGGTCTTGTGGCAGCTATTGAATATGAGTCCCATGAGCAGAGGGGCCCTACTGGGCTACTTCAGCTGCCAGGCCCCGTAGCAGCTGCTTGACCCGATAGTTACTCCCATGTACCGGATAGCATATCCTTTTATTTGCATCTAACCACATATTAACTAAATTTATGAGTTGGGGTCTTTGGAGAGTTAGCTTAATTCTGCTAACCAATGATTTGGATCTAAAAGGGTTAAACAGCAGAATGTTGAAGCATTTTTTATTATTCTCTTTCAATTGCAGTAAGTCTCATTATGTTTTGACAAAAAAATGTTTTTGTTTTCTTTTTGAACTTTAATCAAGTCCTACAAGTGATTGGAACCATTAAATCCGGTATCAGTGTTAAGAATACAATGTACATGGGCCCTCATTCCGAGTTGATCGGTCGCAAGGCGAATTTAGCAGAGTTACACACGCTAAGCCGCCGCCTACTGGGAGTGAATCTTAGCTTCTTAAAATTGCGACCGATGTATTCGCAATATTGCGATTACTAACTACTTAGCAGTTTCAGAGTAGCTTCAGACTTACTCTGCCTGTGCGATCAGTTCAGTGCTTGTCGTTCCTGGTTGACGTCACAAACACACCCAGCGTTCGCCCAGGCACTCCCACCGTTTCTCCGGCCACTCCTGCGTTTTTTCCGGAAACGGTAGCGTTTTCAGCCACACGCCCCTGAAACGCCGTGTTTCCGCCCAGTAACACCCATTTCCTGTCAATCACATTACGTTCGCCGGAGCGATGAAAAAGCCGTGAGTAAAATTACTTTCTACATAGCAAAGTTACTTGGCGCAGTCGCAGTGCGAACATTGCGCATGCGTACTAAGCGGATTTTCATTGCGATGCGATGAAAAATACCGAGCGAACAACTCGGAATGAGGGCCCTGGTGCTTGGTCAAATGAGCAGTGAAATCCTTGGTGACTTCCCTGCGGTAATTGACACATGGAACTCGTTTTTGATTAGTCAGTCATGATGGATAACAAAATGTATGACCCTGTGTACAACTGTTAACGATGCTCTCAACATCTGGCTTAACTTAGTCATATATTTCCACAACTTTCAGCAGAACAGTGTGCACAATATGAAACATCTGCCGGTGGTGCCACATTCGCTGGGAAACGCAGAGATACATAATCTGACACTTATATGTGGATCATCAATAACCAGCACTGTATATGCAGCACAGCCTTGTAAGGTGTCAAGTGATTTTTAAAGGAATTTATCATGAATAATAATAATAATAATAATAATAATAATAAGACTATGGGGGTCATTCCGAGTTGTTCGCTCGCAAGCTGCTTTTAGCAGCTTTGCACACGCTAAGCCGCCGCCTACTGGGAGTGAATCTTAGCTTATCAAAATTGCGAACGAAAGATTAGCAGAATTGCGAATAGACACTTCTTAGCAGTTTCTGAGTAGCTCCAGACTTACTCGGCATCTGCGATCAGTTCAGTCAGTGTCGTTCCTGGTTTGACGTCACAAACACACCCAGCGTTTGCCCAGACACTCCTCCGTTTCTCCAGCCACTCCCGCGTTTTTCCCAGAAACGGTAGCGTTTTTTCACACACACCCATAAAACGGCCAGTTTCCGCCCAGAAACACCCACTTCCTGTCAATCACATTACGAACACCAGAACGAAGAAAAAACCTCGTAATGTCGTGAGTAAAATACCTAACTGCATAGCAAATTTACTTGGCGCAGTCGCACTGCGGACATTGCGCATGCGCATTAGCGACTAATCGCTCCGTTGCGAGAAAAAAATAACGAGCGAACAACTCGGAATGAACCCCTATGTTCATTTCTCTGCCACCAATTCTACAATCATCCAGGGCAGTGGTTACCAAACAAAGAGGTCTATATAGTAAGCCTTGGAGAGAGATAATGTGAATGGAGATAAAGGGGGTCATTCTGAGTTGATCGCTCGCTAGCAACTTTTGCTGTGCTGCGATCAGAAAGTCGCTGCCTATGGGGGAGTGTATTTTCGCTTTGCAAGTGTGCGAACGCTTTTGCAGCCGACGGCACAAAAATGTTTGTTGCAGTTTCTGAGTAGCTCTGAACTTACTCAGCCACTGCGATCACTTCAGCCTGTCCGGTCCCGGAATTGACATCAGGCACCCGCACTGCAAACGCTTGGATACGCCTGCGTTTTTCCAAACACTCCCAGAAAATGGTCAGTTGACACCCATAAACGCCCTCTTTCTGTCAAACTTCTTGCGATCGGCTGTGCGAATGGATTCTTCTTTAAATCCATCGCCCAGCACCGATCTTCTTTGTACCCGTACGACGCGCCTGCGCATTGTGGTGCATATGCATGCGTAGTTTTGCAGAAATTTAACCTGATTGAAGCACTGCAAAAAGTTGCTAGCGAGCGATCAACTCGGAATGACCCCCCAAAGTACCAGCTAACCAGCTTCTAACTGCCATGTTACAGGCTGTGTTTGAAAAATAAAAGGAGCCGATTAGCCATAGGAAAATGCAGGCAGGTGGGAGGGGGGTTCCGGTTGCCTGGAAACCCCCCTCTCTTTGGCATATGTCTCAAATTATGACAGTAATAGCAATCTACTATATAAAAGTGAACATTTGTCCTTCTGTCTGTCTTTCTATATAAATCCACAGTTTACAAGCGCAGATCATGAAATTTGAAACACGCCAGAGGCAACTAAAAAAATTATAAATCCCTAGCACCCTTACAGGGCGGGACAGCAGCACAGAGTATATCAGGAGACAGCATAACTCCGGAATTGCTGGACCCATGTACTCAAATATTGGTACACATATGCCTTACAATCTGGGAACAAACACTGTGGGGGGGAAGACAACCCTAGCACCCCTAGGGGTGAGGCAGCAGCACTGAGTATTTCAGCAGACAGCATAACTCTGGAATCCCTGCAGCAATTTACACCAAACTTGGTACACCTATGCCTTACACTCTGGAAGCAAACGCTGTGGGGGCCAGACACCCCTAGCACCCCTGGTGGTGAGACAGCAGCACAGAGTATGTCAGCAGACAGCATAACTGTGGAAGGGCTGGAGCACTTTACACCAAACTTGGTATACATCTGACTTACAATCTGGAAACAAACTCTGTGGGGGTTAAACACCCCTAGAGGGCTGGGACAGCAGCACAGAGTATTTCAGGTGACAGCATAACTCCCGAATGCCTGGACCTATTTACAAAAACCTTGGTACACATATGATTTACAAGCTGGGAACAAACACTGTGGGGGTAACACACCCCTAGCACCCCCAGGGGTGAGGCAGCAGCACAGAGTTTTTCAGCAGACACCATAACTCTGGAATGCCTGGAGCAATGTGCACCAAACTTGCTACACATATGACTTACACTCTGGGAACAAACACTGTGGGGGTAACACATCACTAGCACCCCTAGGGGTGGGCCAGCAGCACAGACTATATTGGTACATGCATGATATGTCAGTGATGACAGGGCTGCATGTGCCAGGGCCAGTGACATGATGTGAGGACGGGAATGCAGGTAGCACAAAGCCACACAATGAGAGTTATATAGTGGAAGTAGCACGGTCCCCCAGCAGCACAGAATATTTCAGGAGATGCATAATGTGCTGCGCGATGTAAGAAACTATAAAAAAAAACACGCTAATTTCACAGGGGCACTGACATGATGTGAGGAGGGGAATGGAGGCAGCAGGAAGCCACAGACTGAGAGTTGTATAGTGGGAAGAGCAGGATCCCTTGGAAGACCAAAAAGGGGTCCGGCCACTACACAAAGTGCATCAGGGAAGTAAGATATGCCTATATACTAGATCTCCAACCAACGTAAATTAACGAACAACTATCATTCTAATTTACCATCATCATCCCATAGCGAAGCACGGATATTCAGCCATCTACAATGTTATTTATACTGTGTGTTTAATATTTAAACTTATTTTTGTAAACAGACATTCTTAAAATCCCGGGCAACGCTGGGTACTCCAGCTAGTGATATATAATATGATTACTAGAGCATGCAGTTTAAGGGACAGAGCTGAACTGCTGCACATGCCCAGTGGTAGCAGCTTCTAGCCAAGTTTGTTGTGCCTGTGGTTCTGAGTCCTCAATCAGTGCACTGGACCAGAGAGTAGCTACCAGGAAGAAGAGACAGGAGCCTTACCATGAGGTGGGAGAATGAGTAGAAAGTGCAGTTATGTTTATGTATTTATTTATTTATTATAGTATGTTTAACCTTTTCCTGACCACTTATTTATATTTATTTATATCATTGTTTGATACAGCCTATACTTCAGACCATCTATAGTGTTAAATATTAATATTGTATTCCATGTTCCACAGAGTGGTAGGTTGTGGATTGCATTTAGAACCCCCACTCTAGAAATCCTGCGTTTGCCACTGTTGGCTGGTATACCTTATCTCCGTCCACTATCTCTCTCCAAGGCTTAGTACATAGACCCTTTAGTCATCAAGGCACCCTAACAGTTAAGGTTTAAAAGATAACCCTGCTTGAGCTCAGGTGACTTAATTAGTCCTCATTAATTTTGCTTAAACCATCTGTGTTCAACCATGGACATCCTTAAAACCTGGACTGTTAAGGTGCCTTGAGTACTGAAATTGGGACTGAGTTTGGGAACCCTGGACCTAAGCTGTACCTGGTTAGTGTTGGATATGCACTGTAAAACAAAGAGGACTTTAATGTGAAGCACAACTAGTGCAAGCAGCCTACTGTAAGTATGGCATGCCAGCTGAAGTGATCTACCTTCAGCTGTATCTCTTAAGAGCTCACTTTAGCCTGGTGTTAAGATCTGTCATGGCAATATTGAAGAACAGCATATATCATAAATTGTAACCCTTGCTGGTGGCCAGTGATGCAGTGGGACAGGGGGCATAGGATTCCCTCTGAAAAGCAATGCCAGGGTGTGCTCTTAACTTTACTGTAAAACAGAGATATCGGAGGCTCCATTACGGAGCATGGGGTCCCCCTGTTGTAGTATGATCTAGCCTAAACAGTACTGGGAAGAATCACCTAGGAGAATTGGGCATGCAAAATATGGACAGATTCCTGCCAGGGCAAACCAGCCACATGGATTTGGTCACTTGCTGACCCACTTGGGCCGTGGGCTTAGGTTAATATTTAAAATGTAAAAAACAAAACCAAACAATAATAATTGTGTGTGGAACTCGAGATCCTGAAAGTTCTTACTACCATGAACAGCTTGGGCAAGTTGGCACATACTGTAGAGAGCCACAAGGGCCAGCTTGCCCATGGCTCTCAGTGGCTGCCAGAAAATACTGAAGCTTACTGAATGACTTTTAATGTCATCATATCAGTGATCATACACAAAACATGTGTATTACAAGGAGTAAACCACCCCCAACTGCAAATTATTACAGGTTTCAGAAACCAACTAGGATGTTCGGGAACTGTATAAAAGTTGGTGTCTTTCTTTGGCCATAGCACGCCTTAGAGACTTCTAATATCCCTATAAATAGTCGGGGCATTACCCCATACATTCCAGAATCTTAATGCTGATACAATATAGGGGTGTAGTAGGGTATGCCAGCGGTCGGGCTCCCGGCGCCCAGCATACCGGCGCCGGAATCCCGACTGCCAGCATACCGACAGCTGGGCGAGCGCAAATGAGCTATCTATTCTCCCTCCAGGGGGGTCGTGGACCCCCAAGAGGGAGAAAAAGTGTCGGTATGCCGGCTGTCGGGATTCCAGCGCCGGTATACTGTGCAACGGGATCCCGACAGTCGGCAAACTGAAGACCATCCCAATATAGGACACAGCGAAATGTACTTCACTAGTACTGCTTTCAGATGGCAAATGCCGGGTCGCACTCGGGAATTGGAAACAGGTCCTTCCAGGGGGTGACCCGGCATTGAACCCTGAGAACTGGCTTCCCGACCCGGCAATATGCCGGGTCGGGTTGCCATCAGGTGCGGAGACCACGGCGTCATCAGGGGCGGGTGCAGAGGCGGAGCTGGGAGATGAGATCATCTTCGCGCCACCTATCTCCCTGTGCTGTGCACTGGTACTGGATCGCATCGACCCAGGTAACCCATTCACACTGCACCTGACCTGGGAATAACCCGAGAATAACCCTTTTTTATACCCATGTTGAATTATTGGGTCAGGCGACCCGGGAATTCAGGAGTGACCCTTTCACACCGCACAGTGACCCGCGTTGACCCGGCAACATACCGGGTCGATACCGGATTATTTGTGCGGTCTGAAAGGGTTATAATTAGCCCTCAATTTGACACTGATTTATTTATTTAAGGTCAGACTCATAGCGGTGAATATTTCGCCAAGTGTTAGAGGCTCAGTTTAAGGCTCTAAAGTTCCACGCAATAAGCAAATCATCGAGTAAAAAAGAAAAGAGTCTTGCTGTAAATGATGGCACTCTTCTTCATAATTCTTTAGCGCTCTTAAATAAGACGCCAAATGGGAAAGGATAATAACCACTGAAATATAGCAAAAGTGATACAGTTATATCTATAATTTTTTCCGTCTACTTTACGAAATGGATTAGGGTGCCACTTTTATATATGACAACGATAGGCTTGTCGCCGCAAACGCAGAGGAAACAGCTACTGTTAAATGAACTTTAGCTAGT
Source organism: Pseudophryne corroboree (assembly GCF_028390025.1). Lineage (NCBI taxonomy): Eukaryota > Metazoa > Chordata > Amphibia > Anura > Myobatrachidae > Pseudophryne > Pseudophryne corroboree. The sequence continues at coordinate 729,968,699 of NC_086446.1, forward strand.
TACAAAGTTAAGTTTCCTCTACATTGCCTCTTGATGTCACAAATTGAATTGAAACTTTGGTTCTCCCTGGCACCAATAACCATTCTTTAAAGCTGTTAAGTAGTTGGTATACATTATTTTGCAAGCCTTTATTGTCTAAGCGAATATTACACTCCTCTATAACAGATCTTTCTAGATAGGAATTCATCAGTTACGTGCTATAAATGTAAGTGTTTATTGCATTTTAGATCTAATCTAATGGTCGATGCAAATTTTGATACAGTTGCTTTATTACATTTTTAACTGCAATTGAAAATGAGACAGAGTGTGAAACAGCAATTTTTTTTATTTATTTTTTTTGGGAAAAACAATGATCTAAATCCCTGGAAGGATTGTAAATTAGGCTGACCTGAAATGAGGTAGGGTATTCAAAAAGAACTTCCACTGAACGTATATCAAACAGCAAAAAATGTCACATTTTCCTCAGATCTAACAGATCATAGAGGGAAAAGGCTGCGGAGCAATGACATAAAATAATAAAATAATAATAATATAAAAAAATATTATAGGGAAAGGGGTAGAGGGGGAGGAGGATGAGCTCCAAAGACTGAAGCTTAAGCTGCCCCTTTACAACGCAACACCTAAACTACATCCCTCCTTCGGGATTTCCATTTTACCCTATCTTCACAGGGAAAAAAAAAGAATTCATGTTTCATTTTCTGAGGCTGTCACACCCTATCTTAATGAACACTTAAAAGAGATGAATGTTCAAGGAATAAAAGGATTTATTTGAGATATTTAAATAATCTCTTCCAGCTATAACTTGCTGAATACAGCTGACGTATACAGGACTCTTAACCCCCCCCCCAATAGTTGATGATATACCAAATAAGGTTGTCCTGTAAATCATGTTCACTAATAAAAATTAAAAAAGCACTTGAAAAAAACAATTAAAATACCATAAATACTTCTTAATACAATCATGTAGCTTATCCTAGTACCTTCCAGTGTGCATGACATAAATCTGAAAAAAAAGAATGAAATAGCAAAAAAAAAGTGGAGATTTTATAAGATTTAAGGAAATTAATACTACAACACAGTTTAAATACTTTACAACACAATAAAATTCCTCGGTGAGAGTTATGACAGTCTGTTACTATCACCCATGAAGTACATTACAAAGGTAATGTGGTTTTAAGAAAGAACTACTGCAGAATGTATATTTTCATTATCAAAAACGTTAAGCCATTTATCCTGAGGAGTCAGAATAATCATTAATGGCTGAGAATTTATGGGGCCAGATCTTAAACTAATGTGAATGATTCCAGGTGTTACTAATGGCTTCACTGAAATGTGCCAGTATCTGAGACTTCTACTAAATCTGAGATAATAGTCGAACACTTAATCTCGACAGATGAGTAGCAATTTAACTGACACATTGATTGGATTCTCTAGGCTTAAATGGCACACATTGTAAAGGTACGGTCAAACAGCAATCGAGAGGGTGACTTGGAAGTCATTTGATTCTTTCAAGGCCTATTACAGTATTTGTGTTGGAAAGGATTCATTTTAACTACACTTAACACTCTGGGCACCAGCAGGGAACTCTGGGGCCAGACGGGTTAAACTGTCTTCTGACTTGTCTGTTCTGCCTTCATGCATGTATTAATCCTTAATCCGTCTCTCTCTCTCTCTCTCTCTCTCTTTTTTTCAAGTTACAGCTTTTTTTTTTTTACTTTTCTTTTCTCCTCCTAAAGCAATTGGCAGGGCAAATCAGTATCCCAAGCCAAGCTTAGGCTCTTACTAAAGGAAGAGAAGCACTTCCTTACACTATCATTAAAATAAAATGCTTGACAACTGTTAATTGTAATAAATTGCATGAGTCTTTAAATAGTAGGGACACTAATATTTGAAATATTTTTTAAGCAACTGTGGTTATTTTGCAATATTAACATTTGCCCCGTGCGACCAACTTACTATCTCACATACCAACCTGTCCACTAGCTGCTCCCTCACATGCCAACCGTTCCCATGATCATGCCACCTCCTGCCTACCAGCTCTTTCTTCACATGCCCCCTGAAGAATACTATCTTTAACACACCCCCTGCAGACCCTAGCATTTCTCCCACCCACCCATAATATTTTCTCTCACAAGCCCTTCTGCCCGCCATCTTTTCTTATCAACGAAAGTACCATACCTGTCTACCAGCTTTTATTTCATATGCCACCACCTGACCATAGGCTTTTACCTCACATGCCAGCCCTTGCCTATCAACTTATTACTTCCAAGATTTTCCCTCCCATGCATCCCTTCCTACCAGCTTTTCCCACGTCTGCCAAATACCGCTTGAAAACCGTTCTATAAATCTGCCCACCAGTTTTTCTTCAACATGACCATCTGCCCACCAGCTTTTCCTTTACATTCCAACCCCTGCCCACCAAATGTTCCCTCACATGCCCCAGGATAACCTGCTTTTATCTCACATGCCCATCGCCAATCAGATTTTCTCTCACTTTCCACCCCATGCCATCAGCATTTTTCTTACATGCCACCCCATGCTTCCCATTAGTTTTACCTCACATTCGCCCAGCATTTTTCCCCTCACATACTACCCCTTGTCCATTATCTTTCTACCCACAAGATTTCCCTCCCAAGGCTTTTCCCAAACAACCCAATTGTCTACCATTTTTCTTTAACATACCACCAACTTTTCTTTAACATGTCACCACCCGCACACTAAATTTCCCTTCACATCCCCCCTCCGCCCATCAATTTTCTCTCACAAGCCCAAGGATGACAAGCACTTTCTTAAATTATAATTTAAATAATACTGCTTGAAAACTGTTGCATACTGTATACATAATTGTGTGCTGTCTAAGAGTATGGATGTTATTCCTTTGAATAACTTAGCATGACTATACCACAGTGTAAACATATGCATTATAAGGATATGACCTGTCCACTAGATGTAAGTATTTCCATGTACCACTAGAGAGCTGTCATTTCCAGCCATTGTACAGGCTCACCTGTCAGAAAGATAGATTCGGTGCATCCGCCGGTTTCAGTCACTGCCAGTGACTTGGGTGCCTGTCATGTTCTTATAATAGGGTCAAACAAATGGATGCGGATTTAGCGTTCAGTAAGGCCAAAAGTCTCCAGCACAGGGTGAATGGAGCAATTGCATACAGCACAACCTGTTTATTACAGAATTGTTCTGCTTGACCGGAAAGTCGTAATGACTGTCATGCCACTTGATCTGCCTCGACCCTTCTTTCCCTTTATTATTTTGTATATATTTCTGTAGAATGGACAAAAGATAAAATCTGTGATAACCGATGAAACCATATATTTCATCACACGGCACAGCAAGGTTCCCGTACTATGACATCAATTACTTTCATACTGCATGAAACTGAAGATGATAGGCTGACTCAGAATTCTAGATTTTATCCTGGAATTCGATAAATCAACATGAAATAAAGAAATAAATAATATATACACAGTATATTTTATGCTGATATATATATATATATATATATACAGGTTGAGTATCCCTTATCCAAAATGCTTGGGACCAGAGGTATTTTGGATATGGGATTTTTCCGTATTTTGGAATAATTGCATACCATAATGAGATATCATGGTGATGGAACCCAAGTCTAAGCACAGAATGCATTTATGTTACATATACACCTTATACACACAGCCTGAGGGTAATTTTAGCCAATATTTTTTATAACTTTCTGCATTAAACAATATGTGTGTACATTCACACAATTTATTTGTTTCATATACACCTTATACACACAGCCTAAAGGTCATTTAATACAATATTTTTTATAACTTTGTGTATTAAACAAAGTTTGTGTACATTGAGCCATCAGAAAACAAAGGTTTCACTATCTCACTCTCACTAAAAAAAAGTCCGTATTTCGGAATATTCCGTATTTCGGAATACAGGTTGAGTATCCCTTATCCAAAATGCTTGGGACCAGAGGTATTTTGGATATGGGATTTTTCAGTATTTTGGAATAATTGCATACCATAATGAGATATCATGGTGATGGTACCTAAATCTAAGCACAGAATGCATTTATGTTCCATATACACCTTATACACACAGCCTGAAGGTAATTTTAGCCAATATTTTTTATAACTTTGTGCATTAAACAAAGTGTGTGTACATTCACACAATTAATTTATGTTTCATATACACCTTATACACACAGCCTGAAGGTCATTTAATACAATATTTTTAATAACTTTGTGTATTAAACAAAGTTTGTGTACATTGAGCCATCAAAAAACAAAGTTTTCAATATCTCACTCTCACTCAAAAAAGTCCGTATTTCGGAATATTCCGTATTTCAGAATATTTGGATATGGGATACTCAACCTGTATTTGGATATGGGATACTCAACCTGTATATATATATATATATATATATATATATATATATACTCACGAGATGCTCCTCATGTTTGTTACTCATACATTTTCTTATAGAAATCTCTAACTGTTTTGCTACTGTATTTTAGATTTCATTGTAATTAGTTTATCCTCTTCCCGTTTTTAATCCATGGGAACATTGCTAGGCCTTCCTAAAATCTTGGGCCCACCAGCGCAACAAACACACCAAATTTGTAGTTTCTCCAAATATAACTAGTATAAATATATTTCTGTTAGAGATGTGAGCTGAACAGTTTTTGGGTTTTGTGATTTGGTTTTGGATCTTGATCTCCATTCATGTTTTGGATCTGGATTTGTTTTGCCAAAACCACCCTTTCGGATTTTGGTTTTGGATCTGGATTTTTTTGAAAAAAAAAACATATAAACAGCTAAAATCACAGAATATGTTTTTTCTTACGTATTATTAACCTCAATAACATTAATTTCCACTTATTTCCAGTCTATTTTGAACACCTCACAATATTGTTTTTAGGCCAAAAGGTTGCACCGAGGTAGCTGGATGACTAAGCTAAGCGACACAAGTGGGCAGCACAAACACATGGCCCATCTAGGAGTGGCACTGCAGTGGTAGACAGGATGACACGTTTAAAAACTAGTCTCCAAAGAGCACATGATGCAAAGAAAAAAAAAAGAGGTGCAAGATGGAATTGTCCTTGGGCCCTCCCACCCACCCTTATGTTGTATAAACAGGACATGCACACTTTAACAAACCAATCATTTCAGCGACATGATCTGCCCCACGACTGTGGCTGAAATTATTGGTTTGTTTGGGCCCCCACCAAAAAAGAAGCATTTAATCTCTCCTTGCACAAACTGGCTCTACAGTGGCAAGATGTCGTCCTCATCCTTATCCTCCGATTCTTCACCCCTTTCAGTGTTTACATCCTCCTCCTCACAGAGTATTAATTCATCCCCACTGGAATCCACCATCACAGGTCCCTGTGTACTTTCTGGAGGCAATTGCAGGTAAAGGTCTTCCTGGAGGAACTTATAATTCATTTTGATGAACATCATCTTCTCCACATTTTGTGGAAGTAATCTCCTACGCCGATCGCTGACAAGCCATGCGAGTGGATGCGGTACACTTACACGGTGTCCATATCGACCTATGTTGACATTGACACAAACCCAACAAAAAAACTCATGTTGGTGTTTTGAAATGTCAGCATTGCAAATGTCAGTATTCTTTCTATGTCGGCATTTTGAACATGTCGGCATAATGAATGTCGGTATTTTGACCGTATCAGTATTTTGACTGTCGGTCAATGGCTGTTGGGATTATGACCGTCGGTATTACAGAACCAGCACCCCTGTATGTTCAAAGCACCCCTGTATTTTTACAGCATACAGGACAGGGCCAGCACCCCTGTATTTTAACAACACCCCTGTAATTTTATAGCATACAAGATGGGGCTAGTGTGCATTTATTTTAACAACAGCACCCCTTTAATTTTACAGAATACAGGACAGTGCCAGCACCCCTGTATTTTAACAACAGCACCCCTATATTTTTACAGCATACAAGACAGGGCCAGTGTACCTTTATTTTCACAGCACCCCTGTATTTTTACAGTATACAAGACAGGGTCAGTGTACAATTATTTTCACAGCACCCCTGTAATTTCACAGCATGCAAGACAGGGCCAGTGTACCTTTACAACATCCCTGAATTTTTTTACAGCATACAAGACAGAACCAGCACCCCTGCATTTTTACAGCATACGGGACAGGGCCAGCACCCCTGTATTTTAACACGACCCATGTCATTTTACAGCATGCAAGACAGGGCCAGTGTACATTTCTTTTAACAACAGCAGCCCTGTCATTTTACAGCATACAGGACAGGGCCAGCACCCATGTATTTTCACAGCACCCCTGTATTTTTACAGTATACAAGACAGGGCCAGTGTACATTTATTTTCACAGTACCCCTGTAATTTTACAGCATACAATACATGGCCAGTGTACCTTTACAACACCCCTGTATTTTTTACAGCATACAGGACAAAACCAGCACCCCCTGTATTTTCACAGCACTCCTGTAATCTTACAGCATACAGGACAGGGCCAGCACCCCTGTATTTTAACAACACCCCTGTAATTTTACAGCATACAAGACAGGGCCAGTGTACCTTTATTTTCACAGCACCCCTGTATTTTTACAGTATACAAGACAGGACCAGTGTACATTTATTTTCACAGCACCCCTGTAATTTTATAGTATACAAGACAGGGCCAGTGTACCTTTACAACACCACTGAATGTTTTACAGCATACAGGATAGAACAAGCACCCCTGTATTTTCACAGCACCCCTGTATTTTTACAGCATACAGGACAGTGTCCCTGTACAGCACAGTGACAATACAGCTACACCTATGTACAGCTGCAGCACCCTTAACAGCACAGGATACCACAGTGACAGGACAGCACCCCTAACAGCACATGACACCACAGTGACAGGACAGCACCCCTAACACCACACAGGACAACACCCATAGAGAGCACACACTGACCCCACCCGACGCCACCAGCCACAGAGAGACAGAGGTCTGTCTCCCTCACGCTCCAAGTCTGTAGTGAAAATGGTGAAGACGCGCAGCTTTATATGGAATCCAAAACCCGCAAGAATCTGACAGTGGGATAATGACATTTTGCCTCATTCTGGGATCCGAGTTTGGCGGGAAGTTTCCGAGCCAGACTCCGATCCGGGCTCAGAGCCTGAAGTGCGGGGGGATTCGGATCTTGGAGATTCGAACCTGCTCATCTCTAATTTCTGTTTATAGTAGTTATTTTGGTCTGATTGGGGCTCTCAGCATGAACATGTTATTACCTCTGTGCAGGCTATGGGTGTTGTGTAAGCACCAAGCTTTGACACCACCCCTCCTCCTAACCAATACCCAGGGCGGTAGAGAGCCACGCTGGGCCCCGGTAAAGGGGTGTGTGGCTTAAAAAGGGGTGTGACGATGCCCTTTACTATAAAAATATTAATAGAAAAATATAATTGCACACGCTCCACAGGTAGGGGGCTCAAGTTTAATGCGGGAGGTTGACACTTGCTTCCTACCTTACTTGAATGAGAAGCGGGTCTCTCCATCCTGGCCAGCACCACCTTCCCACTGATATTTGGGATGATGACGCTGGCTACTAGAGAGGAAAGACTTTGGCACAGTGCCGGAGTCTTTACTTTCTATGTGTGGCACCATCTTCTCGAAGAGATCACTGGGAAGATGGCGCCACCGATGCCGGCAACAGGTATACTTGGAAGGGGGGTGGAATCAGAGCCGTACCTGTTCTGGGCCCCTCCAGCAGCCCGGGCCTGAGTAAATTTGTACCTGCCCTCTCCTCCTGCTCTCTGCACCACTGCCAATACCCACCTCCCAGCCACTCACACACTTTACTTTTGTTAAATAAACATAATGAATTCCCCTTGGCTGGCTGGCTGGCTGGCAAGGCTGCAGTCGCCACGGTCTGAGATCAGATGGATTGGTGCAGAATGCTGTCCATAGCAAAACAAATTCCACAATAAGATGGCAATTTTGTTGCAATTTTGTTTGAGCCCTTGTCTTTGTATATTGTACTTATTTGAAGTCAGTGTAAAATGCCTGTACACTTGCACAATAAAACATTGAAGAGCCCAACATCAGAGGGGGTAAGTATTTTTACCCCCTCCCCTTCAACCCTCTCCAGGGGTGATGTCTAGGGCTAACTCTCCGGGGTGGCGGCTATGACTAACCCTTCGGGGGTGGCTGCTAGGTCTAACCCTCCCTAGTGTTTAACCCAATCCCCCCTAGCAGGGCCATCTTAACAGCAGTGTAGGCCACTGGGCAAAGCAATGCACTTGGGCCCCTACCCATCCTCCAGGGGTGGGCGGTGTTATAAGTGGCAGGCGGTAGGGGGTGTTCTGTCTTGCGTTCAGCATATAGGACCTGGAGCAGTAATTGCTGCTAATTACTCCTTTACTGCACAGATGGTGGGAGATGGGGCAGGAAGGAGAACACTAAACTGTAGAAGGGGACATTGGGCTGAATGAAGGGGCCCCAGTACATGACTTCCAGTGTGGTAGGGTTTGTTTAATACTGTACGTAGGGGAGGGGTGGATATTGGAGTGGGCTTAATATTTGTCATTGTCCGGTGGGAGGGCAGCTTGCTTGACAGCAGATATCTCGAGTTCCTGGAAATAGATTTTTTTAGCTTTCAATGGTATAAAAAAATGAGAGAGTCTCACCTTTCAGGAGGTACTGGGGACTTGGGGATCAGAGGTCTGAAGTCAGAGTAATCCACCGATGAAAATACAAAACTGCATACCAGGTATGTGGAGCTGGAGCAGCTGCTTGAAGGCTGATATCTCTGATATCTCACAGTAGAGAAAAGCTGCCAGTGTCCACCGAAGGGGAAGAGTCCCAGCTTTTGGAGTATACCCTCAGAAAAACTCTAAGTCAGACAGAACCTGAGATATCAGGCTAGGAAGAGCAATTAACAGGCTCCGATGGGGACCACTGCTTTGAAGTCGGACATCTCTGGTTCCCCAGGACTGATTTAAAAAAATCTGGTACTCCTGGAAAAAGGGGACATTCAGCTTCAGCTATCAGCCTAGGGTCCTCAACTGCCCATTGAGCTCATATGAAAAAATAGCCTTGCCTCCTAGGGCCTAATCATAATCCCCTAGGTGCACATGTCTGCGATCGTCTATATACTACACATATACTGTTCTCTTTTTTGCAGGGCTTCTGAGACTTCTTGTAGGCCCCAGTGCTAGGGAGGGGGTGTGGCCAAGTGCGGAAAATATTGCCTGAGCTATTTGGGTAGGTACGGGCCCCTAGACATGCCCAGTCCACAGTAACAAGTATTCGCTCCTTTAATCTTGGCACTCCTGTTTTTAAGCATGTGATGGGTTAAATAATCTAATATGCTCTACAGGAGCTGCTGCAGCACTTACTCTACATCAGCCCTAGTACTGTATGTGTAAATTATTTTCCCAAAATAATAATAGAATATTTTGGATTATTTATTTAGGAAAAACACATTTTTTAGTTTAATAGTCACATCTACAGTATAGGCAATCTCCTATATATTTGCCTTAATCTGTGACTCTGTGCTCGTAACGCTGGGCGGAGTCACAGAGCTGGGCGGAGTCAACTGCATCTGCTGCAGGGAGCTACTCCATACCCAGTGCCAGCAGCAGTCAGGTGCAAGACCCTACCTTACAGTATAGGAGGTGAGGATGGCCACTAGCTGCCGGCTGCTGTGCCTGTCCTCCCCCCCCCCCCCCCCCCTCCCCCAATCACCTGTGACAGCGGGCTGTGTGCTGTGCAGAGCGGCACCCGAAAAGGGGGCGTAGCTACGGCGTCACGAGGGGGCGGAGCTACACGGAATAGAGGGGCGGAGCTACACGGGACCAGACAGCTGAACAGTGGTGGAATCAGCATTGCAGTGACGGCCAGCCAGACTTGGTAAGTGGAGGGTGAGAGAGAAATGTGTGTGCGTGTGTGTGTGTGTGTGTGTATAGTGGGGGGGGGGGGATGTGTGTGTGTGTGTGTGACGTGTGTATATATGGTGGGGTGTGTGTGTTTGTATATATGTGTGAATTGTGTGTGTGTGAGGTATGTCTGTGTGTGCGCACTTTATGGACGCCACTGCTGGGGGGGCCATTACATGCAAGGACGCTACTAATATAGGGGGGGCATTACGTATAAGGACGCTACTACTATAGGGGGGCATTACGTATAAGGACGCTACTACTATAGGGGGGCATTACGTATAAGGAGGCTACTAATACTGGGGGGCATTACATATAAGGACGCTACTACTATAGGGGGGGCATTACGTATAAGGACTCTATTACTTCTGGGGGGGCATTACGTATAAGGACTCTATTACTTCTGGGGGGGCATTATGTATAAGGACGGTGCTACTACTACTGGGAGGGCATTACATGTAAGGATGCTACTACTACTGGGGGGGCATTATGTATAAGGACGGTACTACTACTGGGGGCACATTATGTATAAGGATGCTACTACTGCAGGGGTGGCATTACATATAAGGACGCTACTATTACTGTTGGGGGGCATTACATATAACTGCTACTACTACTGGGGGGGCATTACGTATAAGGATGCTACTATTACTGTTGTGGGGCATTACATATAACTGCTACTACTACTGGGGGGGCATTATGTATAAGGACACTACTACTACTGGGGGGGCATTATGTATAAGGACACTACTACTATTGGGGGGGCATTATGTATTAGGACGCTACTACTACTGGGGGGGCATTATGTATAAGGATGCTACTACTACTGGGGGGGCATTATGTATAAGGACACTACTACTATTGGGGGGGCATTACGTATATGGACGCTACTACTACGGGTGGGGCATTACGTATAAGGACGCTACTACTACGGGTGGGGCATTACGTATAAGATGAATAAGATTGTGCTACATTGTGGCGTAATTTTAAATGGGGGTACTATTGTGTGGCCATGCCCCTTAGTTGTGAGACCACACCACTTTTCCCGATGCACAACAAAGGAATATGGGAGGGCGCAAAATTCATAGTTTGCAGGGGGGCACCGAACACCCTAGCACCGGCCCTGGCCACCAGTAGCAAAAGTACACCACGGCCACTGACACTATCTGCAGGGAGGGGAACAGCGCTGATATGGAGGGTACTTGCAGGCAGCGAGTCGCTGCCCGCAGCTCCTCTCCCACCTACACACCATACCTGCCGCCTGACACTCACACCCCAGGGAGAGGGCGCTAGCTCAGGCACCGCTAGATCAGCATCTGCAGCATACAGACAAGGGCTGCCATGCTCAGCTGCAAGCGGTGCGGAGCATGTGCAGCGGGACAGCGCCAGGACGGGACACGCACTAATCAACATTGCTGCTGGGCCGGAGCTCCCTCCGTCTGCAGCCTAAGGACGCGCGCCGCACCTCTCCAGGGAAACACCATGCCTGCCCGCCCACACGGCTCCGGACGCTTACCTATGCTCCGCGATCACAGCAGCTGACGCTGCCATGCAGGATGGAGGAATGACGCCCGTCAGACGGGTGGACAGTGTGCGGCGGAACGGGGCCAGGAAGGAATGCTGACCACGACCCATTGCTGCTGGGTCTGAGCTCCCTCCCTCTGCAGTCACCATCTCACAGCAGCAGCCTGGAGGTTAGTGCCCACCACGACCCGCACATCCTTACCTCACACATACCTCACACATACCTCACACATACCTCACATATACCTCACATATACCTCACATACCTCACACATGAGAGCAAAGGTACACACACTGTGACATCACACCTGTAGCCCACCCCTATATCTGCTAAGTACTCCCCGTCACTATGCCCTGTCACCCTCACCCTGCTCTCTAACTGCCTGTCTGTGTACTGGCCCTCACCCCTCTCACACCATCACCAACCCTCACTAACTACCACAGAGACTATGTGCACTGATATCTGCCCCTCCACCACCTGCAGCGCCCCTGGACCCCTCCCCATCCCCCGCAAACCCCCGCACCTGCCCCTCCACCACCCGTGGCACCCCCACCCACTGCGCCTTCGGACCCCCTACCCCACCCGCAGTGTCTTCCAAACCCCTCCCCCATCTGCAGCAGCCCCTCCCCCATCCGCCACACCCCGCATCTGGCTCTCCCCCGCCCGCTGCACCTTTGGATCCCCTACCCCACCCACGCAGCAGGCCCTTCTCAATCTGCATCGCCTACACCATTCGCAACAGCACCGCACCCGCCACTCCCCCACCCACATTACCCCCGCATCCACCCCTCCCCCACCCACCGCGCCCCCTGGACACCTCCCCCATCCACTGCACACCCGCACCCACCCCTTCCCCATCTGCAGCGCCTTCGGAACCCCTCCTCCATCCGCAACAGCCCTGCAGCTGCCATCCCCCACCTGCGACACCCCTGCTCCTACCCCACCCACAGCGCCTTCATACCCCCTCCCCCATCCGCGGTCCCCACTCCCCAAACCCCTTCCTGTTGCAAGGGACTACGCCCCCTTCACCATCGGATGCCCTATCATTGTGCAATATTCAAACACTAACAAATCTAGGAATGCAGGTAATACTCCATATATTGAACCCCAGAAAGGCGTGCAGGGGTTAAGGGGGCGTAGCCCCTTCCGACGGTGTGAAGAGCGCCCGTAGGGCGCGATGAAGCACCTAGTTAACTTTATATTAGTCCATTCACTTGAACAATGTCAGCATACTGCAAAGGTAAAGTGTAATGGCAAACAATACAGTAACTACAGTACAGGTTGAGTATCCCATATCCAAAATGCTTGGGACCAAAAGTATTTTGGATATCGCATTTTTCCGTATTTTGGAATAATTGCATACCATAATGAGATATCATGGCGATGGGAACCAAGTCTAAGCACAGAATACATTTCATATACACCTTATACACACAGCCTGAGGTAATTGTAGCTAATATTTTTAATAACTTTGTGCATTAAACAAAGTAAGTGTACCTTCACACAATTTATTTATGTTTCATATACACTTTATACACACAGCCTGAAGGTCATTTAATACAATACTTTTAATAACTTTGTGTATTAAACAAAGTTTGTGTACATTGAGCCATCAGAAAACTTAAGGTTTCACTATCTCACTCTCATTCAAAAAATTCTGTATTTCGGAATATTTGGATATGGGATACTCAACCTGTATAATAAAACAATAATTTTTTTTCTAATTGTTTCTAAGTACAAATGTATAAACATTTACAATGCTTTCAAAATAATAATGTCCAGTAGTGAATATTATACGGTATTATAATTAGAGATGAGTGGGCTTGGTTTTCAGAGAACCAAGCCTACCCAAACTTCCGGTTCACAAGGCCTCAGGTTTTCCCACCAGACTCAGACTCCACAACGTGGCAAAACGTCACCTTCCTGGCATTGCATCTCGCATGATTTGGATTCAATATAAGTCCCTCCCATGGTGATTCGGGGGCCTTTTCACACAGGACCTCAGGAGGGGAGGATGCTTTCACCGATTACAAAGCGAGGACACAGTTTGACAGACCCCCACATGTCCCTAGTGTTAATACTAGCTGAGCTAGTTTTGATGGATGTAGGCAGTTAGGAAAACATTACTTTTTTGTTTTTTATAATGCAGGAACATCCATATTACATGCATTTTGGGTAAGTGTATCACACTAGTGCTGTAACTTAACTGCAGCATTAACCCTTAGTGCACACTGGTGTTGTTGTTTTTTTTCACTGCCCGCAGTGCAGCCCAGAGCTCCTAATACAGGGCAGCATTAACACTTTACTGGTGCTCACTGGTTCTTTAACTGCCAACAGTGCAGCCCAGAGCTCCTTATACAGAGGCAGCATTAATACTTGGTGCACACTAATGGGTTTTTTTCCTCACTGCCCGCAGTGCAGCAGTAACACTTTATTTTTTTCAGAGATCATTACTGGGCAAAACTAATCCAGGATTCTTCCATGTTTCATGATACATAAGATACTAGGGGCTCCGGGCCTGAATCAGGGATGCACACAGCAGCATCCATGTTTGTGTATGTTGCTGCAGATGCGTCTGTGGCTTTATGGTAATGCAAATCTGCATTTGAGAGCCCAAGACCAGGTACCAGGTGCAGTGCACATGTGTGGCCTGGCAGTGTCATGTCCAGCATTCTGAAACCGACCAGCACTGGCTGATTAGATGGTAAACCTATATTTTCTGCTACTAGCTGCTATCGCTAAGAAGTTAATTAATCATACACAAGCAGCTAAATATTGGTTTATATACAGCCTGCAAATTTACTAGGAACTAGTGAAAGTACTGAGGCATGAGGCATTTGGTGTCTCATCCCTCAGGATGGCACCTGTTCCAGGTAAACTAATAGGCTGCATTCTCATGAATAGTAGTTCAGTCCCCCACCAAAAAACTCTGCTGTCTCCGCTGTAAGCAGGTAAGGTGATTGGTCGACTTTAAACGGCTGGACATTTTTCAGAGCTACTTCTTCAGTCATTGCCACTTCAGGAAACGAGCTACTGTTTCAATATGATTTTGAGAGATTATCTCTTGAGATTAACTGCTCTGCTTTCACTGCAATAAAAATGAACACCTGATATTCTGCTGGCTGATTTGTAAACTCGGCGCAGTAATAGCCTTTATATTTTATTGGCAAACTGATAGCTCCTTACACGGTGCACTTCAGTAAACATATCAATATTCATTTGCACCATGCAAGAATTCTCCCAACGTCCCATGACCATTTCTTTTTTTATAATCCGTATTCTAATGTCTCGAAATCTTGTCATCTAGTCTCAGGAGCTTAAAATGATATAATGGTAGATCACTGGTAAATGTCACAAATGCTGTGGAGATGTCAGCAGACCACAGCTGAGAGGTCTGGAATTCAAATCAAGAATCTGATCTTTATCGTAAAAGATGTGCAGCAAGACTCCTAACTAACTTCAAGTGTGTTCTGTGTATTCTTTAAAGAAGACTGATATGGAAAGCTTTTAAAGGTGCTGGCTGGCAGCTAAGAGACTGAAATTCATTCGTTACTGGAGAGCACAGGGGAAAAAAAGAGAAAAAAAAGAATATAATGTATAGTAATTGGATCTTGCATCATTCCAACATTTGTGACAAAAAAAGCAGATACTGTACTGTACTTATTTAATATTGCTTATTTGTAAGGTGGTACAGGGCTTGTAGCACCACCAGGATGTGGGCCAGCAGCGATTAAATTAGGGTGTGCAGATTGGGATGGTGGACACATTAGGGCATACTTACTGACTTCCTGGCTGCTCTCTCCGGGAGAGAGCAGCCAGGTCAGCTCAGAAGGGGGCAGGGCAATGAGGAGCAGAGGGGGTAGAGGTGGAATGGGTGCGGAGTCGAGGCAGTACAGGGGTGGGGTTACCACAGCAGATCATTTAAGCCACCCCTTGGCTCTGTAATGCCGATATTACCGGCATTATACTGCAGGGGGGCGTGGCTATGATGACGCGATTCAACAAGAATCGCGTCATCGACTGCCTGGACCGCCCACTTTATTCGCTAAGTGGATGTCCGAGCAAGGAAGACCAGAAAAATCGGGAGACTTGCCTGGTCTTCAGGTGGGGGGCGGGAGGGTCACCCGATTTTCATGAGCCTCCCGGCCAATCCGGGAGAGTACGCAAGTATACATTAGGGTGCAGAACTTGACATCAGTGGTATTAAACTGAGGGTAATAGCAGGTATCTAGTTGTGTCACCTCAGGAGCTAAGTATTGTGTGTCTACACAGCACTATATAACTCTACATAGTAAAATGGCTGCATCTGTGCAGTAGCACATCAGGTCAGAGATTGCACCACCCTGCAGACCCTGGGTGCTAGTGTCCAGACTTTTCATGTACAAATGCAGAGGCAGCGCAGAGTGTCCGTCATTCAGCATGTTTAATTTTTTTTCCCCCAAGAGATCAAGAGGCTGATACAGAGTTATGCTTAGGGCAATGATGGCTGCAACTCAAAAGATAAGCTTACCAACTAAAAGAAAAACAAAAACTGTTACAATTTTTATAAAGCAAATGAAACCTGTGACGTGTTTGGGGGTGAATTAATTAGTGACTCAGCTGCAATCAGGGCAAGCAACAGAATTCTTGGGGCCCGGCACACTCGTATTTTTGTAGCCCCCTTCCCTCTCACAGGTAGGTATAGCTTGGTCAGCCTTTGTGTTTTTCCCCAGCCTCATCCCTCCCTCCTGCCTCTCCAGCCTTATCTTTGCCTGTATCTCTCATCCTTATCCCCCCTCCCCATGCAGGCCTTTAGAAATTGTGGGACCTGGGACTGATAAAATTGTCAGCCCCCCCTGGGAAAAAACAATTAATTTTAAAATATATATATATACATATTTAAAAAAAAACAAAAAATCTGTGCACACACAGAGCAACACCATATGAAGTCCCCACAGTAATGCCCATGTCACCATATTATGTCCCCACAGTTATGCTCCTGTCATCATATTATGCCCAACACAGTAAAGCTCCTGACACCATATTATGCCCCCACATTAATGCCATTATCATCTTATTATGGCCACACAGTACCACACAGTAATTATGCAAGTGCCTGCTCATAGTCAGGGGTTCTTCTCGTTGTCAGGGGTTCTGCTCATTGTCAGGGGATTCCCCCCACCCGGGTCACTGCCGCTGTGGGTCTGTCATCTGCCTGATTCAAACTATTGATAAATTCCCTTCCAAAATGGCTGCTGCCTCAGACGAGAGTTTTTAAAGATACTAGGTTATTAAACCTCCTCAAGTATCTTTAATAATGATTATAGTCCAATGGAAAGGAGAAATAGGAATAGATTTAGATATAGAAAATCAGAGACTGATGAGGACCCTGAATCAGCTGGGATTCTCCCTTTTTTAGAAAGACGCCATCTCATATCCTGAGAAAACAATATGGGACAAACCAAAAGGCCAAGAGAAAGAGAACAAGAGGATCGAGAGGAGGGAGGGGGAAATCCCACAAAAAACATTTGCGTCAGATAATGGAGGAAAAAACAGGCAAAGGTATTTTTAACCTATCCTCGAAGAAACTTAGTAGAGATCAAATACTCCTCTTAGAAAAGGGTTTAAATTTTTCCCCTGTATCTAGACCAAATCTGTTCACCCTTTTTCGTGGATCTAAATAAATATACGAGGACATTGAGTAGAAAAAGGTATTTTGCCTTAAAAACAATGAAAAAACACAAAACGTCAGGAATTCCAATAATTTTGGATGATGAGGATCAGGAAGCTCTTAATATTTTGGAGTTTCTTGAAGAGGATCCTGACCAACAAAGGGATTATTAGAAAATATATGACGCAAGAAGAGTGAACAGATTTAAAACAAAATCAGAGTTTTACCCACTGCAATATAAGGGACCTTATATTGAGGGCTTCTATAACAGTACCTTAGAACAGTTCAAATTAATGTGTGAAAAGGCAGAAAAAAGAAAATACAGAGATAATCTGAGTAAGGGAGAGAGAAAAGCCCTGAAAATTTTATACTCTGATAAAGAAATAATCGTTAAACCTGCAGATAAGGGCGGTGGGATCGTGATTCTTGATGTGGTGGATTATATACATGAGGCTCAGAGGCAACTAAATAATAGGAACTTTTACGTCAAGTTGGATCGGGATCCCACCGCCCTATATCAGAAAGATCTAAAGGATCTGTTGGATATGGCCCTCTGTAGTGGCGCAATCTCCAAAGAAACTTTTCACTTTCTATTTAATTTACATCCAGTTACACCCACTTTTTATTATTTACCGAAACTTCATAAATCACTTCAATCACCTCCTGGGCGCCCTATAATTTCCGGTGTGGGTTCACTAACAAATAATTTGTCATCTTTTGTTGATTTTTATTTGCAGGGTCACGTGGGGAGTCTGAGGTCATATATTAAAGACACAACACATTTTTTAAATTTAATTAAATCAATAGAGTGGAAACAAAAGTACACTCTGTTGACATGTGACGTAGAAGCGTTATACTCAAATATTCCGCATGAATTGGGTATTAAAGCAACCAAATACTTTCTGGATAAAGATGTGGACATGACAGACTCCCTACGTGACTTCATATTAAAATCGATAAAATTTATTTTAGAACACAATTGTTTTCTTTTTGATAATTGCACGTATTTACAAACACGGGGGACCGCAATGGGGACGAGGTTCGCTCCGAGCTTCGCAAACCTGTATATGGGTCAATTTGAGGAGGAGATGATATGGGGCGGGGAGTTCGGAGTGAACCTCGTCCTATACGGTAGATTTATAGATGATTTATTCTTTATTTGGGATGGGGATGCACAGTCTATTGATTTATTTCTTACACATATGAATAATAATAAATATGGTCTTAAATTTACATCCACATCTAGTAAAGATAATATAAGTTTCTTGGACATTGCGCTATCAATTGAGGGAGATAGATTAAAAACTGCCACATATACAAAACAAGTGGATCAAAATAGATATCTGAACTATGGAAGTTCACATGCAAAACGTTGGAAGGATAATATTCCAAAGGGACAGTTGATTAGATTGAAGCGAAATTGCTCAACAAAAGAAGCATTTGAAGAACAGGCTAAAACTATGATTGAATCATTTTTGGAACAGGGCTATCCAGGGAGTATTATACAAAGTGCTATGAATGATGTTAGAAAACTAGATAGAGGGAAACTTTTATCTTTAGAACGGAAAAAATAAAAGGGACGTTGAAACAACTAGCTTGGAGGAGGGAAGATCAGCCCTCTTCACGACAAAGTATAACAGCTGCGCCTATGAAATAAAAGGAATTATTAAGAAAAATTCAGAACTCCTTAAAATGGATAGAGTTTTAAAGGATGCGGTAGATCTAAGTGGCACAATGATTTTCAGAAAATCTGAAAATTTAAAATCAAAATTTAGTTTCTAGCCACTTTGACCGTAGACACGAACAACCCACAGTGGAGAATACTTGGCTTCCTGTTAGACCCCCAGGGTTTCATAGGTGTGGAAAAACGGCATGTAATACATGCAAGCATGCAAATAAAAAAGAAATAAACTTCACATCTAATCAGAGTGGAGAAGTTTTTCTAATCAAACAATTTATTAATTGTAGGTCCACTTATGTTGTATACATTGTGCAGTGTGGCTGTGGAAAGCAATATGTAGGTCGTACTACACGTACACTGAATATAAGATTTATGGAACATTGGAGGAATATCAATAAAGGGATTAAAAATAAGATTTTACTCACCGGTAAATCTATTTCTCGTAGTCCGTAGTGGATGCTGGGAACTCCAAAAGGACCATGGGGAATAGCGGCTCCGCAGGAGACTGGGCACAACTAAAGAAAGCTTTAGGTCACCTGGTGTGCACTGGCTCCTCCCACTATGATCCTCCTCCAAGCCTCAGTTAGGACACTGTGCCCGGACGAGCTGACATAATAAGACTCATACCAGCCACACCAATCACACCGTATAACTCGTGATACTATACCCAGTTAACAGTATGAAATACAACTGAGCCTCTCAACAGATGGCTCAACAATAACCCTTTAGTTAACAATAACTATGTACAAGTATTGCAGACAATCCGCACTTGGGATGGGCGCCCAGCATCCACTACGGACTACGAGAAATAGATTTACCGGTGAGTAAAATCTTATTTTCTCTGACGTCCTAGTGGATGCTGGGAACTCCAAAAGGACCATGGGGATTATACCAAAGCTCCCAAACGGGCGGGAGAGTGCGGATGACTCTGCAGCACCGAATGAGAGAACTCCAGGTCCTCCTCAGCCAGGGTATCAATTTTGTAGAATTTTGCAAACGTGTTTGCCCCTGACCAAGTTGCAGCTCGGCAAACTTGGAAAGTCGAGACCCCTCGGGCAGCTGCCCAAGATGAGTCCACCTTCCTTGTGGAATGGGTTTTTACAGATTTTGGCTGCGGTAGTCCAGCCGCAGAATGCGCCAGCTGAATTGTGCTACAAATCCGGCGAGCAATAGTCTGCTTAGAAGCAGGAGCACCCAGTTTGTTGGGTGCATACAGGATAAACAGCGAGTCAGTTCTCCTGACTCTAGCCGTCCTGGAAACATAATTTTTCAAGGCCCTGACTACGTCCAGCAACTTGGAATCCTCCAAGTCCCTAGTAGCCGCAGGCACTACAATAGGTTGGTTCAAGTGAAAAGCTGATACCACCTTAGGGAGAAACTGGGGATGAGTCCTCAATTCTGCCCTATCCATATGGAAAATCAGATAAGGACTTTTATATGACAAAGCCGCCAATTCTGATACACGCCTGGCCGAAGCCAAGGCCAATAACATGACCACTTTCCGCGTGAGATATTTTAGATCCACGGTTTTTAGTGGCTCACACCAATGTGATTTTAAGAAACTCAACACCACGTTGAGAACCCAAAGTGCCACTGGAGGCACAACCGGGGGCTGAATATGCAGCACTCCTTTTACAATGCCTGAACTTCAGGTACTGAAGCTAGTTCTTTCTGGAAGAAAATCGACAGAGCCGAGATCTGTATCTTAATGGAGCCTAATTTTAGGCCCATAGACACTCCTGCTTGTAGGAATGCAGAAATCGACCTAGTTGAAATTCCTCTGTTGGGGCCTTTTTTGGCCTCACACCAAGCAACATATTTCCGCCATATGCGGTGATAATGTTTTGCAGTTACATCTTTCCTGGCTTGAATCAGCGTAGGAATGACTTCCTCCGGAATGCCCTTTTCCTTTAGGATCCGGCGTTCAACCGCCATGCCGTCAAAACGTAGCCGCGGTAAGTCTTGGAACAAACAGGGTCCCTGCTGCCGCAGGTCCTGTCTGAGCGGCAGAGGCCATGGGTCCTCTGATATAATTTCTTGAAGTTCTGGGTACCAAGCTCTTCTTGGCCAATCCGGAACCACGAGTATCGTTCTTACTCCTCGCCTTCCTATTATTCTCAGTACCTTTGGTATGAGAGGCAGAGGGGGGAACACATAAACCGACTGGTACACCCACGGTGTTACCAGAGCGTCCACAGCTATCGCCTGAGGGTCCCTTGACCTGGCGCAATATCTTTTATAGCTTTTTGTTGAGGCGGGACGCCATCATGTCCACCTGTGGCCTTTCCCAATGGTGTACAATCCTTTGGAAGACTTCTGGATGAAGTCCCCACTCTCCCGGGTGGAGGTCGTGTCTGCTGAGAAGATCTGCTTCCCAGTCGTCCACTCCGGGAATGAACACTGCTGACAGTGCTAACACATGATTTTCCGCCCATAGGAGAATCCTTGTGGCTTCTGCCATCGCCATCCTGCTTCTTGTGCCGCCCTGTTGGTTTACATGGGCGACTGCCGTGATGTTGTCTGATTGGATCAGTACCGGCTGGTTTTGAAGCAGAGGCCTTGCCTGACTCAGGGCATTGTAAATGGCCCTCAGTTCCAGAATATTTATGTGTAGGGAAGTCACCTGACTTGACCAAAGTCCCTGGAAGTTTCTTCCCTGTGTGACTGCCCCCCAGCCTCAAAGGCTGGCATCCATGGTCACTAGGACCTAGTCCTGTATGCCGAACCTGCGGCCCTCTTGAAGATGGGCACTCTGCAGCCACCACAGTAGAGATACCCTGGTCCTTGAAGACAGGGTTATCAGCCGATGCATCTGAAGATGTGATCCGGACCACTTGTCCAACAGGTCCCACTGAAAAGTTCTTGCATGGAACCTGCCGAATGGGATTGCTTCGTAGGAAGCTACCATTTTTCCCAGGACTCGCGTGCAATGATGCACCGATACCTGTTTTGGCTTCAGGAGGTCTCTGACTAGAGATGACAGCTCCTTGGCTTTCTCCTCCGGGAGAAACACTTATTTCTGGTCTGTGTCCAGAACCATCCCCAGGAACAGTAGACGTGTCGTAGGAACCAGCTGTGACTTTGGACTGTTTAGAATCCAACCGTGCTGTTGTAGCACTTTCCAAAATAGTGCTACCCCGACTAGCAACTGCTCCTTGGACCTCGCCTTTATTAGGAGATTGTCCAAGTACGGGATTATTAAAACTCCCTTTTTTCGAAGGAGTATCATCATTTCGGCCATTACCTTGGTAAACACCCTCGGTGCCATGTACAGTCCAAACGGCAGTGTCTGGACTTGGTAATGGTAATCCTGTACCACAAATCTGAGGTACTCCTGGCGAGGATGGTAAATGGGGACATGCAGGTAAGCATCCTTGATGTCCCGGGATCCCATGTAATCCCCCTCGTCCAGGCTTGCAATAACCGCCCTGAGCGATTCCATCTTGAACTTGAATTTTTTTATGTATGTGTTCAAGGATTTTAAATATAAAATGGGTCACACCGAACCATGCGGTTTCGGTACCCCAAACCGTGTGGAATAGTAACCCCGTCCTTGTTGAAGTAGGGGCACCTTGAGTATTACCTGCTGGGAATACAGCTTATTAATTGCCTCTAGCGCAGCCTCCCTGCCTGAGGGAGTTGTCGGCAAGGCATATTTGAGGAAACGGCGGGGGGGAGACAACTCGAATTCCAGCTTGTACCCCTGAAATACTACTTGAATGACACAGGGATCCACCTGTGAGCGAGCCCACTGATCGCTGAAATTGTTGAGACGGCCCCCCACCGTACCTGGCTACACCTGTGGAGCCCCCGCGTCATGCTGTGGACTCAGAGGAAGCGAGAGAAGAATTTTGATTCTGGGAACAGGCTGACTGGTGCAGCTTTTTCCGTCTTCCCATATCTCTGTACAGAAAGGAAGCGCCTTTGACCCGCTTGCTTTTCTGAAGCCGAGAGGACTGTACCTGATAATACAGTGCTTTCTTAGTCTGTGAGGAAACCTGAGGTAAAAATATTTTTTCCCAGCTGTTGCTGTGGATACGAGGTCCCAGAGACCATCCCCAAATAATTCCTCACCCTTATAAGGCAGAATCTTTATGCGCCTTTTAAAGTCAGCATCACCTGTCCAGTGACAGGTCTCTAATACCCTCCTGACAGAATGGACATTACATTCATTTTGGATGCCAGCCGGCAAAAGATCCCTCTGTGCATCCCTCATATATAAGACGACGTCTTTAATATGTTCTCATGTTTGACAGGGTCACCGACCACGCTGCAGCAGCACGATCTGCAGGTCTCAGTCTAGTACCTGAGTGTGTAAATACAGACTTCAGGATAGCCTCCTGCTTTTTATCAACAGGTACCTTCAAAGTGGCCGTTCCTAAAACGGCAGTGCCACCTTTTTTGACAACCGTGTGAGCGCCTTATCCACCCTAGGGGATATCTCCCAGCGTAACTTATCCTCTGGCGGGAAAGGGTACGCCCTCAGTAACTTTTTAGAAATTACCAGTTTCTTATCGGGGGGAACCCACGCTTTTCACACACTTCATTCATTCATCTGATGGGGGAACAAAACACTGCCTGCTTTTTCTCCCCAACATAAAAACCCATTTTTAGAGGGTTAATGTCAGAAATGTGTAACACATTTTTTATTGCCGGGATCAAGTCACGGATGTTCCTAGTGGATTGTGTATATGTCTCAACCTTGTCGACACTGGAGTCAGACTCCGTGTCGACATCTGTGTCTGCCATCTGAGTGAGCGGGCATTTTTGAGCCCCTGATGGCCTTTGAGACGCCTGGGCAGGCACGGACTGAGAAGCCGGCTGTCCCACAGCTGTTACGTCATCCACCCTTTTATGTAAGGAGTTGACACTGTCGGTTAATACCTTTCACCTAACCATCCACTCTGGTGTCGGCCCCACAGGGGGCGACATCACATTTATCGGCATCTGCTCCGTCACCATATAAGTCTCCTCATTAAACATGTCGACACAGCCGTACCGACACACCGCACACACACAGGGAATGCGCTGACTGAGGACAGGACCCCACAAAGCCCTTTGGGGAGACAGAGAGAGAGTATGCCAGCACACACCAGAGCGCTATATAATGTGGGGATTAACACTATAACTGAGTGAAATTTCCCCAATAGCTGCTTGTATATATAATATTGCGCCTAAATTTAGTGTCCCCCCTCTCTTTTTAACCCTTTGAGCCTGAAAACTACAGGGGAGAGCCTGGGGAGCTTTCTTCCAGCTGCACTGTGAAGAGAAAATGGCGCCAGTGTGTCTGAGGGAGATAGCTCCGCCCCTTTTTCGCGGACTTTTCTCCCGCTTTTTTCTGGATTCTGGCAGGGGTATTTACCACATATATAGCCTCTGGGGCTATATATTGTGGTATTTTTGCCAGCCAAGGTGTTTTTATTGCTGCTCAGGGCGCCCCCCCCAAGCGCCCTGCACCCTCAGTGACCGGAGTGTGAAGTGTGTATGAGGAGCAATGGCACACAGCTGCAGTGCTGTGCGCTACCTTGGTGAAGACTGATGTCTTCTGCCGCCGATTTTCCGGACCTCTTCTTGCTTCTGGCTCTGTAAGGGGGACGGCGGCGCGGCTCCGGGACCGAACACCAAGGCTGGGCCTGCGGTCGATCCCTCTGGAGCTAATGGTGTCCAGTAGCCTAAGAAGCCCAAGCTGGCTGCAAGCAGGCAGGTTCGCTTCTTCTCCCCTTAGTCCCTCGCTGCAGTGAGCCTGTTGCCAGCAGGTCTCACTGAAAATAAAAAACCTAATTCTATACTTTCTTTCTAGAAGCTCAGGAGAGCCCCTAGTGTGCATCCAACCTCGGCCGGGCACAAAATCTAACTGAGGCTTGGAGGAGGGTCATAGTGGGAGGAGCCAGTGCACACCAGGTGACCTAAAGCTTTCTTTAGTTGTGCCCAGTCTCCTGCGGAGCCGCTATTCCCCATGGTCCTTTTGGAGTTCCCAGCATCCACTAGGACGTCAGAGAAACACATCCTCTTTCCAGCCACACTGCACACTGTTCTCACCTCACATTTAATGACATTAAAATTAAAGGAATTGAACAGATAAAATCTACTAATAGAGGGGGGGATAGGTTTGGCCAATTATGTCGACGGGAAGCATTCTGGATTTTTCGGCTAAACACGATGTTCCCAAATGGACTTAACGATACAATGGACATTAACAACATATAGTACAAAATCATGAAAGTAAGATCCATTGGGAAGACAAAAATTCTGGGATGAATAGAATCAGTAGAAAGAGTCCTTTAAACGATATAAATAATATATACATATATTTTTATTGCCTTTTTGAGATTTGACTTAGGTAATATTGGATATTTATCTAAGTCATCGGAAAAGAGAAAATAGAATAATAAAAGATAATAGAAATTAAAGTAATAAGGATTATGTTGGTGGTAGTATATGTTGCAAGTGAATACCTCTGGATAAAGAATAAGTGGGATTTATAGTATATAGACAAAAAATTGAGGGATTGAGGATCCTTTGTATAGGGGGTTTCAGCATGGATAAGATACAAAAGTATATGACTTTTTCTCTGCATTTTGGGAATGGAAGATCAGATAAAAAGAATAGAAGATGGTGAGGAATTTATATATATATAAAATCTATTTCTCCATATGGAGAAATAGTAGTTAAAAATCTTGGGGGGTGTATATATATATATATATATATATATTTAGAAGTAGTTTTTAGTTTCCTTTTTCTCCTAGATAAAACT
This sequence comes from Pseudophryne corroboree, assembly GCF_028390025.1. Classification (NCBI taxonomy): domain Eukaryota; kingdom Metazoa; phylum Chordata; class Amphibia; order Anura; family Myobatrachidae; genus Pseudophryne; species Pseudophryne corroboree. Next base: position 729,994,239 of record NC_086446.1, read on the forward strand.
TATGGATAAATGCCGAATGATATCTACTGGCATAGAGATATAAATTTGTGATATTTAAAAATAATTAAATTAATTAGATTATATAAATAGTAATTTTTGAAAAAAATAAATAAATTAATAAATATAAATATAATAAAATACAAGTAGGGGTTATAAACAACATTATAAAGAAGTGTGTCTCAAAATATAGATATAAATAAAAGATATAAATTGTGATTGGCTAAGTAGTATATAATAAACAGTACTAATGTGAACAATGGTTTATTAATGGTATATTTATAGGATTAAATGTAATTAATGGATCAGTGCAATATATAAAATAGGATACCCAGGTATTTAATATATAATTGAGTGATTAAAATATATATGAAAATGTAGTAGTAATAAAATTGTCTATGGGGGGTGATTCCGGTTGTATCAACCTGCTTTTGTAATGAAAGGATATATATGATAAGGATGAATCGCTGTTACAAATATAAATAAGGTCTGAAATCATCGACCTCGAGACAGCTGTGTAACAGTGATCAAGTCTATTTAAAAACGGACTCAGGTGCTGGCTTCGATCTAGGTCGAGTGAGGTAAAATGAGGTTGGATATATGGTAATAACAATGAGAACGAGACCTGGAACGCAGCGGATGTGCGCATGCGCACACCACGAAAATTTGAAATAAAAAGAGCTCCGGGACACCCTGGACATATACTAACTGATGAAGCCGCCGATGGTGATGTGAGGCGGAGAAACGCGTTTTAGCAGTATCAGCAGACACACAGAACCGCTTTCCTTGTAAGCCCTACAACCAACGTGGAACTGGATCTAGACCTCCAGATTTGGCTCAACTAAATTTTGCTACCAGAGCCGGGAGTTCTATTGACCAGCGCAAATTCTCCACGGACATTAAGAAGGGTAAAGTTGATGCATAAAAACTGCATAAAAACTGCATACATGGCCATGTGTTAACTATATGTGCAACTGACTTTTTCTACGCTGAGGGAGAATTGAAACATCTTAGCAACGTGCACGCTGTTAAATCTCTTTGAGTCAAAGACTCCAACATATTTCAGCTGATTCTACTGATTAAAATCTGGTACCAGAACGGTTAAACAAAATCCATATATCACGTTAAAAAAAACCTCAGATTGTGGACATTATAATATTATTTTAAAAGCATATAAGAAGGAGTGATATGGTGTTATAATTGGAAACCTTGTATGTATTTTCGTTTAGTATAATTAGCTACATAGTTAGCAGAGTTATTGTGTTGCAGGGAGTTAGGAGCTTTTCTGTTCCACAGAGACTGAATCGATACAATTGTGTTTTGAATAAAGGTAACAAATAATTGCCAACAGTCTCTAGGGACCAGAAAAGAGGGTCATGAACATGGTTTAATATATGGAGAAAAGAATGTGTTTTTAATTGCATTGCTGATTTTATATCTTTTGAATATTATTTTATTCTTTGGTACTAAATAACTTTGAAGTTTAAATAATAAAAATCTATTTCATATATATATATACAGAGTGTCAGCGCTTTCAAATTTTCTTCCTTCTTGTTTGCTTTTTAAGGGTTGAGTATCCCTTAACTATATGAAGGCAGCGGCAATTCTGTTATATAAAAACTGGGTATTTGGTTAGCGCCGGGAAAATTTCTTGTTTATCTTTAATAACTGTGTCCTCTGAGGCTGTGGCCTTTGTGGAAAGAAATTTTTAATAGAGTGCTGTGCGCAGATGGTGGTGGAATGACGGGGACGGACGGCAGCGGACGGATAGTAGCTTGAGCGGCCCGGGCCCTCCCCTCTCTGTCAGAGATGCATGGACCTGGGACAGTTGTGTCCCCAGTACCCCTGTGATGGCGGCCCTACCCTCGTGTCTTTTCCACATCATCCTCATCCTTGTCTGTGTTAGTCAAGCACCATCCCTACTGTGCCTCTCCAGCATTATTCCTATGTCTCCTGCCTCATCCTCCCTGTATCTTCCCATCTCAGCCACCTACTCATCTTCCATGTCTCTTAGCCTCATCCCCCATCCTCTGTATCTCTCAGCCACAACCCCAACCCAGTCCCCCATGATCGCCATTCGTGTCTCTCATCCCAGCCCACAATTACCTCATGTCATCTGCTGCCCTGCCGCTACTCATGGCCACAGGCGTCTCGGCTCCTCTCCAATCCGGTGGAGTGATGTCATGACGTTTCTCCAACAACAATAACAAAAATGTACCAGTCAGGGCTCCTAAGGGTGTCTCTGTGCTGTGCTGAATACAGCAGTAGAGCAGCTCCATTTTACAGGCAAGGGGGGCACATCAACTGGACTTCCGAGATTCCTGAGAGGCTGGGGGCCCCTTGGAATCTTGGGGCCTGGTACAAGTGTCCCCTTTATACCCCCTTGTGGCTGGGCCTGGCATTGCTAGTTTCCTTGTACAACACACAGTATAGGTGTGCTGGAAAAAAAGCAATCTTGACCTACCATAATAGATGTAAATGTGTTCAGCTGAACATTGAAGAATATCCTGCTGCAAAATGCCACAAACAGAATCGCCCACGTTGATTGCAATCTAACTATTAAATACAGATGTTAAAAGTTGTGTACAAATTCAGAGTGACGAGACTGGACTGTGTAGATAGCAATGTAGGTGAGTGTATGAGGGTGAGAGTGAAGATGGCCACACCCTACTTTTATGTAGGTTTATGGTCAGGTGTTGGGAAGGCTGCATTGTGATTGGCTCCTTTTCATGAAACTGACATTAGTCTGATGAGGGTAGGTTTTAGCCAGAGCTAGCCCTTATCAGGCCTCATTCAATACAGATGTTAAAAGTTGTGTACAAATTAAGAGTGATAAGACTGGACTGTGTAGATAGCAATGTAGGTGAGTGTATGAGGGTGAGAGTGAAGATGGCCACACCCTACTTTTATATAGGTTTATGGTCAGGTGTTGGGAAGGCTGCATTGTGATTGGCTCCTTTTCATGAAACTGACATTAGTCTGATGAGGGTAGGTTTTAGCCAGAGCTAGCCCTTATCAGGCCTCATTCACAAAATGTCATCAAATTTATAGTTTTGACTGACCGAGGTGCTAACCCCCCTCAAAAAATCAGCAGTTCTCATACAGAAGCACAGTAGTGATTTGAAGTACACAGGTGTTATAACTAATTCACCGGTACTTTTTTAGAGGGGTCAGTGGATGTTTATGCAAACCAGAGCCGGATTAAGAGGGGGGTCCCGGGGATAATTTCCCCCGGGCCCCCTTTTTTCAAAGGGCCCCCCGTCGCTGCTGCAGATCGGAACAGAGATCCGATCTGCCGTATTGCGCTGCACTCCCGGGAGCCGGCGCCACACGCAGCGGCAGTGACTTCACTCCCTGTGATAGAAGGACAGCTGAGCGACGGCTCAGCTGTCCAATAACGTGAAGAGCAGCAGCCTGCGGCTCAGTCATTGGCTGCCGCTGGGCGCGAAGGCTGCAGGGAAGGAGGAGGGAGGACAGCCACGCGTGGACTCCGTGGAGGCAGCAGCCAGCCCAGCACCCATTCTCAGCCAGCTCTCAGACTCCTACAACACTGGCGCCGCTGAGATCCCCGCAACACTGCCTGTCTCGGCTCCCCACCGGCGCTGCACACAGGACAGCTGAGTGACAGCTGTCCAAAGAAAGTAAGTGTGGCTATAGTTAAAGTTTAGGTTCTGGGAATATATATAATATATATGTGTATGTATATATATATGTGTATATATATATATAATATATTATATATATAATACAAATATAATATATATAATATATATGTATATATGTGCGTGTGTGTCACTCTATGTGTATATATATATATATATATATATATATACATACACACACACACATATATATGTGTGTATATTTATATTATACTTTGTAGTGATTACGATTTTAATATAACATTTTAGAGCCCCCCTGTCTTAAGTACCCCAGGCCCCCCAAAGCCTTAATCCAGCTCTGATGCAAACCCAGGGGTGATGGTGGAGAGACACAAAATAATGCATGCCCAAAGGAGAGTCTGTAGTATACTGAACTCTGATTAAAATTCAGCCAATCAAAAGCAAGAGACTAAGTATGGCTCGGTTCTGCCCCCAGGGACTTAAGCTGGCAGAAGCTGTCAAAAGCACAGCAAAGAACTGTGCGTTCTTCTAAATCACAAATCCCCAAGGAGAGTCCAATTGTGTCGGTTGCGATGCCTGACCTTCCCGACACTGGACGGGAAGAGGTGGCGCCTTCCACCATTTGCACGCCCCCTGCAAGTGCTGGAAGGAGCACCCGCAGTCCAGTTCCTGATAGTCAAATTGAAGATTTCACTGTTGAAGTACACCAGGATGAAGATATGGGTGTTGCTGGCGCTGAGGAGGATTCTGATGGTGAGGTGGTTTGTTTAAGTAAGGCACCCGGGGAGACACCTGTTGTCCGTGGGACGAATATGGCCATTGACATGCCTGGTCAAATTACAAAAAAAAAATCACCTCTTCGGTGTGGAATTATTTTAACAGAAATGTGGACAACAGGTGTCAAGCCATGTGTTGCCTTTGTCAAGCTGTAATAAGTAGGGGTAAGGACGTTAACCACCTAGGAACATCCTCCCTTATATGTCACCTGGAGCGCATTCATCAGAAGTCATTGACAAGTTCAAAAACTGACCACTAAATCCCTTCCTCTTGTAACCAAGCTCCTGCAAACCACACCACCAACTCCCTCAGTGTCAATTTCCTCATTAGACAGGAAAACCAATAGTCCTGCAGGCCATGTAACTGGCAAGTCTGACGAGTCCTCTCCTGCCTGGGATTCCTCCAATGCATTCTTGAGTGCAATGCCTACTGCTGCTGGCGCTGCTGTTGTTGCTGCTGGGAGTCAATCGTCATCCCAGAGGGGAAGTCGGAAGACCACTTGTACTACTTCCAGTAAGCAATTGACTGTCCAACAGTCCTTTGCGAGGAAGATGAAATATCACAGCAGTCATCCTGCTGCAAAGCGGATAACTCAGGTCTTGGCAGCTGCATTGGTGTTAAACGTGTGTCCGGTATCCATCGTTAATTCACAGGGAATTAGAGAATTGCTTGAGGTACTGTGTCCCCAGTACCAAATACCATCTAGGTTCCATTTCTCTAGGCAGGCGATACCGAGAATGTACACAGACCTCAGAAAAAGAGTCACCAGTGTCCTAAAAAATGCAGTTGTACCCAATGTCCACTTAACCACGGACATGTGGACAAGTGGAGCAGGGCAGACTCAGGACTATATGACTGTGACAGCCCACTGGGTAGATGTATTGACTCCCGCAGCAAGAACAGCAGCGGCGGCACCAGTAGCAGCATCTCGCAAACGCCAAATCGTTCCTAGGCAGGCTACGCTTTGTATCACCGCTTTTCATAAGAGGCACACAGCTGACAACCTCTTACGGAAACTGAGGAACATCATCGCAGAATTGCTTACCCCAATTGGACTCTCCTGGGGATTTGTGACATCGGACAACGCCACCAATATTGTGCGTGCATTACATGTGGGCAAATTCCAGCACGTCCCATGTTTTGCACATACCTTGAATTTGGTGTTGCAGAATTTTTTAAAAAACGACAGGGGCATGCAAGAGATGCTGTCGGTGGCCCGAAGAATTGCGGGCCACTTTCAGCATTCAGCCACTGCGTGCCAAAGACTGGAGCACCAGCAAACACTCCTGAAACTGCCCCGCCATCAGCTGAAGCAAGAGGGGGTAACGAGGTGGAATTCAACCCTCTATATACTTCAGAGGATGGAGGAGCAGCAAAAGGCCATTCAAGCCTATACATCTATCTACGATATAGGCAAAGGAGGGGGAATGCACCTGACTCAAGTGCAGTGGAGAATGATTTCAACGTTGTGCAAGGTTCTGCAACCCTTTGAACTTGCCACACGTGAAGTCAGTTCAGACACTGCCAGCATGAGTCAGGTCATTCCCCTCATCAGGCTTTTGCAGAAGAAGCTGGAGAGATTGAAGGAGGAGCTAAAATGGAGCGATTCCGCTAGGCATGTGGGACTTGTGGATGGAGCCCTTAATTCGCTTAACCAGGATTCATGGGTGGTCAATCTGTTGAAATCAGAGCACTACATTTTGGCGACCGTGCTCGATCCTAGGTTTAAAGCCTACGTTGGAACTCTCTTTCCGGCAGACACAAGTCTGCAGATGTTCAAAGACCTGCTGGTGAGACACTTGTCAAGTCAAGCGGAACGTGACTCGTCAACAGCTCCTCCTTCACATTCTCCCGCAACTGGGGCTGCGAGGAAAAGGCTAAGAATTCCGAGCCCACCCGCTGGCAGTGATGCAGGGCAGTCTGGAGCGAGTGCTGACATCTGGTCCAGACTGAAGGACCTGCCAACGATTACTGACATGTCGTCTACTGTCACTGCATATGATTCTGTCGCCATTGAAAGAATGGTGGAGGATTATATGAGTGACCGCATCCAAGTAGGCACGTCAGACAGTCTGTACATATACTGGCAGGAAAAAGAGGCAATTTGGAGGCCCTTGCAGAAACTGGCTTTATTTTACCTAAATTGCCCCCACCTCCAGTGTGTACTCCGAAAGAGTGTTTAGTGCAGCCGGTCACCTTGTCAGCAATCGGCGTAGGAGGTTACTTCCAGAAAATGTGGAGAAGATGATGTTTATCAAAATAAATTATAATCAATTCCTCCGTGGTGACATTCACCATCAATTGCCTCCAGAAAGTATACAGGGACCTGAGATGGTGGATTCCAGTGGGGACGAATTAATAATCTGTGAGGAGGGGGATGTACACAGTGAAAGGGGTGAGGAATCGGACGATGAGGAGGAGGTGGACATCTTGCCTCTGTAGAGTCAGTTTGTGCAAGGAGAGATTGATTGCTTCTTTTTTGGTGGGGGCCGAAACCAACCAGTCATTTCAGCCACAGTCGTGTGGCAGACCCTGTCACTGAAATGATGGGTTTGTTAAAGTGTGCATGTCCTGTTTATACAACATAAGGGTGGGTGGGAGGGCCCAAGGACAATTCCATCTTGCACCTCTTTTTTCTTTCATTTATCTTTGCATTATGTGATGTTTGGGGCCAATTTTTTTAAGTGCCATCCTGTCTGCCACTGCAGTGCCACTCCTAGATGGGCCAGGTGTTTGTGCCGCCCACTTGGGTTGCTTAGCCTAGTCATCCAGCGACCTCGGTGCACATTTTAGGACTAAAAATAATATTGTGAGGTGTGAGGTGTTCAGAATAGACTGGAAATGAGTGGAAATTATGGTTATTGAGGTTAATAATACTATGGGATCAAAATTACCCCCAAATTCTATGATTTAAGCTGTTTTTTGAGAAAAAAAACCCGAATCCAAAACACACCCGAATCCGACAAAAAATTTTCAGGGAGGTTTTGCCAAAACGCGTCCGAATCCAAAACACGGCCATGGAACTGAATCCAAAACCAAAACATTTAACCCGAAAAATGTCCGGTGCACATCTCTACTAATGACTATGGAGATGTATAAAGCATTGCATTTGCTGATATTTCTGTAGCTTCCATGATATCTTCTATGTCTTGGAGAAAAAATAAACTTCACATTGTAAATTGTCACATCGACTTCTTCACTTATCCTATTAGGAAGGTCAAGTGTGAGGCTAAACCACCAGAACTTCTTCTTCTTCTTTTTTCCTTTTGCAAGCTCAAAATATATAACTATTTTTAAAATATTTTGACTGGCTTATTCAGAGCAAAGTTAAATCATGTCAGCCTAGTTGCACACAAATTGCACAGTGTAGTATAATTAATTCCAAGCATGGAGGTTATTTTTAAGATTATTTAAAGTAATGATAGATTTCTCTTGCCGAGCAATATGGAAGGTAAAGTTAGAATAGTAGTTAATGATAAAAAACTATAAAGATGTGGTAAGAAAATGTTTAAGTGTTAACCTCCGGGGTGTTCGAGCCGGGTAGAAATGTGCACGGTATACAGTATGCTTGTTTTAGAACATACCATCTAACATACAGATGTAAATTACAAGTTTGTGCTTAGCTGTGCCAATCACTAAAGTAGTATTATTATTATGAATGCTTTTATAGGGGTGTATTCATTCAAGTCGGATTTCCCGGCTTGTCGGAAAAACAGGCGTTTAAGGTCGAATCCAGATTCGACCTATTCAATCAAACTCCCGTTTATCCGACAAGACAGAAAATCCGACTTGTCGCAAAGCACGTGGATCGGCGGATTAACAGCAGAGCCACACGTTTTGTCTGATTCGCATCCAAATCCGACAGGTTTTAGCCCCGTTTCTGACAATAGACAAAAAAGCAAACAGTACTTATTCCAGCACTCTTGGATAAACAAAGCACGGTGCAGCCACCAAAAGAAAAAGTTATCACCAATCTTTCAAGTATAGACTAGAGTTCAAAGAGTTGTCAATTGGAGATGGCGTTTCTCTTTATCCAATCACATTCCCTCAGGAGAAAAAACAAACAAACATAGTATAGTCTGTCTTATACACCCATATCGTTTTAATGGTGACAATAAGGAAAAAAGGTGAAAAAAGGTAGCATTACAATAACCACCTTATGTTGATGCCCCTTTTGTTAATATGATTACCTTAAAAAATACCTCAATAGTTAGTTGAGGCTATAACTGCCTATAACCCCACCCCCCACAGACAGACAGCCCACCGTACTCAGGACACTGCATTATCCCCATTTATTGTTATTCTATCTATGCAGTATAGCAACTCTGCCATCCAGTGATGCTGCCATGGCTACACGGTATGTTATACCTCTTGTGCTGCCCATGTCGGGTCACTTCTACAAAATTTTACATTGCCACTGTTCCCAATCCGCCCCTGGTCTCAGACACAACTGCAGCAAAGACGCCAGGAAGGCCACAATTGCGTACAATCAGGCCCTATGAGGAGTGAACCTATAAATTTCCAGAGCTGGTTTTCCATCCCAATCCGCACCCGATTATATACAGTAGTAGAGAAAATTGATAAAACTGTGAATACAAACAATAGAAAGCAATTACAATATGCACAAACACATAAAGATAAACAGTAGCACTAGCAATATAATATAATACAACTGGCATACATACTGTAACTGTCAGTAGATCCATGGTGGCAGATCTGGGGTCACAATTTCTTACCTCTGAGGATGACAAAATGAAGATAGAAATGAGATGTGTATATATAATTAGACAGTGGCAACAACAAAAAAGTTTCTTTTCTTGGCATATATATTGGAGACTGTGGCTTGTAGACTGTTCTAGGTAATTTGCAGGTGACCAGCGGTCAGGAGACCGATGGTCACATAACCTCCCCCTACATCCCACCACCTCACAATCCCGACAGTCGGCATGCCGACAAACAGGGACTTTTCCCAAGGGACTTGCTGTACGCCCTCTTCCCACCCCCGCCAGGATTCCTCTGCCGGGATCCCAGTGTCAGTCACGCTTACCACACCTTTTTCCAGTAAGACGGTGTAGGGCATCATGTGTGCCCGAACAGCATAAACTTACCGGCCTGGGCAAATAGCATGTCATTCTGCTGCTCACTTCTGGCTGTCAGGGGTTAATGCTTTCTGGGGGAGGAACACTGTGGATGGCTTGGTTTGAGGCAATTACTTGTTGTAGAGTCAGGGGTAGTACAGCTAGGGATAAAGGAGTTGAGCCTAGAAGCTGTATCAGGCTAGCGGCTCTTGCCGGAGTAGGCCGGTGGCTCTTTCGGCAGCATGAGGCATGGGCGTTCGGGGGCGGGTGCACCCTCCGAGTCGCGGTCAGGGCCCCTTCCAGGTCTCCTGTGAGGGGCGTGGATGCGTCTGTCAGTGGCGGCCTAGTTGTTGGGTTGCACTCTGGAGCGGCTGGGCAGCGTTCCTGTTCTGAGGCCCTTCGTCCATCTGGGGAGGCTGTGGGCCCGCGGCCTCTGCGTCAGCCGCTGGTCCCAGTTGCAGCTCTCATTCTGGTTAGGGTGGCAGGGGTGCTTCCGGTGGCTGGACGAGGCTGCTCCCGCTCCTGCTCAGGAGGTGCTCGGCACCTTCGCGTTGCGGCGGGCGGTCCTCGCGTGTGACAGATAGGTCATGATCCAGCAGGATCAGGGTGTCTCCCTGCAGGGATATAGTAGTGTCAAGAGGCCGCGTGCGGACAGTTAGGGCTCCGCAGCTGTTTGATGCGGACAGGGGTCTGGCTGCGCGGGATGGTGCATCAGTATCAGGTGCTGGGGGGGTGTTGCACACTGCATGTAGTGAGGTGTCGCACACTGCATGTAGCTGGTTGCGTCCAGCGAGATATTTGGCGAAGTAGCAGAGGCTGGAGCTTTGAAGTGGTCCCATGGTCTGTATGCAAGATGCAGTGCGCGTTTCTGCGAGCGGCACTTTTGCCAGGGAGAGGAGGAGAATAAGGCGTTTGAATGCGTGGGCAGTAGTCCCCTTGCTAACCACCGTTCCAGGTGGGCAAGGCACCGACGCTGGGTCGCTGGCTGTCAATGTTACGCAGGTCCTTGCACCTGTTTTGTCCGTGGTCGGAGCGCCCGGGGCGCAGGGGTAGGTATCCAATTCAGATGTTGTGCGTGCTGTTACGAACGGGGACAATGGCCCTCATTCCGTGTTGATCGCTCGCTGCCAATTTTCACAGCACAGCGATCAGGTAAAAAAAACTGCAAAACTGCGCATGTGTACGGGCCACAGTGCGCACGCGCGATGTACTTTCACACAAAAGTATGTTGTATTACACAAGGTCTAGCGACTCTTTTCCGTCAGTCTGTTGATCGGTGAGTGATTGACAGGAAGTGGGAGTTCCTGGGTGGTAACTGACCGTTTTCCGGGAGTGGGCTAAAAAACGCAGGCGTGTCAGGTGAAAACACAGGCATGCCTGGGGAAACGGAGGAGTGGATGGCCGAACGCAGGGCGTGTTTGTGACGTCAAAGCAGGAACTAAACAGACTGAAGTGATCGCAAGGTAGGAGTAGGTCTGCAGCTACTCTGAAACTGCATGAAAAAATGTCAGCACTGTTCTGCTAATCTTTCGTTCGCAATTCTGCTAAGCTAAGATACACTCTCAGAGGGCAGCGGCTTAGCGTTTGCACTGCTGCTAAAAGCAGCCAGCGAGCGATCAACTCGGAATGAGGGCCAATGTTTCTTTTGTTTCTCCAGCTGCAGAAACAGTGGACGTCATGGAAAGAGCCTCTGCTTCAGGAAGTTGTCGGGGTGGAGCTGATTCGGCAGGCATGGCTGGGCAAGCTGGTGAGTCTTCCTTGGACTCTGACTGGTCTAAAGATACTGTGGGTAGCTCTGGTAGTGGAGTGGACTCTAGTACCCGGTCTTCCTGCTCGAGTGACTGCAGGGATGCGGGTAAGGGCTCCAGCAAACGGCGGAGGAAGTGGCATAGACGTAGAGGGACTGCCTCTTCTCTGGCTTCCACATTATCGGAGGATGTATCATCATCCGATGGCGAAGTGCGTAAGGTCAAGAGGCGGAGGAGGCGTTCGCATAGGTATTCCAGCTCTAATTCTTCCCAGGTGTCAGTAGAGTCGGACATGGTCCACAGTGCTAACATGGCCGTAATGTGCGGGTTGAGGCCCCGGGCCAGGGACCGCATCCGTAAAGGTCGTTATATTAATATATTTGCACTAACTAGTGATGATAGAAAGGCATTACTTGTGGCTAGGAAGAAAGACCAGAGCAGTGAAGATTCTTTTTGGTCTTATCATAATTGGGTCAGGTGTATGTTGATCTTTGCGGCCTGTTACTTGGAGTCACGGCCTGATGAATACATGAATCTGGTTCGCTACCAATTCTTGATTTATCTTCTGTTTTCCAACTATAAGGGATATATTTGGCGGCGTTACAATAAGGACATTTGGCGAAAAACAGCATGGTCGGGAGGTTTAAGACTTTGGTAAGAAAGACGTAGAGTTATACGTTGAGGTTACTCAAGCTGCAGGGGGAGCAGTAGAAGGAAGTGGTGCGAAAGGCTGGGTGAAGCAACCTGGTCCTTGGTACTTTGGCAATAGGTTGGTCCAGATCCGGGCAGGGCATGGAAAATGCTTCGCCTTTAATAATGGTCAATGCGAACTGGGCGGAAGGTGTCGTTTTCAGCACTCCTGCATTAGGTGCAGAGGCGGTCACGCAATCAAGGACTGCAGTAAGCCTGCTGCTGGGGGATCGGTCACACCCACGACTCGGCAAAGCCATGGTCCAGCGGCCCCTGTTGTTGGGTAGGGCTCCCCCCCGATTAGGTTGCCGGCGCTCTTGCCATGGTTGCAGAGATATCCACTTCAGGTTGATGCTGAGTTTCTGCGTACTGGGTTTGCGGACGGCTTCACGTTGCCTAATTTGGGGTCGATTAGACAGAGTCCCATGAAGAACTTATGTTCTGCACAGGAGTTTCCTGATTTTTTTAAACAAAAGGTCTCAGCGGAGGTTGATTTAGGTTGAATGGCGGGCCCTTTTAAGGAGGCCCCTATTCCGAATTTAGTGCTTTCACCGGTGGAGGTGGTGCCAAAAAAGGCTGCCGGCAAGTTTAGGCTCATTCAACATCTTTCTTGTACTGTAGGTGCGTCGGTGAACGATGCTATTACAGACGAGCATTGTCGTGTGGTTTATTTATCTTTTGACTCTGCTTTGGAGATCGACAGATCGTTCAGTCGTGGTGCTCTTATGTGCAAGTTGGATGTGGAATCGGCCTTTCGTCTGCTGCTTTTTACATCTGTCGGCTTTTAGATTTATGGGTTTTAAGTTAGACGACTGGTTTTATGTGGATAGGTGACTGCCCATGGGTTGCTCAATTTCTTGTGCGCATTTTGAGCAATTTGGTACCTTCTTGCATTGGTGTTTGCAAGAGGCCATTGGGGAACGGGGGATTACGCATTATTTGGATGATTTTTTGCTGATTGGTCCCCCGAATTCAGATTGTTGTAATCTTTTGCTTGACAGGTCACTGACGCTGTTTGAATCCTTTGGAGTTCTTATAGCAGCGGACAAAACCGAAGGTCCTACAGAGTCCTTGGTGTATTTGGGTATTCCAATTGATAGGCAGGTTTATGCAGGTTTCCTGACGATCAAGATCGGCGTCTTCATGATGCAATCTCTCTTGGGCCTGTTTAATTTTGCTTGCAGGGTGATCCCTATGAGTAGAGTGTTTTGCAGAGATTTGCGCATTTGGCATGCCTTTTTGTTCCAGTTTAATGTGGGTTTGTTTATGGCAGGATAGAGCGGTTCCTAATACCGTATTAAAGCTATTTACGGATGCGGCGGGGGCTTGCGGTTTTGGGGCTTACTTTGCGGGTAGATAGTGTTTGCACATTGGCCGGAGGATCGGGTAAGGAATCAGTTGATAGGGAACATGCTGTTAGTCGAAATTTTCCCAATCATGGTGGCCTTGGAATTATGGTGTGATAGCCTGCAGAATAGCGAGGTTGTTTTTTGGTGCAACAATTTGGGAGTTGTTTTTGCCATTAATAGACAAAAATCCACCTCCCTACCGGTTCTGAGAGTCATTGCACAAATCATATTGAAATGCTTGGTGAACAACATCACGTTGCGAGCCAAACATGTACCGGGAGTGCGTAACGACATTGCTGATGCCCTTTCTCGTTTTGATTGGGAACATTTTAGACGCCTGGCTCTTTATGCATGCTCATTGGGTGATGATTGTCCTGATTATGTGTGGCAGGTTATCCATCAGAACTGAAGGACCTAGCCAACAGGTCCTTGTCACTGCAACGTTTGTGGCCTATTTGGCATCTTGGGAGCGTTGGAATCGGATCCTGCTTGGGGCCATAGTGGTAAGAACTTACATGACTTGATTCTTGCCTTTGTGTGGTGTTTTTATGTCGGCGGGAAGTCGCACGCTTACATTGGTTGGGTTCTTGCGGGTATTTCATATTTTTTGCGCCTTCGTGTGGAGAGGGACTTTACTAAGTAATTTTTCATTACAAGGGTACTGAAAGGACGGGCAAGAGCGGTCCCACCTTTGCCTGACAGAAGGCATCCGATCGATGGTTCCTTGTTGAGACTGATTTTGGGGTCGCTGAAGAGGATTTGCTCTTTGGACTACGAAGTTCGTCTCTTCAAAATGGCCTTTGTAATGGCATACCATGTAGCATTCAGGGTGGGCGAGCTGGTGTCGGTTTCTAGAACAGCAGCTTTTCCCATGTTGATGAGCCATGTCATTGTGCGTCCCGACGGTTTGTGGTGTAAGATACAGTGCTCTAAGACTGACGTAGTTGGCAGGGGGCGGTGAGTTCAGATGGGTTTTGTCGGCGAGCGCATCATTTGTCCGGTGGTCACTATTGAGGCTTATTTGGACGTGCGGCCTCATTCGCCTGACAGGTGGCTTTTTCATAGTGACGGTACCCCGTTGACTTGTTATCAATTTCGGTCGGTCTTGAAACATTGTATATTGCATCTAGGTCTTTCACTGGTCGACTATGGGACCCACTATTTCCGCATCGGTATTGCTTCAGCTGCCACTGTGGCGGGTTGGTTCGAGGTCGATATCCGAGCACTGGGAAGGTGGAGGTCTGGTGCAGTCAGGCGCTATATTAGGCCTTTTCCTATCAGTGCGCCCCTTTGAGGATTAGCTGCTCGTCGCCTTTTGCGATTGCGGGTGCCTTTAGAAATGTTTTGTTTTACCGTCGGCTGACGGACGTTTTGTGTTTTTTGCCTCAAGTCAAATTGTGCGACCCATACTCCCCCCATCCCCACTCCTCTCACGGTTAGGGTCTTTTCACTTCCCATTTTACATGTTTGTTCAACCTTATTTATGTTTCTTACACCATTCTTTTACAGGAAGGTGGTTAGAACCGCAAATAATTTGGGCGGTTGGGCACTCATTTATTTATTGGCTGTCGGTGTCTCCGGTGGTCACCGATGTTAGGTGCATTCCTGAGCTCCAACTTATGCGATGGCTGGGCCTAGGGGCCTGAGATGGGAAGGTTTTCACGAATTGTTGGTGTCCTCTGTGCCCCGGTTTGGGTTTCCTTTGTTTTTGGTTATTCATTTAGGGGACAATGATTTGATGGTGAGATAGGGCCTCAATGTCAGGTGCGAAATTAGAAGACACATTTTGCAACTGATGAGCGATTGGCCTTTTTGTACTGTCATTTGGTCGGATATTGTGCCTCGGTATGTTTGGCAAGGTGCTGTTAGTCCAGGGGCAATTGATGTGCTTAGAAGGCGAGTTAATTCGGTGGTAGGTAGGGCGGTCCTGCAGCAGGGAGGTTTAGTAGTGTCGCATAGTGGGATTTAATTTCGTGATCAGAGAATGTACTGGTCCGACGGTGTTCATTTGTCGGAGGAGGGTTTGTTTGTGTTTTTCAAGGATATCATCAGGGTGTTGAGGTCTTCTTTTAGTTTGGGTTTAGGTTGTGGTGGCGGGGCAGGTTTGGAAGAACCTGGCAGTTGGCCTGTTCAGAACGGTTAGTTAATCTTTGATTATGCTTATTTTGTGATTGCTTTTAATTGGAAGTTTATTATATGTGCTTAGTGCATTGAACTATGGGCATCATCGGACCAGGTGGGCCCATATGCTATTGTTGTGTGTTCTGATATGTGGCTCATGGGGCAGGTGGCCCAAGTTTTTATCCCCGTAGGGGGTTAAGTTTTAGCTCTGTCCTTATGAGTCGTGTCATGGTCATGGGTAGTGGCAGGAGATCAACCCCTGGCCATGTGGGGGCAGATGGCCTGTGTTGGATTGGATTCTGGATGGTCAAGGATGGTGGCAGAAGGCCGATCCTTCAACATCTGAGCAGGAGGCCCTTTAACCTATATTTTGTTTTATAATTTGATATTCATATTTGTGTTTATACATGTGTTTTTATGTGTGATATTTCATTATTTTATTTACGTTTGTGCAAGTTCTAACCATTCTTCTCCCCGCCACCTTAGTTAGAGAGGGATTTCTTACATATGAGTATAGTTTAATAGGCCTGCCTCTTAAGAAATAAAAAGCTGACCCCTTTCATGTCATATTTCAGTTGTCAGCGTCCTTATTTATTTACATAAGTGAGTGTGAGTGATGTGCAGGTGCATCTGACCGTGTGAGGTTTATATAATATGTATAAATTCTATTTTATCAGTTATTATTTTGCAAACATCAATTATGGTGATATATTTGTTATTGCTGGATTTAGTGGAGCTGCATGTAGTGGCACGGCCACTGAGAGGGGTGTGTGGTCGGGTACTAATTATCCGTGCCTGGTGTTGTTGGATGGGCCCAGCAGGGGCTTGTGTCAGCCGCTGAGAGTGGAGTTCGGCCGCCGGCGTGGCCAAGCCCCCCAGGATCTGGCTATGCCCCCCTCAGTACCTCAGCTCATGGCCACTCTCGGCGGTCTTGAGTAGTAGAGGTATGACAGAGTCAGTAATCTTTACAAGATCATTTTGAGGTCTTATGACTGTGATAAACGCCACAAGATCCTTATAAGCTAGTTGTTGGCAAGATTACTGAATTATCCAATGTGTATTTACCTCTTGATCTGTATAATGCTGCAAGGGATGTCGGCGTTTTATTACATAATAATAATAATAATAATAATAAAAATGATATTTGTATTTTTTTTATTAGTCTTTAATAATAATACCAATAATACTCATTTAAAAAGTATTCAAATAAATATTTGCTGTCCCCGTATTTAAGTGCCGCCGCAGATTTATAGTAGCTAATAATGATTTATTGCAGGGTATGTGTAGCGCTACAGATTCTCATGCTCTGCTCTTAAATATGTTTTATATATTCAATAACAGTAGAATGATGTGTTTTGGCAGCACAGAGAGATTTTGTATGTTATAACAAGTTGCCCAGACGAACCTTTAATGCGACCCCCTGGGTTGGCACCTCCTGTAAGGCTGTGGAATGCAGAGATAGACCATTCCTGTTGAACTTTGTAAAACAATGTAACTCTGTGGCACAACACGGTTCCCCGGAGGACAAAATAAAATAAACATGCTGACCTTTGCCCTTCGGTCTGTCAGGGGTACTACTTATGCGTGTCATAATTACAAGAAGGCAGTTAGCGTTCTGAATATGGATTTCAATGTACTGCTTTTACAAATGATGTGTTCAACTCGTACACTTGATGTGGACAGACTAGAATAAACTTATAATAACTCTTAATTAAGAAACAATCACACTTTATAGCTCTTGTCCTGATTAATGCTCTTTAATATTTAGAATTAGCATCATGCTAATTGATTCATTGTTGTATTTGGAACACAGATCTAATTATTTCTAAACAAGGCAGTGTAATAGTTGGGTAGCATAGTGAAAATATTTATTTATTTAATTGTATTCTACGTAAGTACCGACACTTCTGCAAGCTTACATAAATTTAGTTGTGGGTACAATGCCGACCAATGACCCTACATTTTTTATACAGCGCATAATAGAATATAATCAATGACCTGACCTGCATTATTGGAATAAGGGTCATACTGTATAAATGTCAGATGATTGGAACCATAAGGCCCATACACACTAAACGACAAAATGAAAGATTTTGCTTAGAAGGGCCGATCTGAGCAAGAGCTTTCACAAGATCTTTTACACTAAATTTCGTAAACTCCCACGCAACGTTAACAATTCCCTCCCTCGTCTGAACATGTACAGATGAGGGAGGTCCTCGTTCTTGACAGCTCCACCCACCTCCCCCCCCCCCCCAGCGGTCGCTGCCTGTCCCGGCTGCATCGGCAAGTGTGTATGCACTTGCCAATGCCGGCCCCCCTGCCAGGTCCCCACCGCCGCGGGGATCGGGTAATGTGTATGGGGCTTTAAGGCGCACAAGCTTTGGCACCATACTGTATATACAGCATCTGAGCATTAAGATCACTTGCAATGTACCCCAAATAGACCCTCTTTGCAGGGCCGCCATCAGGGGGGGACTGTGGGGACTGGTGTCTCGGGCCTTAACAGAGAGGGGGGCCCACGCCTGGCTCCTACCGCTGATATTAATCAGCAGTCTCCTTGTGTGTCCTTGGTGCATCTCATTGCATTGCAACGGAGATGCATTTTCAGCAAAAATAGATGCCCAATGTTGGCAGAGTTGCACAGTACCTGGCGGCTCAGGTATCTCGCGCTGCATAGCATATTGAGGGTAGATGCATGAGGACGCATCTGAGGTTTTGGTGCAATTTTGTGAAACTTAAATTGGGTCTAGAACTGGTCATTTCACATAGGTGCAAAGTTCTATGCAATACAAACTTCCATTCACACTTCTATGTGGATAGCAGTTAAATGGGATGGCGGTCGTTAGGTCGACATACATTGGGTCGACCTTCAGTGGTTGACCCAACGTATGTCGACCTAATGCATGTCCACCTAATGAACCACACCCGTTAAATGTGGTGTGGCTTGGTATATGAGAGAATAGGTAAAACTCAGGGTCGGACTGGCCCACAGGGGAACAGGGGAAACCACCGGTGGGCCCCACTGTCTGTGGCTCCTCCTCCTCCTCTAGAGATCAGGTTCCAGACTCTATCCTAGTGCACTTGAATTATGCATTATACTTATGTTACATTATACTTCACAGAATATGGTTTATTATATATTTACCAAGGGCAACAGAACATGTACTCTGTAATTGTTAGCCAAATCTCTGTGGTGGCTGGCCACGCCAGAGATGAGCCTGGCCACACCCTTAAGCATGGGCTCCTACAACAACATCCCCCCGGTGGGCCCTTCAGCCCCAGTCGACACTGGTAATACTTGTCTTTATAGTAATGTTTTCTCTTACGTCCTAGAGGATGCTGGGGACTCCGTAAGGACCATGGGGTATAGACGGGCTCCGCAGGAGATAGGGCACCTAAAAAGAACTTTGACTATGGGTGTGCACTGGCTCCTCCCTCTATGCCCCTCCTCCAGACCTCAGTTAGATCTTGTGCCCAGAGGAGAATGGGTGCACTGCAGAGAGCTCTCCAGAGTTTTCTGTGGAAAAAGAATTTTGTTAGGTTTTTTTATTTTCAGGGAGTGCTGTTGGCAACAGGCTCCCTGCATCGTGGGACCGAGGAGAGAGAAGCAGA
The DNA here is from genome assembly GCF_028390025.1 of Pseudophryne corroboree. Classification (NCBI taxonomy): domain Eukaryota; kingdom Metazoa; phylum Chordata; class Amphibia; order Anura; family Myobatrachidae; genus Pseudophryne; species Pseudophryne corroboree. The sequence goes on from NC_086446.1 coordinate 730,013,234, forward strand.
GCTGGCTTGTTAAGTTGGGCACTGCTTCTAAGGCTACTGGACACCATTAGCAGAGCCGTCTTAACAGCAGTGTAGGCCCCTGGGCACAGAAATGCACTGGGCCCCCTACCCACCCAACCGCGGTATGGGTGGGGGGTGCTATCAGCGGCAGCTTTAATGCCCTGCGGGCAGTAGGGGTGTTCTATCTTCTGCTTAGCATGTAGGACCGGGAGAAACAATTTCTGCTAATTACTCCTTTACTGCACAGATGGGGCAGGAAGGAGAACACTAAACTGTAGAAGGGGACATTGGGCTGAATGAAGGGGCCAGGGTACGTGACTTCCAGGGTGGTACGGGGTGTTTAATACACATGGGAGGGGTGGATAGTGGAGTGGGATTAATATTCATAATTTTCTGGTGGGAGGGCAGCTTGCTTGACTGCAGATATCTCCAGTTCCTGGAAATAGATTTCTTAGCTTTAATGAGATAAAAAAAAAACTAGAGAATCTCACCTTTCAGAAAGTTTTGGGGACTTGGGGATCAGAGGTCAGGAGTCAGAGCAATCCATCAATGAATATATAAAACTGCACATTAGGCGTGTGGAGCTGGAGCCAGAGCCGTCTTAACAGCAGTGTAGGCCTCTGGGCACAGAAATGCACTGGGCCCCCTACCCACCCAACCGCGGTATGGGTGGGGAGTGCTATCAGCGGCAGCTTTAATGCCCTGCGGGCAGTAGGGGTGTTCTATCTTCCGCTTAGCATGTAGGACCGGGAGAAACAATTTCTGCTAATTACTCCTTTACTGCACAGATGGGGCAGGAAGGAGAACACTAAACTGTAGAAGGGGACATTGGGCTGAATGAAGGGGCCAGGGTACGTGACTTCCAGGGTGGTACGGGGTGTTTAATACACATGGGAGGGGTGGATAGTGGAGTGGGATTAATATTCATAATTTTCTGGTGGGAGGGCAGCTTGCTTGACTGCAGATATCTCCAGTTCCTGGAAATAGATTTCTTAGCTTTAATGGGATAAAAAAAAACTAGAGAATCTCACCTTTCAGAAAGTTCTGGGGACTTGGGGATCAGAGGTCAGGAGTCAGAGCAATCCATCAATGAATATATAAAACTGCACATTAGGCATGTGGAGCTGGAGCAGGGACCAGCTGCTTGAAATCTGATGTCTCTGGTTCTGACCATAGTAGAGACAAGCTGTCAGTGTTCCCCGAAAGAGGAGAATACCAGCTTTTGGAGTATACCCTCAGAAAAACTCTAAGTCAGACAGAACTTGAGATATCTGGCTGGGAAGAGCAATTAACAGGCTTGGATGGGGACCACTGCTTTGAAGTCGGATATCTCCGGTTCCTCAGGGCCGATTTTAAAAAATATGGTACCCCTGGAAAGAGGGGACCCTCAGCTATCAACCTAGGGCCCTTTTACTTCTGGGGCCCTTGGGCAAGAGCCCATTGAGCCCATACAAAAAGACGGCCCTGGCTGGAGCAGGGACCAGCTGCTTGAAATCTGATGTCTCTGGTTCTGACCATAGTAGAGACAAGCTGTCAGTGTTCCCCGAAAGAGGAGAATACCAGCTTTTGGAGTATACCCTCAGAAAAACTCTAAGTCAGACAGAACTTGAGCTATCTGGCTGGGAAGAGCAATTAACAGGCTTGGATGGGGACCACTGCTTTGAAGTCGGATATCTCCGGTTCCTCAGGGCCGATTTTCAAAAATATGGTACCCCTGGAAAGAGGGGACCCTCAGCTATCAACCTAGGGCCCTTTTACTCCTGGGGCCCTTGGGCAAGAGCCCATTGAGCCCATACGAAAAGACGGCCCTGACCATTAGCTCCAGAGGGAGTCGGAACACAGGTCTCACTTGGGGTTCGTCCCGGAGCCGCGCCGCCGTCCTCCTCACAGATGCCGAAGATAGAAGCCGGGTGAGTATGAGAAGGCAAAGAAGACTTCAGGCGGCAGAAGACATCAGATCTTTATGAGGTAAGCGCGCAGCAGTAACGCTGCATGCCATTGCTCCCAGTCACACACACACAAGCAGGCACTGAAGGGTGCAGGGCGCAGGGGGGCGCCCTGGGCAGCAATATTCCTCATATTTGGCATGAATAAGCATGGATTAGGCTGTGGCACAGTAAATCCGGTAACCCCCGCCATTTTTCTATAGAAAGTTGATGGGACCGAAGCCCGCCGTCGGGTGGGCTTGATCCTCAGCACTAACCAGCGCCATTTTCTCAACAGAGACTGCATGAGGAAACGCTGGCTCCCTGTTCTCTCCCCTGCTGAACTTCACAGGCTGGAAAAAAGAGGAGGGGGGCACTTTGGCGACGCAGTGAGTGGAGATTACAATTATATACATATAACAGCGCTATCTGGTCATATATTCCAGTGTTTTTAAGCGCTGGGTGTGTGCTGGCATACTCTATCTCTCTGTCTCTCCTAAGGGCCTGGTTGGGGTTTTGTCCCCTTATAGGTAACTCCCTGTGTGTGTGGGGTGTCGGTACGTGTGTGTCGACATGTCTGAGGCGGAAAGGCTTCTCCAAGGAGGAGGTGGAGCAAATGAGTGGTGTGTCCCCGTCGGTTGTGCCGACTCCAGATTGGATGGACATGTGGCATACGTTGAATGCAAGTGTGACATCTTTACATAAAAGGCTTGATAAGGCTGGTTTAGGGGGGACATTAGGCGGTCAATCCTCAGATTGGACCAACTCACAGGGCCCGTCGGGGTCTCAAAAGCATCCCTTAACACAAGACACTACTACAGACACGGATTCTGATTCCAGTGTCGACTATGACGAAGTAAAATTGCACCCTAGGGTGACTAAAACCATTCAGTGCATGATTGTGGCAATAAGGGATGTGTTGCATATTGTGGATGAACCCTCGGTCCCCGACACAAGGGTACAGATGTTTAAGGAAAAGAAACAGATTATTAATTTTCCCACATCTCATGAATTAAATGAGTTCTTTGGAAAAGCTTAGGAGACTCCGGATAAGAGACCGCAGATCCCCAAAATAATTTTTATGGCATACCCTTTCCCTAAGCAGGACAGGGAGATTTGGGAATCACCCCCCACTGTGGACAAGGCCCTGACGCGCTTGTCCAAGAAAGTGGCGCTACCATCTCCTGACACAGCGGCCCTTAAGGACCCTGCAGATCGCAGGCAAGAAACTACATTAAAGGGTATTTATTCTCAAACGGGTGCTGTGTTAAGACCGACGATTGTGTCGGCATGGGTGTGTAGCGCAATTGCAGCTTGGACAGATGAGCTGACAGATCAATTTGATACTATGGATAAGGATACTATATTCCTAACTCTAGCCCATATAAAAGACGCAGTCTTATTTATGAGGGATGCTCAAAGGGACATTGGATTGCTAGCTTCCAGGGCCAATGCCATGTCTATCTCAGCGAGAAGATCCTTATGGACTCGCCAATGGACAGGTGATGCGGATTCCCAAAAAACATATGGAAGTACTACCCTATAAGGGTGATGTATTGTTTGGGAATGGGCTGACGGACCTGGTTTCCACAGCTACAGCAGGTAAATCTAATTTTTTACCATATATTCCCCAACAGCAAAAGAAAGCAACACCCTATCAGATGCAGTCCTTTCGGTCGCACAAGTCCAAAAGAGGTCGGGGATCCTCTTTCCTCGCCAGAGGTAAGGGCAGAGGCAAGAGAGCACCTGCTTCGGCAGGTGCCCAGGAACAAAAGTCCTCCCCGGCTGCTCCAAAAACCACAGCATGACGCTGGGACTCCCCTGAAGGAGTCCGCACCGGTGGGGGCACGTGTTCGACTTTTCAGTCAGGCCTGGGTCAGTTCGGACCTGAATCCCTGGGTGTTGGAAATAGTTTCCTAGGGTTACAAATTGGAATTCGAAGATGTGCCCCCGAGCCGATTTTTCAAATCGGCCCTACCAGCTTCCACATCGGAAAGGGATGTAGTGTTAGCTGCAATTCAAACGCTGTGTATACAGCAAGTGATAATCAAGGTTCCCCTGCACCAGCAGGGAAGAGGTTATTATTCAACCCTATTTGTGGTCCCGAAACCGGACGGTAGGTCAGACCGATTTTAAATCTGAAATCCCTAAACCTGTACATAAAAAGATTCAAATTCAAAATGGAATCTCTCAGAGCGATAATAGCCAACATGGAGGAGGGGGAGTTTATGGTGTCTCTGGACATAAAGGATGCGTACCTTCATGTCCCCATATATGCCCCCCATCAGGAATACCTGAGATTCGCTGTACAGGATTGTCATTACCAATTTCAGACGTTGCCGTTTGGACTTTCCACGTCCCCGAGGATTTTCACCAAAATAATGGCGGAAATGATGGTGGTCCTGCGCAAGCATGGAGTCACAATTATCCCATACTTGGACGATCTCCTGATAAAAGCGAGATCAAGGGAGAAATTGCTGAGCAGTGTGGCGCTCTCTCTGAGAGTGCTCCAGCAACACGGTTGGATTCTAAATCTACCAAAGTCACAGTTGATTCCGACAACTCGACTACCGTTCCTAGGCATGATACTGGATACGGAACAAATGAAGGTCTTTCTCCCAATAGAGAAAGCCCAAGACATCCAGAACATGGTCAGAAACCTGCTAAAACCGAAAAGGGTGTCAGTTCACCAATGCACTCGAGTTCTGGGGAAAATGGTGGCGGCCTACGAGGCCATTCCCTTCGGAAGGTTCCATGCAAGGACTTTTCAATGGGACCTTCTGGACAAGTGGTCAGGGTCCCATCTGCACTTACATCGGAAAATAACTCTGTCCCCAGGAACCAGAGTGTCCCTCCTGTGGTGGTTGCAAAGTGCTCCCCTGCTGGTGGGTCGCCGGTTCGGGATTCAGGACTGGATCCTGGTTACCACGGACGCGAGCCTCCGAAGATGGGGAGCGGTCACACAGGGAAAGACTTTTCAGGGTCTTTGGTCAGACCAGGAGTCCTGTCTACACATCAATGTGTTGGAACTCAGGGCCATTTACAACGGCCTTCGACAAGCGGAGAGTTTTCTTCGAAACCTACCGGTTCTGATTCAATCGGACAATGTCACAGCAATGGCTCATGTGAACCGCCAAGGCGGGACAAGAAGCAGAGTCGCGATGGCGGAAGCCACAAGGATACTTCGCTGGGCGGAAAATCATGTAAGCGCTCTGTCGGCTGTCTTCATTCCGGGAGTGGACAACTGGGAAGCAGACTTCCTCAGCAGACACGATCTCCATCCAGGAGAGTGGGGACTTCATCAAGAAGTCTTTGCAGACGTAACACGTCTTTGGGGAACTCCTCAAATAGACATGATGGCGTCACGCCTCAACAAAAAACTTCGGAGGTATTGTGCAAGGTCTCGGGACCCTCAGGCAGTAGCAGTAGACGCACTGGTAACACCGTGGGTGTTCGAATCGGTCTACGTGTTTCCTCCTCTTCCTCTCATCACAAAAGTGTTGAGGATCATAAGACGAAGAAGAGTACAGATGATACTCGTTGTCCCAGACTGGCCTCGAAGGGCCTGGTACTCGGAGCTACAAGAGATGCTCACAGGAGACCCCTGGCCTCTTCCTCTGAGGGAAGACCTGTTGCAGCAGGGGCCCTGTGTATTTCAAGACTTACCGCGGTTACGTTTGACGGCATGGCGGTTGAACTCCGAATCCTAGCAAAAAAGGGGATTCCGGAAGAGGTCATCCCTACTTTAATAAAGGCTAGGAAGGAGGTGACGATAAAACATTATCACCGTATCTGGCGAAAGTATGTGTCTTGGTGTGAGACCAAGAATGCACCTACGGAAGATTTTCATCTGGGTCGTTTTCTCCACTTCCTACAGACAGGAGTGGATATGGGCCTGAAATTAGGCTCGGTTAAGGTACAGATTTCGTCCCTCTCGATTTTCTTTCAGAAGGAATTGGCTTCTCTTCCAGAAGTCAAGACGTTTGTAAAGGGAGTGCTGCACATCCAGCCCCCTTTTGTGCCTCCAGTGGCACCATGGGACCTGAATGTGGTGTTGCAGTTCCTAAAATCACACTGGTTTTAACCGCTTAACAAGGTTGAGTTGAAATTTCTTACCTCGAAGGTGGTCATGTTGTTGGCCTTAGCATCAGCAAGGCGAGTGTCAGAATTGGCAGCTCTCTCACACAAGAGCCCCTACTTGATTTTTCATGTGGATCGAGCTGAATTGAGGACACGTCCGCAATTTTTGCCTAAAGTGGTTTCTAGAGATGAGCGGGTTCGGTTTCTTTGAATCCGAACCCGCACGAACTTCACTTTTTTTTTCACGGGTCCGAGCGACTCGGATCTTCCCGCCTTGCTCGGTTAACCCGAGCGCGCCCGAACGTCATCATGACGCTGTCGGATTCTCGCGAGACTCGGATTCTATATAAGGAGCCGCGCGTCGCCGCCATTTTCACACGTGCATTGAGATTGATAGGGAGAGGACGTGGCTGGCGTCCTCTCCATTAGAATAGATTAGAAGAGAGAGAGAGAGAGAGAGATTGTGCAGACAGAGTTTACCACAGTGACCAGTGCAGTTGTTGTTAAGTTAACTTTTATTGAATATATCCGTTCTCTGCTATATCCGTTCTCTGCCTGAAAAAAACGATACACAGCAGTCACACAGTGTGACTCAGTCTGTGTGCACTCAGCTCAGCCCAGTGTGCTGCACATCAATGTATAAAAGCTTATAATAATTGTGGGGGAGACTGGGGAGCACTGCAGGTTGTTATAGCAGGAGCCAGGAGTACATAATATTATATTAATTTAAAATTAAACAGTGCACACTTTTGCTGCAGGAGTGCCACTGCCAGTGTGACTAGTGGTGACCAGTGCCTGACCACCAGTATAGTAGTATATTGTTGTATACTATCTCTTTATCAACCAGTCTATATTAGCAGCAGACACAGTACAGTGCGGTAGTTCACGGCTGTGGCTACCTCTGTGTCGGCACTCGGCAGCCCGTCCATAATTGTATATACCACCTAACCGTGGTTTTTTTTTCTTTCTTTATACCGTCATAGTGTCATACTAGTTGTTACGAGTATACTACTATCTCTTTATCAACCAGTGTACAGTGCGGTAGTTCACGGCTGTGGCTACCTCTGTGTCGGCAGTCGGCAGGCAGTCCGTCCATCCATAATTGTATTATAATATATACCACCTAACCGTGGTTTTTTTTTCATTCTTTATACCGTCATAGTGTCATACTAGTTGTTACGAGTATACTACTATCTCTTTATCAACCAGTGTACAGTGCGGTAGTTCACGGCTGTGGCTACCTCTGTGTCGGCAGTCGGCAGGCAGTCCGTCCATCCATAATTGTATTATAATATATACCACCTAACCGTGGTTTTTTTTTCATTCTTTATACCGTCATAGTGTCATACTAGTTGTTACGAGTATACTACTATCTCTTTATCAACCAGTGTACAGTGCGGTAGTTCACGGCTGTGGCTACCTCTGTGTCGGCAGTCGGCAGGCAGTCCGTCCATCCATAATTGTATTATAATATATACCACCTAACCGTGGTTTTTTTTTCATTCTTTATACCGTCATAGTCAGTCATACTAGTTGTTACGAGTATACTACTATCTCTTTATCAACCAGTGTACAGTGCGGTAGTTCACGGCTGTGGCTACCTCTGTGTCGGCACTCGGCAGGCAGTCCGTCCATCCATAATTGTATTATAATATATACCACCTAACCGTGGTTTTTTTTTCATTCTTTATACCGTCATAGTGTCATACTAGTTGTTACGAGTATACTACTATCTCTTTATCAACCAGTGTACAGTGCGGTAGTTCACGGCTGTGGCTACCTCTGTGTCGGCAGTCGGCAGGCAGTCCGTCCATCCATAATTGTATTATAATATATACCACCTAACCGTGGTTTTTTTTTCATTCTTTATACCGTCATAGTGTCATACTAGTTGTTACGAGTATACTACTATCTCTTTATCAACCAGTGTACAGTGCGGTAGTTCACGGCTGTGGCTACCTCTGTGTCGGAACTCGGCAGGCAGTCCGTCCATCCATAATTGTATTACAATATATACCACCTAACCGTGGTTTTTTTTTCATTCTTTATACCGTCATAGTCAGTCATACTAGTTGTTACGAGTATACTACTATCTCTTTATCAACCAGTGTACAGTGCGGTAGTTCACGGCTGTGGCTACCTCTGTGTCGGAACTCGGCAGGCAGTCCGTCCATCCATAATTGTATTATTATAATATATACCACCTAACCGTGGTTTTTTTTTCATTCTTTATACCGTCATAGTGTCATACTAGTTGTTACGAGTATACTACTATCTCTTTATCAACCAGTGTACAGTGCGGTAGTTCACGGCTGTGGCTACCTCTGTGTCGGCAGTCGGCAGGCAGTCCGTCCATCCATAATTGTATTATAATATATACCACCTAACCGTGGTTTTTTTTTCATTCTTTATACCGTCATAGTCAGTCATACTAGTTGTTACGAGTATACTACTATCTCTTTATCAACCAGTGTACAGTGCGGTAGTTCACGGCTGTGGCTACCTCTGTGTCGGAACTCGGCAGGCAGTCCGTCCATCCATAATTGTATTACAATATATACCACCTAACCGTGGTTTTTTTATACCACCTAACCGTGGCAGTCCGTCCATAATTGTATACTAGTATCCAATCCATCCATCTCCATTGTTTACCTGAGGTGCCTTTTAGTTCTGCCTATAAAATATGGAGAACAAAAAAGTTGAGGTTCCAAAATTAGGGAAAGATCAAGATCCACTTCCACCTCGTGCTGAAGCTGCTGCCACTAGTCATGGCCGAGACGATGAAATGCCAGCAACGTCGTCTGCCAAGGCCGATGCCCAATGTCATAGTACAGAGCATGTCAAATCCAAAACACCAAATATCAGAAAAAAAAGGACTCCAAAACCTAAAATAAAATTGTCGGAGGAGAAGCGTAAACTTGCCAATATGCCATTTACCACACGGAGTGGCAAGGAACGGCTGAGGCCCTGGCCTATGTTCATGGCTAGTGGTTCAGCTTCACATGAGGATGGAAGCACTCAGCCTCTCGCTAGAAAACTGAAAAGACTCAAGCTGGCAAAAGCACCGCAAAGAACTGTGCGTTCTTTGAAATCCCAAATCCACAAGGAGAGTCCAATTGTGTCGGTTGCGATGCCTGACCTTCCCAACACTGGACGTGAAGAGCATGCGCCTTCCACTATTTGCATGCCCCCTGCAAGTGCTGGAAGGAGCACCCGCAGTCCAGTTCCTGATAGTCAGATTGAAGATGTCAGTGTTGAAGTACACCAGGATGAGGAGGATATGGGTGTTGCTGGCGCTGGGGAGGAAATTGACCAGAAGGATTCTGATGGTGAGGTGGTTTGTTTAAGTCAGGCACCCGGGGAGACACCTGTTGTCCGTGGGAGGAATATGGCCGTTGACATGCCAGGTGAAAATACCAAAAAAATCAGCTCTTCGGTGTGGAGGTATTTCACCAGAAATGCGGACAACAGGTGTCAAGCCGTGTGTTCCCTTTGTCAAGCTGTAATAAGTAGGGGTAAGGACGTTAACCACCTCGGAACATCCTCCCTTATACGTCACCTGCAGCGCATTCATAATAAGTCAGTGACAAGTTCAAAAACTTTGGGTGACAGCGGAAGCAGTCCACTGACCAGTAAATCCCTTCCTCTTGTAACCAAGCTCACGCAAACCACCCCACCAACTCCCTCAGTGTCAATTTCCTCCTTCCCCAGGAATGCCAATAGTCCTGCAGGCCATGTCACTGGCAAGTCTGACGAGTCCTCTCCTGCCTGGGATTCCTCCGATGCATCCTTGCGTGTAACGCCTACTGCTGCTGGCGCTGCTGTTGTTGCCGCTGGGAGTCGATGGTCATCCCAGAGGGGAAGTCGTAAGCCCACTTGTACTACTTCCAGTAAGCAATTGACTGTTCAACAGTCCTTTGCGAGGAAGATGAAATATCACAGCAGTCATCCTACTGCAAAGCGGATAACTGAGTCCTTGACAACTATGTTGGTGTTAGACGTGCGTCCGGTATCCGCCGTTAGTTCACAGGGAACTAGACAATTTATTGAGGCAGTGTGCCCCCGTTACCAAATACCATCTAGGTTCCACTTCTCTAGGCAGGCGATACCGAGAATGTACACGGACGTCAGAAAAAGACTCACCAGTGTCCTAAAAAATGCAGTTGTACCCAATGTCCACTTAACCACGGACATGTGGACAAGTGGAGCAGGGCAGGGTCAGGACTATATGACTGTGACAGCCCACTGGGTAGATGTATGGACTCCCGCCGCAAGAACAGCAGCGGCGGCACCAGTAGCAGCATCTCGCAAACGCCAACTCTTTCCTAGGCAGGCTACGCTTTGTATCACCGCTTTCCAGAATACGCACACAGCTGAAAACCTCTTACGGCAACTGAGGAAGATCATCGCGGAATGGCTTACCCCAATTGGACTCTCCTGTGGATTTGTGGCATCGGACAACGCCAGCAATATTGTGTGTGCATTAAATATGGGCAAATTCCAGCACGTCCCATGTTTTGCACATACCTTGAATTTGGTGGTGCAGAATTTTTTAAAAAACGACAGGGGCGTGCAAGAGATGCTGTCGGTGGCCAGAAAAATTGCGGGACACTTTCGGCGTACAGGCACCACGTACAGAAGACTGGAGCACCACCAAAAACTACTGAACCTGCCCTGCCATCATCTGAAGCAAGAAGTGGTAACGAGGTGGAATTCAACCCTCTATATGCTTCAGAGGTTGGAGGAGCAGCAAAAGGCCATTCAAGCCTATACAATTGAGCACGATATAGGAGATGGAATGCACCTGTCTCAAGTGCAGTGGAGAATGATTTCAACGTTGTGCAAGGTTCTGATGCCCTTTGAACTTGCCACACGTGAAGTCAGTTCAGACACTGCCAGCCTGAGTCAGGTCATTCCCCTCATCAGGCTTTTGCAGAAGAAGCTGGAGGCATTGAAGAAGGAGCTAACACGGAGCGATTCCGCTAGGCATGTGGGACTTGTGGATGCAGCCCTTAATTCGCTTAACAAGGATTCACGGGTGGTCAATCTGTTGAAATCAGAGCACTACATTTTGGCCACCGTGCTCGATCCTAGATTTAAAGCCTACCTTGGATCTCTCTTTCCGGCAGACACAGGTCTGCTCGGGTTGAAAGACCTGCTGGTGACAAAATTGTCAAGTCAAGCGGAACGCGACCTGTCAACATCTCCTCCTTCACATTCTCCCGCAACTGGGGGTGCGAGGAAAAGGCTCAGAATTCCGAGCCCACCCGCTGGCGGTGATGCAGGGCAGTCTGGAGCGACTGCTGATGCTGACATCTGGTCCGGACTGAAGGACCTGACAACGATTACGGACATGTCGTCTACTGTCACTGCATATGATTCTCTCAACATTGATAGAATGGTGGAGGATTATATGAGTGACCGCATCCAAGTAGGCACGTCACACAGTCCGTACTTATACTGGCAGGAAAAAGAGGCAATTTGGAGGCCCTTGCACAAACTGGCTTTATTCTACCTAAGTTGCCCTCCCACAAGTGTGTACTCCGAAAGAGTGTTTAGTGCCGCCGCTCACCTTGTCAGCAATCGGCGTACGAGGTTACATCCAGAAAATGTGGAGAAGATGATGTTCATTAAAATGAATTATAATCAATTCCTCCGCGGAGACATTGACCAGCAGCAATTGCCTCCACAAAGTACACAGGGAGCTGAGATGGTGGATTCCAGTGGGGACGAATTGATAATCTGTGAGGAGGGGGATGTACACGGTGATATATCGGAGGGTGAAGATGAGGTGGACATCTTGCCTCTGTAGAGCCAGTTTGTGCAAGGAGAGATTAATTGCTTCTTTTTGGGGGGGGGTCCAAACCAACCCGTCATATCAGTCACAGTCGTGTGGCAGACCCTGTCACTGAAATGATGGGTTGGTTAAAGTGTGCATGTCCTGTTTTGTTTATACAACATAAGGGTGGGTGGGAGGGCCCAAGGATAATTCCATCTTGCACCTCTTTTTTCTTTTCTTTTTCTTTGCATCATGTGCTGATTGGGGAGGGTTTTTTGGAAGGGACATCCTGCGTGACACTGCAGTGCCACTCCTAGATGGGCCCGGTGTTTGTGTCGGCCACTAGGGTCGCTAATCTTACTCACACAGCTACCTCATTGCGCCTCTTTTTTTCTTTGCGTCATGTGCTGTTTGGGGAGGGTTTTTTGGAAGGGACATCCTGCGTGACACTGCAGTGCCACTCCTAGATGGGCCCGGTGTTTGTGTCGGCCACTAGGGTCGCTAATCTTACTCACACAGTCAGCTACCTCATTGCGCCTCTTTTTTTCTTTGCGTCATGTGCTGTTTGGGGAGGGTTTTTTGGAAGGGCCATCCTGCGTGACACTGCAGTGCCACTCCTAGATGGGCCCGGTGTTTGTGTCGGCCACTAGGGTCGCTAATCTTACTCACACAGCTACCTCATTGCGCCTCTTTTTTTCTTTGCGTCATGTGCTGTTTGGGGAGGGTTTTTTGGAAGGGCCATCCTGCGTGACACTGCAGTGCCACTCCTAGATGGGCCCGGTGTTTGTGTCGGCCACTAGGGTCGCTAATCTTACTCACACAGCTACCTCATTGCGCCTCTTTTTTTCTTTGCGTCATGTGCTGTTTGGGGAGGGTTTTTTGGAAGGGACATCCTGCGTGACACTGCAGTGCCACTCCTAGATGGGCCCGGTGTTTGTGTCGGCCACTAGGGTCGCTTATCTTACTCACACAGCGACCTCGGTGCAAATTTTAGGACTAAAAATAATATTGTGAGGTGTGAGGTATTCAGAATAGACTGAAAATGAGTGTAAATTATGGTTTTTGAGGTTAATAATACTTTGGGATCAAAATGACCCCCAAATTCTATGATTTAAGCTGTTTTTTAGTGTTTTTGGAAAAAAACACCCGAATCCAAAACACACCCGAATCCGACAAAAATAATTCGGTGAGGTTTTGCCAAAACGCGTTCGAACCCAAAACACGGCCGCGGAACCGAACCCAAAACCAAAACACAAAACCCGAAAAATTTCAGGCGCTCATCTCTAGTGGTTTCGTCGTTCCATATGAATCAACCTATTGTGGTGCCTGTGGCTACAAGTGACCTGGAGGATTCCAGATACCTGGATGTAGTCAGGGCCTTAAAGATTTATGTAGCCAGAACGGCTAAAATTAGGAAAACAGAGGCTCTGTTTGTCCTGTATGCTGCTAATAAGATTGGCGCACCTGATTCGAAGCAGACTATTGCTCGCTGGATCTGTAATACGATTCAGCAGGCTCATTTTACGGCTGGATTGCCGGTACCAAATTCGGTTAAAGCCCATTCCACTAGGAAGGTGGGCTCTTCTTGGGCGGCTGCCCGAGGCGTCTCGGCATTACAACTTTGCCGAGCGGCGACTTGGTCGGGGTCAAACACTTTTGCTAAATTCTACAAGTTTGATACCCTGGCTGATGAGGACCTAGCGTTTTCTCAGTCGGTGCTGCAGAGTCATACGCACTCTCCCGCCCGATTGGATGCTTTGGTATAAGATTTTAAACCTACCGGTAAATCTGCACACCCATAGTCAAAGTTCTTTTTAGGTGCCCTATCTCCTGCGGAGCCCGTCTATACCCCATAGTCCTTACGGAGTCCCCAGCATCCTCTACGGACTAGGAGAAATAGATTTACTGGTAGGTTTAAAATCTTATTATTGCACAAAATGAAAATAAATCATTACACCAAATGAGCTTGTGCAAATATTCAAGTAAATTATTAGTGATGTGCACCGGACATTTTTCGTGTTTTGTGTTTTGGTTTTGGATTCGGTTCCGTGGCCGTGTTTTGGATTCGTACGTGTTTTGGCAAAACCTCCCTGAAAATTTTTTGTCGGATTCGGGTGTGTTTTTGATTCGGGTGGTTTTTTTTCAAAAACCCCTCAAAAACCGCTTAAATCATAGAATGTGGGGGTACTTTTGATCCCATAGTATTATTAACCTCAATAACCATAATTTCCACTCATTTCCAGTCTATTCTGAACACCTCACACCTCACAATATTATTTTTAGTCCTAAAATTTGCACCGAGGTCGCTGGATGGCTAAGCTAAGTGACCCAAGTGACCGACACAAACACCTGGCCCATCTAGGAGTGGCACTGCAGTGTCAGACAGGATGGCAGATTTAAAAAATAGTCCCCAAACAGCACATGATGCAAAGAAAAAAAGAGGTGCACCAAGGTCGCTGGATGGCTAAGCTAAGCGACCCAAGTGGCCGACACAAACACCTGGCCCATCTAGGAGTGGCACTGCAGTGTCAGACAGGATGGCAGATTTAAAAAATAGGCCCCAAACAGCACATGATGCAAAGAAAAAAAGAGGTGCACCAAGGTCGCTGGATGGCTAAGCTAAGCGACCCAAGTAGCCGACACAAACACCTGGCCCATCTAGGAGTGGCACTGCAGTGTCAGATAGGATGGCCGCTTTAAAAAATAGGCCCCAAACAGCACATGATGCAAAGAAAAAAAGAGGTGCACCAAGGTCGCTGGATGGCTAAGCTAAGCGACCCAAGTGGGCGACACAAACAACTGGCTCATCTAGGAGTGGCACTGCAGTGTCAGACAGGATGGCAGATTTAAAAAATAGGCCACAAACAGCACATGATGCAAAGAAAAAAAGAGGTGCACCAAGGTCGCTGGATGGCTAAGCTAAGTGACTCAAGTGGCTGACACAAACACCTGGCCCATCTAGGAGTGGCACTGTGGTGTCAGTCAGGATGGCACTTCAAAAAATAGGCCCCAAACAGCACATGATGCAAAGAAAAAAAGAGGTGCAACAAGATCGCTGGATGGCTAAGCTAAGCGACACAAGTGGCCGACACAAACACCTGGCCCATCTAGGAGTGGCACTGCAGTTTTCTAGCGAGAGGATGAGTGCTTCCATCCTCATGTGAATCTGAACCACTAGCCATGAACATAGGCCAGGGCCTCAGCCGTTCCATGCCACTCCGTGTCGTAAATGGCATATTGGCAAGTTTACGCTTCTCATCAGACGCTTTTGAATTTGAATTTTGGGTCATTTTACTGAACTTTTGTAGTATACTTGACGACACAGAGGTAGAGCAATGGACTACTGTACCGTACTGCTATATATATACTGGTGGTCAGCAAAATTCTGCACTGTCCTCCTACTATATACTGCGCCCAAATAAAATGCAGCACAGGTATGGATGCATAGTATACTTGACGACACAGAGGTAGAGCAGTGGATTACTGTACCGTACTGCTATATATATACTGGTTATCAGCAAAATTCTGCACTGTCCTCCTACTATATACTGCGCCCAAATAAAATGCAGCACAGGTATGGATGCATAGTATACTTGACGACACAGAGGTAGAGCAATGGACTGCTGTACCGTACTGCTATATATATACTGGTGGTCAGCAAAATTTTGCACTGTCCTCCTACTATATACTGTGCACAACTAAAATGCAGCACAGGTATGGATGCATAGTATACTTGACGACACAGAGGTAGAGCAGTGGACTACTGTACCGTACTGCTATATATATACTGGTGGTCAGCAAAATTCTGCACTGTCCTCCTACTATATACTGCGCACAACTAAAATGCAGCACAGGTATGGATGCATAGTATACTTGACGACACAGAGGTAGAGCGATGGACTACTGTACCGTACTGCTATATATATACTGGTGGTCAGCAAAATTATGCACTGTCCTCCTACTATATACTGCGCACAACTACAATGCAGCACAGGTATGGATGCATAGTATACTTGACGACACAGAGGTAGAGCAGTGGACTACTATACCATACTGCTATATATATACTGGTGGTCAGCAAAATTCTGCACTGTCCTCCTACTATATACTGCGCACAACTACAATGCAGCACAGGTATGGATGGATAGTATACTTGACGACACAGAGGTAGAGCAGTGGACTACTGTACCGTACTGCTATATATATACTGGTGGTCACAGCAAAATTCTGCACTGTCCTCCTACTTTATACTGCGCACAACTAAAATGTAGCACAGGTATGGATGCATAGTATACTTGACGACACAGAGGTAGAGCAATGGACTACTGTACCGTACTGCTATATATATACTGGTGGTCAGCAAAATTCTGCACTGTCCTCCTACTATATACTGCGCACAACTAAAATGCAGCACAGGTATGGATGCATAGTATACTTGACGACACAGAGGTAGAGCAATGGACTACTGTACCGTACTGCTATATATATATACTGGTGGTCAGCAAAATTCTGCACTGTCCTCCTACTATATACTGCGCACAACTACAATGCAGCACAGGTATGGATGCATAGTATACTTGACGACACAGAGGTAGAGCAGTGGACTACTGTACTGTACTGCTATATATATACTGGTGGTCAGCAAAATTCTGCACTGTCCTCCTACTTTATACTGCGCACAACTAAAATGCAGAACAGGTATGGATGCAAAGTATACTTGACGACACAGAGGTAGAGCAACGGACTACTGTACCGTACTGCTATATATATACTGGTGGTCAGCAAAATTCTGCACTGTCCTCCTTCTATATACTGCGCACAACTAAAATGCAGCACAGGTGTGGATGCATAGTATACTTGACGACACAGAGGTAGAGCAATGGACTACTGTACCATACTGCTATATATATACTGGTGGTCAGCAAAATTCTGCACTGTCCTCCTACTATATACTGTGCACAACTACAATGCAGCACAGGTATGGATGGATAGTATACTTGACGACACAGAGGTAGAGCAGTGGACTACTGTACCGTACTGCTATATATATACTGGTGGTCAGCAAAATTCTGCACTGTCCTCCTACTATATACTGCGCACAACTAATATGCAGCACAGGTATGGATGCATAGTATACTTGACGACACAGAGGTAGAGCAATGGACTACTGTACCGTACTGCTATATATATACTGGTGGTCAGCAAAATTCTGCACTGTCCTCCTACTATATACTGCGCACAACTAAAATGCAGCACAGGTATGGATGCATAGTATACTTGACAACACAAAGGTAGAGCAATGGACTACTGTACCGTACTGCTATATATATACTGGTGGTCAGCAAAATTCTGCACTGTCCTCCTACTATATAGTGTGCACAATTAAAATGCAGCACAGGTATGGATGCATAGTATACTTGACGACACAGAGGTAGAGCAGTGGACTACTGTACCGTACTGCTATATATATACTGGTGGTCACAGCAAAATTCTGCACTGTCCTCCTACTATATACTACAATGCATCACAGATATGGAGCGTTTTTCAGGCAGAGAACGTAGATATTTCAGCTACACTGAGCACAGATATTTGCAGCACACTGAGCACAGATATTTGCAACACACTGAGCACAGATATGTGCAGCACACTGAACACAGAAACTGAGAGAACGCAGCCACGTCCTCTCACTATCATCTCCAAAGCACGAGTGAAAATGGCGGCGACGCGCGGCTCCTTATATAGAATACGAATCTCGCGAGAATCCGACAGCGGGATGATGATGTTTGGGCGCGCTTGAGTTAACTGAGCAAGGCGGGAAGATCCGAGGCTGCCTCGGAACCGTGTAAAATGGGTGAAGTTCGGGGGGGGGGGTTCGGATCCCGAGGAACCGAACCCCTCTCATCACTATAAATTATACTATATTTCTTATGGAGTTAAAAATATATACAACAATTAAAAATGCATGATCATAGCTTCTTTGGAAGCAGTCCTGCAATCTTCTGTAACATAGATATCAGGGGCTTTATTGCATTATAGATAAGACACAATGGCCCTCATTCCGAGTTGTTCGCTCGCAAGGCGATTTTAGCAGAGTTGCTCACGCTAAGCCTACGCCTACTGGGAGTGTATCTTAGCATCTTAAAATTGCGAACGATGTATTCGCAATATTGCGATTAGCACACTTCTTAGCAGTTTCAGAGTAGCTCCAGACTTACTCGGCATCTGCGATCAGTTCAGTGCTTGTCGTTCCTGGTTTGACGTCACAAACACACCCAGCGTTCGCCAAGACACTCCCCCGTTTCTCCAGCCACTCCCGCGTTTTTTCCGGAAACGGTAGCGTTTTTTCCAACACGCCCTTAAAACGGCCAGTTTCCGCCCACTAACACCCATTTCCTGTCAATCACACTACGATCGCCGGAGCGATGAAAAAGCCGTGAGTAAAAATTAGAGATGAGCGGGTTCGGTTTCTCTGAATCCGAACCCGCACGAACTTCATGTTTTTTTCACGGGTCCGAGCAGACTCGGATCCTCCCGCCTTGCTCGGTTAACCCGAGCGCGCCCGAACGTCATCATGACGCTGTCGGATTCTCGCGAGACTCGGATTCTATATAAGGAGCCGCGCGTCGCCGCCATTTTCACACGTGCATTGAGATTGATAGGGAGAGGACGTGGCTGGCGTCCTCTCCATTTAGATTAGGGTTGAGAGAGAGAGAGAGAGATTGACCTGAGGCTGTGATACTGTAGAAGAGAGTGCAGAGTTTAGTGACTGACGACCACAGTGACCACCAGACAGTGCAGTTGTTTGTTTTATTTAATATATCCGTTCTCTGCCTGAAAAAAACGATACACACAGTGACTCAGTCACATACCATATCTGTGTGCACTGCTCAGCCCAGTGTGCTGCATCAATGTATATATATATCTGACTGTGCTCAGCTCACACAGCTTATAATTGTGGGGGAGACTGGGGAGCACTGCAGTGCCAGTTATAGGTTATAGCAGGAGCCAGGAGTACATAATATTATATTAAAATTAAACAGTGCACACTTTTGCTGCAGGAGTGCCACTGCCAGTGTGACTAGTGACCAGTGACCTGACCACCAGTATATATAATATTAGTAGTATACTATCTCTTTATCAACCAGTCTATATTAGCAGCAGACACAGTACAGTGCGGTAGTTCACGGCTGTGGCTACCTCTGTGTCGGCACTCGGCAGCCCGTCCATAATTGTATATACCACCTAACCGTGTTTTTTTTTTCTTTCTTTATAGTCATACTAGTTACGAGTATACTATCTCTTTATCAACCAGTCTATATTAGCAGCAGACACAGTACAGTGCGGTAGTTCACGGCTGTGGCTACCTCTGTGTCGGCACTCGGCAGCCCGTCCATAATTGTATATACCACCTAACCGTGGTTTTTTTTTCTTTCTTTATACATACATACTAGTTACGAGTATACTATCTCTTTATCAACCAGTCTATATTAGCAGCAGACACAGTACAGTGCGGTAGTTCACGGCTGTGGCTACCTCTGTGTCGGCACTCGGCAGCCCGTCCATAATTGTATATACCACCTAACCGTGGTTTTTTTTTCTTTCTTTATACATACATACTAGTTACGAGTATACTATCTCTTTATCAACCAGTCTATATATTAGCAGCAGACACAGTACAGTGCGGTAGTTCACGGCTGTGGCTACCTCTGTGTCGGCACTCGGCAGCCCGTCCATAATTGTATATACCACCTAACCGTGGTTTTTTTTTCTTTCTTTATACATACATACTAGTTACGAGTATACTATCTCTTTATCAACCAGTCTATATATTAGCAGCAGACACAGTACAGTGCGGTAGTTCACGGCTGTGGCTACCTCTGTGTCGGCACTCGGCAGCCCGTCCATAATTGTATATACCACCTAACCGTGGTTTTTTTTTCTTTCTTTATACATACATACTAGTTACGAGTATACTATCTCTTTATCAACCAGTCTATATATTAGCAGCAGACACAGTACAGTGCGGTAGTTCACGGCTGTGGCTACCTCTGTGTCGGCACTCGGCAGCCCGTCCATAATTGTATATACCACCTAACCGTGGTTTTTTTTTCTTTCTTTATACATACATACTAGTTACGAGTATACTATCTCTTTATCAACCAGTCTATATATTAGCAGCAGACACAGTACAGTGCGGTAGTTCACGGCTGTGGCTACCTCTGTGTCGGCACTCGGCAGCCCGTCCATAATTGTATATACCACCTAACCGTGGTTTTTTTTTCTTTCTTTATACATACATACTAGTTACGAGTATACTATCTCTTTATCAACCAGTCTATATATTAGCAGCAGACACAGTACAGTGCGGTAGTTCACGGCTGTGGCTACCTCTGTGTCGGCACTCGGCAGCCCGTCCTTAATTGTATACTAGTATCCAATCCATCCATCTCCATTGTTTACCTGAGGTGCCTTTTAGTTGTGCCTATTAAAATATGGAGAACAAAAATGTTGAGGTTCCAAAATTAGGGAAAGATCAAGATCCACTTCCACCTCGTGCTGAAGCTGCTGCAACTAGTCATGGCCGAGACGATGAAATGCCAGCAACGTCGTCTGCCAAGGCCGATGCCCAATGTCATAGTACAGAGCATGTCAAATCCAAAACACCAAATATCAGTAAAAAAAGGACTCCAAAACCTAAAATAAAATTGTCGGAGGAGAAGCGTAAACTTGCCAATATGCCATTTACCACACGGAGTGGCAAGGAACGGCTGAGGCCCTGGCCTATGTTCATGGCTAGTGGTTCAGCTTCACATGAGGATGGAAGCACTCAGCCTCTCGCTAGAAAAATGAAAAGACTAAAGCTGGCAAAAGCAGTAGCCCCGCAAAGAACTGTGCGTTCTTCGAAATCCCAAATCCACAAGGAGAGTCCGACTCCAATTGTGTCGGTTGCGATGCCTGACCTTCCCAACACTGGACGTGAAGAGCATGCGCCTTCCACCATTTGCACGCCCCCTGCAAGTGATGGAAGGAGCACCCGCAGTCCAGTTCCTGATAGTCAGATTGAAGATGTCAGTGTTGAAGTACACCAGGATGAGGAGGATATGGGTGTTGCTGGCGCTGGGGAGGAAATTGACCAGGAGGATTCTGATGGTGAGGTGGTTTGTTTAAGTCAGGCACCCGGGGAGACACCTGTTGTCCGTGGTAGGAATATGGCCGTTGACATGCCTGGTGAAAATACCAAAAAAATCAGCTCTTCGGTGTGGAAGTATTTCACCAGAAATGCGGACAACAGGTGTCAAGCCGTGTGTTCCCTTTGTCAAGCTGTAATAAGTAGGGGTAAGGACGTTAACCACCTCGGAACATCCTCCCTTATACGTCACCTGCAGCGCATTCATAATAAGTCAGTGACAAGTTCAAAAACTTGGGCCGACAGCGGAAGCAGTCCACTGACCAGTAAATCCCTTCCTCTTGTAACCAAGCTCACGCAAACCACCCCACCAACTCCCTCAGTGTCAATTTCCTCCTTCCCCAGGAATGCCAATAGTCCTGCAGGCCATGTCACTGGCAATTCTGACGATTCCTCTCCTGCCTGGGATTCCTCCGATGCATCCTTGCGTGTAACGCCTACTGCTGCTGGCGCTGCTGTTGTTGCTGCTGGGAGTCGATGGTCATCCCAGAGGGGAAGTCGTAAGACCACTTTTACTACTTCCACCAAG
The DNA here is from genome assembly GCF_028390025.1 of Pseudophryne corroboree. Classification (NCBI taxonomy): domain Eukaryota; kingdom Metazoa; phylum Chordata; class Amphibia; order Anura; family Myobatrachidae; genus Pseudophryne; species Pseudophryne corroboree. Next base: position 730,034,734 of record NC_086446.1, read on the forward strand.
CAATTGACTGTCCAACAGTCCTTTGCGAGGAAGATGAAATATCACAGCAGTCATCCTACTGCAAAGCGGATAACTGAGGCCTTGACATCCTGGGTGGTGAGAAACGTGGTTCCGGTATCCATCATTACTGCAGAACCAACTAGAGACTTGTTAGAGGTACTGTGTCCCCGGTACCAAATACCATCTAGGTTCCATTTCTCTAGGCAGGCGATACCGAAAATGTACACAGACCTCAGAAAAAGAGTCACCAGTGTCCTAAAAAATGCAGCTGTACCCAATGTCCACTTAACCACGGACATGTGGACAAGTGGAGCAGGGCAGGGTCAGGACTATATGACTGTGACAGCCCACTGGGTAGATGTATGGACTCCCGCCGCAAGAACAGCAGCGGCGGCACCAGTAGCAGCATCTCGCAAACGCCAACTCTTTCCTAGGCAGGCTACGCTTTGTATCACCGGTTTCCAGAATACGCACACAGCTGAAAACCTCTTACGGCAACTGAGGAAGATCATCGCGGAATGGCTTACCCCAATTGGACTCTCCTGTGGATTTGTGGCATCGGACAACGCCAGCAATATTGTGTGTGCATTAAATCTGGGCCAATTCCAGCACGTCCCATGTTTTGCACATACCTTGAATTTGGTGGTGCAGAATTTTTTAAAAAACGACAGGGGCGTGCAAGAGATGCTGTCGGTGGCCAGAAGAATTGCGGGACACTTTCGGCGTACAGGCACCACGTACAGAAAACTGGAGCACCACCAAAAACTACTGAACCTGCCCTGCCATCATCTGAAGCAAGAAGTGGTAACGAGGTGGAATTCAACCCTGTATATGCTTCAGAGGTTGGAGGAGCAGCAAAAGGCCATTCAAGCCTATACAATTGAGCACGATATAGGAGGTGGGATGCACCTGTCTCAAGCGCAGTGGAGAATGATTTCAACGTTGTGCAAGGTTCTGATGCCCTTTGAACTTGCCACACGTGAAGTCAGTTCAGACACTGCCAGCCTGAGTCAGGTCATTCCCCTCATCAGGCTTTTGCAGAAGAAGCTGGAGACATTGAAGGAGGAGCTAACACGGAGCTATTCCGCTAGGCATGTGGGACTTGTGGATGGAGCCCTTAATTCGCTTAGCAAGGATTGACGGGTGGTCAATCTGTTGAAATCAGAGCACTACATTTTGGCCACCGTGCTCGATCCTAGATTTAAAGCCTACCTTGGATCTCTCTTTCCGGCAGACACAAGTCTGCTGGGGTTCAAACACCTGCTGGTGAGTAAATTGTCAAGTCAAGCGGAACGCGACCTGTCAACAACATCTCCTCCTTCACATTCTCCCGCAACTGGGGGTGCGAGGAAAAGGCTCAGAATTCCGAGCCCACCCGCTGGCGGTGATGCAGGGCAGTCTGGAGCGACTGCTGATGCTGACATCTGGTCCGGACTGAAGGACCTGACAACGATTACGGACATGTCGTCTACTGTCACTGCATATGATTCTCTCCCCATTGAAAGAATGGTGGAGGATTATATGAGTGACCGCATCCAAGTAGGCACGTCACACAGTCCGTACTTATACTGGCAGGAAAAAGAGGCAATTTGGAGGCCCTTGCACAAACTGGCTTTATTCTACCTAAGTTGCCCTCCCACAAGTGTGTACTCCGAAAGAGTGTTTAGTGCCGCCGCTCACCTTGTCAGCAATCGGCGTACGAGGTTACATCCAGAAAATGTGGAGAAGATGATGTTCATTAAAATGAATTAAAATCAATTCCTCCGTGGAGACATTGACCAGCAGCAATTGCCTCCACAAAGTACACAGGGAGCTGAGATGGTGGATTCCAGTGGGGACGAATTGATAATCTGTGAGGAGGGGGATGTAAACGGTGATATATCGGAGGATGATGATGAGGTGGACATCTTGCCTCTGTAGAGCCAGTTTGTGCAAGGAGAGATTAATTGCTTCTTTTTTGGTGGGGGTCCAAACCAACCCGTCATATCAGTCACAGTCGTGTGGCAGACCCTGTCACTGAAATGATGGGTTGGTTAAAGTGTGCATGTCCTGTTTATACAACATAAGGGTGGGTGGGAGGGCCCAAGGACAATTCCATCTTGCACCTCTTTTTTCTTTTCTTTTTCTTTGCATCATGTGCTGTTTGGGGAGGGTTTTTTGGAAGGGACATCCTGCGTGACACTGCAGTGCCACTCCTAGATGGGCCCGGTGTTTGTGTCGGCCACTAGGGTCGCTTATCTTACTCACACAGCTACCTCATTGCGCCTCTTTTTTTCTTTGCGTCATGTGCTGTTTGGGGAGGGTTTTTTGGAAGGGACATCCTGCGTGACACTGCAGTGCCACTCCTAGATGGGCCCGGTGTTTGTGTCGGCCACTAGGGTCGCTTATCTTACTCACACAGCTACCTCATTGCGCCTCTTTTTTTCTTTGCGTCATGTGCTGTTTGGGGAGGGTTTTTTGGAAGGGACATCCTGCGTGACACTGCAGTGACACTCCTAGATGGGCCCGGTGTTTGTGTCGGCCACTTGGGTCGCTTATCTTACTCACACAGCTACCTCATTGCGCCTCTTTTTTTCTTTGCGTCATGTGCTGTTTGGGGAGGGTTTTTTGGAAGGGACATCCTGCGTGACACTGCAGTGCCACTCCTAGATGGGCCCGGTGTTTGTGTCGGCCACTAGGGTCGCTAATCTTACTCACACAGCTACCTCATTGCGCCTCTTTTTTTCTTTGCGTCATGTGCTGTTTGGGGAGGGTTTTTTGGAAGGGACATCCTGCTAGAGATGAGCGGGTTCGGTTTCTCTGAATCCGAACCCGCCAGAACTTCATGTTTTTTTTCACGGGTCCGAGCGACTCGGATCTTCCCGCCTTGCTCGGTTAACCCGAGCGCGCCCGAACGTCATCATGACGCTGTCGGATTCTCGCGAGGCTCGGATTCTATCGCGAGACTCGGATTCTATATAAGGAGCCGCGCGTCGCCGCCATTTTCACACGTGCATTGAGATTGATAGGGAGAGGACGTGGCTGGCGTCCTCTCCGTTTAGACACTTGATTTACTAATTTTGGGGAGCATTAGGAGTACTCAGTAGTGTACAGTGCAGAGTTTTGCTGATAGTGACCAGTGACCACCACTTTTATTTATAATCCGTTCTCTGCCTGAAAAAAGCGATACACAGCACACAGTGACTTAGTCACATACCATATCTGTGTGCACTGCTCAGGCTCAGGCCAGTGTGCTGCATCATCTATATATATTATATATCTGTCTGACTGCTCAGCTCACACAGCTTATAATTGTGGGGGAGACTGGGGAGCACTACTGCAGTGCCAGTTATAGGTTATAGCAGGAGCCAGGAGTACATAATATTATATTAAAATTAAACAGTGCACACTTTTGCTGCAGGAGTGCCACTGCCAGTATGACTAGTGACCAGTGACCTGACCACCAGTATATAATATTAGTAGTATACTATCTCTTTATCAACCAGTCTATATTAGCAGCAGACACAGTACAGTGCGGTAGTTCACGGCTGTGGCTACCTCTGTGTCGGCACTCGGCAGCCCGTCCATAATTGTATATACCAGTGACCTAACCGTGGTTTTTTTTTCTTTCTTTATACATACATACTAGTTACGAGTATACTATCTCTTTATCAACCAGTCTATATATTAGCAGCAGACACAGTACAGTGCGGTAGTTCACGGCTGTGGCTACCTCTGTGTCGGCACTCGGCAGCCCGTCCATAATTGTATATACCACCTAACCGTGGTTTTTTTTTCTTTCTTTATACATACATACTAGTTACGAGTATACTATCTCTTTATCAACCAGTCTATATATTAGCAGCAGACACAGTACAGTGCGGTAGTTCACGGCTGTGGCTACCTCTGTGTCGGCACTCGGCAGCCCGTCCATAATTGTATATACCACCTAACCGTGGTTTTTTTTTCTTTCTTTATACATACATACTAGTTACGAGTATACTATCTCTTTATCAACCAGTCTATATATTAGCAGCAGACACAGTACAGTGCGGTAGTTCACGGCTGTGGCTACCTCTGTGTCGGCACTCGGCAGCCCGTCCATAATTGTATATACCACCTAACCGTGGTTTTTTTTTCTTTCTTTATACATACATACTAGTTACGAGTATACTATCTCTTTATCAACCAGTCTATATATTAGCAGCAGACACAGTACAGTGCGGTAGTTCACGGCTGTGGCTACCTCTGTGTCGGCACTCGGCAGCCCGTCCATAATTGTATATACCACCTAACCGTGGTTTTTTTTTCTTTCTTTATACATACATACTAGTTACGAGTATACTATCTCTTTATCAACCAGTCTATATATTAGCAGCAGACACAGTACAGTGCGGTAGTTCACGGCTGTGGCTACCTCTGTGTCGGCACTCGGCAGCCCGTCCATAATTGTATATACCAGTGACCTAACCGTGGTTTTTTTTTCTTTCTTTATACATACATACTAGTTACGAGTATACTATCTCTTTATCAACCAGTCTATATATTAGCAGCAGACACAGTACAGTGCGGTAGTTCACGGCTGTGGCTACCTCTGTGTCGGCACTCGGCAGCCCGTCCATAATTGTATATACCACCTAACCGTGGTTTTTTTTTCTTTCTTTATACATACATACTAGTTACGAGTATACTATCTCTTTATCAACCAGTCTATATATTAGCAGCAGACACAGTACAGTGCGGTAGTTCACGGCTGTGGCTACCTCTGTGTCGGCACTCGGCAGCCCGTCCATAATTGTATATACCACCTAACCGTGGTTTTTTTTTCTTTCTTTATACATACATACTAGTTACGAGTATACTATCTCTTTATCAACCAGTCTATATATTAGCAGCAGACACAGTACAGTGCGGTAGTTCACGGCTGTGGCTACCTCTGTGTCGGCACTCGGCAGCCCGTCCATAATTGTATATACCACCTAACCGTGGTTTTTTTTTCTTTCTTTATACATACATACTAGTTACGAGTATACTATCTCTTTATCAACCAGTCTATATATTAGCAGCAGACACAGTACAGTGCGGTAGTTCACGGCTGTGGCTACCTCTGTGTCGGCACTCGGCAGCCCGTCCATAATTGTATACTAGTATCCAATCCATCCATCTCCATTGTTTACCTGAGGTGCCTTTTAGTTGTGCCTATTAAAATATGGAGAACAAAAATGTTGAGGTTCCAAAGTTAGGGAAAGATCAAGATCCACTTCCACCTCGTGCTGAAGCTGCTGCCACTAGTCATGGCCGAGACGATGAAATGCCAGCAACGTCGTCTGCCAAGGCCGATGCCCAATGGCATAGTACAGAGCATGTCAAAACCAAAACACCAAATATCAGTAAAAAAAGGACTCCAAAACCTAAAATAAAATTGTCGGAGGAGAAGCGTAAACTTGCCAATATGCCATTTACCACACGGAGTGGCAAGGAACGGCTGAGGCCCTGGCCTATGTTCATGGCTAGTGGTTCAGCTTCACATGAGGATGGAAGCACTCAGCCTCTCGCTAGAAAACTGAAAAGACTCAAGCTGGCAAAAGCACCGCAAAGAACTGTGCGTTCTTTGAAATCCCAAATCCACAAGGAGAGTCCAATTGTGTCGGTTGCGATGCCTGACCTTCCCAACACTGGACGTGAAGAGCATGCGCCTTCCACCATTTGCACGCCCCCTGCAAGTGCTGGAAGGAGCACCCGCAGTCCAGTTCCTGATAGTCAGATTGAAGATGTCAGTGTTGAAGTACACCAGGATGAGGAGGATATGGGTGTTGCTGGCGCTGGGGAGGAAATTGACCAGGAGGATTCTGATGGTGAGGTGGTTTGTTTAAGTCAGGCACCGGGGGAGACACCTGTTGTCCGTGGGAGGAATATGGCCGTTGACATGCCAGGTGAAAATACCAAAAAAATCAGCTCTTCGGTGTGGAGGTATTTCACCAGAAATGCGGACAACAGGTGTCAAGCCGTGTGTTCCCTTTGTCAAGCTGTAATAAGTAGGGGTAAGGACGTTAACCACCTCGGAACATCCTACCTTATACGTCACCTGCAGCGCATTCATAATAAGTCAGTGACAAGTTCAAAAACTTTGGGTGACAGCGGAAGCAGTCCACTGACCAGTAAATCCCTTCCTCTTGTAACCAAGCTCACGCAAACCACCCCACCAACTCCCTCAGTGTCAATTTCCTCCTTCCCCAGGAATGCCAATAGTCCTGCAGGCCATGTCACTGGCAAGTCTGACGAGTCCTCTCCTGCCTGGGATTCCTCCGATGCATCCTTGCGTGTAACGCCTACTGCTGCTGGCGCTGCTGTTGTTGCCGCTGGGAGTCGATGGTCATCCCAGAGGGGAAGTCGTAAGCCCACTTGTACTACTTCCAGTAAGCAATTGACTGTTCAACAGTCCTTTGCGAGGAAGATGAAATATCACAGCAGTCATCCTACTGCAAAGCGGATAACTGAGTCCTTGACAACTATGTTGGTGTTAGACGTGCGTCCGGTATCCGCCGTTAGTTCACAGGGAACTAGACAATTTATTGAGGCAGTGTGCCCCCGTTACCAAATACCATCTAGGTTCCACTTCTCTAGGCAGGCGATACCGAGAATGTACACGGACGTCAGAAAAAGACTCACCAGTCTCCTAAAAAATGCAGTTGTACCCAATGTCCACTTAACCACGGACATGTGGACAAGTGGAGCAGGGCAGGGTCAGGACTATATGACTGTGACAGCCCACTGGGTAGATGTATGGACTCCCGCCGCAAGAACAGCAGCGGCGGCACCAGTAGCAGCATCTCGCAAACGCCAACTCTTTCCTAGGCAGGCTACGCTTTGTATCACCGCTTTCCAGAATACGCACACAGCTGAAAACCTCTTACGGCAACTGAGGAAGATCATCGCGGAATGGCTTACCCCAATTGGACTCTCCTGTGGATTTGTGGCATCGGACAACGCCAGCAATATTGTGTGTGCATTAAATATGGGCAAATTCCAGCACGTCCCATGTTTTGCACATACCTTGAATTTGGTGGTGCAGAATTTTTTAAAAAACGACAGGGGCGTGCAAGAGATGCTGTCGGTGGCCAGAAAAATTGCGGGACACTTTCGGCGTACAGGCACCACGTACAGAAGACTGGAGCACCACCAAAAACTACTGAACCTGCCCTGCCATCATCTGAAGCAAGAAGTGGTAACGAGGTGGAATTCAACCCTCTATATGCTTCAGAGGTTGGAGGAGCAGCAAAAGGCCATTCAAGCCTATACAATTGAGCACGATATAGGAGATGGAATGCACCTGTCTCAAGTGCAGTGGAGAATGATTTCAACGTTGTGCAAGGTTCTGATGCCCTTTGAACTTGCCACACGTGAAGTCAGTTCAGACACTGCCAGCCTGAGTCAGGTCATTCCCCTCATCAGGCTTTTGCAGAAGAAGCTGGAGGCATTGAAGAAGGAGCTAAAAGGGAGCGATTCCGCTAGGCATGTGGGACTTGTGGATGCAGCCCTTAATTCGCTTAACAAGGATTCACGGGTGGTCAATCTGTTGAAATCAGAGCACTACATTTTGGCCACCGTGCTCGATCCTAGATTTAAAGCCTACCTTGGATCTCTCTTTCCGGCAGACACAGGTCTGCTGGGGTTGAAAGACCTGCTGGTGACAAAATTGTCAAGTCAAGCGGAACGCGACCTGTCAACATCTCCTCCTTCACATTCTCCCGCAACTGGGGGTGCGAGGAAAAGGCTCAGAATTCCGAGCCCACCCGCTGGCGGTGATGCAGGGCAGTCTGGAGCGACTGCTGATGCTGACATCTGGTCCGGACTGAAGGACCTGACAACGATTACGGACATGTCGTCTACTGTCACTGCATATGATTCTCTCACCATTGAAAGAATGGTGGAGGATTATATGAGTGACCGCATCCAAGTAGGCACGTCACACAGTCCGTACTTATACTGGCAGGAAAAAGAGGCAATTTGGAGGCCCTTGCACAAACTGGCTTTATTCTACCTAAGTTGCCCTCCCACAAGTGTGTACTCCGAAAGAGTGTTTAGTGCCGCCGCTCACCTTGTCAGCAATCGGCGTACGAGGTTACATCCAGAAAATGTGGAGAAGATGATGTTCATTAAAATGAATTATAATCAATTCCTCCGCGGAGACATTGACCAGCAGCAATTGCCTCCACAAAGTACACAGGGAGCTGAGATGGTGGATTCCAGTGGGGACGAATTGATAATCTGTGAGGAGGGGGATGTACACGGTGATATATCGGAGGGTGAAGATGAGGTGGACATCTTGCCTCTGTAGAGCCAGTTTGTGCAAGGAGAGATTAATTGCTTCTTTTTTGGGGGGGGTCCAAACCAACCCGTCATATCAGTCACAGTCGTGTGGCAGACCCTGTCACTGAAATGATGGGTTGGTTAAAGTGTGCATGTCCTGTTTTGTTTATACAACATAAGGGTGGGTGGGAGGGCCCAAGGACAATTCCATCTTGCACCTCTTTTTTCTTTTCTTTTTCTTTGCATCATGTGCTGATTGGGGAGGTTTTTTTTGGAAGGGACATCCTGCGTGACACTGCAGTGCCACTCCTAGATGGGCCCGGTGTTTGTGACGGCCACTAGGGTCGCTAATCTTACTCACACAGTCAGCTACCTCATTGCGCCTCTTTTTTTCTTTGCGTCATGTGCTGTTTGGGGAGGGTTTTTTGGAAGGGACATCCTGCGTGACACTGCAGTGCCACTCCTAGATGGGCCCGGTGTTTGTGTCGGCCACTAGGGTCGCTAATCTTACTCACACAGCTACCTCATTGCGCCTCTTTTTTTCTTTGCGTCATGTGCTGTTTGGGGAGGGTTTTTTGGAAGGGACATCCTGCGTGACACTGCAGTGCCACTCCTAGATGGGCCCGGTGTTTGTGTCGGCCACTAGGGTCGCTTATCTTACTCACACAGCGACCTCGGTGCAAATTTTAGGACTAAAAATAATATTGTGAGGTGTGAGGTATTCAGAATAGACTGAAAATGAGTGGAAATTATGGTTTTTGAGGTTAATAATACTTTGGGATCAAAATGACCCCCAAATTCTATGATTTAAGCTGTTTTTTAGTGTTTTTGGAAAAAAACACCCGAATCCAAAACACACCCGAATCCGACAAAAAAAATTCGGTGAGGTTTTGCCAAAACGCGTTCGAACCCAAAACACGGCCGCGGAACCGAACCCAAAACCAAAACACAAAACCCGAAAAATTTCAGGCGCTCATCTCTACATCCTGCGTGACACTGCAGTGCCACTCCTAGATGGGCCCGGTGTTTGTGTCGGCCACTAGGGTCGCTTATCTTACTCACACAGCGACCTCGGTGCAAATTTTAGGACTAAAAATAATATTGTGAGGTGTGAGGTATTCAGAATAGACTGAAAATGAGTGGAAATTATGGTTTTTGAGGTTAATAATACTTTGGGATCAAAATGACCGCCAAATTCTATGATTTAAGCTGTTTTTTAGGTTTTTTGGAAAAAAACACCCGAATCCAAAACACACCCGAATCCGACAAAAAAAATTCGGTGAGGTTTTGCCAAAACGCGGTCGAACCCAAAACACGGCCGCGGAACCGAACCCAAAACCAAAACACAAAACCCGAAAAATTTCCGGCGCTCATCTCTAGTAAAAATACTATCTTCATAGCAAACTTACTTGGCGCAGTCGCAGTGCGGACATTGCGCATGCGCACTAAGCGGAAAATCGCTGCGATGCGATGAAATTTACCGAGCGAACGACTCGGAATGAGGGCCAATACTATGCAGCATTATCACACAAGTCATGGGTTGCAGAGGATATTAGCAACACAACTCTCCATGCAGTTCACATGGAGACTTATGTATTGTTATTATTTTACTAAATTCAATTATATTGTTTTTAACTTTGCTAATAAAACATCTAAATGTATACATGTAAATGCAAAAGTAAAAAGGGGATAATGTTATATTTTCTAAAGAAAGATAATACGGTTTGCCAAGTAACTATAGCAATAATACAATGCTTTACACAGCAACATTTTTCATGTAGCAATCATTCCAGGGAAAGTGGCATTGCATGGTTCCCTTCTTTAGGGGCAGGTAACCATGGCTGGACTGGCCATCCGGCACTTCTGGCACCTGCCAGAAGGGCCGATGGGCAGGTTGGCTGAATCGGTCTCTCAGAGAGCCGGGAAGGCCGCGTGCAGCGCAGCCACCGGATCTCTGGTTCCATGGTCTCCCAGCAACCGTCCCCCCAGCAACCGTCGCCATGGTAATGGGGGCGTTCCACAAGTCCACGCCTCCATGACTCGCAGCATGCCCCCATATGTCGTGCGGCGCGTTCACAAATGCCAGGGCCGAATCGAGGCCCCAGTCCGTCGCTGCAGGTAACCATACATTAACAAACATATTTAGACGGGTGTACTGCGCTGTGCCGGAGCTCAGTATCCCGGCGCCAAGCATTCTGGCTCCAGGATCCCGACCACCGGAATGCAGGCAGCGGGATGAGAATAAAAGAGCCCCTTGTGGGCTCGCTGTCCACCCCACGCTATTTATTCTCCCTCCAGGGGTGTCGTGGACACCCCAAGAGGGAGAATAGTTGTCGGTATTCCGGCAGTCGGAATCCCAGCGCTCTGCATACCGGCCGGGATATCGAATGTCTCCCATTTAGACAGGTCAGTCCTTGACATGCATTGATTAACAACCAGGAACCTTCAAAATGAACATATCTCCCAACTGTCCCGATATTCGCGGGACAGTCCCATTTTTTGGGGACTGTCCCGCTGTCCCACCCGTGGGTCGCAGTGTCCCGTGGTGGTGGTTGTGGTGGTGGTGGTGGTGGGAGCAATTGGGAGAACCCCTGTCACTCACAGTATAGATGGGTGCTAGAGTGGACGCAGCATCATCTGTCTCTCAATCAGTCTCTTATTAGCAATCTGTGACACAAAAGTAATTTGGAACCTATTGGGCATAGGCAAACGCGGCGGGGGGGGAGGGGGGTTCTGGTTGCACAGAAACCCCCCTACTCTTGGCAAGTGGCTCAAATTATGACAACAATACCAATGGTATATAATAGTTATTAGAGCTGCAGCCACATCATGCAGTTTAAGGGACAGAGCAGGGCTGCTGCACATACTCGGTGATAGCTGTTTCTTCTACCAAGTTTGCTGTGTGTGGATTTGAGTCCTCAGTCAGTGCACTGGACCAGAGAGTAGCTACAAAGAAGAGGTGACAGAAGCCTTACCTTGAGGTGGGAGAATGTGTGCTTAGAAAGTACAGTACTGGTTCTATTATGTTTTTATATATACTTGTTTATTATGGTATTTTTAACCTTTTCCTGACCACTTAACTTATATTATTTAAATGTTTCCTATAGCCTATACTAGAGACCATCTATAGTGTTAAATATTAATACTGTATTCCATACAGTATACAGTGTATACAAAGATGTTTACATTAATGTCCAGGATCGTTATAACGTTCTTCTACCGCTCCCCCAGACTCCCGCACTTGCTCCACTGTTCCGCAGAGTGGGAGATTGTGGATTGCATTTGGAAACCCCCCTCTAGAAATCCTGCATTTGCTATTGCTATTGGGGAATGATGTGGTTGCATCAACAACGAGTAAATATATGTAGAAACATTAAAAAAAGAAGTTGTAAAACTTATGATGCCAGGAAAAATGATAATGCCAATTTGTAACAGGCCAGAGTAGACAATCTTTAGACTGCCCTTTATGACTGCAATAGAACATATTACATCTCTTTCTAAGCACTCACAAGCAGAGGTATTGCACCCTTTATGTTGTGCTACTTTTTGTATATAAATAAAATATATTGTTTATTGCAGATTAAGGGCAGTGTACTTCTTAAGGGCCCCATGCACTAGAACGATAATGCCCGATTTCATCCAATTTCGGGCATTCGGGACGATATATCGGGTGAAATCGGGCATTTTGGATGTGTTTCCGATCCGATGCGCGTTCCATGAGGGTCGGATCGGCTCCCCTAGATCGCTAGTGCTGCACTTGTGATATGTCGGTTCCCGCAGGAATGGCTAGGATCGTATACGATATATTGCATGCAAAATGTACCAAATCGTATGGAATCGTATGGAACCATTCCCAGGAAGCTCCCGGGAGAGTGCAAGGGAAATCGCCTCCGACTTCAGCCTCAGACATATCGTTGTAGTGTATGGGGTCCTTTACTTTCAGGGCCGCTGAAAGGGGGAAGGAGCGAGTATTAATTATAAAGACCCAACTTGTTGGAGGAGCCTGAGTCTACCACTTCCCCCCACCCCCTTACCTGACAGCAGAAGCCTCTCTTCCCAGCCCAGCTGCTGTGGGCTGGGCTGCAATTAAGTGAGAGAGGATTTGCCTGTGTGGGTGGGGGAGCCATCACACTGCTCATGCCCCATTCTGGATTAGCCCCTGGCTGAGGCCCCCCTTCTCATCATGCTGTGTTTGGCAGTGCTATAAACATACCTCCCAACTGTTCCGATTTTTGCGGGACAGTCCCGGTTTTTTGGGACTGTCCCGCTGTCCCACCCACGGGCCGCAGTGTCCCGCGGTGGGGGAGGGGCAGTTGGGATGCTCCTGTCATCGCTGCTCTGCTTAGCTTAGCAGAGCAGCGGTGAATATTCAGTGAAAACAGGGAGAGGGGGCATGCCAGCAGCTCACAGAGCACTGGTCATGCCCCCTTTAGTGCTGAAAAATGGGGGCGTGACACGCGATCGCAGCAGTGCCGTGAGGCCACCCCCCTTTTGTTTACACCATGTCCCTCTTTTTGATCCAAGAATGTTGGGAGGTATGCTATAAATACTCTTTTTTTAATTTTTTCTAAGGAGAAGTAGTCACGGCTCCCCACAGAGCTCTCTACGGTATCCGGTCTTTAGGTCAAAAACACTTAGGTCGACACTCATTAGGTCAACCACTATTGGTCGACATGCATTAGATCAACATGGTCATTAGGTTAACATGGCAAAGGTCAACGCATGAGTTTTTCAAATTTTTTTTTTTTGTAACTTTTTCATACTTAACGATCCACGTGGATTACGATTGGGAATAGTAACCTGACTGAAGCATGGCATGCGAATCGAACCATGCGAGGGGACACGGTGCACTAATTGGGGTTCCCGTCACTTTACGAAGAAAACGTCACCCCAAAAATGTATAAAACTAATGTCAACCTTTTTCCATGTTGACCTACTGACCGTGTCGCCCTATTTCAAGTGTCGACCTAATCACTGTTCACAATAGTGGTCGACCTAATGACTGTCGACCTTTTGTAGGTACTGTCGACCCAACGATCCACACTGCTCTCTACAGCAGTGCGTACTTTACACATAATAGTGAGAATGAGCACAATATCTATATCTCTGATGTGTGCAGTGCATAGCCAGATTAAGGGGGATGCAGGGCATATTGTACCCTGGCCCTCCTCTGTCACTGACATCACTAGCTTTCCCTGTTATGCAGAACCAGACAGCCAGAATGTGAGCAGGACAGTATGCAGTGCAGCAGAGACACTGGAGTGTCAGATATTATGAACTATCGACGGAGCTTCCCAACCAGAGGAGAGACAGGAGGGCGGAGAGAACTGTAAGTGACACATGGTGGGATCCCCACCCCTGAGTGTCTGATTCCTGTGTAACTTGTTATCTAATGAGGGTCTAGAGAGAGAGACACACACACACACACACACACACACACACACACACACACACACACACACAGAGTCCTCCTTAGACTTGTCCCAGTGTGTAAGTAGTATAGAGGCTACTGCTATTTTTGCATGTGTTAAGATAATTATAGATTTTATTTTTCTATGTGTATTTTAAGGTTGTTTTAGTTGTCTTTGTTCCACTACAGGAACATTTTATATAATAGTTGTCTGGGACATATGCACAATCTTATACACAGCCCCCCCTTCCATCGGGGCCCTCCTGTTGAAAGTACCTCGGGCACCCCCAAGGCTTAATCCGGCCCTGGTGCAGTGGGAGCTCTGTGGCTCCCACTGCTGTGAGTGACAGGAAAGAACTAGCAGGAGAGGACAAAGGAGAACCATTCAGTGGTCGAAGGAGGGGGTAAGGAGGAGGTGGGATGGTGTGTGCTGGCATTGATATTGTAGAGTTAGTATAGGCACACACCAGCAGGTGATTCAAACTATGAACAACCCAGTTAATCAACCAGTACTGTTGGTTTACTGAAGTAAAACAGATGCAGCCGTACTCACTGTTGTATACAAACTGGTTCTCATAGATTGAAGCTTCAGCATAGTGAGGTTCTATACAGCTCACCAGATGGTGAGTATGTGACAAAATGGGTAGCCGTGCAGGGATGCTGGAACATCGTTATAGCAAGTAGTAGCCAGGTCTCATAGGAGCTAAGCAAGAGACTTCTGTCTCCCACCATGTCACTCTAAACACTTCAAAATGGCTCTCGCACATGCTCAGTAGAGATCTCAGTGGTCATCATGGGATAGGGCATGGAGCCTCCCAGAAAAACAGGAAGACTGGGTTCCTTTACTAGTTAAAAAAAGGATATCATAACTACGCATATTAAACGCATACTCTTAGAAGTAATTACATTTTTCCTTCTTTCTAACATTTAGTGGACACAGCCATTTTTATACTGAGAACCAATATTCACAAGCCTATTAATTTATAGGAGATGGATAGGAGCTATTGACATCAGTAAGGCATAAGACATTGGAATGTCACTTATACGCCTTTCACATCGCACAAATAACACGGTATTGACCCAGTATATTTACGGGTCGACATGGGTCAGTGTGCGATGCGAAAGGGGCCATGGAGAATTCTCGGGTCGCCTGACCCAGTAATTCAGCCTGGGTTATAAGAAGGGTTATTCCTGGGTTGAATACCGGGTCAGTGGAAGTGTGAACTGGTTGCCGGGTTGATGTGACCCGGGACCCGTTCACTGCATAGGGAGAGGCTGCGCGGAGATGAGCTCATCTCCCAGTACCGCCTTTGCCCCCGCCCCGCTGCCGGCACCGCCCCCGCCGCTATGGCAACCCGACCTGGCATATTGCAAAGTCTGGAAGCCTGCTGTGAGAGTCTAATGCCGGATCCCACCTGGGAAGGACCTGTTTCCAATTCCCGCACACTGCATGTATTCAGTGCTAGGAGGGGAGTGGGGGCTGCCCAGCTGTTTGGGGAGCCCCCAAAAGGCAGGAAAATGGTCCATTTGGCGAGGTCACGGCCATCATGATAGAGGCCATGCCCCATTTTGGGGTCGACGCACGGCGATATTCCCGATTTCTTCGCCGCGAAAGTTGGGAGGTATGGCTAAGGCGACCTGGGTTTAGGGCTGAACCAAGAGAAAGCCCAGGGAGCTGTTGGGACACAGCAGGTTGTCTCTTTAATGTTTTGTCAAAGATTATCTGGCAGTTGGAAATTATATTACAGACCCTCCAACATGACCCGCCCCACTAGGTACAAAATGCTCTGTTTCTGGACTTCCCTCTTAATGTATGATTTCCTTCACCTGTGTTGAACTAGTTAAATGATAAAAAAAAGTTGTTTCCTTACAGGTGATGGCAATAATAAATTAAGAGGGAAGTCCAGAAACAGAGCATTTTGTACCTAGTGGGGCGGGTCATGTTGGAGGGTATGATATTATTGTATTGCTGTTGATACACAGATATACCCTGCAATTTCATACATGAGATACCATCCATGCAGGTCTGGTCCAGGTATTGGAGCAAGCGCTCCCAGCAATCAGGCACACCTGTGCCACACTTTTATAGAACTCGTTAGGGCAAGTGCTCAGGGCTCCTGATGCCAACATGTGGCCAGGTGATAGAGGGCGGGCAGTGGGTTAGAGACAGGGAGCCTGAGATTGTGTACATGGCCATGCTGTTTGTGAACTGGTGCCTAATTAAGATATTCTTTGAAACTTGCTGTGAAAAGTCTGTTTACTATACTGTGGAAGTAAAAGGTCTGCATTTCTTTCATACAACTGTGTCAGCGTCTTGTCTGGTGGAAGGTTGCTTGTTACTATATATATATATATATATATATATATATATATATATATATATATATTGTGTTTTGGTTGTGGTTCTGGTTCCATGCTAGTGTTTTGAATCTGGATTGGTTTTGCCAAAACCACCCTTTTGTGTTTTGGTTTTGGGTTAGGATCTGGATGATTTTTGAAAAAAACATAAAAACAGCTAAAATCACAGAATTTGGGGGTAATTTTGATTTTACGGTATTATTAACCTCAATAACTTTCATTTCCACTCATTTCCAATCTATTCTGAACACAAAAGGTTGCCCCAAGGTGACTGTTTGACTAAGCTAAGCGACACAAGTGTGCGGCACAAACACCTGGCCCATCTAGAAGTGGCAGTGCAGTGTCAGACAGGATGGCACTTAAAAAAAACTAGTCCCCAAACAGCACATGATGACCAGACCTACTAGCACCCTGAGCAAGATCTTTTGAAGCGCTTTCCCCAATGCGCGCTCCTAGGAAAGTGAACATGGCCTTGCAACTATATATTGTGTTATCAAATTACAAATATATATACCGTATATTATTACAGTGCACCCCCACAGAGCCGGCCTTAGGCATAGGCAAACTAGGCAAATGCCTAGGGCATTTGGTATGCTTAGGGGCACCAGCAGCTTCTGCTGATTAAAATTATATGCGGCATGCCTATATTCTGTGTGTGTCTGCGGCTGTATCTGCATACAAAATGCTACGTTGTGTGTATTCCTGAAAATCACTGTAATGTAGCATTTCGTATGCAGATACAGACACAGTCGCACACAGAATATAGGCATGCTGCATATCATTTTAATCAGAAGCTGCTTGTGCATCCTAGCCACATAGTAATGCAAATAAGATGCATTTTCATAAACAAAAGGCGCCTGACTTTAGCAGAGCTGCCAGCTGACTCATGCCAGACATTTCCTGCAGAACTAGCGGTGGTGCTAGGGGGCACCAGCCAAAATCTTGCCTAGGGCATCATATTGGTTAGGGCCGGCTCTGCACCCCCAGCTCTGGCTTACCACCGCCGGGTGAGGAGAGGGCCGACCACCACTGATGCTGCTGCACTTGGCTCTCCGGCCTCCCCTCCGCTGCCAGCGGCTGGGTAACGGAGAGCGGAAGCGGCCCCATCACCACCAGCAGGGGAGGGAGGAATCGGGGAATGAAGAGAGGGGAACCTTGTTCCGCCTCCTCCTATAGGTGATTGGACCAGCGGATCCAGTGCTGGATCCGCTGGTCCAATCACCCATAGGAGGAGGCGGATCACATGTGCCTCGCTGCTAGGGGAAGCCCGTCCCTGTCAACGAGGCACATGTAGAAGTGCCGCTTTGACTGCTTATTTCAATGGGCTTTAACAGCCCAGTGCTTGAACCCGCCCACCCGCTCTCTCCCCGTTACTGTAGTCAGCTGGAGGCACTTGCTATCAGTGCCTCCCAAACTATTTTAATGTCTTAAAATGATTACAATAATATAAAGAAGATACTTATGACACAGAATATGTGTCATAAGTATCTTCTTTGTATTACTGTAATCATTAATGACAGGGGAGGCTCTGCCTCCCCTGACTGCACGTCCCTGCCCAAACAGCACATCCTGCAAAGAAGTAAAAGAGCTGCAATGAGGTTACTGTATGGCTAAGCTTAGCGACACAAGTGTGCGGCACAAACACCTGGCCCATCTAGAGTTGGAACTGCATTCCCACTGCACTAATGGCGGATACCAGACGCACGTCTAACACCAACATAGCTGTCAAGGCCTCAGTTATCCACTTTGCAACAGGATGACTACTGTCATATTTCATCTTCCTCGCAAAGGACTGTTGGACAGTCATTTGCTTAGTTGAAGTACTACAAGTGGTCTTCCGACTCTGGGATGGCGATCGACTCCCAGCAGCAACAACGGCAGCGGAAGCAACAGCAGTAGGAAGAAGTGGTTCTTGATCTTTCCCTATTTTATCCTCCAAATTTTTGTTCTCCATTATTTTTCTGGAGTTATATAACAAAATGCATCAAAGGAGAGCGTACCTCTACACCACACAGGGCAAACCCTGTAAAAATTATTTGGATAAAATATTAATAACCCCTTTATTTGGAGTAAATAATATACAGCACAGGACAGCACCACTGAACTTATATGACAGCACCACTGGACTGGACTTATACAGCAGTACCACTGGACTGGATTTATACGGCAGTATCACTGGACATATACGCCAGTACCCCTGGAATTATATGACAGTATCACTGGAATTTAACGTCAGTACCACTGGACTTATATTGCAGTACCACTGGACTGGATCTATATGGCAGTATCACTGGACTGGATTTATATGGCAGTACCACTGGACTTATATGGCAGAACCACAGGACTAGATTTATACGGCAGTATCACTGGACTTATACGCCAGTACCACTGGTATTATACAGCAGTATCACTGGAATTATACGCCAGTATCACTGGAATTATATGGCAGTACTACTGGACATGTGCGGCAGTATCACTGGAATTATATGGCAGTACCACTGGACTTATACAGCAGTATCACCAGACTGGATTTATACGGCAGTATTACTGGACATATACAGCAGTATCACTGGACATATATGGCAGTATCACTGGACTGGATTTATACGCCAGTACCACTGGATTTATACGGCAATACTACTGGACATATATGGCAGTATTACTGGAATTATATGGCAGTACCACTGGACATATATACGGCAGTATCACTGGATTTATACGGCAGTACTGCTGGACATATACAGCAGTATCACTGGACATATATGGCAGTACCACTGGACTTATACAGCAGCACAGGGACACCACCACTGGACTGATGCAGGACAACACAGCACCACTGCAATGGACTGGACTTATACAGCAGCACTGGACATATGGCAGCAGAGGACACCACCACTGCGGACTGGACTGATGCAGCACAAGACAGCACCACTGGACTGGGCTTATACAGCAACACTGGACATATGGCAGCAGAGGACACTACCACTGTGACTGGACTGATGCAGCACAAGACACTACACTGGACTGGACTTTTATGGGCTATTATGTGTATAAAAGGCACTACTACGGGGCTATTATGTGTATAAACAGCACTTCTATGCGTGGGGTAATGTGAATAAGATTGTGCTACAATGTGGCATATTTTTAAATGGGAGTACTATTGTGTGGCACCGCCCCTTCCTTGTGAGACCACACCCCTTTTTGCCGCACGCTGTCCCTTTGTAAACTATGGGAGTACACAAATTTCTAGTTTGCAGGAGGGCGCCGAACACCCTAGAACCAGCCCTGGCTACACTGGACATATGGCAGCAGAGGACACCACCACTGTGACTGGACTGATGCAGCATAAGACACTACACTGGACTGAGCAGCACAAGACAGCACTGGAATTGCCACCCCACTTTCCCTCCCGCACAGACACCGAGGACGGAGACGCGTCCTCTTGCTACACTCTCCAATGCCGTAGTGACAATGGCGGCGACTCGCGGCTCCGTATATACAATCCAAAACCCGCGAGAATCCGACAGTGGGATGATGACGTTTTGCCTCGATTCTGGGGTCGGGTAGTTAAGTCCGGTAGGGTTAGTTTCTCAGGGAGATATATATATATATATCATAATATATATATACAAAATATATGCACTTACCACTGGCATTTTTACAGAAGAGGGATCCCATGTGCAGACTTCTGGGTGGGCCTCCTCCTCTTCACCGCGCTGTAGACTATGGTATTGTGCCAGAGTCTACTGCGTATGTGCAGATCTCTGGAAACATGGCGCCAGCAGCACTTAAACATTCATCCCCCCCCCCCTTTACTCCCAGCACCCCAGCAGCACCCAGACACATACCCTCCTCCCAATGTACTGTATTCACTGCCAACACCCCAGCAGCACAAGATAAACTCTCCCTTCCCTTGCATTCACTTCATACTTACCTACTCTCCCAGAACCTGCGGGACAGTCCCACATTTTTGGGTAGTCCTCCGGGCTCTCAGAAGAGTTGATACTCTTCCCACATCCCATTGACTTTCTAGTGAAATTGACTGAATGGGTAGCATACCTTGAACCCAGAGGCTCGTGTGCATCACACACATTGCACCCACTATAGAAACGCCAATGGTACTTAACTTCCACCTCTTATGATATGTGCTTACTATATTCGAGGAAGAGCCAGGAGATGTTTAATGTAAGCACTTTTTTCATAAAATGTATATAAATACTAAAATAAGACTTTTGGAGGGTAATCTCCTGAGACACACAAAGGCTCATTACATTTAGGTGCAACATCTGCCCTTAACCACAGTGACCAATGAGTGCTTTTATTTACCTAGCGCATGTTAGACACTAGGAAGAAGTGTTTTTAGATTGCTATAGACCTTACTTACCTCCAGTCCCAGAATGTCCAGGAGACTCCCGAATTTAGGTGTGTTACCTCAGGCTCGGGGCAGAGATACCCATCACCCCAGATCCCGCCCATTTCCCCAGTCAGGATGGGGCCAGGATAAGTTTGTGGTGAATTGTGTCATTAATCCCCACCCCCCACTGAGCAATTGGGCAATTTGCGACTTCACTCCTCTACACTGGTACCCACCATGATTGGAGCAGCAAAAAGTAGGTAAGTAGCCTAGTGACAAACGTGCATCCAAAATGCAATATTGTTTTACAGTAAAAGCCCTAGGTTTATCTTGCTTGCAATGTGTATGAATTTGCCTTAAAGTGAGGCCTGAGTGTACAACAAAGGTTTGTTGATCCCCGTGAATGGACCCCTCTGCTAATCACATGATCAGTAGAGCAATCTCTGCCAGTCATCCCCAAATTTAAACTGTGACCCATATTTCTTTTCTCCTGCTCACCTGAACCAGGGGGCAGGAAAGGATTAAGCCTTAGGGGTGCCGGGGGCACTTAAGACCAGGGTGCCCCGGTGGAAGGTGGGGGATGTATATTATATTGTGCATTCCTCCCAACATGTCCCATTCCAGGAGGAACAAAATGCTCTTTAATTGTTAAGAAAGATATTTCAACACAGGTGATTGCAATTATAAATTAAGAAGGAAGTCTGGGTATAGAGCATCTTGTCCCTCCTGGAATGGGTCACGGTGGGAGGTATAGATTGTGTATGTTAAATGTAGGGATGAGCAGGTTCGGTTCCCTGAGAACTGAACCCCCCCAAACTTCACGTCCCGAGCCCGGATCCGAGCCCGGCTCGGGACTTCCCACCAGACTTGGAAACCAAAACGAGGCAAAACATCATCATCACGCTGAAGGATTTTTGCAGGCTTTGGATCCCATATAAACAGCTGCATGTTGCCACCATTTTCACTCCGAACTTGGAGAGTGAGGGGGACAGACCTCTGTCTCTCTGTGGGTGGTAGAGTGGGATTAGTGTGTGCTCTGTTGTGGTGCTGCTGCAGTCACTGTGGTTTATCTGTGCTGTGTTAGGGGTGCTGTCCTGGCTGTCCCAACTGTCCTGGCTGTCACTGGTGTTACTGCCGGGTGCTGCAGCTGTACATGTGTGTTACTGTCCTGACTGTCACTATGTTTTACAGGGGGCAGTGGCACTGTGAAATATAGAGGTGCTGATGTCTTAATAACATTACACTGGCCCTGTCTGCTATAAAAATCTGGTTGCAGTTCTTACAAATTAAAAGCACACTGGTCCTGCATGCTGTTAAATATAGGGGTGGTGATGTCTTAATAACATTACACTGGCCCTGTCTGCTATAAAAGTTTGGTTGCAGTTAAAAAATTAAAAGCACACTGTCCCTGTATGCTGTGAAATATAGGGGTGCTTATGTCTTTGTAAAATTACACTGGCCCTTTCTGTTATAAAAGTTTGGATGCAGTTACAAATTAAAATCACACTGCTCCTGTATGCTGTGAAATATAGGAGTGCTGCTGATGCCTTAATAACATTACACTGGCCTTGTGTGCTATAAAAATTCAAGGGTGCAGTTCTTACAAATTAAAAGCACACTGCTTCAGTGTGCTGTGAAATATAGTGGTGCTGCCGATGTCTTAATAACATTACACTGGCCCTGTCTGCTATAAAACTTCAGGGGTGCTGCTGCTGCTGCTGTTAAAATAACATTACACTGGTCCTGTATGCTGTAAGAATACAGGAACGCTGTGAAAATAAAGGGGCACTGTTCTGTGTGCTGTAATAAAGGGGTGCTGTCCTGTGAAATGGAGAACAACAATTTGGAGGAAAAAATAGTGGAAGATCAGGAACCACTTCCAGTTCCTAGTACTAGTGCTGAATCTGCTGCTGCCACCAGTCATGACATTTATGATAGAGTTCCATCAACGTCGTCTGCTAAGGCCGATGCCCAATGTCATAGATGGCATTTAAAATCCAAGAACCAAAAATTAATAATTAGAAAAAAAAAGAAATGATCTGATGAGAAACGTAAAATTGGCAATATGCCATTCACTACACGAAGTGGCAAGGAAAGGTTATGGCCTTGGCCTATGTTCATGACTGGTGGCTCAGCTTCTCATGCTTAGCTTAGCCATCCAGCAACCTCAGTGCACCTCTTTTTTTCTTTGCATCATGTGCTGTTTGGGGCCTAGTTTTTAAATCTGCCATCCTGTCTGACACTGCAGTGCCACTTCTAGATGGACCAGATGTATGTGCCGCACACTTGTGTCGCTTAGCTTAGTCATCCAGCAACTTCGGTGCACCTCTTTTTTTCTTTGCATCATGTGCTGTTTGGGACCTAGTTTTTAAATCTGCCATCCTGACACTGCAGTGCCACTCCTAGATGGGCCAGGTGTTTGTGCC
The DNA here is from genome assembly GCF_028390025.1 of Pseudophryne corroboree. Lineage (NCBI taxonomy): Eukaryota > Metazoa > Chordata > Amphibia > Anura > Myobatrachidae > Pseudophryne > Pseudophryne corroboree. Next base: position 730,057,571 of record NC_086446.1, read on the forward strand.
GCACACTTGTGCATCATGTGCTGTTTGGGACCTAGTTTTTAAATCTGCCATCCTGTCTGACACTGCAGTGCCACTTCTAGATGGGCCAGGTGTTTGTGCCGCACAATTGTGTTGCTTAGCTTAGTCACCTAACTACCTCATTGCACCTCTTTTTCTTCTATGCAAGATGTGCTATGTGGGGACTAGTTTTTAAAAGTGCCATCCTGTCTGCCACTGCAGTGCCACTCATAGATGGGACAGGTGTTTATGCCGCCCACTTGTGTCGCTTAGCTTAGTCATCCAGTGACCTTGGTGCAACCTTTTGGCCTAAAAACAATAATGTGAGGTGTGAGGTGTTCAGAATAGACTGGAAATGAGTGGAAATGAATGTTATTGAGGTTAATAATACCACAGGATCAAAATTACCCCAAAATCTGTGATTTTAGCTGTTTTTATGTTTTTTTTCAAAAATCATCCAGATCCAAAACCAAAACCCGAAAGGGTGGTTTTGGCAAAACTAATCAAAGATCCAAGCACTAGCGGGGATCCAGATCCAAAACCAAAACACAAAACACGAAAAGTGCCCGCCACACATCTCTAATTAAATGTAAACCAATGGTGTATATTACTTTTAACTAATAGTTTAATAATGCCTGGGTACTGTTAATAGCTCTACCTATTTGAAAGACAAATATTTTAAAAACTTTATTTGTAGTGGAACAAAGATAACTTAACCTTAAAATACACATAGGAAAATAAAATAATTTATCTTGTCACATGCAAGAATAGCAGCAGCCTCTGTGCTACTTACACACTGGGACAGGACTCAGGAGGACTCTGTGTGTGTCTCTATCGCTAGACCCAAATTGTTTAGTTGCATCACAGTTTACACAGGACTCAGACACCCTGGTGGGGAGGAGGAGAAGCTGGGATCCCTGTGTCACTTACAGCTCTCTCCACCCTCCTATCTCTCTACTGGTCAGAAAGCTCTGTCGGTAGCTCATGAAACATGATATTCCTGTGTCTCTACTAGAGATGTGCACCGGAAATTTTTCGGGTTTTGTGTTTTGGTTTTGGGTTCGGTTCCGTGGCCGTGTTTTGGGTTCGAACGCGTTTTGGCAAAACCTCACCGAATTTTTTTTGTCGGATTCGGGTGTGTTTTGGATTCGGGTGTTTTTAAAAAAAAAAACTAAAAAACAGCTTAAATCATAGAATTTGGGGGTCATTTTGATCCCAAAGTATTATTAACCTCAATAACCATAATTTCCACTCATTTTCAGTCTATTCTGAACACCTCACACCTCACAATATTATTTTTAGTCCTAAAATTTGCACCGAGGTCGCTGGATGACTAAGCTCAGCGACGCAAGTGGCCGACACAAACACCTGGCCCATCTAGGAGTGGCACTGCAGTGTCACGCAGGATGGCCCTTCCAAAAAACACTCCCCAAACAGCACATGACGCAAAGAAAAAAAGAGGCGCAATGAGGTAGCTGTGTGAGTAAGCTAAGCGACCCTAGTGGCCGACACAAACACCTGGCCCATCTAGGAGTGGCACTGCAGTGTCAGGCCGGATGGCCCTTCCAAAAAATACTCCCCAAACAGCACATGACGCAAAGAAGAAAAAAAAGAGGCGCAATGAGGTAGCTGTGTGACTAAGATAAGTGACCCTAGTGGCCGACACAAACACCTGGCCCATCTAGGAGTGTCACTGCAGTGTCACGCAGGATGGCCCTTCCAAAAAACACTCCCCAAACAGCACATGACGCAAAGAAAAATGAAAGAAAAAAGAGGTGCAAGATGGAATTGTCCTTGGGCCCTCCCACCCACCCTTATGTTGTATAAACAGGACATGCACACTTTAACCAACCCATCATTTCAGTGACAGGGTCTGCCACACGACTGTGACTGAAATGACGGGTTTGTTTGGACCCCCACCAAAAAAGAAGCAATTAATCTCTCCTTGCACAAACTGGCTCTACAGAGGCAAGATGTCCACCTCATCATCATCCTCCGATTCATCACCGTGTACATCCCCCTCCTCACAGATTATCAATTCGTCCCCACTGGAATCCACCATCACAGCTCCCTGTGTACTTTGATTATAATTCATTTTAATGAACATCATCTTCTCCACATTTTCTGGAAGTAACCTCGTACGCCGATTGCTGACAAGGTGAGCGGCGGCACTAAACACTCTTTCGGAGTACACACTTGTGGGAGGGCAACTTAGGTAGAATAAAGCCAGATTGTGCAAGGGCCTCCAAATTGCCTCTTTTTCCTGCCAGTATACGTACGGACTGTCTGACGTGCCTACTTGGATGCGGTCACTCATATAATCCTCCACCATTCTTTCAATGGTGAGAGAATCATATGCAGTGACAGTAGACGACATGTCCGTAATCGTTGGCAGGTCCTTCAGTCCGGACCAGATGTCAGCATCAGCAGTCGCTCCAGACTGCCCTGCATCACCGCCAGCGGGTGGGCTCGGAATTCTGAGCCTTTTCCTCGCACCCCCAGTTGCGGGAGAATGTGAAGGAGGACATGTTGACAGGTCGCGTTCCGCTTGACTTGACAATTTTCTCACCAGCAGTTCTTTGAACCCCTGCAGACTTGTGTCTGCCGGAAAGAGAGATCCAAGGTAGGTTTTAAATCTAGGATCGAGCACGGTGGCCAAAATGTAGTGCTCTGATTTCAACAGATTGACCACCCGTGAATCCTTGTTAAGCGAATTAAGGGCTCCATCCACAAGTCCCACATGCCTAGCGGAATCGCTCTGTGTTAGCTACTCCTTCAATGTCTCCAGCTTCTTCTGCAAAAGCCTGATGAGGGGAATGACCTGACTCAGGCTGGCAATGTCTGAACTGACTTCACGTGTGGCAAGTTCAAAAGGTTGCAGAACCTTGCACAACGTTGAAATCATTCTCCACTGCGCTTGAAACAGGTGCATTCCACCTCCTATATCGTGCTCAGTTGTATAGGCTTGAATGGCCTTTTGCTGCTCCTCCAACCTCTGATGCATATAGAGGGTTGAATTCCACCTCGTTACCACTTCTTGCTTCAGATGATGGCAGGGCAGGTTCAGGCGTTTTTGGTGTTGCTCCAGTCTTCTGTACGTGGTGCCTGTACGCCGAAAGTGTCCCGCAATTCTTCTGGCCACCGACAGCATCTCTTGCACGCCCCTCTCGTTTTTTAAATAATTCTGCACCACCAAATTCAAGGTATGTGCAAAACATGGGACGTGCTGGAATTTGCCCATATTTAATGCACACACAATATCGCTGGCGTTGTCCGATGCCACAAATCCACAGGAGAGTCCAATTGGGGTAAGCCATTCTGCGATGATCTTCCTCAGTTGCCGTAAGAGGTTTTCAGCTGTGTGCGTATTCTGGAAAGCGGTGATACAAAGCGTAGCCTGCCTAGGAAAGAGTTGGCGTTTGCGAGATGCTGCTACTGGTGCCGCCGCTGCTGTTCTTACGGCGGGAGTCAATACATCTACCCAGTGGGCTGTCACAGTCATATAGTCCTGAGTCTGCCCTGCTCCACTTGTCCACATGTCCGTGGTTAAGTGGACATTGGGTACAACTGCATTTTTTAGGACACTGGTGAGTCTTTTTCTGAGGTCTGTGTACATTTTCGGTATCGCCTGCCTAGAGAAATGGAACCTAGATGGTATTTGGTACCGGGGACACAGTACCTCAATCAAGTCTATAGTTGGCTCTGCAGTAATGATGGATACCGGAACCACGTTTCTCACCGCCCAGGATGCCAAGGCCTCAGTTATCCGCTTTGCAGCAGGATGACTGCTGTGATATTTCATCTTTCTCGCAAAGGACTGTTGGACAGTCAATTGCTTGGTGGAAGTAGTAAAAGTGGTCTTACGACTTCCCCTCTGGGATGACCATCGACTCCCAGCAGCAACAACAGCAGCGCCAGCAGCAGTAGGCGTTACACGCAAGGATGCATTGGAGGAATCCCAGGCAGGAGAGGACTCGTCAGAATTGCCAGTGACATGGCCTGCAGGACTATTGGCATTCCTGGGGAAGGAGGAAATTGACACTGAGGGAGTTGGTGGGGTGGTTTGCGTGAGCTTGGTTACAAGAGGAAGGGATTTACTGGTCAGTGGACTGCTTCCGCTGTCGCCCAAAGTTTTTGAACTTGTCACTGATTTATGATGAATGCGCTGCAGGTGACGTATAAGGGAGGATGTTCCGAGGTGGTTAACGTCCTTACCCCTACTTATTACAGCTTGACAAAGGCAACACACGGCTTGACAAATGTTGTCCGCATTTCTGTTGAAATACTTCCACACCGAAGAGCTGATTTTTTTGGTATTTTGACCAGGCATGTCAATGGCCATATTCCTCCCATGGACAACAGGTGTCTCCCCGGGTGCCTGACTTAAACAAACCACCTCACCATCAGAATCCTCCTTGTCAATTTCCTCCCCAGCGCCAGCAACACCCATATCCTCCTCATCCTGGTGTACTTCAACACTGACATCTTCAATCTGACTATCAGGAACTGGACTGCGGGTGCTCCTTCCAGCACTTGCAGGGGGCGTGCAAATGGTGGAAGGCGCATGCTCTTCACGTCCAGTGTTGGGAAGGTCAGGCATCGCAACCGACACAATTGGACTCTCCTTGTGGATTTGTGATTTCGAAGAACGCACAGTTCTTTGCTGTGCTTTTGCCAGCTTAAGTCTTTTCATTTTTCTAGCGAGAGGCTGAGTGCTTCCATCCTCATGTGAAGCTGAACCACTAGCCATGAACATAGGCCAGGGCCTCAGCCGTTCCTTGCCACTCCGTGTGGTGAATGGCATATTGGCAAGTTTACGCTTCTCCTCCGACGATTTTAATTTAGATTTTTGAGTCCTTTTTTTACTGATCTTTTGTGTTTTGGATTTTACATGCTCTGTACTATGACATTGGGTATCGGCCTTGGCAGACGACGTTGATGGAATTTCATCGTCTCGGCCATGACTAGTGGCAGCAGCTTCAGCACGAGGTGGAAGTGGATCTTGATCTTTCCCTATTTTTGGAACCTCAACATTTTTGTTCTCCATATTTTAATAGGCACAACTAAAAGGCACCTCAGGTAAACAATGGAGATGGATGGATACTAGTATACTTATGGATGACGAGTGACTGACGACACAGAGGTAGCTACAGCCGTGGACTACCGTACTGCGTCTGCTAGTATAGAGATGATAATGATATAAAAAATATATATATATCACTACTGCAGGTATATATAATATAATGACGGACCTGCTGGACACTGTCAGCAGACTCCTAAACTACTAGTATGAAGAAGATAGAAAAAAAAAACCCACCACAGGTAGGTATACAATTATGGACGAGCACTGACGACACAGAGGTAGCTACAGCCGTGGACTACTGTACTGCGTCTGCTAGTATAGAGATGATAATGATATAAAAAATATATATATATCACTACTGCAGGTATATATAATATAATGACGGACCTGCTGGACACTGTCAGCAGACTCCTAAACTACTAGTATGAAGAAGATAGAAAAAAAAACCCCACCACAGGTAGGTATACAATTATGGACGAGCACTGACGACACAGAGGTAGCCACAGCCGTGGACTACCGTACTGCGTCTGCTAGTATAGAGATGATAATGATATAAAATATATATATATATCACTACTGCAGGTATATATAATATAATGACGGACCTGCTGGACACTGTCAGCAGACTCCTAAACTACTAGTATGAAGAAGATAGAAAAAAAAAAACCACCACAGGTAGGTATACAATTATGGATGAGGCACTTACGACACAGAGGTAGCTACAGCCGTGGACTACCGTACTGCGTCTGCTAGTATAGAGATGATAATGATATAAAAAATATATATATATCACAACTGCAGGTATATATAATATAATGACGGACCTGCTGGACACTGTCAGCAGACTCCTAAACTACTAGTATGAAGAAGATAGAAAAAAAAACCCCACCACAGGTAGGTATACAATTATGGATGAGCACTGACGACACAGAGGTAGTTACAGCCGTGGACTACCGTACTGCGTCTGCTAGTATAGAGATGATAATGATATAAAAAATATATATATATCACTACTGCAGGTATATATAATATAATGACGGACCTGCTGGACACTGTCAGCAGACTCCTAAACTACTAGTATGAAGAAGATAGAAAAAAAAACCCCACCACAGGTAGGTATACAATTATGGACGAGGCACTGACGACACAGAGGTAGCTACAGCTGTGGACTACCGTATTGCGTCTGCTAGTATAGAGATGATAATGATATAAAAAATATATATATATCACTACTGCAGGTATATATAATATAATGACGGACCTGCTGGACACTGTCAGCAGACTCCTAAACTACTAGTATGAAGAAGATAGAAAAAAAAACCCCACCACAGGCAGGTATACAATTATGGACGAGCACTGACGACACAGAGGTAGCTACAGCCGTGGACTACCGTACTGCGTCTGCTAGTATAGAGATGATAATGATATAAAATATATATATATATATCACTACTGCAGGTATATATAATATAATGACGGACCTGCTGGACACTGTCAGCAGACTCCTAAACTACTAGTATGAAGAAGATAGAAAAAAAAATCCCACCACAGGTAGGTATACAATTATGGACGAGGCACTGATGACACAGAGGTAGCTACAGCCATGGACTACCGTACTGCGTCTGCTAGTATAGAGATGATAATGATATAAAAAATATATATATATATCACTACTGCAGGTATATATAATATAATGACGGACCTGCTGGACACTGTCAGCAGACTCCTAAACTACTAGTATGAAGAAGATAGAAAATAAAACCCCACCACAGGTAGGTATACAATTATGGACGAGCACTGACGACACAGAGGTAGCCACAGCCGTGGACTACCATACTGCGTCTGCTAATATAGAGATGATAAAGATGATAGAGATGAACAAAAAAAATATAACACTACTGCAGGTATATATTTATATAATATAATGAATGACGGACCTGCTGGACACTGTCAGCAGAATGCGGTTATAGAATAAAAAAAAAAAACACCACAGACAGGAGTGTTTAACTTTTTCAGGCAGACAATATACTGGTGGTCACTGGTCAGTCACACTGGCAGCAAGTGTGCACTGTACTCCTGCTATAACTGCACCCCAGTCTCCCCCACAATTCAGCTGTGTGAGCAGTGAGCACTCAGCACAGTCAGATATACATATAGATGATATTATCATGCAGCACACTGAGGCTGAGCACAGATATGGTATGTGACTGTGTATCGTTTTTTTTCAGGCAGAGAACGGATTATATTAAATAATAAATAAAACTGGTGGTGGTCAGTCACTAGTAACTATCAGCAAAACTCTGCACTCTGAGTACTCCTAATGCTCCCCAAAATTACTAAGTAATCAACTCAAGTGTCTCTATCTATTCTAACGGAGAGGACGCCAGCCACGTCCTCTCCCTATCAATCTCAATGCACGTGTGAAAATGGCGGCGACTTATATAGAATCCGAGTCTCGCGATAGAATACGAGCCTCGCGAGAATCCGACAGCGGTATGATGACGTTCGGGCACGCTCGGGTTAGCCGAGCAAGGCGGGAAGATCCGAGTCTGCCTCGGACCCGTGTAAAAAGGCTGAAGTTTGGGGGGGTTCGGATTCCGAGGAACCGAACCCGCTCATCTCTAGTCTCCAGTGGTGCAAGTAAAAATATTTTCTTAGTGGTACTGAGTGTCGAAAAATGGGCGTGGTCATGTGTTGTGAGGGGGCGTAGCCACATGCTGCTAGTGGGAGTGGCTACATGACTTTAGCGGCGTGACCACACGACACAGACCCTTTTTTTAAATCTGGAGACAAGGCTAAAAATATATAAGGCGCCCATAATTTTATTGCGATTGACATAAACACTTCTTTAAGCTAGCTTACAACTAAAATAACGACACACTAAACTAACGACACGGACACGGTTAGCTGTAGTTAAAGGTCAGACGATATTTATTGATCGCTGACCTGTTCTTTAAACTATAATTGTAATTGAATTGATTTTATATTGGAGGATGGCAAAGGAAAAGTCGCTACCAGACACCAGCTCCAGTCATTTAATTGAAACACAAAAACTGAGGAGGGGACTAAACCACAACACCGCCTCCTCCCTGCATAACCCGCATTGTGCAGGACTCACCACTCTTTTCTCTGGCAAACGTTCGGTTCCCGCAGGGGAACGTCTAAATGTCCAACCGCAAGGTAAGGACACACCTGCCGTCCTTCTAAAGAGGGTGCCCCACAATGACCACTTATGCCCATCTGACCGCTGGTTGGTAGCGACTTCCCGCCAATCTGGCTGTCAAGAGCCCACCGAGAAAGACAAGATGCAGGAAAAACTATAGTCAGGGCGGGCGGGAGGGCATTCCAAAATGGCAAGAGGAAGTCTGAGGCACATGACTATGGCTTATATATTATTCCGAGACCAACCCCTAAAACCTTGACGGACAGCCCTATAATCCTATAGGAAAAATACCAGAGAAAACACTAATCTACCTAGCAACTGCTTAGTCATAAACAACCAATCACAAAAAATTGGGCTCATATATGGCCTCAGGCTTATGCAGCCTTCAGAAAATCTAAGGCGCCCATAATTTTATTGCGATTGACATAAACACTTCTTTAAGCTAGCTTACCACTAAAATAATGACACACTAAACTAACGACACGGACACGGTTAGCTGTAGTTAAAGGTCAGATGATATTTATTGATCGCTGACCTGTTCTTTAAACTATAATTGTAATTGAATTGATTTTATATTGGAGGATGGCAAAGGAAAAGTCGCTACCAGACACCAGCTCCAGTCATTTAGATTGAAACACAAAAACTGAGGAGGGGACTAAACCACAACACCGCCTCCTCCCTGCATAACCCGCATTGTGCAGGACTCACCACTCTTTTCTCTGGCAAACGTTCGGTTCCCGCAGGGGAACGTCTAAATGTCCAACCGCAAGGTAAGGACACACCTGCCGTCCTTCTAAAGAGGGTGCCCCACAATGACCACTTATGCCCATCTGACCGCTGGTTGGTAGCGACTTCCCGCCACAAAGGTTTAACAAACCGCCCCGCCATCCAAACCAATGAAAACCAGGAAACAAGATCGCTAACGGAAAGGACCAAAACCCCCTTTAAGAAAACCCGAAAAAACTCCAGCCGAAGAAGACAAACCCCATCCTCCTTGTAGAACCGCCGCTGACGCAGTACAAGCAGAGGATGCCTGACAACTATTCCACCTAAAAGCCGTAACAACAACGAAACAGCAGAATTACCATCTGGCGGGCTTTCTCCATAGCTGAGAAAAGCACCGCCTACTCCAATGAAAAAAAACGCTGGACTAATTGACCACCCAAAATGGATCTCCGGCCTGTGACAACGTGACCCATGAAATCAGCCTTAATGAACAAATTGAGGTAAATGCTGTCGACGCGACCCCTATCAGCGCCGCCCGAAAACGCAGGACAATACCGCCAGGACGACCCCAACTATGCTCATGGTGGCAAAAGAGCTGTACCAATACCCCTCAGTATCCCTTAACTACGGACACCCAACAACAAACCACCCTGACCAAAACATCAGCTGTCCTACACGCCAAGGAATGCCCTGCCGCCCAAAAAATGTAAGAGTGGCCAACCAGCCACTCCCGTTCAATCCATCGACGGCTGTAAAAGAAAAACACCCTAACATCATCACACCGACATACATCACATAGGAAACCAAGTGACAGAGAACAGAATTAACCCAAGTGAAGGAGAAAACTCAAAAACCTCCCGTGGACCTTTGATGAGCCAATTGTAATTAGGCCCCCTTGGAGGAAAATTTAAAAATTAACTTCACACCCTCGATTCCTGAACGCTACCCGTTAAAAAACCGACGGGTAAACAAGTTTTTGGGTAAGCGCAACAGGCGCAACTAAACATTATCCACATGCAGAAGGACTTATAGTAAGCATACCTCCACAGACCACCTCCTGAATAGCTGCCGTGGACGACCCTGTGGCTGCCGCACGGCAGCCACCCCCATCCGCAAGGAATAGGACCTAAAAAATGTACCACCAACGGACCACCTCCTGAATAGCCGCCATGGAGGACCCTGTGGCTGCCGCATGGTAGCCACCCCCATCCGCAAGGAATAGGACCTAAGAAGTATACCTCCAACGCCCCAGCTCCTGAAACGGCCGCCGTGTTGGACCCTGTGGCTGCCGCATGGTAGCCACCCCCATCCGCAAGGAATAAGAAGTATACCCCCAACGGCCCTGCTCCTGAACAGCAGCCATGGAGGACCCTGTGGCTGCCGCATGGTAGCCACCCCAATCTGCAAGGAATAGGACCGAAGAAGTATACCGCCAACGGCCTGCTCCTAAACAGCAGCCGTGGAGGACCCTGTGGCTGCCGCATGGTAGCCACCCCAATCCGCAAGGAATAGGACCTAAGAAGTATACCGCCAACGGCCCAGCTCCTGAACAGCAGCTGTGGAGGACCCTGTGGCCGCCGCATGGTAGCCACCCCAATCCGCAAGGAATAGGACCTAAGAAGTATGCCTCCAACGACCCAGCCCCTGAACAGCTGCAGTAGCGGGCCCTGTGGCTACAGCATTGGGAAGCCGCCCCATTCCGCAAGGAATGGGCACCGAGCCCAAATACAGCAGCAAAATGTAAATTAGTGAGAGGACCAGCGAGCGCCTGTATCAGCAACTGGTCGCCCCCCCGGAGGCCCATCTATACTCATGCGCCAGGCGCAGCGGGCAGACACCCACCTCCTCCCGGGCCTCCAAGGACACCCAGCGACCCCCAGCTGCTTGATCCGAGTTGGATCACACCATCCTGCAGAGCAACCGACCATCCTGCAACACGCGTTACAAAAAAGGCCCCGGAATCCCGAAATGCCTGCTGCTCGCCACCCTTCGCTTACCCGCAAAACCCAAAAGAAAGCCAAAGCAAAGGCTAATCTAAACCAGGCCACCTCCAACACGACTCGGCGACATGAGGCAGCACACCCAGCAACTTCGCTAAAAGTTGCCACGTAGCAGGCCTACGGGTACCCGCAGGCGCGGGCGCACTCTAGCCCAACCCGTAAGAGCTCACGAATAGGGGCGAAAGACCAGGCGGGGTCCACCAGCTCGCGCAGCCTAGAAAGGAAGGAAAGGCCCGCAAGGGCAGGATACATGGCCGCCTAGGACCTACCTCCCAGATAACGCTCGAACACGAAAACCATCAAACCGTCTACCAAGGACACACCCGCTGTATCCAACCTACTGAAAAAACACCAGGACGCAGCCGACGCCCCAACGAGGAAGGCGCTAACGCATGCCTAGTCCGAGTAGCCGACCCGCCTGGACAATCCGCCCGACAGAAGACGGGCATGAGAAACCCTATGTCGCCACCCCCGGAACCCACATACGGCACTTATCAAACTGAAAACAGACAAAGCATCCGCAAACCCATTCCGACTCCGGGAGCGTGATGGTAAAACTGCACCGCCAGCAGACAGGCAGATGTCGCAACAGTCGCAAAACCTGTGGGGACCGGAGGGAACAAGGAGGAGGAGGCCCAAAAAACCTCCTCGCAAAAGACTACAGAAATGAAGACCAAATCCACCTGGCCGACTACGCAGCGGCCCGTAGGTTTCCTGCAAACTATGTCACCCATGGGGATAAACCTGCTCGCAAAAGGGGAGGAGCTAACAACGCCTGCACCCGCTTAAGCCGAACTTCGCGTTACCCCAAGCAGTCGTTAACAAAACCCAAAAGTGCCGGTAACTTGTCAGCGGGGAGGTGACAGCAACCCGCAATTGTGCCCAGCGCCAACCCTCGAAACCTCAGGCAACCGGTAGGGCCCTAGCCGCATGCCGGGGCAACGGGAACACCCGGGACCCCAACAAAGACCTGGCAACCTACAGAAGGATAGCCGCACACCGAAATGCCTCCCAGACCCATGAAGGAAAATAGTCCCGGGAGCGAGAAACACTGGGGGGTTCGGAGACGGACAGTACGCAACAACGCAAGAAAGTGCAGAATTTCTCAAAAAAGGCACATGAGCCAGAAAAACCCAGGGGCACCCACCTGTCAGCATAAAACTGGCACCTAATCTAAAACCGAAAAATAGCAGGGGATAGGGGCGCAGGGGAAGCAGCGAAAACACGACCCAACGTATAATTTAGCCAACAAGGAGGTACCCGGCCCATATACACGAAACAAAACGCAGAGTCCATAAACGACTAACACTCACCCGCGCACGGTCTCGGAAATGAAGCATGAAAAGAAAACCCCATGAAGGTAAGCAAATGTAGGATAAGGCGGAACTAGCCCGGGGTCCTTGGGCACCAAACCCACAGAGAAGATGCAACAGTCGGGAAGAGAGGAAAAAACGGCATAGGGCCCACACGAGCCCCAAGCAGGTTCCGCGTCCACCTTCCGCTGGACCAGATGCGGGAAAGCGTGAGCGAACTCGCAACCGGCACGCCACCACAGGTTTTTTTATTAAGGTTACTCGCTCGTGGCTGGGGTACCGTCACTGGACGGGAGACAGGCCTCGTCAATTTGCAAGAGGGACGAAAAACGGGAGTGGACCTACGGTGTACTTGCCCCTGCAATAAGCGAAAAACCCCACCCCTACCAAGGAGCGCAAAACAGAAACGCCAACTGCGAGGGACCTGCGGCCTGGGACCCCACTGTGCGGTCCGGCCTGCCGGGTGACCCCCAACCACAACCCCCAGAAAATTGACGTTACCACCCCGAACACGCTGGACCTCACGTCGTAATCTCCCCAAACGTAAACCACAGATTTAAATTGTGGGCGCTGAAACAAACACTGTACTATGTGGGAATATTCGGCAGGTCGCGACCCGATGCAACAAGCCGTAAAATCCCAAAACCGTAACCACAGATGAAGGTATGGAAAGCCGTCGCCCCAATGCGCCCCCCCCCCCCCTGTCTGCCTTCTTTGCGAACCGCAGGGGGCGGAGGGAACAGTAGCTGCCGGTGCCTTGCCTTTCCGAGATGCCTAACGCCACGCGCCGCGCAATGAGCCTAGCCAACTAACGCGGGCGCGAAGGAGAACCAGGGGAACACTACAGAAGTTAACGCACTGTAACAATAAGGAGAAAACAACAGCATGCTCACCGGTGCCTGAGTGACCTGGAACACCATCAGCCGCCGCCACCGCCACCGATTCCGGCGGTGCGTCTTCCGCTGCCGCCGCATCCCTCCTCGGCCTCCGGTTCCTCCGTGCTAACGCCCTGACTCCTCCGGACCCGCAGACACCTGCGCAGACAAAACAGAGGGGACAACAAGCGCAGGAAGCGCACGCGCTTCGACGACAAAAACAGGAGGCACAGGCGGGAGGGGGCGCAAGTGGAAATAGGGTAGGAGGGCTGCCATGACCCACGGAGCATCCCAATGGTGAAGGCCGGAAGCCATGGTGGGGGGGGGGGGGGCTATAACCCGTAGCCCGGGAAAACATAGGAGGAACGGTGGGGAACAGTGCGGGAGCGGGTGAGGCCATAGAAACTGGGCAGGAGGGGCCGTAGCAGGGAATTCCCGAGCTGGCCGCCCGCATGGGCTGAACCCCCGGGGGCCGAACTGAATAAAAATGGGAAAATTGGGGAGGGGGGGGGCGGGGCAGCAGGGCCGGTTCAAGGGCGCTCTGCGACCCGGGCAGGAAAAGGGGTGTGGCCTAATACAGGGGCGTGGTCAGTTACGCCCCCTGTACATTGCTAGCGCCGCTTGAATGCTGAGCGGTGCGCGATGACGTCATCGCGCACCGCACAGCAAAAGGTCCTCTCCACGAAGGGAAACTAGACGCTATGCGTCTAGTTCCCTTCGTGGAGAGGACCTTTGCTGTGCGGTGCGCGATGACGTCATCGCGCACCGCTCAGCAAAGTTACTCTCCACGAAGGGAAACTAGACGCATAGCGTCTAGTTCCCTTCACAGGAGGCGGACGGGGACGGCAGCGGGCAGCGGAGGCGGACGGGGGACACAGCGGGCAGCAGTGGCGGATCTTGCCACGGTGCGGCGCCCTCCGGATGGCGCCAGCGCCCTATGGAAGGCGGCGCCCCGGGCAAAAGTCCTGCTTGCCCGTGGCAAGATCCGCTACTGCGGGGCAGACGGAAGGCCCGGGATGCGCGCCAAGGAAGACATGGTAATTGAACGCGCAACGGGACAGGCACGAGTTACGGGAAGAATTGGAGGGACCTGACCCCCGGCAAACCCAACCGGTGCCGAAAACCAACAGGAGGGCCAGGCAGGTGTAACAAGGCTGCAGCAGCCGACCGCGCTGACCCAAATCGCACCGTCCCAGCCTGCAATGCGGGGCACCCGCAAGCCGGTAAATGGAGGGGTGGTAGGGGGGGGGGGGGGCAGGACTGGCCAGGCAAGCAGGAGAAGGGAGGGGGCCACGCAGGTGAGGCCCCCCCCGCGAGCAAAGAGGGGGGGCCACCCAACGCACCCGCGCAACGTAGCCCACCAGCGTAAACTACACAAAACCAGGAAGCCCGGCCGGGATCCCACCTGCGCTAGTGACCCCACAACAGGACCCCCCGCGCCTAAGCGATCACCCCAGCTCCCACCAGCGCAGCAGCAACCCGTGGAGACGCTGCAGAGACGCTGCCCCAGCTCCCCCCCCCCCCCTCCCCACCAGGACACACCGTGCGCCGCCCGCCCCGGGCCGCCAGGCACCACGTGTGCGCCGGAGCCGTCAGCCAGGGCCGCAACGGGGAGGAGGCAGCAGGCGCGCCGGGAGAAGGAGGACCGGCGGGGAGAGACCCGCGGCCCTGCAGACGCCGGGGATGACTCCCCGCGACTGCGGCTGTCCACAGCGGCGAACGCCGAGGAAGGGACACTGCACCGCCTGCTCCAGCAGCCGGGGGAGAGCGCAGTATGCAGCGGTCCGACCCCGCCGCGCTCAGCAGGCGCCGGGCCGGAGACCGGGGAGGACACGGGCCCCGCACGAGAGCGCTTGAATCTCACCCCTAATACAAGCGACGGGGTGGGAGGGGGGCGAGGAAAGGACCCACCGGGACGCTGCATGGCGAAGGGGGCACAGGAGCCACAAGCACCCGGCGCCATAAGAAATGCACGTAGGAAGGAAGGGACAGGGATGGGGAAGGGGGATAAAAACAGTGGGATGGTAAAAGCATCACATATTAGAAGTGGGATAAGAACCCCAAACAAAAGCAATTTCCATTAACAATATATAATGGGTACAGTATACCCTGCTTCCTCCCCTTAAACTGGCTATGCCGGGTGGAGGGGAGGCAGCATGCACTCGGACTTATGATGGCAAAGGCGTTGTATGCAGCATCAGCAGTCTCTTGCAATATTTTCACCTGAGCTGCAACTTAATGAGATCTGATGCAGTAAAGTAGAAACTCGGAAAGTTTAATTTTCTTGCAGGGAGACAATCATAGTGTATACCTTCCGGTGATCACCGCTGAGATTAAGTTGAAACAGAAGTGAGATACTGTACTGTAGCTGATAAAATGTAACATTACAAGCAAAGAGCCTGGTACCTGAGCTAAATTAAAAAGAACTTCCCTGTAGTGATGAGGGAATTCAGAAGCTGATAGTAGCCCAGGGTGGTACAAGATATTTCTGCATGATAGCTGGTCACTTTCCTGTAGCAGTGCCATTGAACTCCTTTCTTTCCTGCCGGCAAAAATCCCTATCAGCTATTATTGAATTGGCATCCGTTCTGCCAATGCTGCACTGATATTCTTTATTTTCAGTTCACACGCTTTTTTTTTAGTGGCAGCTGTGGAATAAAGAGAATCCGTCTTGGTGTTTGCTGTAGTTTTCTATTAAATGGTCTGCACATGATAGAGCTAAAAGAAACGACTGGGTCTTATTCTTACTGTCTTTCTTTTTAAGTATAAATGATCAGATCAACATATGGGTGTATGATTACTAGGTAAAGCAAAATATGACAGTGGACCGGATACAGAGATGGCTGGTAGTGCAACTGCGATCGCAGGCATTCCCTCAATAGGGGTGTATGGGGATGTAGGGCGATGGGAGTGTATGAGCGCCGAGACGCCCACTTTCAGGCTCTGTGGTCTGTCCAATTGTGGTGGAGAATGTAAAGACTCAAACATCGATGCCCAGGGTTCGCCAACCCCTTCTCAGCATTGCAAATGACCATTGTACATTTGGCTTTGCGTGTGCATAGTAAGGGTTTCCAGGACTTTTTCTGGAGCAGCAATTAAAAAACGTTCAACTGTGGGAACATCGACACTGCGTCCATGTAATGACATCATGCAGTCGGGCGCACTGGAAGAAGGCTGGCACCGATTGAATTTGAACCATGTTAAGGTGCTAGTTTTCAGTAAGGTGTTAGGTGTTCTCAAGGTCTATAATAAAGACAAATAAACTACCCCCAAAAGTCAGAAAATGTGGAAATGGGCAATGCTTAAATTCAAATTAAAATATGACTTTTAGCAGGTACAGTTGTGTCCACATTCAACTTTGCTCCAAGCACACCAAATAGCACCCCTTAGCATGCACAACGTGTCCTATTCACATGGGTGGTCTTCTGTATGCCGGCGGTCGGGCTCCTGGCGCTCAGTATACCGGCGCCGGGAGCCCGACAGCCGGCATACCGACACTTATTTTCCCTCGTGGGGGTCCACGACCCCCATAGAGGGAGAATAAAATAGTGTGGCGCGCGTAGTGTGGCGAGCGCAGCAAGCCCGCAAGGGGCTCATTTGCACTCGCTACGCTGTCGGTAAGCCGGCGGTCGGGCTCACGGCGCCGAGATGCTGGTCGCCGGGAGCCCGACCGCCGGCCAGCCGTAGTGAACCCATTCACATCACTAATGCGACAAAAGTACAATCCAGGGGTTCCCTGACTGCTGAGACTGGCATTTCATGTTCTTCTCTGTGTGACTCAGTTTCTCATCCGGGTACAATAGGCAAAGGACAGAGAGCCTAATCCAGTATGGATCGTTAATCTGAGAAATTACAGTTGTCTGTGAATAGAAAGGCACCGCCCTGACAGGAAGAAAAAACGTCTCGCGCAAGTTTACGAATGCATTATAGATCAATGTCCACTCTCAGATGCATACGCAAATCCTGGAACATCGAAGAATCTTTGCCGTCTGAGCAAATGTAAGTAGGTCTGAGGCTACCACTAATCTGTGACTGAGACGGGCTGGAATTGGTCTGCGCTGACATCAGAGACACTCCCCAAAACACTTATGCGTTTTTTTTCTGACACACCCAGAAAACGGCAGGTTTCCACCCAGAAACGCCGGCTTCCTGTCAGTCACACAGCGGCTGCATTGTGTTTACAATCTGTACACATTTTCTGTCGCTATTAACCAACAGTCATTTGATAATCGCTCGATTTGCGAATTCTCTAATTAGCGATCCATGCTGAATTAGGCCCAGAGTCTCTATACAAGCGGCTGCACCACGTATTAAGCATCTTCTGCCACTTTATACCAATTCCTTTGCGACAAATGTGGTAATCTAGTGCTCCTATGATGTGAACAAGGTGGTCATTCCGAGTTGTTCGCTCGCTGCTATTTTTAGCAGAATTGCTAATAGGCTAAAATCCGACAGTTCTGCGCATACGTATGCACAGCAGGGCGCACGCGCTAAGCAATTTTACACAAAACTATGCTATTTTACTCACGGGCGAACAAAGCTTTTCAATCGCTCTGCTGATCGTAGTGTGATTGGCAGGAAGTGGGTGTTTCTGGGCGTAAACTGGACGTTTTCAGGGAGTGTGCTAAAAAACGCAGGCGTGCCAGGTAAAAACACAGGAGTGACAAGAGAATTGGTGAGTGCGCTGTCAACGGCAGCCTGTATAGGGATGGTTAGTCCCAAAAAGTTAGAAACAAGACAAAAAGGGATACTGGCGCCGGCTGGATCTCAAAATAAAGAACGGATACAAGTTTATCAGTTAAACAATTATATCATACTTTTATTAAAATTAATCTAAAAAGTGTATAAATAACACGTGTGTTATCAAAGGGGTAATAATAAAAAGAGTTGAGAGTCTCTCAAGTAGGCTAAAGACCACTTAGATTTCAAATGGGGCAATAAGCACTTATGATCTGGCTAGAACTCAGTCCTCCAAGGTCTCCTCATGTGTTTTTGGTTGTAAATATTACCATGGTCTCTGAAGAAAGTCCCCTTGGTTCTCAATTGCAGGTCGAGGTCCAATAGCAGCAGGGGAATGGGCAGAGACTCCAAAGCAATGCTGTAAATAGAGGTCCTGGAGGATTCAAAGTCCAAAGATTGCCAGATGATTCAAAGTTGAAGCAAATATAGTGCCCGTGGTCAGTGAAAAAAGGGGCTCAACGCGTTTCGCTGGTCTGTAACACCGCCAGCTTCCTCAGGAGCTCCTGAGGAAGCTGGCGGTGTTACAGACCAGCGAAACGCGTTGAGCCCCTTTTTTCACTGACCACGGGCACTATATTTGCTTCAACTATGAATCATCTGGCAATCTTTGGACTTTGAATCCTCCAGGACCTCTATTTACAGCATTGCTTTGGAGTCTCTGCCCATTCCCCTGCTGCTATTGGACCTCGACCTGCAATTGAGAACCAAGGGGACTTTCTTCAGAGACCATGGTAATATTTACAACCAAAAACACATGAGGAGACCTTGGAGGACTGAGTTCTAGCCAGATCATAAGTGCTTATTGCCCCATTTGAAATCTAAGTGGTCTTTAGCCTACTTGAGAGACTCTCAACTCTTTTTATTATTACCCCTTTGATAACACACGTGTTATTTATACACTTTTTAGATTAATTTTAATAAATGTATGATACAATTGTTTAACTGATAAACTTGTATCCGTTCTTTATTTTGAGATCCAGCCGGCGCCAGTATCCCTTTTTGTCTAAAAACACAGGAGTGGCTGGCCGGACGGACGCAGGGCGTGTTTGTGACGTCAAACCAGGAACTAAACGGACTGAGCTGATCGCAATCTAGGAGTAGGTCTGGAGTTACTCAGAAACTGCAAGGATATACTTAATAGCAGAATTGCTAATCTTTCATTAGCAATTCTGCTAAGCTAAGATACACTCCCAGAGGGCGGCGGCCTAGCGTGTGCAATGCTGCTAAAAGTAGCTAGCGACCGAACAACTCGGAAAGAGGGCCTAGATGCAAAGTTTAGAAAAAAAGTACAACTTGGCATGGCGGAGCATCTAAGTTGTGCCAAGCATCGTATGCCATATGGTGCAAAACTAGTGAATGAGGGCACACGTATACTGTACTGTATGTACCATTTACTATATCCACCAGGGCACTAGATGCCTATAATGGCCCCAAACTGACCATTCCATATTAATACCGACGGCGGTCATTAGGTCGACATGAGTTAGGTCGCTATACAGTGGGTTGACCACGTTTGGTTGACATGCATTAGGTCGACATGATCACTATGTTGACATGGTCATTAGGACGACATGTACTAGGTCAACATGAAAAAAGGTCGATATGACCTTTTTAATATTTTGACCTTTTTCATACTTAACGATCCACGTGGACCACCATAATGGTAACCTGTGCCGAGCGCATCGGTAGTGGAGCGAGGCACCGTGCCTGAAGCACGAGCCATGCGAGGGGTCACGGTGCACTAACTGGGGTTACCCGCCACTTTCCGGAGAAAACGACAACAAAAAAAGTAAAAAAAAACTCATGTCGACCTTTTTCTGTCGACCTAGCACATGTCGACCTAACAACCATGTCGACCAATTGTGGCCAACCCAATGTATGTCGACCTAACTCATGTCGACCTAATGAACCACACCCTACTGTATATATATATATACATATATATTTTTTTTGTGTTTTTTTTGTTTTGTTTAGTTCTATGTTATATGGAGAGTAAATGGCACTTCATATTACTCCTGGAATACAGATAATTGTAAAGGGATCGCAGACTTTATTTATTCTGTGTATAATGTATTAGGCTTTGGTTCCTAATTGTCCATTTTAGTCCTGGTGATAGGAGTAATGCTTTGTATGGGAGAAAACAGATGGCTTTCAGTAAAGTCTTACATGCCCTCTGTAGGATGGAAAACTAATGTTACCAATTCACGTACAAATCAACCAACTTCAACTCTTGAATCTGTCAATAATAATGTGGTGGTAATTACGTAAAGCACGTTACTGGTTTTTCCCATTCCACAGAATAAGAAACAGCTGCTGGACAGCACATGGCAGCTCCAAATACTCTACACCAGTCAGACTCAGCAACTGCATCATTTCTGCTCTCACACTATAAAGTGGAAACACTACGTTACCATTTACATTATACAGGCTCTGCAAAACACAGCACAGCACCAAAGTTACACAACATATATAATATATATATATATATATATATATATATATGTGTGTATTTATATTTATATATAATTTAAATTATTTTTCCAAGCAACAGGCACCAGACCTGCAATACCCAATAAAATTACAGCCAGAATATATTAAGTCAGAGACATATTTCTATAATAGGAAAAAGGCAGCATAGGTATTAGGTTTCCTTATATACCTGTACTTAGCTTTGCCTTAAGACCTGATTCAGAGATGGATGCAATATTGATATCGGAGCAGTAGAGCAATTTTTTTTTTTTTCACAAAGTGATTGACAGGTACCAATGTTTAAGGGAGGTAACGCAGGCATGCCGGGACCATTTTCTGCTGATATTAATTATTAAAGTGTTGCACTGTGAATCAATACACAGCAGGAGAGGTCCAGGCATCTTAGGTGACACTAGTGACGCACGTACAGTAGGGGGGTTTCTGAGTACCCAGAACCCCGCCCAACAGACGATCTGTATTATTAAGCCCCGCCCTTGCGGCAAAATGCCACGATCTACAGGTTAATTGGGCTGTGATGGAGACAATGTGAAACAATAACATAAAAAATGTGTCATATTGGTCCAGCCCCCTTGACCTGTGAATCACAGCATTTTGCCGCTAATGAGGGTGTCCATCTACAACATGGCTGCACCTGCAAGGTGAGACAGAGAGAGTGTGTGTGTGTACTGTATATACTGTATGTGTGTAATGTATGTATACTGTACATGGGTGTGTGTGTGTGTGTGTGTGTGTGTGTGTGTGTGTGTGTGTGTGTGTGTGTGTGTGTGTGTATGTATATATATATTTTATTTATTTATTTATTTTCTTTATCTATATGTACATAGAACACCCTTTTAAAAATCCAGCATTTGCCACTGGAGACAGCATAGACTTGTTTCCACTTTTGGAAATTAGTGGCAGGTGTGAGATGCAGACAGTGGGCGGCTCCGAGGGCTGCCTCTACCATTAGGCAATTGCCTGGGGCTCTGGGATCTGGGGGGTTGTGCGCCACACAGTCTGCCGATCACAAAATTAAGGCTGTCGAAAGAAACATTCTGGTTGTCCTTGATGCAAGTGGTGGCTGTGGAACTCATTAATCACACTTTTTGTCTGAAGGGCTGGGAAGTGGCTACTGATGGTGGTTACCTTGTGCCAGCCCTGGCAGCCCCATACACACTAAGTCATTAGCATACAGTATCTTCCCACTTATACTGCAAACTTAACTAGAAAAACAAAAGGATTTTTCCCACGCACTCTGAGGGCTGTTAGTAACAAGAACTGTACACTATATAATAGAAAATTTAGAGCCCCTAGTTAGATATATTTTACAAAATAAGAAAGAAGCAGGAGCTATGTGTTAGAAAGTAACTTTCTAACACATAGCTTCTGCTTCTTTCTTATTAACACATATTAACACTTTAGTATTTCAATTGTGTCCTGCACTGGGGTGGTTGGGCCTGAGCCGACTGTGTGGGGTCCACGCCCTGGACTTATACTTAGTATTAGGGACCTCCAGCAATAGAGCCGCCGTGAAGTGTCCTGGAGGCTTATCATATTTTTTGCAAAATATATGTAACTAAGAGCTCTAAATTTTCTATTATTATATAGTGTACAGTTCGTGTTACTAACAGCCCTCAGAGTGCGTGGGAAAAATCCTTTTGTTTTTCTTGTCTAGAGTAACCCCCTCCCGCAGCAACTGAAGAATGTTACCTGTTTGATTAAAGCAGTTTGCCATTATATATTATACTGCAAACTTAACTGCAAGCCATTGTGTGCAACTCTGATTTTCTGATTCAGGCCCATAGTAACAATGAAAAACCCAGTAGGAGAGAGGCTTAATTTAATGTAACGTTATGTTTTCCCCCCAGTGTGGAATATTAGATGTGTACAGTGGAATAGT
This sequence comes from Pseudophryne corroboree, assembly GCF_028390025.1. Taxonomy (NCBI): domain Eukaryota; kingdom Metazoa; phylum Chordata; class Amphibia; order Anura; family Myobatrachidae; genus Pseudophryne; species Pseudophryne corroboree. Next base: position 730,079,837 of record NC_086446.1, read on the forward strand.
TTGCATTTACCCATGTTCTTTATTTACTGTAGTTACAATTTTCTATACATGTTGGCTTTAGATGTGCTGCATTTGTAAATTAGAGCTTCAACACATGGAACTCCTCATTTGTCTGTTGCACAATGGTCTGAGGGGTAAAGGGTCACTAAACTTAAAATTGAGGTGGTTTGATAAAGAAAAGAGTAAAGGCCCATACACACTAGAAGACTTGAAAGATGTGAAAGATGAACAACGTGGAAGATGAGCGATTTTCCTTGAACTCCCAAACGATACTGAGTGTACCCACTGAGCGATTTTACAAACCATCTGAACGACAAACGATCTGCTCTGCTGGGATTGAAGGTATTGAGCTGCATGCATGGAAGAGTGATGACCTGCTACAAAGGAGCACAGGTGTGCGCATCATTCATTGTTCGCTGTGTACACACTAGACGATTTGAACGATAGATCGTTCAAAACCATCGTCGCTCAAATCGATGGAAAAAATCTTCTAGTGTGTTTGGGCCTTAATAGTCACACACAGGGGTGTCGGAATGGAGGGGGCAGCATGCCTCCCCCGCAAAGATGAGAAAGGCGCCTATCTACTATAGCAGAGGAGCGGCAGACGGTCAGGTGAAATACCGCTACCAGCTGCCGCACTTTACAGCTAATGTGCAGCAGCAGCTCCTCTTGCTTCCTTGTGTGTCTCAGGTGGTCCCGAACTCCTCCTCCATGGTGCCACCTCCTCCCCCGCAGTGGCTCCGCCCGCAACCACAGTGGCTCCTCTCCCTCCTCTCGGTGGCCATGCCTGGAAATTGCCCTGCAGCTATGGAGGATGTAGCGGGAGAGGGGATACCAAGCCTGACCCAGCATGTTCTGCCCCTGCCCTACCTGCCCTGGCTGACTCACGGTGGCAGTGCCGTGATTTGCAGGCATTAAGGGGTTGGAACCTCATGCCGTGAAGTGCCTGCCCCATTAGATACCTGTGCTGTACTGTAGTCAGATAGTGTACGTATGTCCGGCTGGCTCCCTCTCACTCTCTTTCCTTCTTTCTCCCTCACACTGTCTCTCTGTTACCTCCCCACACTCTCTCGCTTCTTTTTCTGTGACACTGTCTCCCCCACTCTCTTCCTGACACTGTATCTCTCTCTCCCTGGCACTCTATCTTTCTCTCCCTCTGTGACACTGTCTCTCCCTCTCTCCCTTATGCTGTGTAAATATCTCTCCCTAGCACTGTCTCTCTGTCCCTGACACTGTCTCTCTGTCCCTGACACTGTCTCTCTCTCTCTCTCTCTCTCTCTCTCTCCCTGACACTGTATGTCTCTCTCCCTCTCTTTGACACTGTCTCTTTCTCCCTCACTCCCTAACACTGTCTCTCTCCCTGACACTGTTTCTCCCTCGCTCTCTTTCACACTCTCCCTCCCTCTCTTTCTCTCCCTGATACTCTCTTTCTCTGACACTCTCTCTCATCTCTTTCTCCCTGACACCCTCACTCTCTCTCTTCCTGGCTTCTCTATCTCTCTCCCCCTGATACCCAGTTTGTCTGTCTCACTCTCCTGTTACCCCTAAATGGTATTAGGGGAGCGTCCGAAATTTTTCTTTGGGAACCACAAAGTTCTAGTTATGCCCCTGCCTCACACCGTCCTGCATCAGCCGCCTCATCACTGCATATCCTCCTCTCCTCCTGCCTACCCCCAACCCCTCCCACCTCCCCACACGACTACTGAATTTTTGACGGACAACTGCCTATGGCCTGGGAGCCCGCCATGGCTCCTGCAGAACCACTGCCTGGCTGGAGAGACAATGCAGCCTCTTCCCAGAGACCTCCAGGTAACTGCTCACCTGGGTACCTCACATTCTGCTGATGATGATATACCGCTCTCTCTCTTTCCCCTTCCCCATCTCTCTCCAAGTATCTCTCTGTCTCTCTCCATGTATCTCCCTTGGTCGCTCTCCATGTCTCTCTCTATCTGGCTCCATGTCTTTTTCTCTCTCTCCATCTCTCCATTTTTGTTATGATGTATAACACAGAGAGTGCGACATTTAGCGATTTAGGGGCGCCAAATGGAAATTATATCCCCCCCCAACCTAAAAACGTTCTGACACCTCTGGCCACACATGTATGTGTAAAAGTTTCCATATCATTAAATAGTTTGAAATTTAGGGGGATATGTATCAGTCTTTTGAGAGTGATAAAGTGGAGGCAGATAAAGTACCAGCAAATCAGCTCCTAGCTCTTATTTTTCAAATACAGTCTGTAAAATGACATGTGGAAGCTGATAGGCTGGTTCATTATCTCTCTCCACTTTATCTCCCTGCAAGAATTGATATATTTCCCCCCTTAAATACTGTATATATTTGTGAATGTTGTTAGTGAATAGTTTATGTAACCATATGTGTATTGCAAGTTTAATGAACCTTTATTGGGGTTATGGATTCATCTCCATCAAATTCCAATCACTGTTTTTGACAGAGATCATCTGAGAAGTCTGGAAGTGGCCTCGATGTCATAATGGATGTCATATAATTGTTATTTATACTTTCCCCAGTGGTTGTTTCCATCCACCAGTATAGTCACTTCTGCTGCACAGTCAGTCACACCATAGCATAGACTCAAAACTCAAAGGAGTTTATTGAAATTACAGCTCAAAATCCTAATTAGTGTCACAATTAGGAGATCTGTGCATAAACACTAGAAAGGGAATAATACTTTTTTTTTATATTTTCTCTTAAAGTGTCTTTTACATTGTTTGCATTTATCTAAGCCCAAGAACTAACACTGAAAGGTTAAGTTATAGTTCCAAGTGGCAACTATGCTGCACAGAAAAGGTAATTTACTGTATGTGGAGGTAAGTAACTCAGAGGTGGACCCAGATTAAATTCAATGGCAACTGGCCAATGTTTTGTCTTGCTTAGGGCTCCCGAACAGGGCTGTATCTAAGCCCTGCTTGTGGCTCCCAGGGTTATCATTTCTTTTTGGTGCCCCCCCCCCCCCTATTTAAAAGAGGCACAGTGTGTGCCGAAGGTGCGCATCAAAAATATAGGGACGTGGCTTCATGGGGAAGGGGCATGGCCACAGAATAGTACCAATTCACGTTACACCGCAAAGTAGTGTCTGTCAGTCATATTACACCACACAGTAGTACCCTTTATACATGCCAGGTAGTGCCCCTTATACACATTGCAGCAGTTAGAGCCCCTTATATACATTATGCCAGTTAAAGCCTCTTATGTATGCTATGCCAGGTTAAGCCTCTTGTACACATTGTGGCAGGTAGAGCTCCTTACACACGTTATGCCAAGTAAAGTCCCTTGTACACATTGTGCCAAGTAGAACCCTTTATTCACGTTAAGCCAGGTAGGGACTCTTATACATATTGCATCAGATAGTCCCGTATACACATTTCCCTAGGTAGTGCCTCATATACATTGCCCTAGGTAGTGCCTCTTATACAAATTGCACCAGGTAGCGCCTTTCACACAGTGCACCAGGCTTAGCCCCTTACACACATTATGCCAGATAGAGTCCCTTATACACATTGCACCAGGAAGAACCCCTTATACATGTTTTGCCAAGTAGCGCTCCTTATACACATTGTGCCAGATAGAACCCCTTATACACATTATGCCAGGTCGAGCCTCTTATACATATTGCGTCAGGTAGTCCCTTATACACATTGCACTAGGTAAAGCCTCATATACACATTGCACCAGGTAGCCCCTTACACACAGTGCACCAGGCAGAGCCCCTTACACACATTATGCCAGGTAGAGTCCCTTATACACATTGCGCCAGGTAGAGCCTCTTATACATATTGTGTCAGGTAGCCTTTTATAAACATTGCACAAGGTATCCCCTTACACACAGTGCACCACGCAGAGCCCCTTACACACATTATGACAGGTAGAGCTCCTTATACACTTTGCGCCAGGTAGATCCCCTTATACATATTATGCCAGGTAGAGCCTCTTATACACATTGTGCTTAGTAGCCCCTTAAACATATTGCACCAAGTAGAGTCCTCTATAGAGAGTGTGTGTCTGTGTGTATTTATGAATACGTGTGTTTGTGTGTGTGTCATCCACCCCGCTGACATTAGTAGGTTCCCCGCCTCCATTACCTCACTTTCGCCCAGCTTCACGTGAGTAGTGGGGGTGGACAGCAGGGGGCAGGGTGTGGGAAACGGTAGGTGTGGGGTGGCCAGCGGGGGAGGCATTGCAAGAGTTAACCAGCGTGGTGCGGCAGCAGGTGGGAGCATGCAATTTATGGCAATGGTGGGTTGACTGCAGCCGTGGCCTCAGGCAGCAGCACCCATGGGTGCCCGCCCTGTTAGCCCGCACCTAAAACCACCACTGCTCCCAAGTGACCCTACTACATACTAGGGAGGCCAAACCTGGGCCGTTTCTTCAATTCCAGGAATCGGGATTGAACAATGCTCAGTCCCAGGATTCCCAGGATTGAACTGTACTTTAATTTACCCTCATATTTCAAGTTCTTAACAAAAAATAAATAAAAAAAAACACCATACTCACTATGGAGTAAAGGGGTCCCCAAGGTCCAGAGGCAGGACTGCAGTAGAGCTGGCAATTGGCAATGTGTAGTAACAAACGGCCAGTTGCTGCTAGTGTGTCACCCACAGCTCTAGTATCCTCCTCTGCTCAATATGATGGCGGGCAGGTGCACTGAAGGGCAGGCACAGCGGACCCAGCTGGAATGGGGCTGCACAGCGTGACTTTGCAGATGTCACACTATGCACAGCAGGGCAGCCGGGGCCGGGCAGCATCTGAGGCTGAGACGAGTGCTAGTGCTCAGCGGCGTTGCCTGGCCAAATACACAATAATGTGCATGCGCATCTTAATCCATTGAATCCTGGGATTGGAGGCTCCAATCCCAGGATTCAAATCCCAGCATTTTTTCTTCAAATCTCGGGATCCCGCCGATCCCAATCCTGAGATTGGCCACTCTACTACATACCTCATTCCCCCTCTTTTGCCACTACTGGTGGTGGGATGGCAGCCTGGGGATCTTGGGTTCATCCCTGGTTACCTCTACCGATGGTCCACTGATCACAAGGATATCTTCTGTCAGGTCTTGCCTCGGGGACGGACACAGTCTCAGCATGCTGCAATGGAGCATCCGGTGCCTTTGTTGTCCCTCACTTCACAGATGGGTCCTTCTGGGGAAATCCACCACTGCACTACCAAAGGTATGCTCTCACAACCATCACTGAGTTTCATCCTAGGCTGTTGCTTGTGAACTAGCACACTCTGGCCATAGGGCAATGGCTCAGCGACTCACTGAATAGTGGTTCCGGGTGTGTGCATTGTTAAATCCTATCCTCTGCTACTCGGTAAGTGCTACAGAGCTAGTATGTGAGCTCCTGCATCCACCGAGTGTTTCACCTGGTTGGTTCAGAGCCAAATCTGTAATTTCCTTCCCAATACTGCCAAACAGCATATACAGTACAAATGTGTCCTCATACATCTAGCCTCAATATGCCGTGCACCGTGAGATGACTGGCATGAGTGATCCAGCAGTTCATGTACAACTCTGCTATGCAAATAAAATGCACACGCAGACTCTGCTGATTTAAATGATATGCGGCATGCCTATATTCTGTGTGCAACTGCGGCTCTGTCTGCATATGATTTGCTACGTTAGTGTTTTCTGAGAAAGTCGCATTTTGGGGGGGGGAAATGCACAAAAAGACGCCTAGCATTAGTAAACGTGCTCATGACTAGGTTCACTAGAAGGGATGTTTAACGTGACTGAAGCAACACTGAGAGACTGTAGTATAGAGTGGTTTCAGTTGTTATAGGTCCACACTAAAAAGAATTGCCTCAGGCCAATGTCAACTTTGTTCAGTTTCCATAATTTGCATAATCTAGAGGCGGGTCCAATTGAATCGTTTGCAGGCTCCATTCCCTTGTAGATGATATGGCGTTGTCCTTGACTGTGCCATGCTTACAGCTCCTGCATCAATAACTTTGGAAGCAGGCTCATTGGTCAAATTGGATACAATCTGAACATCCTCCATTTGTTTCTGGTCCCATTCCAGCAATGTCATTACTGTAGTGGTAGCCCTGACCTCAGCCTGAGGTTGTATGGGCAGTCTCACAAACCTTGTAAGGTCTCTGGTGCCTAACCACCAGCCCTAGAAGATGACATACTACTGCTAGTCTCATAATAGAGAATTAGTGCGGCTTTCCATGTTCAGAAATAAGTGTTTCTGTGTGTGGGTATGATTTCTGCCTATACAGTATTAATAGTTCTACACATCTCTGCGAATGCACAGCCCCCCATCAATCTGATATTAATTAAATGTATCTATCATCCATCTGCACACATATCCATGCATTTGTACCAGCCTTATCCTTGGCGTAGGAGGTCTGACTGAAGTTGGAGGGATCTCTGCATATGCTTACTGTACCTCTGAATTGCCCAAAATTTTGAAAACTTACCCTTGACACGCACATGGCAAGCTTATACTACTTCCAAACACCCTATTGATGCTCAGTTAAACCCAAGTGAGATGCATCTCACCCAAGTGAGATGCATTTGAGATCCATGCAACTCTGAATTGCTCAGAATTTCTCTAAGTTGCGGTAGCGGGCCCTGACACATTATTGTATACTGGCCCCTGGGTTCAGGAGGGCCCATGCCACTCACCCTGTATCCATATAATTATATAAACCTCTCTGGAGTTCTGTGTCAACCGGCGCTGCAGTCAAAAATCACCACTGCACCATTTTCCCAGAGACTCATGCATTTGCTGTAGAGAAGTCACCTGGAACATAGCCTGTATGTCAGGTTCACTGAGACTACGCTTGTACCTCGATTTGTGCAAGTGCACCCTGATTGCTTTTCCAGAGGACCAGAGATTTGCTCTGGCCAATGGGAGGAGTTACCCGGACATAGGTCATTCTTTGCTATGAACAGAATAGGCATCTGCTTAGATAAATTAGTGCAAAATTTAGATTTAGATTTTATGGATCGAAAGGGCACATTTATAGGGGCAGCACGTGCGTGGATCGTTTTCACGTCAAGACCGAATTTGTGCACCTACAATAGCGTGCATTTGTCAGACCATCGAGGCACATCAGCATTACATACAAAACTAAAGTTGAAGAATAAAACATTTGAAATAATCAAACAAAAACAAAGTTTCATACAACACTCTGAACAGCATTTTTCCTATGCTAAACAGTTACATTCCCTCCAGAGGGAACCTGCAATAGAGCCCTTCTCACAATTTGTGAGACAGCATTAATGGGCTTTGCATAATTTATTGGAAAAGATGTGACACGTGAAATTTATTTTATACATCTGCAGATATTTGTACGGTATGTTTGGCCCTGTAACATGATTAGGATACTTCAACAGCTTCCTGTGACAAGCACAGAGAATTATAGTTTACAGATGAGTGTGGGTCACTCAGTAAGAGGCCCAGGTTTTGGTTGTTGCGGTAGTATCTCCAGTCGATAGTCATGGACATTCCTGCTCAGAAAGCCTCTCTGTGCCGCTGACACCAGGACAGTATTCCTGATGGATTTATTATCAGTGGAAAGTGCAAACAAAACGTATACTTCATACAATAATTTACTCATGATGGCAGTTAGATTCAGTTTACAAATCCAGGTTCGATTTACAATTAATCTTATTGGAAGCAGATTGTAAAAGATCATCATAAACATCTGGGAAATATGGGACAAAATAATTACAGTGCACCCAATGGAAACAGGCATGGGGGGAGATGTACTAAGCAGTGATAAAAGTGGAGAAGTGAGCCAGTGGAAAAGTTGCCCATGGCATCCAATCAGCTGCTCTGTATACTTTTATAGTATGCAAATTATAAATGTTACGTCAAGGCTGATTGGTTGCCATGGGCAACTTCTCCACTGGCTCACTTCTCCACTTTTATCACTGCTCAGTACATGTCCCCCATATAGAAAGCTGCCCACCAACTTGCTAGGAATTGTCCTGGAGGCACAAGACACTTTGTAGATGACAAATGCAAGTTTGTTTGGCCAGCGTGTCTCACTTGTTTGTGCTCCGTAGCCCAGCTTAGACATGTATGGGAGATATAAAGTTGTGTGCAACTCATTTGCATCTATACTTGCGTCTAATGAGTGGTAACTGGGTGGCAATGTGGCGTTCTCATGTACAGTAGGCTAAGGTTACTGCGGGTTTGTTGTCATCTACACAGAACATATTTATGACCGTTTTCAAACCAATCTATTGCATTAGGGTTGGGGGTGGGTAAAGGGCCAGATTAAGCCATGGGGGTGCACGGGGTACTTCAGACAGGGGGGCCCCGGTGGAAGGGGGGGCTGTGTATAAGATTGTGCATACGTCCTATCATGACCCATTCCAGGACAACATGCTCTTTATATGGACTTCCCTCTTAATATATGATTGTAGTATACTGTGTTAAACTATTTAATTGATAAGAAAGGTATTTCAACACAGGTGATTGCAATCACAACTTACTGTAAGAAGGAAGTCCAGGTAGAGAGCATTTTGTCCCTCCTGGAATTGATTATGTTGGTATTTATGGATTGTGTATATTAAACTTAGCCCAATGGTGTATATTAGATTTAAACTAATAGTTTAATAATGCCTGGGTACTGTTTATAGCTCCACCTAATTGAAAGACAACTATTATATAAAATGTTCTTGTAGTGGAACAAAGACAACTAAAACAACCTTAAAATACACATAAAAAAATGAAATCTATAATTATCTTGTCACATGCAAAAATAGCAGCAGCCTCTATACTACTTACACACTGGGACAAGATGCAGGGGGACTGTGTGTGTGTGTGTGTGTGTGTGTGTGTATGTGTGTGTGTATGTGTGTGTGTGTGTGTGTGTGTGTGTGTGTGTGTGTGTGTCTCTAGGCACTCATTAGATAACAAATTACACAGGGCTCCCATTTAGGTGTGGAGAGAGCTGTAAGGGACACAGGGATCCCACCCTGTGTCACTTACAGCTCTCTCCATCCTCCTATCTCTCCTCTTGTTGGGAAGCTCCGTTGATAGTTCATGAAATTTGATACTCTTGTGTCTCTTCCTGCACTGCATACTGTCCTGCTTGCATTTTGGTTGTCTGGTTCTGCTGCTGCATAACAGGGAAAGCTAGTGATGTCAGAGTGCTCTGGCCAGGGGGGAGGCCCTGACAGAGGGTGACCCGGGGTACAGTATGCCCTGCACCCCCACCCTCTTAACCTGGCAATGGGCGGATAGATGAAGATGCTGGCTATATATGCATGCATAAGTCCAGCGCCACATGGGCGACTATACATATTTTTTATGATGCATACAAAGTAGGAGCAGGCTTGTTTGCTGAATCGCACGGGTGGCCTGATTCTGAGTTGGATGCACATGCAGCCTCTTTTCTATAAAGACGCATCAGTCTGCTTACTACCTTATGCTAATGAGATCATCGGCCAGTCTATGTCGATTATCCATGACCTTCTATGTGGAAGGTCACGCCGCTGACTTACACCTTTCCCATCTCCGTCCGCACCCTCCACTATAGACTCCGATGAAACTCCCATGAGTAGGATCAGTTCTGTGTATCCACTCAATTGCTGCCCAGAAACACACGTTCCACTCAAAGAAAGATTGGTCAGTGATGGACCAATCCATTTGCATTTTCAGGGGGTTATGTCGTAGGTACTGAGATTATGAAAGCAGCACGAATTTGGCGAGTTTGCCACCACATTTGGCAATCAGTTATAAAGCTGGTTGTGGTGTTTCAGCCAACACGCCAAATTCACACCAGTTGCTTAATTTTTGTAAGTGTGCGTATGCATGTTACGATGTGTGCACAATATACCGATTGGTTCCAACAGCACATACACAGTTAGCAGATGTCTTTGGGATCATTCTGCAGTTGGACTTGTGTCCAATTCAGAAAGAATCAGGCCCAGCACCTCTGCTGCCACTATAGACAAGGTCACTTTCAGAGTACAGAATGGACCCATTTACGCTACAGACACTTTGACATGCTTATATATGCTTATAAAGTTTGCATTCAGTTCTGCATGCTCTTCACCTGGATCACCTAGTTTCATGTAAAACTGGAGAATCCACTGAAGTCAACAAAGGTCTCTTGCAAGTTTTGAATATAGCGAAAAAGAGAAGCATCAAAATATTTCCATACACAAGGGCAGAACTCTCTGTTATACAGCTGACTACCAGCATCACCGTAGACTTAGTTCTTAAAAGTACGATAGGTTTGCAGGGATCTTGGGTTATTTCAAGTCATCATGAGACTTGAGGGAGTACTAGTCATTGGGGGCCAGGTGAACCTCCGATAATTAAGTATCCAGTTTCCTGCAAGTGGCAGCTGTCCCTGCTATCCCTAACATTGCTACTGAAGTAGCAGTGATACTTACTTCTTCCTATCCGGCTAAAGGCACATCTGTAACCTGAGTTCAAGCATGCACACAGCTGCAGGACACCCAGTTCCGGTGGTGGTGCTCAGATCCTTCTTCATAACCCCAAACATCCTAACCATAGGGAGAAGCTAGGCTTCGGGTACCATCTGTCACAACTGAGGGTTTAGGCTGACGAGAGGAAGCCTCAGTTGTAGGGGCTGAGATGAAATTAAACCTGGGAGGTTTAATCAGACCCCTGGACATGTAAGTGCAGAATGATTACCCGAAGGTGTGACCATGACAACCAGTTTAAAATTCAAAATAAAAGTTTATTAACAGACTCTGTGTGATAACAAGCAGTATTCAAGTTTAGCAAAGACAGTGGCAAATAACACAGTTCCTGGAATACATAACCATAGAAGGTTTCTCAGAGCACTGGTAGGTTTAGAACAGATGTAAAAGTCCTTTGATGGAATCACCTTACCAGGCCTGGTTGTAGTTGTAGAAATAGCCGAGGAACATGCCAGTAGTTGTAGCAGGTGAATCTGTAACTTGAGTATGCTGCTGTATCAGCTGGATGGAACCAGCCAGGTGGTAAGACACGGAGTGGATGCTGAGTGGAATCAGCCAGGTGATAAAACACAGAGTGAATGATGTGAGATGCTAGGGAGCGTAGAAACAGAATAGCTGATAAATGATTACCGGTGGTAGTGGATACTGCTGGTAATATAGGATCCGCTGGATCAGCACCGGTGTTTGGTAGAAGCTGGAATCAGTTGAAAGCTGGCTGCTTGGAAGCAGATAGTAGATAGCTGGAAACTGGACAGCCACGGAAGGCTGTAGAGTCAGGCTGCACTGCAAGATGGAAAGCAGGTGCGGGTCTCTTTGTGGATGCTGGAGACAGGAACTGGAACCTGGAAAAACAAGCCACATGAGAGAGAGACTGGAACAAGGTATGACATTCAAAGCACTGACATCTATCTGGCCCAGACACAGGATACTTATACCTGCTGCTATGCAGGCATTGGCTGGGCAATTATGCAGATTCCAGAGACGGTGGATTGGAGGAATTGGAGCATGTGATCAAATCCAACATGGCTGCGCCCATGCTGGAACCTGGAGGGAAAACTGTTTTGAAATGAAATGTGCAAACATAATGATAATGGCGGCGCCGGCCGCGGAGGACAGGAGACGCCAGATGACTGTTATATGCTGAGACACTTGGAGGGCAGCAGAGGCCGCGGCAGGCATGATACATGATTCTGAGAACCTGCAGCAATAACACAGTAACGGCGGCGGAGGCCGCGGAGGACGGGAGACGCCATGTTGGATTCAAACATGGCGCCGCTGTGGTAGTGTCTCAGAATGACAGGAGGGATGTGCAGAGTGTTGACACAGATGAGATCCGGATTTGGAACGCTGGGCCAGTCTCAGAAGACACCTAAACGGCAGGTAATGGCGTCCATATACCCGGATCGTGACACCATCATTAGAAGATAACTTTCAGTTTTTTGGAGTTTGCTGAATCCATACTAATAATGAATGGGCCCATTACTGAAAACAAACGGAAATGAATGGGCCCATAATGGATAAGGAATCGGCCCCTTAGAAAACAAAGCCAGATTAAGTCCATGGGGTAAATTTACCAAGATGGTAGTTCTATTTAAGATGGGATGTTACCCATAGCAACCAATCAGATTCTACTTCTCATTTATCTAGCACCTTTCAGAAGATTATACCTGGAATCTGATTTATTGGTTGCTATAGGAAACATCCCATCTTAAAAAGAACTCCCATCTTGATAAATTTACCACCATGGGCTTCTTTTATCAAAACGAGAAAATCCCTATTTCCACCAGTCTTGTTGGTGACAGCATCCACCATAGGAAAGATTCAATGGATCCCACTGGAGAATACATAGATTAGCCATATTTTGCTGGAGAAAAGATTTGCTGGGTCTCGTGGGAGAGATTCCCTATGCAAAGCCGGGTGTGACCTATGTAACAAGGGGTGAGGCTGTACCATTTTAAACCTGGGGCTCGCAGTGATCCCAATATGTCATGTCATTTTATAATACATTTTAAAGTTAAGGCAAAGCATGGGAAATATTGCGCTATATAAATTGTTCTATAATTGTATTTCTAGGAGAAAAAAATGTTGAATATATTTAAACAAACACTAAAATTGTTGCTCTTTATGACAAACTGACTGCCATTAATTTTTATGTCTGGAGATGTTTTGTAACGCAGACTTGAAGCTATTTGCATTTGTGTCTGCTCTTAGACTCACCTCCGCAGGGATATGAAAACCTTAAGTTTAGTTTGGCTCCTGTTCTTTATTGTACTATGCTGGATACCGTGAAATCTTCTAATGTCCAGGTGATTAATCATGGTAAATAATGTTCAGTTTATCCTTATAATTATGGTAAAATTTTGTTTGTTCTGCACTAGGGAAATAAAACTAGGAGCATGTTTTTACAAGTGTTCACTGTAACCTCTCCTGTTTTATTCATCTAAAACTGAGCTCTGGAATTCCAGATTTTCATACTGCCGCAATGCAAAAATAAATAAATAAATCAATCACAAGTTTTAGATGTGGATGTGCCAACACTGCAGGGTAGGGCAGTGAGTTTTCTGTATCCACAAGTACCTTATGCTTTAAATTAGAGATGAGCGGGTTCGGTTTCTCTGAATCCGAACCCGCACGAACTTCATGTTTTTTTTCACGGGTCCGAGCGACTCGGATCTTCCCGCCTTGCTCGGTTAACCCGAGCGCGCCCGAACGTCATCATGACGCTGTCTGATTCTCGCGAGACTCGGATTCTATATAAGGAGCCGCGCGTCGCCGCCATTTTCACACGTGCATTGAGATTGATAGGGAGAGGACGTGGCTGGCGTCCTCTCCATTTAGATTAGGAGAGAGAGAGAGAGATTGACCTGAGGCTGATACTGTAGAAGAGAGTGCAGAGTTTAGTGACTGACCACAGTGACCACCAGCAGTGCAGTTGTTTTATTTAATATATCGGTTCTCTGCCTGAAAAAAACGGTACACACAGTGACTCAGTCACATACCATATCTGTGTGCACTGCTCAGCCCAGTGTGCTGCATGCCTGCATCATCTATGTATATATTATATATCTGACTGTGCTCAGCTCACACAGCTTATAATTGTGGGGGAGACTGGGGAGCACTGCAGTGCCAGTTATAGGTTATAGCAGGAGCCAGGAGTACAAGACAGTCACATACCATATCTGTGTGCACTGCTCAGCCCAGTGTGCTGCATCATCTATGTATATATTATATATCTGACTGTGCTCAGCTCACACAGCTTATAATTGTGGGGGAGACTGGGGAGCACTGCAGTGCCAGTTATAGGTTATAGCAGGAGCCAGGAGTACATATTATATTAAAATTAAACAGTGCACACTTTTGCTGCAGGAGTGCCACTGCCAGTGTGACTGACCAGTGACCTGACCACACTGACCACCAGTATAGTTAGTAGTATACTATATTGTGATTGCCTGAAAAAGTTAAACACTCGTCGTGTGACTTCACTTGTGTGGTGTTTTTTTTTTTATTCTATAAAAAACTAATTCTGCTGACAGACAGTGTCCAGCAGGTCCGTCATTATATAATATATATACCTGTCCGGCTGCAGTAGTGATATATATATATTTTTTATATCATTATTTATCATCCAGTCGCAGCAGACACAGTACGGTAGTTCACGGCTGTGGCTACCTCTGTGTCGGCACTCGGCAGTCCATCCATAATTGTATACCACCTACCCGTGGTTTTTTTTTCTTTCTTCTTTATACATACATACTACTACATCTCTTTATCAACCAGTCTATATTAGCAGCAGACACAGTACAGTACGGTAGTTCACGGCTGTGGCTACCTCTGTGTCGGCACTCGGCAGTCCGTCCATAATTGTATACCACCTAACCGTGGTTTTTTTTTCTTTCTTCTTTATACATACATACTACGACATCTCTTTATCAACCAGTCTATATTAGCAGCAGACACAGTACAGTACGGTAGTTCACGGCTGTGGCTACCTCTGTGTCGGCACTCGGCAGTCCGTCCATAATTGTATACCACCTAACCGTGGTTTTTTTTTCTTTCTTCTTCATACATACATACTACGACATCTCTTTATCAACCAGTCTATATTAGCAGCAGACACAGTACGGTAGTTCACGGCTGTAGCTACCTCTGTGTCGGCACTCGGCAGTCCGTCCATAATTGTATACTAGTATCCATCCATCTCCATTGTTTACCTGAGGTGCCTTTTAGTTGTGCCTATTAAAATATGGAGAACAAAAATGTTGAGGTTCCAAAATTAGGGAAAGATCAAGATCCACTTCCACCTCGTGCTGAAGCTGCTGCCACTAGTCATGGCCGAGACGATGAAATGCCAGCAACGTCGTCTGCCAAGGCCGATGCCCAATGTCATAGTACAGAGCATGTCAAATCCAAAACACCAAATATCAGTAAAAAAAGGACTCCAAAACCTAAAATAAAATTGTCGGAGGAGAAGCGTAAACTTGCCAATATGCCATTTACCACACGGAGTGGCAAGGAACGGCTGAGGCCCTGGCCTATGTTCATGGCTAGTGGTTCAGCTTCACATGAGGATGGAGGCACTCAGCCTCTCGCTAGAAAAATGAAAAGACTCAAGCTGGCAAAAGCAGTAGCACCGCAAAGAACTGTGCGTTCTTCGAAATCCCAAATCCACAAGGAGAGTCCAATTGTGTCGGTTGCGATGCCTGACCTTCCCAACACTGGACGTGAAGAGCATGCGCCTTCCACCATTTGCACGCCCCCTGCAAGTGCTGGAAGGAGCACCCGCAGTCCAGTTCCTGATAGTCAGATTGAAGATGTCAGTGTTGAAGTACACCAGGATGAGGAGGATATGGGTGTTGCTGGCGCTGGGGAGGAAATTGACCAGGAGGATTCTGATGGTGAGGTGGTTTGTTTAAGTCAGGCACCCGGGGAGACACCTGTTGTCCGTGGGAGGAATATGGCCGTTGACATGCCTGGTGAAAATACCAAAAAAATCAGCTCTTCGGTGTGGAACTATTTCAACAGAAATGCGGACAACAGGTGTCAAGCCGTGTGTTCCCTTTGTCAAGCTGTAATAAGTAGGGGTAAGGACGTTAACCACCTCGGAACATCCTCCCTTATACGTCACCTGCAGCGCATTCATAATAAGTCAGTGACAAGTTCAAAAACTTTGGGTGACAGCGGAAGCAGTCCACTGACCAGTAAATCCCTTCCTCTTGTAACCAAGCTCACGCAAACCACCCCACCAACTCCCTCAGTGTCAATTTCCTCCTTCCCCAGGAATGCCAATAGTCCTGCAGGCAATGTCACTGGCAATTCTGACGAGTCCTCTCCTGCCTGGGATTCCTCCGATGCATCCTTGCGTGTAACGCCTACTGCTGCTGGCGCTGCTGTTGTTGCTGCTGGGAGTCGATGGTCATCCCAGAGGGGAAGTCGTAAGCCCACTTGTACTACTTCCAGTAAGCAATTGACTGTTCAACAGTCCTTTGCGAGGAAGATGAAATATCACAGCAGTCATCCTGCTGCAAAGCGGATAACTGAGGCCTTGACAACTATGTTGGTGTTAGACGTGCGTCCGGTATCCGCCGTTAGTTCACAGGGAACTAGACAATTTATTGAGGCAGTGTGCCCCCGTTACCAAATACCATCTAGGTTCCACTTCTCTAGGCAGGCGATACCGAGAATGTACACGGACGTCAGAAAAAGACTCACCAGTGTCCTAAAAAATGCAGTTGTACCCAATGTCCACTTAACCACGGACATGTGGACAAGTGGAGCAGGGCAGGGTCAGGACTATATGACTGTGACAGCCCACTGGGTAGATGTATGGACTCCCGCCGCAAGAACAGCAGCGGCGGCACCAGTAGCAGCATCTCGCAAACGCCAACTCTTTCCTAGGCAGGCTACGCTTTGTATCACCGGTTTCCAGAATACGCACACAGCTGAAAACCTCTTACGGCAACTGAGGAAGATCATCGCGGAATGGCTTACCCCAATTGGACTCTCCTGTGGATTTGTGGCATCGGACAACGCCAGCAATATTGTGTGTGCATTAAATATGGGCAAATTCCAGCACGTCCCATGTTTTGCACATACCTTGAATTTGGTGGTGCAGAATTATTTAAAAAACGACAGGGGCGTGCAAGAGATGCTGTCGGTGGCCAGAAAAATTGCGGGACACTTTCGGCGTACAGGCACCACGTACAGAAGACTGGAGCACCACCAAAAACTACTGAACCTGCCCTGCCATCATCTGAAGCAAGAAGTGGTAACGAGGTGGAATTCAACCCTCTATATGCTTCAGAGGTTGGAGGAGCAGCAAAAGGCCATTCAAGCCTATACAATTGAGCACGATATAGGAGGTGGAATGCACCTGTCTCAAGCGCAGTGGAGAATGATTTCAACGTTGTGCAAGGTTCTGATGCCCTTTGAACTTGCCACACGTGAAGTCAGTTCAGACACTGCCAGCCTGAGTCAGGTCATTCCCCTCATCAGGCTTTTGCAGAAGAAGCTGGAGACATTGAAGGAGGAGCTAACACGGAGCGATTCCGCTAGGCATGTGGGACTTGTGGATGGAGCCCTTAATTCGCTTAACAAGGATTCACGGGTGGTCAATCTGTTGAAATCAGAGCACTACATTTTGGCCACCGTGCTCGATTTTAGATTTAAAGCCTACCTTGGATCTCTCTTTCCGGCAGACACAAGTCTGCTGGGGTTGAAAGACCTGCTGGTGAGAAAATTGTCAAGTCAAGCGGAACGCGACCTGTCAACATCTCCTCCTTCACATTCTCCCGCAACTGGGGGTGCGAGGAAAAGGCTCAGAATTCCGAGCCCACCCGCTGGCGGTGATGCAGGGCAGTCTGGAGCGACTGCTGATGCTGACATCTGGTCCGGACTGAAGGACCTGACAACGATTACGGACATGTCGTCTACTGTCACTGCATATGATTCTCTCACCATTGAAAGAATGGTGGAGGATTATATGAGTGACCGCATCCAAGTAGGCACGTCACACAGTCCATACTTATACTGGCAGGAAAAAGAGGCAATTTGGAGGCCATTGCACAAACTGGCTTTATTCTACCTAAGTTGCCCTCCCACAAGTGTGTACTCCGAAAGAGTGTTTAGTGCCGCCGCTCACCTTGTCAGCAATCGGCGTACGAGGTTACATCCAGAAAATGTGGAGAAGATGATGTTCATTAAAATGAATTATAATCAATTCCTCCGCGGAGACATTGACCAGCAGCAATTGCCTCCACAAAGTACACAGGGAGCTGAGATGGTGGATTCCAGTGGGGACGAATTGATAATCTGTGAGGAGGGGGATGTACACGGTGATATATCGGAGGGTGATGATGAGGTGGACATCTTGCCTCTGTAGAGCCAGTTTGTGCAAGGAGAGATTAATTGCTTTTTTTTGGGGGGGGGTCCAAACCAACCCGTCATATCAGTCACAGTCGTGTGGCAGACCCTGTCACTGAAATGATGGGTTGGTTAAAGTGTGCATGTCCTGTTTTGTTTATACAACATAAGGGTGGGTGGGAGGGCCCAAGGACAATTCCATCTTGCACCTCTTTTTTCTTTTATTTTTCTTTGCGTCATGTGCTGTTTGGGGAGGGTTTTTTGGAAGGGACATCCTGCGTGACACTGCAGTGCCACTCCTAAATGGGCCCGGTGTTTGTGTCGGCCACTAGGGTCGCTAATCTTACTCACACAGTCAGCTACCTCATTGCGCCTCTTTTTTTCTTTGCGTCATGTGCTGATTGGGGAGGGTTTTTTGGAAGGGACATCCTGCGTGACACTGCAGTGCCACTCCTAAATGGGCCTGGTGTTTGTGTCGGCCACTAGGGTCGCTAATCTTACTCACACAGTCAGCTACCTCATTGCGCCTCTTTTTTTCTTTGCGTCATGTGCTGATTGGGGAGGGTTTTTTGGAAGGGACATCCTGCGTGACACTGCAGTGCCACTCCTAAATGGGCCCGGTGTTTGTGTCGGCCACTAGGGTCGCTAATCTTACTCACACAGTCAGCTACCTCATTGCGCCTCTTTTTTTCTTTGCGTCATGTGCTGATTGGGGAGGGTTTTTTGGAAGGGACATCCTGCGTGACACTGCAGTGCCACTCCTAAATGGGCCCGGTGTTTGTGTCGGCCACTAGGGTCGCTAATCTTACTCACACAGTCAGCTACCTCATTGCGCCTCTTTTTTTCTTTGCGTCATGTGCTGATTGGGGAGGGTTTTTTGGAAGGGACATCCTGCGTGACACTGCAGTGCCACTCCTAAATGGGCCCGGTGTTTGTGTCGGCCACTAGGGTCGCTAATCTTACTCACACAGTCAGCTACCTCATTGCGCCTCTTTTTTTCTTTGCGTCATGTGCTGATTGGGGAGGGTTTTTTGGAAGGGACATCCTGCGTGACACTGCAGTGCCACTCCTAAATGGGCCCGGTGTTTGTGTCGGCCACTAGGGTCGCTAATCTTACTCACACAGTCAGCTACCTCATTGCGCCTCTTTTTTTCTTTGCGTCATGTGCTGATTGGGGAGGGTTTTTTGGAAGGGACATCCTGCGTGACACTGCAGTGCCACTCCTAAATGGGCCCGGTGTTTGTGTCGGCCACTAGGGTCGCTAATCTTACTCACACAGTCAGCTACCTCATTGCGCCTCTTTTTTTCTTTGCGTCATGTGCTGATTGGGGAGGGTTTTTTGGAAGGGACATCCTGCGTGACACTGCAGTGCCACTCCTAAATGGGCCCGGTGTTTGTGTCGGCCACTAGGGTCGCTTATCTTACTCACACAGTCAGCTACCTCATTGCGCCTCTTTTTTTCTTTGCGTCATGTGCTGATTGGGGAGGGTTTTTTGGAAGGGACATCCTGCGTGACACTGCAGTGCCACTCCTAGATGGGCCAGGTGTTTGTGTCGGCCACTAGTGTCGCTTAGCTTAGTCATCCAGCGACCTTGGTGCAAATTTTAGGACTAAAAATAATATTGTGAGGTGTGAGGTATTCAGAATAGACTGAAAATGAGTGGAAATTATGGTTTTTGAGGTTAATAATAATATGGGATCAAAATGACCCCCAAATTCTATGATTTAAGCTGTTTTTTAGTGTTTTTTTAAAAAACACCCGAATCCAAAACACACCCGAATCCGACAAAAAAAATTCGGTGAGGTTTTGCCAAAACGCGGTCGAACCCAAAACACGGCCGCGGAACCGAACCCAAAACCAAAACACAAAACCCGAAAAATTTCAGGCGCTCATCTCTACTTTAAATGTTAGCTATGTAATACGGAATCCAGTCAGGATCCCAGTAGTCGGGTATCTCGGCTGTCGAAATACCAACGCCGGAATCCTGGCACAGCTTGGAACCTTAATGTGCCCGATTTCAATTGTGATCACATTCGGCATCCCGAATGTGATAATAATTACGGTGCCCGCATCCTGATACCAGGGATCCCGAACGAGACACTACCGGGCTGCTAGAGGGACAAGCTGTGGGAGGGTTAGGTTGCAGAAGGGGGTGGGGGGGGGTAGGTTTAAGCTGCAGGGAGGGGGGGGGGTTAGGTTTGGCACCCCCTGGAAGGGTTAGGTTTAGGCTGCGGGAAGTAAGTGGTAGGTTTAGGCACCACTGGGGATTATTAGGGTTAGGCTGCGAGGGGGAGGGGGAGGTTTAGGCTGCGGAAGGGAGGGTTAAGGAGCCATCAGGGGAAGGTAAGTATACTGACCTTCCCCATGTCGGTATTCTCACAGTCAGTATGCTGCGGTCATTATTTTGACTGCCAGTATCCCGACCACCGGCATTTCGATCCCAACCCCAAATGCGTGTTTATGACATCACATGCCTACTGTACGTATACATGATTGCGCCTGAATTAGCAGTAATAGTGAAGCATGAGTATTTGCAGGCCACAATGGTGTTCTTTTATGCTGGGGTGCAAAACATTACACCATCCGATCGAAGGAATTAGTGATTTACAGGCATTACGTGCAAAGTGCATATTAGGAGCGCGGATGGCCTAATTTTGTACTGCAATCATTTTTTGTTGGATTATTTAAATTAAATAAACAGGTAGAGATGGGGCATCAACAGATACATTTGTAGTATGGCACATCAACCATGGGGAATTTGTAGTATCGCATGGCATTTGTAGGATAGAACATTTACAGGGGCATTTGTTGGATAGAGCGTCTATAGGAGCATTTTTTGGATGGCGCATCTACTGGGGCATTTGTAGGATGGCGTACCTACAGGGGCATTTGTTATATGGTGCATCTACAGGGCATTTGTAGGATGGTGCATCTACTAGGGCATTTGTAGGATGGCGCATCTACAGGGGCATTTGTTAGATGTTGCATCTACAGGGCATTTGTAGGATGGTGCATCTACTGGGGCATTTGTAGGATGGCGCATCTACTGGGGCATTTGTAGGATGGTGCATCTATGGGGCATTTGTAAGAGGGTGCATTTATGGGGCATTTGTAGGATGGCGCATCTATGGGGGGTATTTGTAGGATGGTGCATCTATTGGGGCATTTGTAGAATGGGGCATCTATAGGGGCATTTGTAGGATGGTGCATCTATGGGGGTATTTGTAGAATGGTGCATCTATGGCCATTTGTAGGATGGTGCATCTATGGCCATTTTGTAGGCTGGTGCATCTATGGTAGTATTTGTAGGATGGTTTAGCATCTACAGGGGCATTTGTGGGTTGTCATAATATCTACAGGGATTTGTGGGATTGAGCACATCCTTCTACTTGAGTGCAAATAGTACCTTTACAGCAGAGGTCATTTAATACATTTGAAACCATGGCCATAATTTTCCTAGTTAGGGAGCATAGTATATTCCTGTATTTCATTTTGAAAAAAGCACCGTGTACGATCACACCTGTGTTTAATCTCAGGCAAACATTGGCAAAACACAAATCTTAGTAAATATACCCCTGTAAGTCTCTTACTCTTAGTAAACAGGCTAACTGACGTGTAGTTCTCTCCAATGCTCTAAAGTCTTTCTTAATTACAGTGTGTGGATAAACTGATAAAGTTACCCTAAACTTGACGGAAGACTCTCCTGATGCTGTTTACCCACCTGAATGGGCCTCTGTCAGGCTCAGCGTCATCCTCACACTGCTCACGATGACACCACAGCTTACTCTGCCTGGTGCTGCAGTCTTCTCTGCAGAAACAGGTGTGGCTCATTCTACATTTTAAAAGGTCCACAGTCAATAAGCCGACCCCACAAGGTCGACATGGAAAGGTTGATGGGGCCAAAAGATCAACATGGTATAGGTAGAAAGTGCAAAAGGTAGACAGGGTCAAAAAAGGTTGATGTGGGAATGGTCAACACAAAAAAGGTTTACACAATTTATTTTTTTAGTAGTTTTGTCACTTTTTGTCATCAAAAATCCCCATTAGTGTACCACATCACTCACCACGCTTTGGGCAGGTTACTGTTCCCAATTGTAGTCCACGTGGATGCAATAGTCTCCTTACTGGCCTTCCCAAAAATAGGCTCCCACCACTGAAATCCATTTTGGATGCAACTACAAGGCTGATTTTCCTCGCTTAGACGTTCAACGTCTGTCGTCAGTCCCTCCATTGGTTACTGGTATTCTACCGTATTCAATATAAAATACTTTTACTTACATACAAGGCTATTAATCAAACTGCACCAACATATATCTCTTCACTCATCTGAAAATATTTCCCTACCCATCTCTCCGCTCTGCACAAGATCTGCATCTCTCATCCACACGCATTACTTGCTTCCACTAAAAATTACAGGACTTTCCTTCGGGCTGCATCTACTCTGTGGAATGCCCTCCCATGAACAATAAGACTCACCTCTAGTCTCAGAACATTCAAGTGTTCCCTGAAAACTCACGTATTCAGACAAGCTTATCAAATTCCAAGCCCACCCGTGTAACCTTCATTGTCTCCTATCTAATTACATCCTCTCTGTACAGTCCACACATAACCTCACATATTTTTTTCTTTCTTCACTTTCCCATCCTCCTGACCCCTGGCCAACATTGCTGGGTGATCATATCATACAGGCCATTAGTAAACTTTGCAATCTCTCAGGACCATTATGCAATAGATAGCACCTATCCTTGTGTATCAATGCCTAATTTCCTATAGATTGTAAGCTTGCGAGCAGGGACCTCCAACCTCTAGGTCTGTCTGGTATTACCCATTTTTGTTCTATTACTGTTGCCCCAATTGTAATGTGCAACAGAAAATGCTGAGCTATATAAGAAACTGTTAACAAATAAATAATTAAGTATGAAAATGTTTGGAGAAAAAGTTTGTGTCGACCATATGTGTGCCGACCATTGTTATGTTGAACTTTTGTAAAGTGTCGACCTAATGCAGGTCCATTAGTTGTTGACCTATTGACTAATGACCTTTTAACTGTCGACCTACTGGAATTCACAGCCACTACAGATTTGCTTCCCAGCATTTCAGCATGGTCCCTCTTCCAGGCAGGACTAACTGTGCGACTGTAGTCAGTTTCCTGCTTCTCCTTCTGTCTGATGCTCTGGGTTCCCCACCTGGTGCCAAGGCAGGGCATTTTGTAAACTGTCTCTCCTTTTTCTGCTGGCATCAGCTCCGCAAGGCACTACCACCTTTTGCTTTTACTCCCTGCTCTACTCTCAGATGTAGAAGGGCTGGTTCTAGTTCCTTTTGGCCATCATGGGGATGTCCATACTGGGCTCCGCCATCTTTGGTGAGCCTTTCACAGTCAGCGTCTGTGGTTCTTGAACCAGGGTACTATATTTGCAATTTAAACTCATGATATCTGCAGGATATGAATGTGGACCTATTTTTTTTATCAGCTAACCACTCCCATTGATTTCTATTATGTCTCTTTCTTCTTTCTTTTTCTTGCAGCAGATTTCAGGAGGATGAATGCTGTCGCTCCTTTGGGTGCTATGGAAGATTAGGATCTTTGTCTTCTCAATTTATGGCCTTCATTTATCCTTGCAGGTCTCATGGCAAATTGGCTACATGTGACTACTGATCTGGGAGTCTGAATGTGATGAAATTTATGATGTTTGCTCTACCTTTGTGGGTCTTAAAATTATCATATCATATTCTATCCTTGATTTAATTGGACAAGTTGAATTTTGCCAATTTGTCTTGATTAAAGTGGTCGCTGGATTTCTGGTACTTACCTTAAACTTTTTCAATCATCAATTTTAGAATTGGTGAATTTGTTTCAGACAACGCAGTAAAACAAAACAAATAAAAATGTCCTCATAAAATATAGTACTGATAGCTACATAGTCTCATGACTAAAAGCTATAGCTGAAAACAAATATATTATTATAATGTGTCCTTTAGGTGGTGCCACAAGAGGTCCACAGACCATTACAACGTACATGAACAGAAACAGTACAATCAAACTAAGCTCCACCCCTTCTTTTTCTGAGTGACAGCGGCTATAATAAGAAGGGTGGGGATTTTAGGGAAGTCTCCATCCCCACTTCTTCCATTTGAGCCCTTTCAGTAGGGGTGTATTACAAGAGGAGGGGTCCGTGTTTGCTACCCCTCATAACTAGCCAGCTGCCAGCAGCTCTGATCACTAGTAGATTCTAGTGCAATGCTACAATCTTCTGTGCATGCACAGGTCTATGGGAAAATGGTGCAGCGGACATTTTCCTGACAGTATCCCTACTGTGCATATGCCAAAATGCTAGGGTAATGGTGATTTTTACAGTATTGTCAGCGTGAGACTCCGGAGATGTAAGTATTGAAGAACATGGGGCCAGGGTGTGCAGTATGGGCCCCCCTGGACTGCACACACTGCACCCATTATAGTTATGCCACTGCCCTTCAATACGGGGAGCAGTTAGCACCCCGACGAATGGGATCACGGTGGTCGATATACCGATGCCGGTATCCCGAGGGAGGTCAGAATCCCGGCATCAAAATACTGATGCCAAACCAGATGCCGATTGTCCTGACAGAGGGACATGCTGCCGTCCTACCATCGGGGAGGGGGAGGTTAGGTTTAGGCAGCAGAAGAGGGGTTAGAGTGCAGCCAATGGTTGGGGTTAGGGACCGGGTAGGGAGGGTTAGGGTACGGCACATAGAAGAGGAGGCTGGGCACCAAGCGGGGAGGGTTAGGTTTAGGCAGTGGGGAAGGGAGGGTTAGGCACCACCGGTGAGGGATAGGGTTAGGCACCCACAAGGGAGGGTTAGGGTTAAGGTAGGGAAAAGGTGAGGGTTAAGAAGCTAAATGGGGGCTCTGTCAGGCTTCTGATGGACGGAATGCTGCAGTCGGTTTACTTACCGCCGGCATCAGTAAGTCATACTGAACCCTTCAGTACTAATACTTGTATATCTGTTATCTTCTTTACTGTACACAGCAAACTCAAAAATAGATTTTTTTTTGTTCGATTTGTCTGCGCATTTTAATTTTTTTTATAAACATTTCTCAATCAGCCTAAAACATCCAGACATAGGGAATCATCCTATTTTCTATCAATGAACAGGATACACAATCCTTGACATTCTCTAACATCCCTAAAATGGCTTCCCAGCACATTCACAGGTGATTTTTCATTAACCCTCCCTCGGTATATATAAAGCTCATAACTTCCTTTTTCACCACATTAGCAGCTAAAATATGAATTGCAGATGTTGCACACACAAAAAATCTGAGTACATTTTTTACTTTATTTTTTGCTTTACAAAAAGTTTTTTTCCTCCTCCAGAGACTTTAGGATGGCAAGCTAAAGCGATCTGTCTGCAGTCTACATGCCTTTGTTGGGGTTCGGGAAAGTTGCCACTCAGTCAGAACTCGCATTCCAGTGCGAACAGACAATTCATTCACATATGTTCCCTTTACTGTGTCTTGTTACCACCGGCCTCATCTGGCTACGCTGAAAAATGACGTGATACTATTTTTTATTCTGTACTTGACACTGTGAGAGAAGGTAATGTGGTTTATTGATTCCAAAAGGGGTCAAGAAAGTAGGAACCGAGGTATTTTGGAACTGTTCCAGGAAAAACTTTCAACTTAGACCGTACACATCCAGCAAAACAAAACTGTTAATTGTTACCTCGTCTGCTGCTATTAAACCGCGTATTTAAACTGAACATATGTTCCATAATCATGTACTTTTATATTAAAACATTACTGAGTCACCAGGTGAAATGTATATTAAGTGCACAGCTGAAAATAGACAGTAGGTTACAACTCTGACAGCAAACATCTGTTAAGTTTCTAAAACTTAATTCAAATAATGAAATCCATAGGCTGTGCTTCAGTGTAACATTTCCCAAATAAACTCCAATGAAAAGTGATATCATTATTGAGGGTTTTTTTCAACACTCGAGGTGCAAAGACATTGTGAAGGGTTTGGGGTATTTTAAGGGAGAAAAAATGTACTAAACAGAATTTAAAGGGAAAACATTCTCTATTTCCAAACTATTTTCACTTTCTAAAAGGATAATTGAAACAGATAGAGGTGTTAATTCTGCATGGGTTGGGATTGATTAACTGGCGGGTGGGATGCTTGCGACATCTCGATGATCATAATCCCAACAGGGAACCCTGGCCCCTTAACCCTCCCTTTCTGTAGCCTAAACCCCCCCCCCCCCCCCCACGCTTGCAGCCTAATGCTAACCTTCCCAGGTGGTGCCTAAACTTAACACCCCTCCATGCAGCCTAAATCTAAGACACCCCCCACCCCATCTCGACAGCCTAACCCTAACCCTTCCTGGGGGGTGCGTAAAACTAACCCCCTCTCCCCTCAGCCTAAAACTAACCCCCCTCCCCGCAGCCTTAACCTAAACTCCCCCTTCCTCAGTGGCTTGCCTCTCTGGCGTGGTGGTGGAAATGCTCATAGGGATTCTGGCGCCAGGGTGGAGACCCTATTCAGGATGCCGGTGTCGGCATTCCATGTAGTGTCGGTATTCTGGTGTCGGGATTCTGACTGCTGGGATCCTGACCGAATCCCTTCTACAAAGAGATTATTTTCATGCATGTTTGAAATTAATGATATGAGTCGGGCATTCCATATTGTTTTCTTGACCATGTCAAAAGCTACTATTAGCCATAGACACCAAATATTAATGTTGCTATCTGTAAATCATCATATACTGTACACAGGACAATGTAACAAGCCTTAGGGAGAGATAAAGTGGAGTAGTTGCCCAAAAGCTTCTGTCATTTCAAAGATAATTACAGAAATGTATTGGTTGCTTTGGGCAACTTCTCCTCTTATCTCTCTTCATGGCTTGATACATCTCATACACAGTAGAAGGTTTAATAAATCACTTATTGTAGCATCATGCAGTAACGAGTATTCCTCATACATTGGATTTTCCAATTGATTCAGCAAAATGGCTATCATATATTGTGTACCCTCAAATCCACCCAATTCATTGTTTGATGTATTAGATGATTGCATCGTCTCATTGGAGGTGCTGCACATCCAGTGAGACAATTCCACTGCTGACATGTTGCTGTTATATGTAACATGTAATGGTACATCCTGCTGTCGTACAGCGGATCATGTGATGTGTGCGGCGTTATGATGTATGGCTCCATTGCTGCATGCATTAGAATAGGCTACTAATACCCCTTTCAGACCGCACAAATAACCGGTATCGATCAGGTATATTTCCTGGTCGACGTGGGTCGCTGTGTAGTGTGAAAGGGTCACTCCCGAATCCCTGGGTCGCCTGACCCAGAAATTCAACCCGGGAATAAAGAACGGTTATTATATATGCGCTATGGTGGTCATTCCGAGTTGTTCGCTCGTTGCCGATTTTCGCTATGCTGTGATTTGTTGCAAAATGCGCATGCGCAAGGCACGCAGGATGCATGCGCTTAGTTATTTAACTAAAAACTTAGTAGATTTGCTGTGGATCCTGCGGCGCTTTTCAGTCGCTCTGCTGATCGGTGAGTGATTCACAGGAAAGGGGCGTTTCTGGGTGGTAGCTGAGCGTTTTCCGGGAGTGTGCTAAAAAACACAGGCGTGTCAGGGAAAAACGCGGGAGTGTCTGGAGAAACGGGGAAGTGGCTGGCCGAACGCAGGGCGTGTTTGTGATGTCAAACCAGGAACTAATCGTACCGAGCTGATCGCAATCTAGGAGTAGGTCTGGAGCTACTCAGAAACTGCAAGAAAATATTTAGTAGCAGATCTGCTAACCTTTCGTTCGCTATTCTGCTAAGCTAAGATACACTCCCAGAGGGCGACGGCCTAGCTTGTGCAATGCTGCTAAAAGCAGCTAGCGAGTGAACAACTCGGAATGAGGGCCAATATGCACAGTGTAAACAACCACCAGTGCTTCCTCCTGCTGTCTTTGTATTACTATAAATGTCATGTTTTTTGGTAATTGAGCTAGAAATACAATAACTGTGTAAGCATCATTACAGAGGGTTAGAAGTGCTGTTTATTTACTATACGGAAAAATAGAAAGAGCATGATATGCTGTTTAGATAGTAGTTACAGTTTATTTGTTGTGAGAAGGGACAGAGATGGATGAGGACTACAAATACCAGTTTCTGTGGAAACTAAGATGTGATGCTACTTTGAAAATACCAGTGAAGAGGCAAGGTACATTGATAGCAGGATGTGCAGGAGCCACTGAGAGGGCTGGAATGTTCTGGCATGTTCCAGTGGCTAGAGAAAAGCTGGATGCATGCTGGGGCAGTGGTGATAAATACCTGTGACATTGAGTGTCAGTTGCTGAGGGGGGGGACTGTGAGTGAAGGGGTACACAGCTCATCTCCTGATGGGATCAGTAACCAAGGTCATCAGCAACTATAGGCCGCCTAGGCTGTGGAGAGGGGAGACAGGGAAAGAGAATACAGTAGAGGAAAGGTGAGAGAAGAATTATCTCACAGACGATGAGGGGATAAATGTGTCCTGGATTGATGAGCAGTCCAACTCCAATTCAACCACACTAAAGTGTACAGCTTGCTATTCATTATACCACACTGTGGGATATATCAGTATATAGAAAAAGTTGAGAACTGTTTCCCACATCCACTCCGGTTATTCAGTGGACACACTGAAAGTCTGAGCCCCCCAGCCAGCTTTATAACTAAAGCTGGGACTACAGTACATTATGCAGTTATCAGTCCCTTAAACATCAGTTGCGTGGATGGTAAGGTGAGTTCCGGAAGGGATTCCACCACCCCAGAAAAGCTCCAATTATTGGAGAAAGGAGATTAGAGGCTGGCTCTTGGATTTGGGAACCTATAATAAATCAGCCAGCAAAATAACATGGTTAAGGGCTCACTTTAAATCAACCCAAGCTTCAGTGTGTGGAGGTAGAGAGTCCAGTGGCGGCTCCTGAGGTGGAGCTGTAGCGCAGTCCAAATTTCCAAAAGGGGAGCCTACTGCCACCAACTGTCATCCCAAACTGACTCACTGGTAGGTGGCTCCCCTATTTGAAATTTGGACTGCGCTGAAGCCCCATCTCCGGAGCCGCCACTGGTAGAGACCAATCGGCAAGCTGCACGAACAGACGTATCATGGTACAGTATTTCAGTTAATGGGGGAGAGCCAGACCTACAAGTCGTTGGAGAAGGGTGACCCTACTATACGCTATTCTGGTGCGGGAAGTCTGGTTTTCCAAATGTACTGTAAGACAACATAATGGACTGAAGATTGTTACATATATTCGGGGTACAGTTAGTGAGATTGGGCAGAATATACTGTATACATCAATTTTGACATTTTACTGACAAACAATCCAGTCAGGAGATCTGGTGGTTAGTTATAGTACATAGTTTTTTTATATTATTATTATTATTATTATTATTATTATTATAAGCAGAATAATGATTAGCATCAGTTTCAGGGCCTTAATCCAGCACACATTACAGTGAGGTGAGTTCACATATTATTAATTCTAGTTTTACAAAGCAAAGTCACATATTTGACTATTACAAAAAAAAAAAGAATGTTTATTAATAGGATGGCGGTAAAATATAAATATATGAAGCTATTTGCTGTAATGCCATCAAAAAAGAAAGAGAACAATTTACTTAATGCTTTCTCCCGGCACATCTGTATCCGATGCGTACAAACATAAATTGTCGCCATGAGACCCAATGATTCTCCCATAAACATGCAGTCTCAACAAGGGTTATAATTATCCTGTCAGCATACTTTAGAACAAAGCATTTTTACACCCGGTGATGTTACAGGTACTTCCACAGTCTTTTAAATTACTGTCTCAATCTTTTTCTTAAAATAAAACTTTAGCATTTGCCGTCAATACCCCATAGACCATTTCAGCTATTTTCTTTCAGCCAGGATGGGATAAATGGCACCATATTTATTTTTATTGATCTCTATTTAACAAACAGCATAATATAGTGATGTGTCATATTCATCATTCTTTTTAAATATGGTCCCCCATATGGCGACTGTATTAATCTTTACTTGGCATTAATTCTCAATGAAGATCATATATCATCTGCAGTAAACCCCAAGCTGAACCAGTGTTCCATTTTGAAACCCAATCTGTCTGCAAAATATCTGACACAATGTTAAATGGAAATTACAGCTGAGCTTCATTTCAAAACAAGATGAAAAAAATGCATTTCAAAGTATTTGGTTTATTTAGGAGAAATCAAATCAAAATATATTATAGAAGGGGGGTATGCTATACACAGGTCTTTAGTAAAATAAAACTTCCCTAATTTGTATGTAACATAGATTGTCATTAACTATGTGAAATATATTGAGGGTAATTAATTTAACAGTACTATGCCCCCCGAGGAGACATTTTTCATTGGTTGACAGTAAATGATGTAGTTACATCTGAACAGAAGACCATAAATGTGCAAGAGGACATATTTTAATGGACATATCCGTTTAGCAGTGCACATTGCATTTACACAGGACGTAACATAATAAACATAATAATATAGTAAAATTAAAATAAATAGTACAATAAAACTCTTAAACGTACAAAAGGTAATTTATCAAACGACAGTGTTTTGGGGAGCCAACAAAGTTTATCTGGGGACTTACAGTGTGTTTGCAACCATAGGAGGAGTCAGCCCAGGGGAATTTTAACAGAGGAGAGGGCCCACATGCAGCTTCCATTGCGAGCCCCCTGCTCTCTGGTAGCGAGTAGACTCTGACATTGTGCCAGAGTCTACTGCGCATGTGCAGGTCTCTGGGAACATGGCGTCCGTGTCTTGTTCCCGGGGACATCTCCATTATGCATGGGCAAATCATTAGAAAATAGTCATGGCGGCCATTTTCCAAGTGATTTGTGTCTGCAGTTCAGGGCAGCAGGACTCACGAGGGGTAAGTATAATATATGGGTGCAGGGTGTGCGGTGTGGGCCCCACTGGACCCAGGGACTCGTGAACACCTTACACCTTGCACCCATTATAGAAACGCCTATGAGGCAGTCGCATATAGCACTTATGGCTGCTTTTGGCTTTTTAAGATCAAAGCGGCAAATCAGAGGAAGGAGGGGTCCTAGAGACATAGCCAAATTACAATATCAACATGTGGGCGCAAATGCTACCTATGAAGACCGTGATACAGACACCTACGCACCTGTCAGTAAGTGGGAAACTTGCGGTTGCCCAAAACCTGGTGTAAGTTATAACATGGTGATGGTGATGACCAACCATCGTGTCTGCAAAGGTTCACTTGTTACCCATAAGAGCTGGCCATATCTTGTGATTTTGCTGACACAGTTGTGTCTCTTTTTGGACACAATTTATGATTACGGTGTAACTGCAAATGAATTACTTTTAATGCCACCATAAATGCCTGTGTGCTTAATTCTACAGTGCTTGGCATGAATGTGTGCAGTTAAGTGCAGAAATCTGTAATCTTGCACAGCTCCATGGTGGACCTACTGTAGGTGGATTGTGAACACCACCAGGTAAGTGCTATGACACATCAACCAAAAAAAAAAAAATGCTTTGGGGAGATGTTACCAATCAGCTTCTAGCTATTATTTTTTAGAATGTACTTGATCAATGCTACCTTGATGCTGATTGGTTGCTATGGACAACTTCTCTACATGACCATTTCTCCACTCTTTAGGAGGCTTTGGGGCTGAATCAGAGATGGACGCAGCCGTGCATCTATACGCAGCGGCTGCGTCTATCTGGTCTGCGCACGCGCGCTGCCTGCATTGGAAGGATATGGCTGCAAGTTGATTGACAGTGGCAGGCATTCAGGGGGTGGCAATGGGGTGTTTTGCGGGCATGGCCGGCCAAACGGGGGCGTGCTGGGAGCGTTTCCGGGGTGGCTGTGCTGTGTGACGTCACATGCAGCCACTCAGATTAAAAAAATGGCGGAGGACTGTCTGACAGTGCATCCAGGCTGACTGTACTGATGGTCTGGGCTGGTGCACACAGAAAGATGGGCTGGCTGAGCAGCGCAGCCTTCCGGCGCTCTGCTCGCTGCCCGACACCTGGAGATGAGAGCTGGCTGAGCAGCTCTGCCTACTGCTGCTCTGCTTGGCGCCTGACACACTTTCACCCGTATGCACATATTTTTGGTTTTGTTAACTTGTTAAGACCCATTGTCCTATTAATATGACATACATTTGTGCACAATACAGCAAATACTATTCATACATATTTGTATACATATAGGGGTCATTCAGACCTCATCTCTTGCTAGTGTTTTTTTTGCAGTCCTGCATTCGCATAGTCGCTGCCCACCGGGGAGTGTATTTTAGCTGTGCAAGTGTGCGATCACATGTGCAGCCGATCAGTACAAAAAAACTTTGTGCAGTTTCTGAGTTGCCCAGAACTGACTTCAGGCTGCCCGAGGCCGGAATTGACGTCAGACACCCGCCCTGCAAATGCTTAGACACGCCTGCGTTTTTTTTCCAACCACTCCCTGAAAACGGTCAGTTGACACCCACAAACGCCTTCTTCCTGTCAATCTCCTTGCGATCGGCTGTGCGAATGGATTCTTTGTAAAACCCATCGCACAGCAACAATCCGCATCGTACCCGTGCAACGCGCCTGCGTATTGCGGTGCATACGTGCAGTTCTTACCTGATGGCAGTGCTGCAAAAAATGCTAGTGAGCGATCAGGTCTGAATTACCCCCATAGACCCAATGTCCTATACACAGGACACTTAATCATTTTGTAAATGGGCCAGACTTGTATATAAGAATAATGGCATATTCATGTTTAGAATGTTTGTGTAACTTTGTCAAAAAATATTTAGAAAATATGCATTTTGGTATTATGGTTTTTAATGGGTTTTTACTCAGGAGGTGACCTGTATCAGTAACAGAACATCTGGGGGAATAAAGATGGTATCAATTTGGTTAATGATAATTGTTGAAGCCTACTGCTAAAGTAAAAGAAAATAGAACAGATCCCTTCCTGAGGCTGAACATTGATGAGGGATCTGTCAGCAGGCGGAACAAGATCCTGCAATATGTCAATCACCCCTATATAAGATTATAAGGGCAGAACTTGAGGCATTGAGAAAGGTCCAGAACACTGCTGTTGTCATAGGCGTGCGCAGGGGGGGGTGCCTGGTGCGCACAGGCACCCCCTAATGTCTGGCACCCCGATATCACATGCCTGATGCAGCGATCGCCGAACAGGCTGATTACTGTCCCCTCTGCGCTGCATCCTGTCAGGACTGCATTACTGACTGGATGCCTGGGTTAATCAAGGGTGCCACTGCCACCGGCTTTCAAACTCCCGGCTCCACCTCCATGTACAAAAACTGCGCGATGTGATGTGATTACGTCATGCTGCTCGCATGCCCACCACTTTCCTTCTATGCTATGCCAACGCCAGCCACTGATGAGGAGCAGCATGCATCCAGCGTTCCTCTTAGGAAGACAAATTCAATACTGGCAGGCGGCCAGCAGCAGCATTGACACGTCACTCGTTTTTCCAGCAGCAGCAGTACTAGTCTGTGACTGTCAGTGTCAGTGAGTGACTGACTTGTAAGTAAGCTGCTGCAGCTTGCAGGGGAAAGAGAGGGGGAGCCAGACCAGGCTGAGGAGGAGCAGTGTAATTGCAGTGAGTGCCATCAGGGGTGTTTGGTGCACACCACAACATCTGACAATGCGTCTACATTATTAGGATTGGTACAAGGGTGGATATTATATATTGCGTTGACCGTCAATATTTGTGCTAGACACGCCCAAAAGGAGGTGCTAGACACACCCCTCTGATGGTGCACCCCCTAATAAAATGTGCTGCGCACGCCAGTGGCTGTTGTAGGTGAAGGGCAGCGAGTAGAACTATTGGTTCTCCCCATGTAGACGTACAGTAACTGATTGGAGCCGTGTATTGCTCTCAGAGTTTATAAGAGGAAAGGAGGGATGATATTTTTCCTTATAGGCAGTGGAATTGTTACTATCTATGATAATGCACAACTTTCATGTTTTAG
Source organism: Pseudophryne corroboree (assembly GCF_028390025.1). NCBI lineage: Eukaryota > Metazoa > Chordata > Amphibia > Anura > Myobatrachidae > Pseudophryne > Pseudophryne corroboree. The sequence continues at coordinate 730,113,643 of NC_086446.1, forward strand.
CATGTTCATCATAAAAGTCTACTCTGAGGAACAGATCCGGTGAATAATACCAGCTTCACATGTAATCACAACTTGTTAGATAAAACCGGAGCACCGGGAGGTAGCCCATGCAAACACTGGGAGAACATACAAACGCCACACCGATATGAACCCATTAACTCAGTGCTCTCCCAGGATTATATGTAAACGGGAAAACTATGTTGAAAAGCTCTGCGGCAGTTGCTAACAGCAAGGATCACCTATATAATAATTGGCTACGACATGTCCCCTCTCCGCCATGAGCCGCCACTGCCAGCAAATGGATAAGAGCGACAAGTGAGAACGCAGGACAATTTTGCACTAGGAACAACAAGATCAGTATACAACATGGATGGGGACGGGGCAGAGATGGGAAGGGGCAGGACATGGGTTGGGTGGGACCAGGGCCTAAAGTGGCCCTGGAGGGGTGGGGGAAGTCATTCATCCCGCCAAATCCCCAACCCCCCGCCCCCTTCCCCTCGCATTAAGTGGAGCCAGGGCTAGTGCAAGTGTTTTTGGCACCCACCTGCAAACAATAAGTTAGTGCCCTATTTCCAAAACTTTATAAAGGGATATTGATCTCACAAAGAAGCAGCATGGTCACATGATAGTACCCCAAATTCACATAACACAACACAGGAGCACAATCTTATTCACATTACACCAAATGTAGTGCCCCTACTTCATATTAAACCACATAGCAATGCCCCTTATTCAGGTTACGTCACTTAGTAGTGCCTTTTATTCACATTGCACTACACAATGGTACCCTCTATACATGTTAAGCCACACAGTAGTGCCCCTTATATACAGTACCCACAGCAGTGCCTCTTATACACAATTCCCACAGTAGCAGTGCCCCTTACACATAATGCCCACAGCTGTAGCGCCCCTTACACATAATGACCACAATAGAGCCACTTATATACAAGATGCCCACAGAAGTGCCGCTTATACACAATTCCCACAGTAGCAGTGCCCCTTACACACAATGCCCACAATAGTAGTGCACCATACACATAATGATCACAGTAGTGCCACTTATACACAAAATGCCCACAGTTGTGTCGCTTATACACATAATGCCCACAGGGTGCCCCTTATTCACATATCTGCCTTTGTCACTCTAGCAGCTCACTGCCTGTGTCCCACCAGCAGCTCCATGCCCTGTATCCCTCCAGTAGCTTCCCCACCCCTCTTGTCCCTCCAGCCCCCTCTCGTCTTGTCTTCAAGATGCACAGGGCCTGCTCCTCTTCATGGCTCTTCTTCTTTTCAGCAGCGGTGACAGCATGACATCACATATGCCGTGATGGAAAAGGAAGCCACTGGGCCCTAATGAATGCTGTGCAACAGACACAGCATGTGTGAGTACCAAAAGGGGTGGGCTATAATGGAGGAGACACATGAAGCCACTATGATCTAAGGAATGGAGCGGTGGGCGCAGCTCATCAGTAACACTAGCGCCGCCTGCATCATCTATTGATGTAGGTCATGGGGCCGGTTTTTCTGTTGGAATTACTGTGCAGGGAAATGGTGGTGGTGGAACTAGTTCCCCCTACCATTACAGGTGGTGGAACTCAGTTACACCTCGTATCCCTCTCCCCCTGGGTGGTACTATGAAAAGGTGGGGCAGACTGAGGTGACCTAGTATTTGCTTGCTCTCTTTAGTAGTAAATTGTTAAAACCATTGGCTAAGGCTGGGAACACACTTTTAGAAAAATATGTCAGTGTGCAGTGATCAACTTCTGACTCATTTGCTGACTGAACAGTTTTTCTGATACGGGTGGTCTTCAGTATGCCAACTGTCGGGATCCCGGTGCACATTATACCGGTGCCGGAATCCCGACAGACGGCATACCGACAGATTTTCTCCCTCGTAGAGGTCCACGACCTCCCTGGCGCGAGAATAAATAGCGTGGTGCGCGTAGCGCGCCACCGTGCCCGCAGCGTAGTGAGCCCGCAAGGGGCTCATTTGTGCTCGCCATGCTGTCGGTATGCCGGCGGTCAGGCTCACGGCGTCGGTATGCTGGTCGCATACCGACGTGGTACCATACTACACCCTTCTGATACAGCGTACCCTCATCTACAGCATGAGATCCATGGGCTATGATTTTTATTGCTCCTGTCATATCAGTCCTTAGAAGCAACATAATGGGGTACATTTACTAAAGTGGGAGTTTTTTTTAGAACTGGTGATGTTGCTCATAGCAACCAATCACATTTTAATTAACATTTATCTAGCTGCTTCTAGAAGATAATAGATATAATCTGATTGGTTGCTATGAGCAACATCCCCAGTTCTAAAACAAAACTCCCACTTTAGTAAATTTACCACAATGTGTACAAATGAGATGCACTGGCTCAGGGATTGATAATCCCTGCAAATTATAAAATGTATCTGTATGTACTGTATGAATGCAGAGTAACATTATTACACATAATGAAATGTATATAAATGTATTATCTTAAATACTGTTGTCTGTGAAGCACGAGGCTAATAGGAAATTAGGAATTATAAAGTACCTGTTACTCTAGATACTGATAATATACTGTAGAAAGAGATTATGAATCTGGTAAATTATTTAGCCCAACACTAAACCTACAGTATAGTTTTATTGTCAACAAATTTGGTGAGATAATTTTTCTTTCCATTAAGCTGATAGAAGCAATTGCCAGAATGTTGTCAGGTATACTGTATGTAGGTGAGGTTCAATTAGTTTTGTCGACATTGATAATGGTTGTACTTTTACGTGCGGTGTAGCATGTCAACATGCTCAGCATGTCAGCATTGACTATGTCAACATAGATAAAATGTCTTTATAGTTAGAATGTCAACAAAACAGTCCCAGTGGTGCAGCAGATTTATTTGCCTTCTCCCCTCCCACCGCCTCACCCTAACCATCTGCTCCTGCAGCCTAACCCTAACTATCCCCACCCGTAGCCTCACCCTAACCCTCTGCTCCTGCAGTCTAACCCTAACTATTCCCTCCCACAGCCTCACCCTAACCATCTGCTCCTGCAGCCTAACCCTAACTCTTCCCTCCCGCAGCCTCACCCTAACCCTCTGCTCCTGCAGCCTAACCCTAACTCTCCCCTCTCGCAGCCTCACCCTAACCATCTGCTCCTGCAGCCTAACCTTAAGTCTCCCCTCCTGCAGGATCACCCTAACCCTCTGCTCCTGCAGTCTAACCCTAAGTCTCCCTTCCTGCAGCCTCATCCTAACCATTTGCTCCTGCAACCTATCCCTAACTCTCCCCTCTCGCAGCCTCACCCTAACCATCTGCTCCTACAGACTAACCCTAACTCTTCCCTCCTGCAGCCTCACGCTAACCCTCTGCTCCTGCAGCCTAACCCTTATAGGCCCTACACACTGGCCGATTTTCTGAAAGATATGAACGATCTCGTTCATAAATGAACGAGAACTCGTTCATATCTTTCAGTGTGGAGACTCCAGCGATGAACGATGCGCGGCCCCGCGCTCGTTCATCGCTGGTCTCCCGTCGGCTGTGCATGCAGGCCAATATGGACGATCTCGTCCATATTTGCCTGCACTTCAATGCAGCCGCGTGACGGGGGGAGTGAAGAAACTTCACTCCCCCCGTCACTGCCCCCCCCCGCCGCCGGGTCGCTCGTCGGCCGTATCGGCCGTCGGGCACCTCGGCGGCGCATCGTAAAATGTGTAGGGCCCATTACTCTCCCCTCTCGCAGCCTCACCCTAACCCTCTGCTCCTGCAACCTAACCCTACGTCTCCCCTCCTGCAGCATCACCCTAACCCATTTCTCCTGCAGCCTAACCCTAACTCTTCCCTCCCGCAGCCTCACCCTAACCCTCTGCTCCTGCAGCCTAACCCTAACTCTCCCCTCTCGCAGCCTCACCCTAACCCTCTGCTCCTGCAACCTAACCCTAAGTCTCCCCTCTCGCAGCATCACCCTAACCCATTTCTCCTGCAGCCTAATCCTAACTCTCCCCTCCCGCAGCTTCACACTAACCCTCTGTTCCAGCAGCCTCACCCTAACCCTGTGCTCCTGCAGCCTAACCCTAATATTGGCATTTTGTAGAATGTCTACATTTCACAAGTCGACTTTTTTCAGATGTTGAAAATGTGAACATGCTGACATTCTACTTACGTCAACATGTTCCTAGTCAACATTTCAAATATGTTGACATCATAGCTGTCAACACTGTGGTGTCGATATGACTGACGACATTTTAATTGTGGACATGGTGACAGCATCCCATTGCACAAATTTCTACATGTTTAAATTAAGAGGTGTTATAGGGTCAATTGTAATACCCCATGGTTTGTATGTGCCCGTGCGCTTCTGGCGAGATAGTCACTAGGTTTAAAATGGCAATTAGTTTAAAGGCAAAATCATCCTGGTTACTATATGAGTTGCAGCACGGTTGGTGTAATGGTTAGCATCACTGCCTCACAGCACTGAAGTTGTGGGCTTGATTTTACTATGGCCCTTACTGTGTGTGGAGTCTGTATATTCTTCTTCGTGCATGGGTTTCCTCCGGGTCCTCTGGTTTCCTTCACAATTCGGATAGTAGGTTAATTGGCCTCCCAACAATAAATTAACCATAGTGTGTATGTGTGTGCGTGTATATATGATAGGGAATATACAGTCATTGGAAACTCCACTGGGGCAGGGACTGATGTGAATGGCCAAATAGCCTCTGTAAAGTGCTGTGGAATACGTGTGCGCAATATAAATTACTGACAATGACTGGCAATGATAATTCAAGTAGCATCATATGGTGCATTGTCTCCATATAGGGACTGCCCTGATTCATGCTTGTAAGTAAAGCAAAATATCAAGCAACTGTGCAAAACCATGTGCACTGCAGGTGGGGCGGATGTAACATGTGCAGAGAGCTTTAGATTGGGTGGCTTATATTTTTTTCTGTGCATTATAAATTCAGTACTAGCTGCTTCATTTTTAAACTGCAATTTAGATTTCAGTTTGAACAATACTGTGACTTAATGATTTCCCATTATGTGATTTTAGTGCTGATGCAATTAATCTAATTATAATATAAAGCCATTTTATAAGAATATTATTTAGTTACTTAGTAAACTAAATAGCTAAACAGACATAAATATAAGGAAGGGTAGAGCGAGATCTACTATAATATAAATAAGACGCATCATATATACATTATATACTATTATTACTATTTTATGCTGAGATTGCACATTTTATTTTGATTGCGATATATATTAATTATTGTCAGGACTGACTGGCAGGAGCATCTGTTTGTAATACTATGACTTCATGGCATGACACCGTGTGATTAAATTGCGCGTGTGAGTAATAATAGTTAATGCAATTAATATAATTAAAGTTTAAAGCCATTTTTTCATGACCCCGCATTCATGAGTGCAGCTAGCAACAGGCTCATATTTTTCCCTCCTCACAAATGTTACAATAATAGTGCCAACACTTTTATTCTTTTGTCCATAAGTTGAAAATTATGACTATTTCATAAATTGCTAACGTGCTTAGAAGATGTAGCCCCAGCTGCAAATGCACATGAGTTCAGGCCCTTGCCCAAGACTCATGTTTCACAATGACCTCAGTTTCCTGTGCCGAATGGGAACCAATGCGAGCGAGTACTTGTAAAACTGTTTCTGAAGAGTGAAGTTATGGAGAGGTGCTGCAGTGTCAAACATCTGCTTCATCCATTACACTCAAATAGCAGCACTGAGTGTACAGTAGGGCAAGAAGCCTCAATAAATTACAATCCTCCAGTGACCACACTTTCCTCCTTTACTTGAGCTGCCTGATACTTGTGCCAATCCCCGTTCCAAAAAATTATGCTTAAAATGAAACCAAGATTTTCTAAAATCAACACAGGGTAAAAAAAAATGTAATGTTTTTAAAGTAATCAGTTTATAGCTGTAAATGTACAAAGGAAATGTAATTGTTGGTTGTGATTTTTACATTCATGCATGTTTAAACTCTCAATGTTTTACTTCCAGTAGTGAATTAGTTTCAGACACTACAAAGACTGGTATACAGTAAACAAAACCACAGTAGTAACAAGGGATATTGGGATGATTATTTATGTGAGTTAGAAACCTTATGACAGGAGAAACTAGGGAAAGTGAGAGGGATAGGATCGGGGAGGGAGAAGGAAAGGAGGGAGAAGGAAAGAGTAGGGCAGGAGAGTGGGAGGGTTGGAGAAGGGAAGGGGAGGGAGAGATGAGAACAGGAAGAGAGAGAGCGATGAGGACAGAAAAGGGGAAGGAAAGTGAGATAGATAGGGGTGGGAGGAGGGAGAGGGAGAGGCAAGGGAGTGTAACATGGATTGAAGAGGAAGAGAAGAGGGCAGAAAGAGGGGGAGAGGGTAGGAAGAGTGAAAGAAATAGAAGAGGGAAGAGAGAGGGGAGAGGAGGGAGTGTCAGAGGGAGAGAAGATGTCAAGAAGAAAGAGGCTGGAAAGAGGGAGGTTAGGAAAGAGGAGGTAGAGAGGAGGGACAGAAGAGAGAGTGCAATAGACGTGGAGAGAAGACAGGAGGGTGAGTGAGAGAGACAGAAGAGATGAGGTAGAGGAGAGAGCAGGGAGAGTTAGAGGGAAAGAAGAGGACAGGAGGAGACAGGAAGAGGACAGGAGAGTGAAAGGGGTAGGAAAGGAGAGGGAGAAAGGAAGAGAGAGGGATAGGAAGAGGGGAGGGAGAAAAGGGCATGAAATTAGAGGCATAGAAAGCGGGGAAGTATAGGGAGAGAAGAGAGCAGTAAGAGAGAGGGAGAGGAGAGAAGGTGGAAGGGAGTGGAGAGGGCAAGACATTAGAGGGATAGAATGGAGGAAAGAATAGGGACAAAAGAGGACAGGTAGAGAGGAGGGAGAGTTACAGGGAGAGAAGAGGGCAGGAAGAGACAGTAAAAGGATAGGAGAGTGAGAGGGGTAGGAAAGGGGAGTGAGAGAGGAGGGCGGGAAGAGAGAGGGACAGGAAAGGAGATTAGTAGGAAGTGAGAGAAGAGGGCAGGGCATTAGATGGATAGTAGAGAGGAAAGGATAGGGAGAGAAGAGGGCAAGAAGAGAGAGGGAGAGGACTGAAAGAGTGAGAGAAGAGGAAAGGGAGAGAAATAGAATAGGCTAGATTAAGACGATCATACAAAGGTGTATTTCTTTCTGCATTAGTGTGACAGGAGCCTGGCAACGCTGCGTTGTATTTTGGAGGAAAGCTGCACCTTTCACTATCTAATGGTGTACATACATGCTGCAATTATCAGCTCCATCAGCCAATTACACTGGTCAACATGAGTTTTTTTCACAAGAAAACTGAATAGTGACTCTAGTGCAGTTCTAATTTCTGAATTTCAATATGTGATTAGAATTTTTCCATCAGGCATAGTGTGTTTGTGACAGTAACTTTTCTTTTTAAAAATGTTAGTGCTCTTTATGGCCTGCCATACACATCTAAATTTCCAAAAGTAAGTGATGCAAAACTGACAGAAAGAATTTTTAGAGGGCTACAAATAAGATCAATAATAGATTAAGAAAATTTTCAGTAACTGTTAAATCCACTGGAGAAAGCAGCCTGATTGCCATTCAAAAATATCTGTTCTTGTTTTCTTGGAAATCATAAAGCAGACAACTATTGTGATATAGTGAGTGATCTAGTGAATTCATAGGGGCGATTCAATTGTTTTGTGTGCCCGATCTCCCATTAGTGACGAGAGATTGTGGGTTGCAATTATTATTTTTTTTAATCATGCAAAGACAGGATGGATTTAGCTGCATAAAATGGCTAAACCCGACCAAAGTGATAGGTGCGACGCAAAAAGTGGCACTTGCACACTCAAACAGGTCACTTCACACATTTCACCTCGCCAGCATGGGGGGCTGTGAGCTAAAATGTGTGTAATTGAATTGCTCCATTGGGCGCCATGTAGTGGCGTGCAGAGAGAAACAATTGAATTCCCCCATAAAAAGCAATGGGATGCAGCGTGTCTTTAAAACTTCACTTCTTAGACTCCCATCAAGATTTATTGGGGCTGTCAGTGATGAACATGGAGAGCGTTTTCATTATATTTCTACCATGGAAAAGAGATACCAAGGCAAATGGAGTTCCAGTATGTTGACTGACTATTATTGCTGGACCTGGAAGAGAGACATCCCAAAGGCAAAATATGCCTGAAAATCATCATCTACAACTTTTTAGGTCCATTAGAATGAGGTGCATATTTATCATTTAAATCTAGGTAAGTACTAATTTAATACAACTTTAAGCATACAGTATGTCACAATAAAACCCTACCCGATGGAAAAAATCTGAATGCATATTTGAATTCAGCACAAAGATTCAGTTTATTTAGTTCTTGTGAAAGAAATAAAAGTTTATTTTTGTAGACAAGTATTACAGTATCTGCTCATCGGGTCAATAACTGCATAGTGTGTGGCCATGAGCGAGTAGCAGTTATTGCTTTGTCAGGCATGAGAAATCTTCCAGCATGTCCGGCAGATGTGTGATAATCTCTGTTCAGATCTGGCAGTGGGTACGCTCATCATCAGGAAGACAGAACAATTATTTAACAGTATCTGGAAATGCCAAGTAAATTGGTCTGTCTGATGGTGATGTCCTGCATAACTCTCAGTCTCACAGGGAGATGTATCAAATTTTCTAAAGAGGACAGGTGGGGAAGTTGTCCATATCAACCAATCAGCATCTAGCTATCATTTTATACTGCTGTTATATGATAGTGCTGTTATATGATATGTGCTAGATAAATGATAGCTCAAAGCTGATTGGCTGCTATGGGCAACGTCTGGATTTGCCCTCATTAGAAAAGTTAATACATCTACTCTTCAGTGACTTCCTACTTGACTCTGTTCCACGTCTTCTATCAAGACACTCTCACTCATTCCTGTACTCACTAATGCAGTCACAGGATCAGAGAGATCATGCATATGCTGTATGTGTATGGCGGAAGTTGTATCATTGCCATCCCCTTGTTTAACAGGAAATTTTTGTTTTACAAGAAGTGCTTCTGCAGCCATTTTTCAGCATGACTTGCAGCTAGTAAAAACAAACTTCTTAGTTTTCCAGAATCCCGTGGTGACTTGCACACAGATCACTTTACATGGTGTTAGAAGTGGGATGGAGGTGTTGACTCATACACCTCTAGGAGGTGGCACTTGCTGCATGTAAACAAAACATTGTCAGATTGCATTACATTGCCTGTTGGAAAATCCCTGCACAGTCCCAACAAACAGGAGGCAAGGGTCTTAAATGATGAGATGTTTTATCATGAGTGGCTTTGAACCACAATCTGGAATTCTGCGGAGCATCTTGCAAGCTGTGCTCAATTCGTGGTCTAAATTTGAACTTGGTGGTGGATATGATGATGCGGGTGTGCCTGGAAAGAAAGCATTGAGCAGGAGAAGTAAGTCTATAGTCAATCTCTCTGAGTAATTTGCAAATTCAGGTGCGATATAAACATGTCAGAGCCATCCCTATAACATTTGTCTAACAGGTGCTTTGCAGAACATATTGCCCTTTCTGCTAGTGGTATACCATGTGCAGAAAAGTGTTTTCATTTTCTTGACTACTGTGGCACTTGTCAGTTAATTTATCGCAGAAGGCAAAGCAATATATGCGAGGAAGAAGGCCCGACGTGCAGGACAACATGAAACAACTGTCATGCTGGAGGTTAGGACATCAAACTACAAGACATCCAGTTCAGAATCAGCATCAGGCACACTTGAAAGTGGGAGGTGAGCATGTGATAAGGCCTGGATGACATGGATGTTTGTATACCACATCCAGATGGTACATTTTTAGCTTCAGCATGAAATGTTAAATTGTGCTAAGACAGTATGCACATGTTTGCAGAGAATGGGGTTGGTGGTCTGTCTCAACCAGCACTGGACACTCATAGATGAACTTGTGAAATTTTTGAGGAGCAGAGACTAGAGCCAACAGTTCCTACCACACATATAGGACAGGAGACCCCTCATAGGGAAGGAGTGTAGTGATCAAGGTAATACCATCCACATACATCATTAAGGCCAGACACTAATTTATCTGTGATCTCCTGCTTTAAAATGCTACAAAAACAGGCTTTTAAAAAAATACACTCACTGCACTTATAGTTAAATATTAGGCACTTCCTTTTGTGTGGGACCAGGTGAATCCAGCCAAACTTAATCTACAGTATGAAACTCTCTGTAATGTTCTGAGCATTCTGACGATCTCATTGGATACAACCCAAAACAGGGAACATGTATATGAAGACTGATTTCATACAGTATGTGATGTACAGTACCGTATGTGATCTATGTATATGTGAAATTCACATACTCTGAGAAATATCAACAGTTACTGTACAAACACTGAAGTATAATAACAGCATAACAAATCATGAAGGTATTGCAGCAGACAATTCATATGCAAATGCTTCTGTTTCTGGTACATCTTTTGTTCCTGGTACTGCGAAAACAGCAGTACTACCCGCTGTGGTTCCTACGGGATGTAGTTATGGCACTGGCGGTCAGGAGAACGCCAGTCACGGTACCTCCCCCTACATCCCGAAACCTCACAAATCCAACAGTCGGCATGCCGACTAAAAGGGACTATTCCCACTCATGGGAATAGAACCTGTTGCGAGCCCGCAGCATGGCGAGTGCAGCGAGGCCGCAAAGGGCTTCGTTCCGCTGGCCTCCCACCGGCATTCTACGGCCGGGATCCCGGCGTCTGGATGCTGAACGCTGGGATTCCGGCCGCCGGTAAAACATACCCAGCCCATTCCTATATACAGTTTTTTCCTAATGATATACAGCCATAGCCAAAAGTTTTGGGAATGTCACAAATATTGGTTTTCAAAAAGTTTGCTGCTTCAGTGTTTTTAGACCTTTTTGTCAGATGTTACTATTGTATACTGAAGTAAAATTACAAGCATTTCATAAGTGTCAAAGGCTTTTATTGACAATTACATTAAGTTTATGCAAAGAGTCAACTCTGTGGGGGTCATTCAGACCCGATCGCTGCTGTGCATTTTTGCTCAGCAGCGAGCAGGTCTGAACTGCACATGCGTATGCACCGCAATGCACTGGTGCATCGCCCCCCCCACCCCAGCTCCGGGGATCGCCAAACAGCGACAGGATAAGTGAAGAAAGCGATCGCATCGGCGAAGATTGACAAGAAGAGGCCGTTTGTGGGTGGCAACTGACCGTTTCCAGGGAGTGTCCAGAAAAACGCAGACGTGTCCATCCGTTTGAAGGGAGGGTTTCTGACGTCAGCTCCGGCCCCAATCATCGCACGGCTAGAGTAAGTCTTGGGCTGTGCAGAGACTGCACAAACTTTTGTTTGTGCAGCTCTCTGCACATCCGAGCGCACCACTGCACAGCGACTACCCCCTCCCCCTGTAGGTGGTGACTACCTGGTCGCAGCAGTGCAAAAATCGCCTGCTTGCGACCAGGTCTGCATTAGGCCCTGTGTCGGCTGCTTAAAGAGACAAGAAGTTTAAGTCAAATTTTCTTTCTGCAATTTAAGTAGCATAGCAGAAAATCTCTGTATATTTTCATTATATTCAATGCGCACGATTTATAGTCTCATGAACTTTCACATATACAGTAAATAAAATAACAAAGCCGTGATTAAATCTCCTCTAATTCATTCAATTATAACAGCCTTGCCTTAGCTCGCATTTTATTTTCTGGCATAAAGCTGGGAAGCAGAGAAAGCTGAACACTGACACTGTGGGTGTTATGCCTGAACTGCAGCTAAACAGAGGCCCTGATTCCAGGCCCCGGTGATCTGGCAGCCTTCCTAAACGTTGCACTCAGTACATTTCGAATGAAACTGTTTTCCGAGTCCTGCATGAGGCCTGTATTATTGGTAATGTTATCTGTCACATATTTGGAAAAAGTCACAACATGTGTGCAGTGTAACTATATGAGGCTTTAGATAGTAAAACAACATTAGTGCAAGTGGCCTGCAAGTCTGCTATAGCTACAGGGGACGCTGGCACATGCAGATCCGCAACACCTTGAGAACCACAAGTTTTACAGTCCTATACAAACTCTACAGTATGCTTACAAATACATTGCAAAATGTATCCATGTTTAAGAGGTTCTATTTCTTGGACAAATATGATTAATACTTTTGCCTTTTAAAATGTGAATTACAGGAGAGATAGAGGAGTAGAGTTGGATGTGTCTATTTGACATGTGCACCAAAAATCTTACGCTTCCATCTACACAGTGATTCAAGGGCTGCTCCAGATGTGGATGCACAAGCGCCTGCAACTGTGTCTATTGGCGGTTGCCCATCTGCAACCTTATGCAAATGCCACTACAAAGACCTTTCCTTTTGTACACCCATGCACCCGTATGTACAAGGACTGAGATGACCACATTCTGCATCTGTACTCATACACATCTCCATGTGTGCTTCCTGGGGGCCAGGGCAAGCCATAGACATGAAGCCAGGCCCCCCTTGACGTCATGCACATATATTCTCCTTGAGAGATTTAACAAGTGTTTGCGGACACGTCATTATATTGGGTCATGCACCCTCTCTAGTTCCAGGAAACTTTTCATGCAAAATGCATCCAACTCTACATCAGCCCCCCAAAAAAGCATCCTCTATACTCAAAGGCTGACACAGCTCCTCACCTCTATGGGGGGAATTCAAGTGTTGTACGCACTGGCAGCCGCTTGATGGCGCCCGCTGAAGCAATGCAATTGTTGTTCCGTTCAGACCCACACAGCTGCCAGCGCTGACATCACTGTTATGGTGTTCCATTATGTTGAAGGGATGCTAACTAGTACAATATAAAATGCTAATATTTAGTTAAAAAATTTGTAACTTAATTTTTTGAGGGGGTGGGTGTAATATTAAGCAATTCAAAAAGTAAATCCAAATCACATATTTAAATGCTTATTAATGTTTGTAAATTATATTTGAAACATCAAAATAAGGCAAGAATTACAGTAATAACTAAAAAAAGCTAATGATTACGTAAATAGTATCACTTTTGGACATACAGGTTGAGTATCCCATAAAGTGAAACCTTTGTTTTCTGATGGCTCAATGTACACAAACTTTGTTTAATACACAAAGTTATTAAAAATACTGTATTAAATGACCTTTAGGCTGTGTGTATAAGGTGTATATGAAACATAAATGAATTGTGTGTATATACACAAACTTTGTTTAATGCATAAAGTTATTAAAAAATATTGGCTAAAATGACCTTCAGGCTGTGTGTAACAGGTGTATATGAAACATAAATGCATTCTGTGCTTAGACTTAGGTCCCATCGCCATGATATCTCATTATGGTATGCAATTATTCCAAAATACGGAAAAATCTGATATCCAAAATACTTCTGGTCCCAATCATTTTGGATAAGGGATACTCAACCTGTATACTGTTTTCAGTTCCGTGTAGTTACAGCAGAGCAGCAAGATTACTATGATATATTTCTGCATAGCAGATCTGATTTTAGCGTAGTAAATTGCATGTAATCCTTAATTCATGCAGTATGGTTAAAAGGTTCCACTTGGGGTTTTATGCAATCCTCTATAGTATTACAACTAAAATAAATGTGATTTTACAAGGAATAGTGTAATGACATAATGATATAGCCCCCAAAAAACCCTTTGAATAACTTAATTTATATGTGCTTTATTATTCTCTAGATAAAAGGCTTCTCAATATAAGATGAGGACTGAGTTGAAACTTTTAAAATATTCACATATTTACATCAATTTTTAAAAGGTTTTATAACTAATGAACTTGGATTTCTTGTGGCATGGCATAAAATCCATTTATACAGTTTTTAATTAAGAATGCAGCCTATGCAATTAAAATTAAGAGGACAGACTTTGTATGGTGTCCTGTGAGAACCTCAGTCCAAAAAATTATGTTAATGCTTTATGTCCTAAAAGCATCCTTTGAATCTAAGATCGCACGTCAAGAAGCTATTTTTCTTAAGAATAGAGCTTATTTAAAGGTAATAGAGGTAAAAGTTTTCTTAACAAATATTGTTTTTTAATAATTGTATTTACTCACTATAAAATGTTTGCAAACTTCAACACTTAAGCATCTGACGACATTTTCCTATTAATGTTTTAAAATTAATTCCTTATAACAAAAAGATGCACTGAGAGATGTGAATTGCTAATGAACATTTTAATATTTAAAATAACACAGATTAACATAGTGAATATTAATGTGTTCTCCATTTTACAGTTTATATTAAGATATATAAAAAATAAAAAGAAACTAGCATAATTATTTATGAATATATATATTTATAAGTAATTATGCCAAATTTCTTTTATTTTTTTATATATTTAAATGTAAACTGTAATATATAGAGTACATATATATATATATATATATATATGTAAATATAATATAATTCAATATATATATTATATATATATATATATATATGCACTGTATATATATATATATATATATATATATATATATATATATATTTATATAAAGTCCCAACATAGAAGACAGCGGCACTCAGGGAATTTCAAAACAAATAGTTGTATTCAAAGTGTACAAGAAAGTCGACGTTTCGGGGCTCACCCGCCCCTTTGTCAAGGTGTGTAAAAACCTTTTTTTTTTTGCAAAATTTCTTCCAGAGGGCACCAGGGTAAAATCCAGCCATTGGGAGGAGTGCCGGCCCGCACCTTCTCTCTCTATATATATATATATATATATACACACACACACACACACACACACACACACACACACACACACACACATGCTACTGTAGTTTTACTGGTGTTATTCTTTGGTGATTGTTTTATTTAAAATTAAAACAAGAAAGAAGCAAGAATAATCGAAATTGCACACAAATATATAGTTCAAGTTCAGTTTATTGTCATCGGCCAAATCTAATTGACAGACGAAATTACAAAAGTACATAGCCCCTGATAGCAGTTGCAATAACAATAGCAGTTACAATTAAAAGCAATTGTAACGAACTAGTAAATTCTTTTTTTATATATTTTTATTTATTTCTGTCATGACAAGCAACTGTACTAAATCTCATTTTAAGCTAGTATATTTATCAACAATAATTGTTTTTAAATAATTGTATTTACTTACTCTAATATGTTTATGGAATGTAACATTGAAATGTATTTAAATTTATGAATTTTATTATTTGTCATCCTCTTAATATTGTTAATATTGCTAAAACAGCTGTCTCTAATTCTAGTTTTATAAATTGGGAGCACTACATTGTAGAACTTGAATATATTCCATGAAGTTGTATAATGGTTAAGTGTAAATTGAACAGCTCCCTGGCAGTCCCCGACTCTCAATATACAGTAGTGCATACACATAAGGTAGATCTTTAAGATCTTGCAAAAGATCTGAGGTGTGCCCACATCCAGGAGCATTCTGTCCTTGACGATAGCTTCATACCTTGCTTGCAGCAGGGATGATCTGAAGATATGACAAACGACCCGTGGGACCGCGCATCAGATCATTATCGTTAGGGAAAAGTACACAATTTGCAGTTTTACTTACAATATATCAATCTGATGTGTTGAAATCGTGCGCCTTTACTGTTTCTGAGGTTCCAGCTATGTGATTTAGCCAGTTCTGAGCTGGGATTTATGACTGTTTATCCTAAACTCTTCTCCTTTTAAGTCAAACAGGAGAGGCAACAATGGCAGCTGGGGTATATGCTCCAGTTATACACAGGGATGCACTACCGGCTACCCATCATCATAGCACAGTGATACACAGTAACCCAGTGATGGACAAGTGGGCTTTATGCCCCCCATGAAATGGGAACAGAAATACCAACCAATGTAGGGAGGGAGTATGACATTTATAGGAGAATTAGCAGAAAGCGGACTGCTGTGAGATCGGTAGTTCTTTCTCAATTGGGTATCTCTTTCTCTTTGTTGCCGGTCTTTCGCAGTGGTGATGGACTTTAGTGAAGGGGTTTTTAGTGAAGGCACGTTGTCTGAGTCTGTCTATAATTAGGGCCATACATCAGCGCTGTAATTTCCCATTGCCAATACGATCCACAGACACCGATGAATGGCAATCTCTCGGGGAATCAGGGAAATTCAGCATGTTACAAATCCCCAACTCGCCGGTCCCAACCATTCTTTGGTCAGAATCGGCAAGTTGGGAAAATTCAACATGTTGGATTTCCCCGATCCAACGAGCCAGCCATTGTCAGAATAAGTAAATTAGATAATCAGTAGCAGATGTATAGGCCCCATAAGAACATGAAATTTGCAGTGCACAGTAGAGATATTCATGTGACTGCATTCTGAAGCTTTCCTATCGATAAAAAAAGATCAAAAAGGGAGAAAAATGCACAAAATACATGAGAACTTGGAAATAAAACCTATGCCAATGAAAAAAAGAGCAAATCACAAACATTCCCTTTAATTGGCAGGAACTTTTCATTGGAAAAATTTGATTTCAACATTTTTGCTCTGGCAAATCAAATTCAGTATTGTTTATTGCAAAACAGAAACAATGTTTGTTTTTGTATTTGAACAGATTTTGGGGGGTTCCATAGAAGTTGAAAAAAAAAGCAAACTAATTAAATGTGGCATTTTTGGTGAAGTTTGGTAAACTCATATACCAGTAGATCCCATCAACAGAACATTTCGATTGGCTGATTGATAACTACAATTAGCAATGAAAACTATAATTGTATATGACCTTGGCATGAACATCTGAACACAGCCAATATAAAGATTTGTAAAGTTCTAAAATTAATGCATAAATTGTAGATGTGTTTGCTTATCCTCAGCACACTTAATTTCCACTATTTTAAATTTGTTTGATATCTTTATTTAACTTTTAGTTTAATATTTAAAAAAAATAGTAATTTAGGTTATGTTATGGGATTCTAGTACTGTGCAACATTCTTATGTGTCTGGACTGTGAATTAAATATATACAAAATTAAGACAAAACAACAGTAAGCAAGAAAAAAATGAAAGTATTACCAAAATCATATTAATATTAACCAGCATGTATGGTCTAGCACAAATGGTATACTAAATAAATTATCAATTAAGTATTGAGTTGAGCAACATATTTTTAAACTGCTCTGTGGAATATTCACCTCAATCCACATTTGACTGCAAACAATACACTAAACAAGAAAAAGTGAAAGTATTGCAATAGTCATACTAATTTATACCAACATGTATGGTCTAACACAAATGGTATATTATAGAAAATATTGATTAAGTATTGAGTTGAGCAACATATTTTAAAACTGTTCTGTAAATATTCACCTCAATCCACATTTGGCTGCAAAATTTTGCACATTTCACCGATGGCCTTAAGTGTTTCCCATCCTAACCTCAACCTCACCAGTGGGATTAATTGTCCATCTTTGTCCTAAGGCTATTCATAGACTGTAAATCCTGATATATAAAATCTCACAAACACTGGAACAATGGTATTTGGGGGAGTGGTGAGTTTAAAGTGTAAATTGTGCCTGGAACATTGTACCTCTAAGCAATGTCCTGTTCCACATTGAAACTCAAATTATTTGAAAATTTGCTAAAACTTCAGCATATTAAAACACAGAGTATGAAATACAAATGTAAACTGTTATAGTTTATAAAATAGATTTCCTTTCTTGGATACTACAACATCATTTAATTCTATTTTATCGCAGAAATATATTTTCTCTATTTTAGAAATATATTTTCTCTATGTAGGGAAGTTCTTACATTTCTTTCACCTAATTCTCTGTAGGAATTGGAGGAAAATTATAAGTTACTAAATGTAAATTTATACTTATAGAATTTGAGAGCACATGTTTTCTATCTCAAAAATGTGTACAAAGGGTTTGCTCCCATACAGGCAACTTATTTTAAGATCGAGATCACGTATGAAGCTACTTTTTCAAATTCAAACTTAAACCACCTTTGTGAGAAAGGTTCAGCTTTTATTTGACATTTCATAGAACTCTGAAACTTCAGTTAGTGTTTCAATCTTTTTTCTTTTCTTTTTTTATTAAAAACTGGGACAATGATCAACTATGCTTCCTCAATCAAACTCAAGCCAAAAAAAACTAACTATATGACTTTTATAGAAAAAAATCATGTTTTAACAAAAATTAAAAACAAAAAAAGTAATGGCCATATATTGAATATGTACTGTACATCTGTGTCTCAAAATACGAAGTAGAATATATTTTTAGCAAATTGGTAATATAATTAACATTTGTTATTTTTTTCTTGAACACGTTGATGCAAACTCATTCGTCAAAAATGACGGAACTTCTCAAGAAAACTTTTCCCATGCTATTTTCAGTTTTCCTGCCAAAGGCTATGTCGCAATTCTTGGCAAGTGATTGTGATACATTTTATAAAATAATAGAAAGACAGGATTCCAGAAAGCCATGAAAATGTTGTCTTAAGTCATTGAAAAACTAGAAATTATTCCCTTTAGTATATGTCCCGGATTTTACACATCCATATTTAAATGATTATTTATTTACTGTGAAAATGTACTATGCACTATATTTACATGGGCAATAGAAATAAATATATGTGTTGTCCAGAGTAGATATCTTAAAGCAGTACGCAACTCAAAACATACATGGAGTTTACTAGAGATGTTGACAAAACAGGTATAATCTAATCTTTAATTTAGGAATCATTTATACTTTAACATAAAATTACGATGAGTTGCATGTTTCTTAACAGATGTGCAACAATAAATCTATTATAGAAAAATGCATCTGTTGTCATCACCATTAACTTGCACCATGCCTATGGAACAGGCAAAGCCATGAGTAGTAGAAAGTGCATGTTAACTGTGTCTAACTGGTGTGACTGACTTCCATCCCCACACTGCTATGGTACTGAAGCTACATGTGTTTGTAAACAGCATGACTGATTTCCATCTCCATGCCACTACGGTACTGAAGCTACATTTGAAAGTAAGTTGCATGGCTGACTTACATCTATAATCCAGTACTGTACTGAAACTATAAATGTAGCCAAGCTCAGCTTGGCTGTGACTAGGTGCACCCATGATCCATTTGGTGTGGGGTGCATGTGCTTTGTAGTAGAGTGAAGAGCAGCACTTGAGTAGTTTTGCTGTGGTAGCTCAGAGGAAAGCAGTGCTGGAGTAGGCTTGTTTTGGTAGCTGAGAGAAGAGCAGCACTGGAGCAAGCTTGCCTTGGTAGCTGAGAGGAAAGCAGTACAGGAGCAGGCCTGTCTTGGTAGCTGAGAGGAAAGCTGCACTGGAGCAGACTCGTCTTGGTAACTAAGAGGAGAGTAGCACAGGAGCAGGCTCCCCATGGTAGCTGAGAGAAAAGCAGTTCTAGTGCAGGTTCATCTTAGTAGCTGAGAAGAGAGCAGCACTGGAGCAAGCTTTCCTTGGTAGCTGAGGGGAGAGCCGAACTGGAGTAGGCTCACCTTGGTAGCTGAGAGCAGAGCAACACTGGAGCATGGGAGTCCTAGGAAGCTGGGAAGAGGGCAGCACTGGAGCAAATTCACTTCAGGTTGCTGAGGGGAAGTAGATCTGGAGCAGGCTTGACTTGGTAGCTGAGAGAATAGCAGTGCTAGAGTAGGCTCACCTTGGTAGCTGAGAGGATAGAAACACTGAATCAGGCTCGCCTTGGTTACTAAAAGGAGAGCAGCACTGAAGCAGGCTCACTTTGGTAGATGAGAGGAGAGCAGCACTGGAGCATTGGAGTCCTAGGTAACTGAGTGGAGAGCAGCACTGGAGCATGGGAGTCCTAGTTAGCTGAGAGGAGAGCAGCACTGGAACAGGGTTGCCGTGGTAGCTGAGAGAAAAGCAGCACTGGAGCATGGGAGTCCTAGGTAGTTCAGAGGAGGCATCACTGGAGCAGGCATGCCTTGGTAACTGAGAGAAGAGCAGTACTGGAGCAGGTTCATCTTGGAGCAGGTTCATCTTGGTAGCTGAGAGGAGAGCAACACTGGAGCATGGGCGTCCTAGGTAGCTGAGAGGAAAGGAGCATTGGAACAGGCTTGACTTGGTAGCTGAGAGGAGAGCAGCACTGGAACATGGGAGTCCTTGGCACCCACAAATTAGAAAATTCCCTAACCCAAGGTAAGCAGAATAACATATTAAACTCCAAATAGAATTTTAAAGAATATCTGCAATGCACTTTTGGAAAATAGAACTTTGATAGCAAAGTCTTGCTAAATCCCCACTTTGAAACATACAGTTACTATAGTAAATCAGGCTCTGATTCAGAGGTGGATGTGACGCCCATGTTTGCACAGTTGATCAATTTTTTTTACTGCATATTCATCAGAGTTGCACTGGCTCATCATTTGCTTGGTGATTGCTTAGCGATGGTGGGTGCATTGAGGATTTATTTGCAAAGTGAGGGACAGGTGTTGAGCATTTGTGGGAGGTAATGGCGAGGTGCATTGCATGCATTTTGCGACCATTTCAAGGGCATGCCTGAGCCTGTGACTGAGTATTTGTGTACAGATGTACAGCAAATGCTCAGGTGGCTTATTTGTAACAGAGATTCTGATGCTTTGACGGATGGTGCATCTCTGTACGCAAGGGGTGTATCAGAGACATTGCCAGTGGGAGTCTCTGTGGCATTAGCACATTTTCACAGATCCCCTGCACCCATAACCGCAGTAGCATCGGCATTTGGATCCACAGCCACCATTTTTTGAATAAAATTATGTATTAAACTGATCCCCTCCCTTTTTATGTTAGAAATGTCTTATCCATTATTTTAATAATCTGTTGATGTAGGTAGGATTTTCTGTGACCATAATCTCATTAGCAGGTGAGTCATTAGCATATTTTCGTAAATCCACTGCATCCAAGATCACAGTTGCATGCACCTCTAAATCAGGCTGATAGACTCCTGTGTGTCTATGTTTTCCCTCTGGATTTCTATAGGTGGAATGTTTAATTTGGCAGAACTCAGATGTATGGTTGTAGTGTACAGGTCTAGGTAGACAATTATTAGGTCAACCCCATATGGTCTACATGCATTAGGTCAACAGGGGCAAAAGGTCAACAGGTAAAAGATAGACAGTGGGTAAGGTCGCCATGTTCAAAAGGCCACTGTGACGATGGTCAAAACAAGTTTTATCATTTTCTTGAGTGTAATTTGTATGTTTCATCATACAGTACATCATAACCATTAGTGGAAATGTATACCCTCACAGGCTCACTATGCTCACCACACTTCGGACAAGGTGGCTCGCGCCATTACCACTGCGATTGCCACAGGTCACTATTCCCAATCGTAGTACATATGGATAGTAAATCAAGCAAAAGTTGGGAAAACATGTAAAAATATATATTTGTATTGACGATTTTTTTGTCAACCATCGTCATGTCAAAACTTTTGAACCTGTGGACTTTTTGTACCTGTCTACCTTAATGTATGTCGACCTTTCATCTGTCAACCTTTGAACCTGTCGACCTCTTACACCTGTTGACCTAATACATGTTGACTGTCAACCTAGATACTATCGACTGTCATCCAGATAGCCAGATGTAAAGTATTGAGGCTATTGCACTCTGCTTCAACCGCTTTTGCGTCTTTTGCATTAGTTGCCTTTCCATCCAATGGACGTGTCCAAAGATGCACCAGTTGGGATTGTTGTATCTACAGGTGCACAAAGTCCTGGCATATTCTGATGCAAGGATATACACCAGCCAAGGACTCATAATCGTATTAGCATAAAGTCGCAGATCAGACCATATAAGCGAAAGGGACCTTGTATGCGGGTAGAAAATAAAAAGCAAATTTCAGGAATAAGTACGAAAGTACGGTGATGACTACCAGTGGTGCAATGTCACTAGGTTCATGATAAAATATCTGTATGCAGTGGCATAGCATTAACACCCACAGACCAAGGGGCACCAGCGCTGACTGGCTAAACTGATGCTGAGTCAGCGCTCCTGCAGCTCCCGCAGCCATACTTTCACTATAACTATGCATCCTGCACAATACATTATTTCCCTATAAGTAATCCTATCCCCCACTGGACTCTAGCTCCCCCTAGTAAAGGAAGCAGCATGAGCTGTACATATCTGTATTATGCACTCTCTATGGTGTTTCCCCAATTAGCTATAGATTGCCTATAACATAAGTAGCACAATAGTTGCCAGGGGTGCTGACATATTACTGAGCACCTGTTCCCCCAAGAGTTGGCAGTTACCGGGGGGGGATGAGAGGACGCTAAACCTGGGACTTGGGAAGCGTCATCCTGCTGTCTACCGGGACTGGACCATGGGATAGGTCGTCCAGGACTCTGGTGCGACCCGGATGTGCTGTATAATCCTATTCAATGTGAACAGCTACAGTACAGGTAGCCATGGACAAAGAGGGAGAGAGGGGTAGGGCACAATGTACAGAAACTGGGGCAAAGGGGTACACTGCACTGAGCGCCTTGGGTAGGGCAGATCCTTTTGTAACTTGCACAATATAATAATCTTATGTAGAATGATGGTAGTCAGGGCATATACACCAAAGTACAGTAGATGTTATGCTGGACTCTCTAGATACTGTGGTAATGGGACTACAAGTCCCAGCATGAATGCACTGCCAGAACCTAGTTGTAAAATAATCTTTGTGCCTGCCACTATTTTAAATTTAAATATGTTATAGAACAATTGTTTGCCAGTTTTGGGGGGGTGTCAGCTGCAATAGGGCCCCCAGGTAAAGATTACTTATCTACTCCAGGGACGCACTCTGCTCTTCACCTAAAATACATTTCACATGCTGACTGATACACATTTGGCATGTATAAAGTCTTATGGGAGACAAGCGCCTTATGTGCTTGTGTGTTTGGGGGTAACTACGGTAAGGGTGTGTTTGTTTACTGAAGTATAACAGGTACAGCCATACTCACTTATATGTTCACTGGTGATGGAGGGTAGCTTGAGCGGAGCTCTAGGGTTTCATACAGCTTACCAACTAGTGCGTGTATACTGCATATGGGTAGTGGTGCAGGAATGCTGTAACAGCTTCATATGCAGGAATTAATCAGGTCTCTCATAGGAGCTAAGCAGGAGACTTCTGTCACCCACCATGTAACCAGTGGGACAGCATTAACCTCCGCAGACCTCGCGGTGACTTGGGGGCACAGTCCCTCCAAAAATGTCCGCTGTCTAGGAGGAGAAAGATGCTAGAGGTCCTACTTGACCTGTAGGCTCTGTCAGGGAAGTAGAACACATATAGCATTACTCATAAGTATGGGAAACGCTGTCCCCACCAAGAGAAGAAGCAGAAAATTGCATCTTTTGTCATGAAACCACTGACAACGAGCATGAAAACCCTGGCAATGATTATATAATCCCTGGCAACAAGCATGAAACACCTGGCAATGAGCATGGGGGTGTAAAATGGTGTCAGCGGCATAACTGTGTGTGGCATAATGTGTAATGGTCATTACAGTGTGAGGCATAATGTGTAATGGGCATTATGGTGTGTGGCATATTGTGTAATGACCATTACGGTGTGTGGCATAATGTGTAATGAGCATAACAGTGTATGAAATAATGTGTAATGGGCATTAAGGTCTATGGCATAATGTGTTAAGGGGAATTATGGTTTTTGGCATAATGTGTAAGGGACATTATGGTATGTGGCATATTGTGTAATGGGCATTACAGTGTAGGCGATAATCTGTAATGGGTATAACGGTGTACGGAATAATGTATAATCAGCATTACAGTGTGTGGCATATTGTGTAATGAGCATTACAGTGTGTAGCATAATGTGTAAGGGGCATAACAGTTTATGTAATAAGGGCCCTCATTCCGAGTCGTTCGCTCGGTAATTTTCATCGCATCGTAGTGAAATTCCGCTTAGTACGCATGCGCAATAATCGCACTGCGACTGCGCCAAGTAATTTTACCATGAAGATAGAATTTTTACTCACGGCTTTTTCTTCGCTCCGGCGATCGTAGTGTGATTGACAGGAAATGGGTGTTACTGGGCGGAAACACTGCGTTTTAGGGGCGTGTGGATAAAAACGCTACAGTTTCCGGAAAAAACGCAGGAGTGGCCGGAGAAACGGGGGAGTGTCTGGGCGAACGCTGGGTGTGTTTATGACGTCAAACCAGGAACGACAAGCACTGAACTGATCGCAGATACCGAGTAAGTCTGAAGCTACTCTGAAACTGCTAAGTAGTTTGTAATCGCAATATTGCGAATACATCGGTCGCAATTTTAAGAAGCTAAGATACACTCCCAGTAGGCGTAGGCTTAGCGTGAGCAACTCTGCTAAATTCGCCTTGCGAGCGATCAACTCGGAATGAGGGCCAATGTGTAATGAGCATTACAGTGTGTGGTATAATGTGTAAGGGGCATTACATTGCATGGCATAATGTGTAAGGGACCTTACGGTGTGTGACATATTGTGTAAGGAGTATTGCAGTGAGTGCCATAAAGTGTAAAGGGCATTACTATAAGGAGGAAAAATGACAAATAATGTAAGCGGTATGATCCAGGTTTTTTTTTTTTGCTCAGCGATGGCCAATGTTTGGGCATGCAGGTTGAAGAATTAGGTAGTCTTTTCCTGCAAAGCCATGCACCTTGCATCAAGGCCACACACCCTTCATTAAAATGTCGATGGGGGTGGGGGAGTAGTTTAAACTGTTCACACTGGGAGCCAAGCTGCCTAGGAAATGCAAACTTTATAATTACGCCACTGTCTGTATCACCAGTTTTTGATGTGGATGTGGCTTAATAACCATGTATTCCCTGCAGTTAATAGCTTTAAATTCTTCCAACAATGTACTACTGGATGTTGTAGAACCTTGAGAGAACATTGTTGATTTTAAAATGAATTCAAGTGCAAGCAAGCCTAAATGGCAGATAATGACATCACGCGCAGTCACAATGAAAATCAATGGACCATCCATGGCAACCACAATGTTCCAGGTCAGAAACTGAGCAGGATTGGCAGTAATTTGCCAACAGTTAGGTCTAGAATGGCATAATATAACATTCATTGGTATCAACACTAAATAATTTGCTGGCAAAGTCACTTTAGAAAGTTTATTAATACAAATGAGTGGTCCAGCAAGAATATGCAGACTCGCAGTTTTCCTTAAGAAAACAATTCTCTATACAGATGTGACTGTTAATTTTATTTGTAACATAATAAAGGTATAATACATCACATAATATATTACAGTTTTTATTATATAGTACAAAAGTATGCATCAAATTTCCAAATTGCATATGTATGTAAAACAAAAAGAAATATGACTCATTATTAATTGACTTGTACTGCAATTCCAATGTCCACAAAGGCTTGTTGATTTATCCAAGGGAATCAATCATCAGATAAGTGACTCATATAAAATTATTGTTAAAATAAAATTTTGACTTTTTCACATTTCACACCCACCCTGCAGTACCTCAGACACCACCATAAACGTTTTGTGTTTCAGAAGGGTGTGAGAACCTGTTGTATTAATTTTTTAATCAATTTGTTTTTCTCAAAAACATCCAAACTGTATGTAAGCAACATTGATCTTGTCAGTAATAGGGTGGCCAGTAGCCAATCAGTGCAGTACAAAATTCCCTGGAGTTGAGGAAAGGTCACATGTGTGCTACAAACACTGGCAGTTTTTCAGGAGTCCGTCACAATTTTCAGTATCTGGAATGGGTTGTGTTTACCATTTTAGGAGCACATTCAGGCATGGGTTGTGCAGATTTGTGTATGGATCTGAATTTCTTACACTTTTTTTTTATAAGTGATGTGTCGAATCTTGGCTTTATAGAGGTTTGTGACGATAGGGGAGAGAAAAAGAAAACAAAAATGCTTAAAGGGGGTGAAAAAGTTTGGGATATTATTATTATCTATATACTAATCCTCTAATGTCTGTCCCTTCTCCAACTTGCATGTGCAGGCGGAGCCAGTGTGCACACCATTCCTCCACCATCTACCACTGCAGCAAGCAAAAGGACAGACCTGGACAGACAACCAAAAGTTGAAAGTATATACAGCGTGGAAGGAGCTGTAGAGATTGGGGAAAGGGCGAGGAACATAGGGGTAAATTTACTAAGATTCGTAAGTCTCCCGATTTGGTGGGAGAATAATCACGAATGACATCGAAAGTGTAAAACTGCAACTTTTTGAATTTGTTACGATGGATTTACTAAGCTGCCGTATTTTGCCTTTTCGGGTTTTCCGATGTCGATGTCATTCGTTTTTTTTTTCAGTTTTTTACGGCAGTGATTAGCAAAACACTGCCGACTTTTTTTTACAATGAATCTCGGCCGGATCTGTGTGATCCGTGCTGGGGTTCATTTTTTTTTTTTTTAAATTAAACACTGTAAAATCCTTAAAAAAAATTGCGTGGGGTCCCCCCTCCTAAGCATAACCAGCCTCGGGCTCTTTGAGCCGATCCTGGTTGCAGAAATATGGGAAAAAAAATTACAGGGGTTCCCCCATATTTAAGCAACCAGCATCGGGCTCTGCGCCTGGTCCTGGTTCCAAAAATACGGGGGACAAAAAGAGTAGGGTCCCCCGTATTTATAAAACCAGCACCGGGCTCCACTAGCTGGACAGATAATGCCACAGCCGGGGGTCACTTTGATATAGTGCCCTGCGGCCGTGGCATCAAAAATCCAACTAGTCACCCCTGGCCGGGGTACCCTGGGGGAGTGGGGACCCCTTCAATCAAGGGGTCCCCCCCCCAGCAACCCAAGGGCCAGGGGTGAAGCCCGAGGCTGTCCCCCCCCATCCAATGGGCTGCGGATGGGGAGGCTGATAGCCTTTTGTGATAATGAAAAGATATTGTTTTTAGTAGCAGTACTACAAGGCCCAGCAAGCCTTCCCCGCATGCTGGTACTTGGAGAACCACAAGTACCAGCATGCGATGGAAAAACGGGCCCGCTGGTACCTGTAGTACTACTACTAAAAAAATACCCAAAAAAAGACAAGACACACACACCGTGAAAGTAAAGATTTATTACATACATGCACACAAACATACATACATACTTACCTTATGTTCACACGCAGGTCGGTCCTCTTCTCCAGTAGAATCCAAGGGGTACCTGTTGAATAAATTCTACTCACCAGATCGCGGGTCCCAGGGTCCTCGGGGCATCCATTTGTAATCCACGTACTTGCATAAAATAAGAAAACGGAAAGCCGAGCCACGAACTGAAAGGGGCCCCATGTTTTCACATGGGACTCCTTACCCCGAATGCCAGAAACCCACTCTGACTTCTGTCTAAGTGGGTTTCTTCAGCCAATCAGGGAGCGCTACGTTGTAGCACCCTCCTGATCGGCTGTGTGCTCCTGTACTGAGTGACAGGCGGCACACGGCAGTGTTACAATGTAGCGCCTATGCGCTCCATTGTAACCAATGGTGGGAACTTTCTGCTCAGCGGTGACGTCACTTTAGGTCAACCGCAGGGCAGAAAGTTCCCACCATTGGTTATAATGGAGCGCATAGGCGCTACATTGTAACACTGCCGTGTGCCGCCTGTCACTCAGTACAGGAGCACACAGCCGATCAGGAGGGTGCTACAACGTAGCGCTCCCTGATTGGCTGAAGAAACCCACTTAGACATCAGTCAGAGTGGGTTTCTGGCATTCGGGGAAAGGAGTCCCATGTGAAAACATGGGGCCCCTTTCAGTTCGTGGCTCGGCTTTCCGTTTTCTTATTTTATGCAAGTACGTGGATTACAAATGGATGCCCCGAGGACCCTGGGCCCCGCGATCTGGTGAGTAGAATTTATTCAACAGGTACCCCTTGGATTCTACTGGAGAAGAGGACCGACCTGCGTGTGAACATAAGGTAAGTATGTATGTATGTTTGTGTGCATGTATGTAATAAATCTTTACTTTCACGGTGTGTGTGTCTTGTCTTTTTTTGGGTATTTTTTTAGTAGTAGTACTACAGGTACCAGCGGGCCCGTTTTTCCATCGCATGCTGGTACTTGTGGTTCTCCAAGTACCAGCATGCGGGGGAGGCTTGCTGGGCCTTGTAGTACTGCTACTAAAAACAATATCTTTTCATTATCACAAAAGGCTATCAGCCTCCCCATCCGCAGCCCATTGGATGGGGGGGACAGCCTCGGGCTTCACCCCTGGCCCTTGGGTGGCTGGGGGGGGGGGCCTTGATTGAAGTGGTCCCCACTCCCCCAGGGTACCCCGGCCAGGGGTGACTAGTTGGATTTTTGATGCCACGGCCGCAGGGCACTATATCAAAGTGACCCCCGGCTGTGGCATTATCTGTCCAGCTAGTGGAGCCCGGTGCTGGTTTTAAAAATACGGGGGACCCCTACTCTTTTTGTCCCCCGTATTTTTGGAACCAGGACCAGGCGCAGAGCCCGATGCTGGTTGCTTAAATATGGGGGAACCCCTGTCAATTTTTTCCCCATATTTCTGCAACCAGGATCGGCTCAAAGAGCCCGAGGCTGGTTATGCTTAGGAGGGGGGACCCCACGCAATTTTTTTTAATAAAATAACAACTTTCCCACCCCTTCCCACTGATATACATGCACGGATCTCATGGATCCCTGCATGCCTATCCAATCACGGAAAAAAAAAGCAGGTCTGTTTTTTTTAGCACTTTTTTACGAGTTGTAATTTTTCACGGTAGTGTTTGGTTTTTTTTTGCTTTGCACTTCTTAGTAAATTACCGAGATTCATACTTAAACAGCCGCGTTTTGACCGATGGTGTATTCATTCGTAATTTTTTTCTTGGACTTGCAAAAAATTACGAATGCCCTCATCACTGCCGTGATTATTGCTTAGTAAATTACCGAGATGACACTTTGATGAAAAAACGGCATCTCGGTCAAAATCGGGAGCTTAGTAAATTTACCCCATAGATGGGAAAGCGCAGGGAAGATCAAGGTGGCAAAAAGATTCCATAGCATCATACTGTACATAGGATTGAAATAAATAGAAATTTAACTGAGTAAGGACTAAAAAATATATAAAAAGCACAAAAAATACACAGCACAACGGTCATCATTACAGTAAGCACAATCCATAATTACATTGAGAATACAAAGGGAAAGGGGGCTTGCTTGCAAGAGTATACATTCTAAAAGGAACATGGATAAACAGAAAGAGGTACAGGGGAAGGGACAGATATACTAAACAGAAGGAATGAGCAGTGGTTTGGATTCTGTCTCCCTTGTCTAACAGGGGTGAAAGTTCCAAAAAAATCTAAGACTGCCATTATGGAAAAATTCCTATACCCCTGTAATCCGCAACCTCCAGTCAATACTGTGTCATATTTGAGAAAGCCCTGTGTGACTTGTGTAACCCTTATTTGCTTTCCCTCTTTATACCATGCTGGAGAGGTAGAGTCTGCTAGGGGACAGGATATTACAATCAGTGGTGGATTTTCGACTAGGCACGTGAGGCACGTGCCTAGGAGCGGCACTTCATCATCATGACTTGGTCTTGCAACTGATGGGTTTGGGACATTGAGCAGAAAAATGTAGTCCAGGTGGTGGTGGTGGGGTGAGGTTGGGGCTGCTTTGTTGGTCTTGAGGCATCCAGACTGGCCCGGAAATGAAGGGGACAGTAACTTTATGGGGGGAATGGGATGCGACCAATGTGCTAGGGGCAGCCTGACCCCTAAATCCACCCCTGATTACAATGTGTAGCTAATTTGATTATTAATGTCAGGAAGTGGCGTTCAGTGGCATCTCAATTACCAGCGCGCTGGTGTGCAGGCCTCCGGAGGTCACGGCCCCAGTCTGTGGCTGCATGAATGCTCTGTCCGCAGGCATGGTGCCCATTGTCATTGTGTACCCCTGAAGTCCATCTAGTGTGTACCCACCATCTGTGCAGCATGGGCGCCGCCATGACACTTGCGGTCAGCTGACCTGCAAACACCCAATCCTGCGCTGTGTCTGCACACAATTGAAGCATCCAATGCCTGCTGACCAGGGGGTATAAATCCAGAACATCGGCTCAGTCTCATCACCTTGAACAATGCGTCACATCCAGTGTACAGCGTCTCCTGGCTCCAGTCTCCTGTCTCCATTGATTTCCTTGCTCCAGTGTCTCTGTGGAACTACAGACTCCAGCCATCCTGCTCTGCTACAACTCCTTCCACAGTCAGATTCCACCTCTGCATGCAGTAAGAGACTCTCTCCAGGTGCTACTTACCATTCTCACCTGTGTGTTGTTTATCTGCGTTCAGCACTGTGTTATTCCATCTGGCACTTAAAACAACCAGCTTGCAATTTACCAACTGTCTCCTGCTTTGGCCTTGCTTGGCTTTGTGGACTTGTGCATATATACAGGCTGTGTGAACTTATTGCTGTTGGTTTCCAGACCTATCTCCGGAGTTACTATTGCCTGTGTTCACTGTTATCAGCTGCATTACTATCGTCTGCATATTTGATCCTATTACCATCGACTTCCAAGTTGACCATCGATGTTTGCCATCGGCTTCCAGGCCGGTCATCACTGTTATTAATTTCACTGGTTTACAG
Organism: Pseudophryne corroboree; assembly: GCF_028390025.1. NCBI lineage: Eukaryota > Metazoa > Chordata > Amphibia > Anura > Myobatrachidae > Pseudophryne > Pseudophryne corroboree. Next base: position 730,144,088 of record NC_086446.1, read on the forward strand.
ATCATCACCTGTGACTGTTGTTATACCTCTGTCAGCTTCTCTGCTCAAACCATCAGTATTGTTATTGTGCTTCAGTAACTGTTCATACCTCTGTGTGCTAAATAAATATCATTGCGCACATGCGCAGGAATCTTCTACAGCCTCCTCGTTTCCTCCACCGCACCACCACTGACCCACTAGTGCCCCCTCCGGGTGCAGACACAGTTACAGACAATTAATCAGAACATTTACAAGACTAGACCAATATGTAGCCAATCACAGCATTAAATAGCTCAGTGAGCAATGCCCATCTGTAGCCAATCAGAGCATTACAACACTGCAATAGAGAAAAATAAAAAAGTATTTGCAACTCTGTATTAAAAGTTTAAACAACACGCTTGTTTTTTTGAGGTAGGTCAACAATAGTATTCAGCGTGCAGTGCGCCATAGTGCACAGTTTGATAACCGGTGTTGTACAGTCATGACAATTTGCATAAATTCCAAGGCTTAGCATAATTTGTGCATAAAAGGTAGAGAGAGCATTGTTTGCAAGCAGATATCAGTGTATGTCATGACATATTTTAATTTAGATTTGTGCTTAGGAAAAAAAAAAGGCTTGCTTAATTCAAGCACCACTCTCTGTTTATCTCAAAACAAACAGCTAATATGCACCCATCTTAATTTCTCTATCCTTATGCTAAATGCCAATAGATAGTTGAACAAAAAAAAATCATTGGGAAATAGGCTGATATCACAAATACAGATTTCCCTGTGGGTTCTATAATACTTTACAGACAAATGTTAAAGATTTATTGCACATGAACATCAAACATGGTTTTACTACAGCTCTCATTTGGCTCAAATTGACACTTTTTACATTCATTTTAGACTAATGAGATTCTTTCACTACACATTATATTCCAAGTGACCTCATGCATTATATTTATGGCATGAAACAAACTACTAGATTATAACAAAAGTCAAGTTTTCAAAAGGAGAATAAAATAATATTAATAAAAAAGTTTCAGTTTGTATTACAAAAAAATAGATTTTGTAATGCATAGCGACATATTAATCTATTTTAACGCTTAATTATTATTATTTATATATTAGTGATTTTTGTGCTAGTGATACTGTATGTCAGGAAGCATGGAAATATCTGCAATCCAATGTTAAAATCAGAAATCAAATTCTATTAAGTATTTTCTATTGTTACAAGCATCATACTATAGCTAATTGTGTTACTAATTAACACATTGCTGTAGTGGATGTATTTTGCCTTTTATTTACTGTGCTGCAACAAGACTGAATACATTACAGTTCTTTTTGTTAGTACGCTTATAGTACAGTACTTTACGACCTTGAATAGAGGAGAAGTAGAACAAAAAAATGTTAATTAAAATTATTAGCGCTGTTTGAGGTGCTTATCTTGTTTACTTGCTCCCTTTTGCATAATTAATAGTATTCCTATTTACTTTTAAGTCTAAGATTTGAAATAGTAAGTTTTTGTTTTAGTGTAATTCACAGTACAATTGTATGCTGATAGTTTACCTCTAATCATCTTGTGACCTCTTTGTAGTTAGTGGCAAAGGTTATTCATGTCTTTCAGGCTAGTGTTTCCCAACCTTGGTCTACAAGGCACACTAAGGGGTCTATTTACTAAGCCTGGAATGGAGATAAAGTGGACGAAGATAAAGTACCAGCTAATCAGCTCCAATGGTAATTTTTCAAACCCAGTCTTTGACGTGGCAGTTAGGAGCTGATTGACTGGTACTTTATCTCTGTCCACTTTATCTCCATCCAGGCCTTAGTAAATAGACCCCTAACAGTCCAGGTTTTAGTGCCTTCCATGCTTGAGCACATATGGTTAAATCAAAATACTGTAACTGAGGTAATTAAATCACCTCTGCTCAGATATGGATATCCTTAAAATCTGGACGAAGAGTGTGCCTTGAGATTCGTGGTTGGGAACCCTTGTTATAGAGAGATGAGAGTATTTTTTAAGTATAGATTAGGGTGTGGCCTGGAGGTGGGCACTGTAGTTTTGATCAACCTAGAGAGTGTGTGTGTGTGGGGGGGGGGGGTGATGAGGAGGACCAGTGGGGTGTTTACCAATACAGGTTGAGTATCCCATATCCAAATATTCCAAAATACGGAATATTCCGAAATACGGAATTTTTTGAGTGAGAGTGAGATAGTGAAACCTTTGTTTTTTGATGGCTCAATGTACACAAACTTTGTTTAATACACAAAGTTATTAAAAATATTGTATTAAATGACCTTCAGGCTGTGTGTATAAGATGTATATGAAACATAAATGATTTGTGTGAATGTACACACACTTTGTTTAATGCACAAAGTTATTAAAATATTGTCTAAAATTACCTTCAGGCTGAGTGTATAAGGTGTATATGAAACATAAATGCATTCTGTGCTTAGACTTGGGTCCCATCACCATGATATCTCATTATGGTATGCAATTATTCCAAAATACGGAAAAATCCGATATCCAAAATACTTCTGGTCCCAAGCATTTTGGATAAAGGATACTCAACCTGTATTAGCAGGGAAAAGGTGAATTTATACTTATCCCAAAATACGTTCTTCCATTGCAAACAAAATGCACCGAATATATGTAAAAGCGTGATGTTGGTTACTGACCAAAACGTGATGTTAGTTATTGAGCCACAATGTATACTAAATAAAGAAAGGTCATCCAATGTAAACTTCTAGTGGTTAAGTAAATATTTCACACCCTTCTCAAATGTGTTAACATTTCTTAGTTGTTGGTAAATTATTTAGTTTGAATAAAATTAGACATGACAATTCAACTCTCACAATATTGAGCAAAAAATCATTTATGCACTGACTATATTCTCTTCATGTACATGCTGGGAAGAAATCTGGATTCCCGAGCTTTGTGGACGTAAATATCTTTACAGATAGTTTAAGAAACAAAAATTACCAATTAATCCCAAAAGAGTAATTTACATGAATTCATCAGAAAGCTTAAAACTTAATATATTAAGAGCATTCAATTTGGTATGAATCTTGGTTTTCAGATTTTTTTCTTTTTCGCAGTGTAGTTAATTGTACTTTTCAAATGAACAACATTATTGTGTGTAAATGTTTGAAACATGTTGTTATGAGAACAATGTAATCTTTTCTCTCCAGACTTTCCCCCATAATTATTACTTTCTTATCCTAATATTCTTATAAACCTCTTACAATTTGCCCTCAAATATTTTAATGTTTCTGCTTTTCTTCTGATTCTTAATGTGTTACATAGAATTACGGCGAGAAAATCATGAATATTAAAATTAATAATGGTTAAATTGTGTCTGACTTAATATTCTATTTATTGAAGAGCATGCAGATGGACAAATGTACAGTTTATAACACCCATTATGACCCGTTGACCTTACAGTCTTATTTTAGTGCCTATATTAAAATGATACAAGGAACATTATGTATTAACAAAGGGAGTGTGAGTGCTAATGTGTCTGCAGCAAACATACTGTTACTTTCAGGTTTAAATTCCACTAGATCGAGCAAAGTGCATTACAAGTGAGTTAATGTTCATTTACAGTTTATGCTAAAAAGTCCTTATAGTATTTATATAACTGCAGTATGTTGAAACTTAAGGTTATTGGGATCTGCATCTTATAAAGATATCAAGTTTTTAAAACTAATAAAAGGTGTAACTAGAGTTTGTGTTGAATGATTTCTAAACAGGGCAAGGTCAGTGATATCACAAGAACAACCAACAGGCAAAATAATCTTTTTGTTCTACATACTATAGGATTGCCCTTGGAATCTGGAATATGTGGGAGGAGCCTCAATTGTCTTTAACAATTTATGTGCTAAGGAGAAGTTGGACTTGTCCTCAGGATGTACATAAAAAATGCTGAGGGTGAGTCCCACTAGTCCCCAGTACTTCAGTGCATTTATATACTAGAGCCTCACTGGTGATTACTACCAGTATTTAGAACCTTAATGACAGCATCATATGATGAGTGTCATTGGTGGAGATGTATCAAAGGTTTTAAAGAGTGGATAAAATGGTCATTTGGAAAGTTGCCTATAGAAAATTTAGAAATCAATCAGCTGCTTGCTAGCATTTATCAAGTACATTTAAAAAAATGATTGGTAGAAATGGATTCATTGCTACAGGAAACCTCTCCAATTAATAATAATAATAATAATTTTATTTATATAGCGTTCTTTCTCCAATAGGACTCAAGGCGTTTAACAGATACATAGCATGATATAGTACAAAAACAATGAAGTACAGAACAGCTTTTCATAAAATACAGAAGCATTTACAGTAGATACTAAAGGGACATTATGGAAATGCTTGAGAAAACAGGAAAGTCAACTGTCCACTTGTCCACTCTTTAGTCGTTTTAATACATCTCCCCCATTATGTTTTTACTAGAGCTGAGTAGGTCAATAAAAGTTTCCTGTCTGCCTCATACTCACATACACACTGAAGAGCACCCTTCTTGGAAAGAGGGCCGACTCCTCTTTCAAGCTGGTGATCATATTTGGTGATCCAACTGTGTGGAGTTTGTATATTCTCCCCGTACTTACGTGGGTTTCCTCCGGGTACTCCTGTTTCCTCCCACAAGCCAAAAATATACTGGTAGGTTAATTGGCATCCAACAAAATTAACCCTAGCGTGAATGTGTGTGCGTGTACATGTGGTAGGGAACATAGATTGTAAGCTCCACTGGGGCAGAGACTGAAGTGAATGAACAATTATTCTCTGTAAAGTGCTGCGGAATATGTGTGCGCTATATAAATAACTGGTAATAAATAATAATAATATTTGATCACTTGGTGCTCTTATCGCAGGTAATCCATTGTTGGATCATGACCATCACAAATCAATGAGCCACAACTGGTGTAGAGACTATATAGTAGTGATTGAGAGAGGCTTTTTATTTTATGTGAAAATCATTTCCCTTTGTCACTCTAAATAAACTGTAATAAACAGGACCACTGTAACAATCTACTTAGATGCGCAGATGTCTCCTCATTAAATAGTATAAACTATTTGTACCTGTTATACAGTATGCTACTAAACTATGTTATTTACCTACTCTCTTTGTGGTTTATATAAAAAAGAATGTAAGAGCAATATGTTGTAGTAACCCAGAGAAATCCGGAGACATTTGCTTTATTTGTCTATAGGCCCCCATACGTCTGCAAACAATTGGGGCAATTTGGCGTTTTGCAGAGGATTTTGTAAATAAATCTGCAATGTATGGGGTCCGCAGATTCAGATGAACAATCAATTGGGATTGGTGAATCAGGTTGTCCAACATGTTAGATTTCACAGATCAATTATGGCTGTGAATTGCTAGTTTATGGTAGCAATTAGCATACCTGCAGACCGTTGCTACTAAACGGATGGGCCTTTCAATATTGGCAGATCTATATTTGCTGAAAATTATCTGCACTTCACTGACAAATATCTGTAATGTATGGGTGCAGATTGTTTGATTGGGGGCTCTGAAATTTTTTTTTGGGGGGGATCACAAAATCTGTGAATTGCTTTTTCGTGACTGCTGACATATTGGGGCCTTAACTTGCAATTGATCAGTGCTAATTGCATATTGGTTTCTATGGGTAAGTATGTAATTGCAGATGGGTTGCTATGGGTAATTGCACATGTGTACAAAATTTTCCTTTTCGCTCATCAGCATTTCCTAATGACCATTTATTTATTCCTCTCTTAGCAAATCTTATTTCTTCCAATCCCCAGTTTTATAGCCCCTGCCTTAAGAAGGGACCTATATGCCCGGCAACTTAACAATATTTGTTGAATGTCGTTCTTATAATAGATAATTATGCATATGATTATAAACAATATAATGATTTGAACTATTATAATTTTTTTCTGCTGCAAAATCGATATTGTATAAATTGCACATAAAAAAATTACAATTAATTATACTATACTGCTTGCATTAATATAATGAAGAAAAAAAATGTATTAAATAATAAATGGTAGTTATTGTTTGTGAAGAAAACAGCCGTCGATAACAAAACTAGAGTCAAATGGAAAATAAAACTTCTCTGGGTCTTGTTATGGGTAATTCACCTGTGCATTCTGCTAAAGCGCGGATTTCAATCCTGCAATTCTTAACAAAAAGAAAAACTTCAGTGCTGATTGCTGAATATGTGGACCTCCCAGTGCAAACATTAACTGGTTGAGAGGCAGTACAGAATGCAATGAAGGAAACAATACTGGGAAAAAAGCCAACAGCTAAAACACTGGCGTCGAGAATCAGGGGATTTGCTTCCTAGTAATGGGAGCTGTGCAAGACCCTGTACTTTTGTTAGGCTGGAAATGGCATACTGTGATCCGTAACTCAGCCAAGGGGACTTTAGATGGAGGAAAAGAGATGGTACAATGAGCCCTCCATTGCTTTTCAGTGTTTTCTAAAACAAGCTGAGGAAATGAGGAGAAAACAGAGACGATTGCTGTTGCATTAGCCATGGCAAGTTTTAAAATAGCCATTTCCACTCTCCCCCCTTCCTGCAGCAGCCACTCCACCACCCATAAAGTATTGACATAGAGAAGCAGAATTTGAAACTGTTTATAGTGAAACGATAGAGCACCCCAACATCCAATTATTGACAGGAGGTCTGAACGAGCTGACAGCTGCAGAAATTTTTACAGTTGACGTTAAATCCCCAGTAGCAGGAATACTATATCCTGATGGTATTAATTCTGTTTGGAAATGTTAAAATAAGAAAAGGTTATGAGCTGAGGAGGAAACCTGCTTTTTTCTCGAAAACAAAGGCAAACCTCGCTCCTTCCCTGGTGTCCTTGAACTGTCATCTCCAACCTTTTGAAACCGTATCTGATTATCCGCGTGACAATTAATCATAATTAAGCAGGCTGGAGATTTGGAAAGGTAAAAAAAGAAGGTGTCTGTAGATCTGGCTTGCGTCCTAAGTAACCTCATTCTCTTTTTGGCCAGTGAAACGCTTACTTAGAGCCACGAACAAGGAACCGCAACAAAAAAGACTGTCACAAATGTCCTTTCTTCTTGTTTCTCTCTTTTGGACACTGGAACACATATTAAGCTCCAACACACTTGGATGCAATTTTTTTTTTTTTTTAATTTCCAAGAGGAAGCAAGGTAACAAATTACCTCCTGGTTGCCAAATGATTTGGATCCAGTCTCCCAGACCAGATTTTTCCAATTTAGTTCAGGAAAGCATTCCATCGGTACATGATGGTATTTTGTTCTGGACATAAAAGGAGGCTTTTTTTAATGTTTAAAAGTAGAATTTTTTTTTTGTTTCCAATTTATTTTGTTCCTTATGTTTTTTCAATAATTTATAAAAGATAGTAGACTTCATAAAGTTTATAGCAACTGAAATATAAATATATGCAGGAATACCTATAAAGCAGTGTTATTTTTTTCAGCCATAAAGTTGCTGCCCAATTGGGGATATAATGTAGCAGTCGGTGCTTGAGGTCAAATGAGACAAAATTAAAAATAATTTAAAAATGTTCCAAGTAAAAAAATAATAATAGCTAAATGGATGTCATCATACTGACTCCAGGATCCTGACTTGTAGATGCCCAGTGGCGGGGGGGGGAAGACACTCTATGGGTGTCATGGGAATAGTCCCTGTCAGTCGGCATGCCAACTGTCGGGATTGGGAGGGGGTGGGATCCTGGCGTCAGTATTGTGACTGGCGGTCTCCTGAGCGCCGTTCACATGCCTACATCCAATTTTTATGGACTAATTCACAGTTTCCCAAACTTTGCCATTACAGTCCAGGTTTTACGGCTATCCATGCTTGAGCTCAGGTAACTTAATTAGCACAGCGAAGAAAAATGGGAAAATGCAGGTGCACACTCTAAGCACTAAGAATACTGAGATTCAAAATAATTATAATACACTCTACATTTTAACATGGATCATAAATAAGGTTCTTAGCACATGTATGGCCAGAACTGTATGCCCCCACCCCTATTTAATTAGTACCTCAGTCAATTTAATTAAATCATCTGGAATCAAGTATGGATAGCCTTAAACCCTGAATTGTAATAGTGGAGTTTGGGAAACTGCACTAATTGCTCACTAAACGCCCAATTTCAAAACTAAGGGGGGAATTCTGAGTTGATCGCAGCGGCACGTTTATTAGCAATTGGGCAAAACCATGTGCACTGCAGGGGGGGGGGCAGATATAACATTTGCAGAGAGAGTTAGATTTGGGTGGGTTATATTGTTTCTGTGCAGGGTAAATACTGGCTGCTTTATTTTTACACTGCAATTTAGATTTCAGTTTGAATACACCCCACCCAAATCTAACTCTCTCTGCACATGTTACATCTGCTCCACCTGCAGTGCACATGGTTTTGCCCAACTGCTAACAAAATTCCTGCTGCGATCAACTTGGAATTACCCCCTAGGTGCACTTGTTTGTTAGTTTTTTATTTTGTGGTGGTGCTCAGACATCTAATCTTGTGTAAATCATGTGTCCCGGATTAAAGGTATATTATTGCAAGCCTACTTATAGCAAGTTTCAAAAACAGGGAAAAATCAGTGAAATCATTTCAGAAATGAATAGGGTAAGCATCTACACACTTATTCGGAGTGAGGAAACTACTATACATCTTGTATCACCATGTAACTTTAGGTGAGCACCAACACCTGTTTTCCTGATTACCACCACTAGACCGACCCAATGGTCTAGTCTATAATAAACATGAAACGGTGAATATCAGTCAGTCTCCACCAAGCAGACAGATTTCACACTCACAGATGCCACCACCTTAACCTGGGAATTTATCCATTAGACTGGGTGCTTTTGCACAACATTTGGTGGGTGAGGTCACAAAACAGCCCTTGCACTGCACTTTATACTTTTGCACTTTCCAAATCACCATGAGAAAAAAATAACAGACCTCTATAAATTCATCTTTCATGAATGAATTATTCCACAGACAGAGATATTAGATTATAGAGATTGGATAGGTCAAAATTGAAAGGAAAAAAAATGTACCGTAAATACAGTATCGCTCCATGCAGTGGCAGAACTACTGCCATTGCGAGGAGTTCAAAGGCAATGGGGCCCAGAGATGTAATCTTGGCTTCAGCCCACGTGCTGTACTGTACTCCCATGCATGGTCAGAAGAACAGAGAATAGACAGATTGCAGATGGAATACATTCATGTCCAGCTTCTCCATATATTACTATGGGGTTCCGCTCTGGTTATATGCTATATCAGGTTACAAAGAATTGATATGCCCCTACTGGTAAAGTGTCCGTTTAATACTGCATTATCACCTATTTTCCTAAGGTGGCCCCTTCTCCTACAGTAGCTGTAATATACCCCTGAGCTGTATTTCTCTGCTACAGTAGTTCTGTATTGTTGACATTTACTTTGATAATCAACATTAATGGCTGCAAAGAGGCCTGTGTCTGTGTGAGTCGACGGGCTAAATGCAAGCTGTAATGTCTTGGTTACGGCTCGTGGTCATATTGTTGACATTTACCATATCTACACTAGAATGTCAATGGTTATGTTGACATGGTTAAAATGTCAAATTTTTTAAAATGTAGACATGGACAAACTGATGACATAGTCTAAATGTTGACATTAGAGTTAGGGTTAAGTTTAGGAATAGGGGGTTATGGTTAGGGGAGGCATTCAATTTGCCGTCATTGTCAGGATACCGACACCGGAATCTCAACACCCGGTGTAATACCGGCGGTCGGAATCGTGACTACTGGCTGGAATCCCCACTGTGGCCCAAAGCGCGGCGAGCACATCGAGCACGCGAGGTGACATGCTGCGCTTGCCATCGGTATCCCGGCTGTTGGTATTCCGGCGTCAGTCTCCTGACCGTCGGAATCCCGACAGCCAGGATATCATACTGATCCTATGATTAGACATACCTGGAAACTGTATTGCCGACATTGTGATCATGTCTACATTACATCAGTGCTGGCATAATAAATGTCGCATGGTCAGTGTTGACCTAATATACCAAATTTGTGTTAGGTGGTAATGAAGCTTTATATAGCAGGAGCAGTGATGTCTCTGTGATGTATGGTGAAGCTAAGGAAAAAACCCTACTTGGAGCTTCTTATACACCGCCAATGCCGGATCCCACCCGAGAATTGGAAACGGGTCCTTCCCAGGTGGGATCCGGCATTGGACGCTGCTGCTGGCTTCCCCGACCCGGCAATATGCCATAGCAGCGGGGAGCAGAGCCGGCAGCAGGGGCGACGCTGGGAGATGATACCAACTCTGCGCCGCCACTCCCTGTTGTAGTGAACGGGTCCCGGGTTACATCAACCTGGGAGCACGTTTACGCTGCCATTGACCCGGTATTCATCCCAGGTATAACACTGCTTTATTCCCGGGTTGAATTGCCGGGTCGGGCGACCCGGGATTTCCGACATGGCGCTTTCACACCACACGCTGACCCGTGTCGACCCGGCAATATGCCCAACCCTACCCACACACACAGGGAGCTACTTGTCGCATCCTGAGTCGCAGTGGCTGCAAGTAACGTCACGCAGCCGCTGCGGCCTGCCCCCACAAGGTCAGGGCGTGCCTGCGTTTCCCGGACCACGCCCCCAAAACAGCAGCTAAATGCCCCCAAAACGGCGAAAATGCACAGCAGCGATCAGGTCTGAATTAGCCCCTTTGTAGCCAACAAAATATTATTCGCTAATGTACTTTTTGTTCTTCTTTCCTGTAACGTTTATACAGTAACCTCATGGAACTGGGGTATCCTATTACCCACGGTAATTTACTGAACGACAAAACTGGGGATTTACCACAATTTTCATAATCGGCTATCCGATAATAGTCAGTTTTTACCGTGTGGTAAATGACCTTGTCTCGCATGGAAACACATAGGTTCAGTGAAAAACAAAGATTTATCTGGGATTTGGTTTTGCCTTCCTGAGGTAGGATAGCCCAAGACACGCTAATTAGCCATGGAAATTAACCGAGGCTATTTGTATAGCGCACTTTAATTCCAAATTAAAAATTATGGAACCCTCCAAAATGAAAGACACTGGTAGACACTTAAGCCTAGGCTCACAGTGGGAAAATACGGGGGACAAAGAGCACGGGGTCCCTCCGAAATTTTTACAACCTGTAGAAGGCTTTACCAGCCAGTGCTATAAAATGGGGATGCTCTGTACGATTCCCCAGCGGCCCAGCCATAGTGCCAACCAGCCCTTTGTCGCTCATCGCACAACTGAATTCCCTTTGGTGATCAGGACTGCAAACAAAATCTGGGAGCCACACCTAGAAGAAAACCAGTTCTGTTTTGTTAGCATTAGGGCTCATCCATCTCCCCTGGGCTGTGGGTGTTAGGGCAATAATTATTGTTTAATAGTACAAATAATATTTTATTTACTGATGCACTACAGGTCCCAGCAAGTCCTGTGTTTTTAATGCCACCTGCATTGCACTTGTAAAGAAAAATATTAAAATAATCACATTACACACACACACTGAATATTGGAGTAACTTACAGTATAGATAAAAGACACCCACAGGCTACCTCTGTTTACCCATTTATTACATGCAGTATAATATCCAATTGGAATGTCCCCATCGGTGTAGCTTTCATGCCCCGATTTAGCAAAAAAACACCTAAACATTGCATAACTTGTCCCTAAGGCACCGCGATTCGAATGTCCTCAATAGAATTCCGCTAGCCAGTGTCGGACTGGGGCATGTAGGGCCCACCGGTGGAATACAGTGGTAGGGGCCCATGTTTAGGGGTGTGGCCAGTCTCTATTGGTTTGCCTAACCAATTTGCAAGTGTTGGTCCCCAAGATAAATATATACAGTAAATACTGTAGTGCATGCAAGATAATGTACTAGATTAGTAACAGCACAGTCTGGAACCTGATCCCTAGAGGAGGGGGTGGGGGCCCAGGCAGTAGGGCCCACCGGTGGTTTCCCCTGTACCCCTGTGGACCAGTCCAACCCTGCCGTTAGCTTTAGGTATCCAGAATTGTCCAGAATTGTGACTGTATTGAGATGACACTATGGGGGTCATTCAGATCTGAACGCCACTGTGCGTTTTTGCACAGTGGGCGATCAGATCCAAACTGCATATGTGTATGCACCGCACTGCGCTGGCACGTCGCACCGCTGCAACGGGGATCAGGGCCTTGCGACGGGATTGTGTGAAGGATCCATTCACACGGGCGTACGCAAGGAGATTGGCAGGAAGAGGCCATTTGTGGGTGGCAACTGACCGTTTTCAGGGAGTGTCCGGAAAAACGCAGGCGGGATCAAGCGTTTTCAGGAAGGGTGTCTGACGTCAAATCCGGTCCCGAACAGCCCGAAGTGATCGCAGCGGCTGAGTAAGTCCTGTGCTGCGCAGAGACTGCACAAAATCAGTTTGTACAGCTCTGCTACACATGCGATCGCACACTTGCACGGCGAAAATACACTCCCCCTTTATCTGCAAAAATCGCTGTATAGCGATCAGATCTGAATGACCCCCTATGTGCTGAATTTGCGAAGCAACAGTGTAACTGGAATACGGCATAATCGAAACATAACAGCCCATACTTGCCTACCCTCCCGGAATGGCCGGGAGGCTCACGAAAATCGAGTGGCGCTCCCGGCCCCTTGGAAAGGCAGGCAAGTGAACCGCATCCGCTGCCAGCTCCCACACCCCCCTTTTGGCCACCCACAATGGAGCACCAGTGGGCGGTCCGAGGGGGACCCAATGACCCGACAATGAAGCGATTTGCGCACAATCGCGTCATCATAGCTCCACCCCCGCTCTCCAGCGCCTGTTTCCTCGGCACTGGATAGCGGGGTTTGAGCACAATGACGAGTTTTATGCTGTCACGCCCTGGACACGCCCCCTCTCTACCAGACACGCCACCCTGTTCGCCGACCAGGCTGCCCCCTCCCAGAAGAGGGGGCAGCAATATCGGCAAGAATGTCACAGCCTACTCTACCACAAAGGCTTTCATTACCTTTATCTGGTTCCTCTCCATGTAACACCAGCCCTGAATTAAACAAAGGAAAGTTCTTCTGTCAGTATAAAGTTTACACGCATCTAATGCTTACAGCTAGATTTTAAAATACATTTGGGTTGAAAGCCATTATAATAATATAGCATCCATCAAACAACATAAAAGAAGCCACAGAGTTTCTTAGATTATTTATGTCATTCATACTTACTATTGCACATGGGTCTAATTTGTCCAATTTACGATTAGGTTTAAGTAACTTGATTTTTTTTTATTTGTTTAGGAAAATTGCCATATAACAATTACTGTACACCTCCAGGTATCCCTGCGCAATGTTCAGGTCACATGGTTCCTATTATAAGAGTACAGTGCAACGAATGCTGGCCCAAAGTGATTTTCAAAGAGGTTTAGAAGAAAACGCTAACCTGGGTAAGTTCTTAGAATGATTTAATAAGACTTGATGCCTAGAACAAGTCATTCCTGGCATCTCTGCGGGATTTCAAAACCATGTACTGGAGTTGATGGCGAAAAAGAATTCAATACTGGCATGAATTTTACTCATTACTTTTCTACAGACGGTCCAAGAATGTGACATCATTGTGTGAAAAAAACCACTCGGCAAACTCTCGAGACCCTAATTTAGACACATTAGATGGACGGACCACAATAAATGACACATGAGGAAATCCAATGTTTATCTTCGGCATATAATGAACGTCATGATGTTAGTTCTAGGTCAGCGCTATCCAAGCGCAGGAGCACGTATTTCAGAAGATTTCACCTGATTATGTGTTAGCTTTTCACATACTTATCCTCAGGAGATAGATTAAAACTCTTAGTAGTGCGGAAGTTAAAGGGATTTTGCAAAATACAAAATATTAAATATGTGCTGTATGTATAGTCTGCTCAGGAGAAGTGGTAGAAGCCAGTGCACTATACTGTAACTCATTTTAAGTCTTATGAATAGGTCGGTACAGTGGCGTAAGTTAGTCCCAGTTGCCCGGAGGCAAGATAAATATTGGTGCCCCCCTATTTCCTATATTAAGATAAAGGTGTGTGTGTGTGTGTGTGTGTGTGTGTGTGTGTGTGTTGTTCTGAAAGAAATGGATATCCTGTATTTACACATTTAATTGTCTTTTATTTTAAATCACACAGTTCTTAGCAGTCATACCCAGGATTAGAACCCATGACCTGTTACACTGACAGCAGAAACTTTACTGATACAGCTATTTGCTCCTGCATCAGAAGCATGAGAATTCTAACTATGGGGGTAATTCCAAGTTGATCGCAGCAGGAAATTTTTTAGCAGTTGGGCAAAACCATGTGCACTGCAGGGGAGGCAGATATAACATTTGCAGAGAGAGTTAGATTTGGGTATGGTGTGTTCAATCTGCAATCTAATTTGCAGTGTAAAAATAAAGCAGCCAGTATTTACCCTGCACAGAAACAATATAACCCACCCAAATCTAACTCTCTCTGCACATGTTATATCTGCCTCCCCTGCAGTGCACATGGTTTTGCCCAACTGCTAATAAATTTCCTGCTGCGATCAACTTGGAATTAGGCCCCATGTGCACTGCAGGGGAGGCAGATATAACATGTGCAGAAAGAGTTAGATTTGGGTGGGGTGTGTTCAATCTGCAATCTAATTTGCAGTGTAAAAATAAAGCAGCCAGTATTTACCCTGCACAGAAACAAAATAACCCACCCAAATCTAACTCTTTCTGCACGTTATATCTGCCTCCCCTGCAGTGCACATGGTTTTGCCCAATTGCTATCAAAAATCCTGCTGCGATCAACTTGGAATTACCCCCTATATGAAGTTACGTGTAATTGTCAGAGAAGTATCTTCATATAATTAAAATTCTCATATTTCCTATACAGGAGCAAATAGCTCCATCAGTAAGGTGTCTGCTTCCAGTGTAATAGGTTGTGGTTTCTAATCCTGGGTGCGACACTTGTAAAATGTGTATATTCAGTATAATAAAGAGGGTGTGATTTGTAAGGTGCAGGGACCAGTGAGGAAGTTGGCCATTGAAAAGACAGTGGCAGCTATCAATTAACTTAATTCAATGGTGTCACAGAATGGGAGGAGAGGTGCCCCCCTTCAGAGCAGGAGCCCGGCGGCAGATGACTCCGTTGCCTCCCAGATTTCTGCCTCTGGGTCGGTAGCGGTAGGTGTGTTACAGGTGCAGCTGCCCAGGGTGATGGCATTCGGACTGTACCGAAGGAAAAGGTTGTGATTGGTTGCTATGGGCAATTTCTCCACTGTTTAGAAAGTTTGCTACAGTTCTTCCTATATATTTCCAATCATATGCAGACAAATACAACATACTGTACTTGCCTACTTTGAAAATTAGTTTCAGAGAGCAGGGAAATTTGGATGCGATTACTGTCCTCACTGGAGCAGGGCAGTTGCCATGTTTCTGGAGTCCTTGAATACATACCCTCCAATATTTTACACATAATAATTGGTACAAATGAGGAAAGGGGACATGGCCACAGTAAAGGGGCGTGGCCATGCCCATTTTGCTATACTTTCAATGAAAATTTGGAGACTAAAAAATCGGTACAGACCATAAAAAATAGGATTTTAATACCTACCGGTAAATCATTTTCTCTTAGTCCGTAGAGGATGCTGGGGATGCTTCAAAAACCATGGGGTATAGACGGGATCCGCAGGAGACATGGGCACTTTAAGACTTTAAATGGGTGTGAACTGGCTCCTCCCTCTATGCCCCTCCTCCAGACTCCAGTTATAGGAACTGTACCCAGGGAGATGGACATTTTGAGGAAAAGGATTTATTGTTAAACTAAGGGTGAGATACATACCAGCTCACACCACAAACACGCCGTACAACATGGCATTAAACAGAATTCCAGTCAACGGCAAGAACAAAATCAGCAACAGGCTGACCATAACTGAAACACAACCTTTGTGTAACACAAGCAATAACTATTAAACAAGTACTGCAGATAGTGTCCGCACAGGGACGGGCGCCCAGCATCCTCTACGGACTAAGAGAAAAGGATTTACTGGTAGGTATTACAATCCTATTTTCTCATACGTCCTAGAGGATGCTGGGGATGCTTCAAGAACCATGGGGTTTATACCAAAGCTCTAGAATGGGCGGGAGAGTGCGGATGACTCTGCAGCACCGATTGACCAAACAAGAGGTCCTCCTCAGCCAGGGTATCAAACTTGTAAAACTTCGCAAAGGTGTTTGATCCCGACCAAGTAGCAGCTCGGCAGAATGAGCCTGTTGAATCGTATTACAGATCCAGCGTGCAATAGTCTGCTTGGAAGCAGGAGCCCCAATCTTGTTGGGAGCCCACAGGACAAACAGAGCCTCTGTTTTCCTAATCTGAGCCGTTCTGGCGACATAGATTTTCAAAGCTCTGACCACATCGAGAGACTTCGACTCCGCCAAGGCGTCAGTAGCCACTGGCACCACAATAGGCTGGTTTACATGAAACGATGAAACCACTTTTGGCAGAAATTGCTGACGAGTTCTCAACTCCGCTCTATCTGCATGGAAGATTAAATAGGGGCTTTTGTGAGACAAAGCCGCCAATTCAGACACCCGCCTTGCGGATGCCAAGGCCAACAGCATGACCACTTTCCAAGTAAGGAATTTAAACTCAACCTTACGCAAAGGTTCAAACCAATGAGATTGTAGGAACTGCAACACCACATTAAGATCCCATGGTGCCACTGGGGGCACAAAGGGAGGTTGGATGTGCAGCATGCCCTTCACGAAGGTCTGAACTTCTGGAAGGGAGGCCAATTCTTTCTGAAAGAAAATAGATAAGGACAAAATTTGTACTTTAATGGAGCCTAACTTTAGGCCCGCATCCACACCTGCTTGCAAAAAATGGAGCAAACGCCCCAGCTGAAATTCTTCCATAGGAGCCTTCTTGGATTCACACCAAGACACATATTTTCTCCAAATATGGTGGTAATGCTTCACCGTTACTTCTTTTCTAGCCTGAAGTAGTGTGGGAATGACTTCACTGGGAATACCCTTTCGGGCTAGGAATTGGCGTTCAACCGCCATGCCGTCAAACACAGCCACGGTAAGTCTTGATACATGCACGGTCCTTGCTGTAACAGGTCCTCTCGTAGAGGAACAGGCCAGGGATCTTCTATGAGTAATTCTTGAAGATCTGGATACCAAGCCCTCATTGACCAGTCCGGAACAATGAGGATCGCCTGAACCTTTGTTCTTCTTATGATCTTTATCACCTTCGGAATGAGTGGAATTGGAGGGAACACATAGACTGACTGAAACACCCACGGTGTCACCAGGGCGTCCATCGCTATTGCTTGAGGGTCCCTCGACCTGGAACAATATCTCTGAAGTTTCTTGTTGAGGCGAGACGCCATCATGTCTATTTGAGGAATTCCCCAACACCTTGTCACTTCTGCAAAGACCTCTTGATGAAGACCCCACTCTCTTGGATGGAGATCGTGTCTGCTGAGGAAGTCTGTTTCCCAGTTGTCCACTCCTGGAATGAAGACTGCTGACAGAGCGCTTGCATGTTTCTCCGCCAAGCGAAGAACTTTTGTGGCCTCCGCCATCGCCGCTCTGCTCTTTGTTCCGCCCTGGCAGTTTATGTATGCCACTGCTGTTACGTTGTCTGACTGAATCAAGATGGGCAGACCGCGAAGAAGATGTTCCGCTTGCCGAAGGCCATTGTAAATGGCCCTTAATTCCAGAATGTTGATGTGCAGACAAGCTTCCTGGCTTGACCATTTTCCCTGGAAATTTTCCCCCTGTGTGACAGCTCCCCAGCCTCGGAGACTTGCATCCGTGGTCACCAGGATCCAATCCTGGATCCCGAACCTGCGTTCATCTAGGAGGTGAGAACTGTGCAGCCACCACAGGAGAGAGATTCTGGTCCTGGAAGATAGGATTATTTCCGGTGCATGTGGAGGTGAAACACGGACCACTTGTCCAACAGGTCCCACTGAAACACCCTGGCATGGAACCTACCAAACTTAATGGCCTCGTAGGCCGCCACCATTTTCCCCAGCAACCGCGTACATTGAAGAATCAACACTCTTGCCGGTTTCAGAATCTGTTTTACCATGTTCTGTATTTCCAGAACCTTTTCCAATAGAAGAAAAACTCTCTGTAATTCTGTATCCAGAATCATACCCAAGAACGACAGCCGTGTTGTCGGAACCAACTGTGATTTTGGCAAGTTTAGGAGCCAACCATTTTGTTGCAGAATTGCCAGGGAAAGCGTAATGTTGTTCAATAATTTCTCCTTGGATCTCGCCTTTATCAGGAGATCGTCCAAGTACGGGATAATTGTGATTTCCTGCTTGCGCAGGAGAACCATAATTTCCGCCTTGGTGAAAATCCTCGGAGCCGTGGACAAATCAAACGGCAGCGTCTGAAATTGGTAATGACAATCCTAAACAGCAAACCTCAAATAAGCCTGATGTGGAGGATATATGGGGACGTGCAAGTAGGCATCCTTTATGTCAATCGACACCATAAAATCCCCCTCCTCCAGACTGGAGATCACTGCTTGGAGAGATTCCATCTTGAATTTGAATTTTTTCAGCTAGAAGTTGAGGGATTTTAGGTTCAGAATCGGTCTGACTGAGCCATCCGGCTTCGGGACCACGAACAGGCTCGAATAAAAGCCTTCCCCCTGTTGTGACGGGGGTACCGTGACAATAACTTGATTTTGACACAGCTTTAGTATTGCAGCGCAAACTACCTCTCTTTCTGGAAGAGAAGCTGGCAAGGCCGATTTGAAAAATCGGTGAGGGGGCACGTCTTGAAACTCCAAACTGTGACCTTGGGTTACTATTCTCAATACCCAAGGATCCAGGGCCGAGCGAACCCAGACCTGACTGAGGAGTTGGAGACATGTCCCCACCGGTTCGGACTCCCGCAGAGGAGCCCCAGCGTCATGCGGTGGATTTGGTAGAAGCCGGGAAGGACTTCTGCTCTTGGGAACTTGCCACAGTCTGTGACCTTTTTCCCCTTCCTCTTCCTCCCGTAGCAAGGAAGGAAGACCCTCGTCCTTTTTTTCTATTTATTAGGCCGAAAGGACTGCATCTGATAGTGGGCCGTTTTCTTTTGTTGGGCAGGAACATAAGGTAGAAACGATGACTTAACCGCGGTAGCCGTAGATGCCAGGTCAGTGAGGCCGTCACCAAACAAGACACTACCGTTGAATGGCAGAGATTCCATAGCCTTCTTAGAATCAGCATCAGCATTCCATTGATGAATCCACAATGCCCTCCTCGCCGAGACCGCCATGGCATTGGCCCTTGATCCCAAAAGGCCAATATCCCTCGCAGCTTCCTTTAGATAGGCTGCAGCGTCCCTGATATGACCCAGTGTCAAAAGCACGCTATCCCTGTCCAGGGAATCAATATCAGATGACAAGTTATCTGCCCACTTTTCTATGGCGCTACTCACCCATGCCGATGCCACGGCAGACCTGAGCAGCGTACCTGTAGTGACATAAATGGATTTTAGTGTATTTTCCTGCTTACCATCCACAGGATCCTTTAGGGCTGCCGTGTCAAGAGACGGAAGCGCCACCTTTTTGGACAGACGCGATAGAGCTTTGTCCACCGTGGAGGTTGACTCCCACTTTTTCCTGTCTCCAGAGGGGAACGGATATGCCACCTAAATTCTCTTGGGAACCTGTGACTTCTTGTCAGGATTTTCCCAAGCTTTTTCAAAAACAGCGTTCAGTTCATGAGAGGGAGGCAATGTCACCTCAGGTTTCTTTCCCTTAAACATGCAGACCCTAGTATCAGGAACAGCAGGGTCTTCCGTGATATGTAATACATCTTTTATCGCCACAATCATGTACTGAATGCTCTCAGCCAATTTAGGATTCGATCTGGCATCACTATAGTCGACACTGGAATCAGAGTCCGTGTCTGTATCTGTATCCGCTATCTGGGTAAATGAACGCTTCTGTGACCCCGAGGGGGTCTGAACTTGTGATAATGCATCCTCCATGGATTTTCTCCATGTCTGGTTCTGAGACTCAGATTTATCCAATCTTTTGTTCAATCGAGCCACATTAGCATTCAAAACACTCAAAACATTTACCCAATCAGCCGTCGGCGGTGCCGACACGGTCACTCCCACAGCCTTTTCTGTCCCCACTCCAGCCTCCTCCTGGGAAGAGCACTCAGCCTCAGACATGTCGACACACGCGTACCGACACCCACAACACACTGGGGCTATAGGGGACAGACCCACAGCAAAGCCTGTTACAGAAACACAGAGGGAGTTCTGCCAGCTCACAACCCAGCGCCTATCCTGGTTCTGAAGCGTGTAATATACTGCCCAGACCTGGTAGCGCTTTTAATATCAATAAAATAGCACAGAATCAACTGTCCTCCCCCCCCCCCCCCCCCTCGTTTTGCATCCTGTTACTTGTACAGCTGTGTGGGAGGCCAGGCTCAGCGTCTCTGCAGCTGTGAAGAGAAAATGACGCTGGTTAGAGCTGTGAGGGCTAAGCCACGCCCCCTTAATGGCGTGCTTCAGTCCCACTTATTATTATATATTTATACTGGCGGGGGTCTGTATTTAGTGCCCAGGCACTGTATACTCTTATGCCAGTTGCTATTGAGGTTTTATGGTGCCCAGGGCGCACCCCTGCGCCCTTTAGTGCCGTTAAGTATGTGGGAGCATGGCGCGCAGTGCAGCCGCTGCACGGTACCTCAAAAACCGTCACTGAAATCTTCTGCCGTCACTGAAGTCTTCTGATCTTCTTCTACTCACCCGGCTTCTGATTTCTGGCTCTGCAAGGGGGGTGACGGCGCGGCTCCGGGAACGAGCATCTAGGCGTACCTAGCGATCAGACCCTCTGGAACTAATGGTGTCCGGTAGCCTAAGAAGCAGAGCCTTGAAACTCACAGAAGTAGGTCTGGAATCAGAGTCCGTGTCTCTCCCCTCAGTCCCACAATGCAGGGAGCCTGTTGCCAGCAGGTCTCCCTGAAAATAATAAACCTAACATAAAGTCTTTTTTCTGAGAAACTCTGGAGAGCTCCTCAGTGTGCATCCAGTCTCACTGGGCACAGAATCTAACTGGAGTCTGGAGGAGGGGCAAAGAGGGAGGAGCCAGTTCACACTCATTTAAAGTCTTAAAGTGCCCATGTCTCCTGCGGATCCCGTCTATATACCCCATGGTTCTTGAAGCATCCCTAGCATCCTCTAGGACGTATGATAAATAAGGTACTGTACCTGCCAAAAAGGTACAGTCGGAGGGTATGCTAATATCAGACACTTCTCTGTAATTGGCTCTCCTTCTGGTGGCTGCCAGCAGGAGCAGCTGCACCTAAAGTTTTCTCTCATTTGATGCAGATTATTCCCGTGTTAGCTGTATGGTGGCGGCAGTGGCTGGGCAGGAGAATCCGGGATTTTTAAGTAACTTCCGGGGGCCGTGGGAGACTAAACCCTGAACCGGGAGTTTCCTGCAGGAAGCAAATACTGAAATACACACTAGAGATCAGATAATGTGCCTGATTCAGAGGTGGATGCAGTTGCAGACAATATTGCAATTTTTTACAGATTCTCAATTTAAGTAATATGCAAATGCTAGTTACAGCCTTCCCATTGTATACTTGCGTGCAATGGAATCTGTATTCCCTGATTCCTCCACTGTCAATGACCCTGGACAGTGTAATTCCGCCGGTGGCTCTATACAATCTACCATTGGCAGAGGCGTAACTAGGGTTTTTGGAGCCCTGGGCAAAATTAGGAATGGCGACCCCCCCCCCCCCCCGTCCCCCACACCACCACCACCCCCCCACCCTATAAAGAATCCCATAAAGAAACAGTGTGCGCGTGCCGCAGGCGTGCAAAAAGAAAAACAAGGGCCATGGCCACCGAAAATGGGGCGTGCCATCATGACACGCAACCTGTTTCACGTCACACTAGGAACATTCTTTTCAAGTTAACATGCACCTTACCTGTATGATGGTGTCTCACAATATGGAACCTCTGAAGAAATGTATCTTCTAAGGCAGACGGCATCAGTTGTTATTCACTATTCATGTAGAAGATGCCGATTTCTGTAGGAATATTGACACGGTCAGCATTGTACAACAGCGGTTCAACAAGACTCACATCCTGTCCCCTGTGTCACATCCTGCCCCCTGCATCTCTCAGCCACACCATCACCTCCCCCTGCGTCGTCACTCAGCACACCATCACCTCCCCCTGCATCATCACTCAGCCACACCATCACCTCCCCCGTGTAGTCTCTCAGTGCACCAACACCTCCCCCCCGTAGTTTCTCAGCACACCATCACCTCCCCCTGCATCGTCACTCAGCCATACCATCACCTCCCCCTGCGTCGTCATTCAGCACACCATCACCTCCCCCTGCATCGTCATTCAGCACACCATCACCTCCCCCTGCATCGTCACTCAGCCACACCATCACCTCCCCCTGCATCGTCATTCAGCACACCATCACCTCCCCCTGCATCGTCACTCAGCCACACCATCACCTCCCCCTGCGTCGTCATTCAGCACACCATCACCTCCCCCTGCATCGTCATTCAGCACACCATCACCTCCCCCTGTGACGTCACTCAGCACACCATCACCTCCCCCTGTGACGTCATTCAGCACACCATCACCCCCCCCCCTGTGATGTCATTCAGCACACCATCACCTCCCCCTGTGACGTCATTCAGCACACCATCACCTCCCCCTGTGACGTCACTCAGCACACCATCACCTCCCCCTGCGTCGTCATTCAGCACGCCATAGCACACTGTGTCTTTCTGTGTGTCCCATGCGCTAGGAGCTCATGCTGCTGCTGCCAGGGAGACTGCAGCGCACCTGAGCGCCCTGTGCTGGCATTATGATTGGGAGGGCAGGATGTATTAAACTTACACAGGCTGAGGGAGATATTTAACTAAAGCATGCCTGTTTTTTTATTAAACATATACAGTCCTAGCCCTTTTTTGTTATTATTCAAGAAAGCATGGGGCTTTTTTTTTTATTACAACAGCTACTGAATTGAAAGCTTGCATTTACTTACAGGAAAGAACAGCTCTGTTCCGCTGCTCTCCGTCCTAGCCTTCCTTCCAGTCAGTAGGCAGCGGTACTGGCAGGCACTTCTGTACTATAAATAGAGTGCAGGCAGTGAGCCCACTAAGGTGAAATTGGCAGCCAGGGCCCAGGCAGAAAGAGACAGGGTGGCGGACGGTGTCGTATCCTCAGCAATGTGGACCGCGGGTGACTTCAGATGCCAACTCATGCGCGCAAGTCACACCACCGGCCCAGAAAGCAACTCGCTGGTGCCAGCCCACTAGGCTGTAAGCTATAGGAAGCCTACGCTGGCCTCCCAACACCCCGCCCACACAATGACGCTGCCTTGGAGCCGGAGGAAATGCCGCCAAATCCTGCTGCTATTGGCTGGGTGGCGTTTCCTCCGGCTTCCCCTACGCCGCCCACCCAGTCCCCTTTGCAGTTCGGGATCGGGAAGCAGGGAGCACACACGCGCCGGTACTGCACACTGACTGAGTCTGCAGTGATCTATTCTACACTCACTGCAGTGCAGCCAGTAACTATTAATGTTATAAAAAAACACACTGCCGCCGGCATTGGGTAGTACTGTGCTACACTACCTGGACGGCGGTGGCTGCCCTCTCCCCCTGCCGGGTCTTCACAGCGCCCAGAGCACATGCCCCACTCGCCCCCTGCTTTAGTTAAGCCTCTGACCATCGGAGTATCCTCACACTCACCATCAATGTTTGCACAACCTATGGCAGGCCCAGTGTCTCCGCCTGAACACCGGCTAAACATGGCTTCTGTGGCTGTGGTATGCAGCTGATTATATTGAAATGCCTGTGACACTCTCATAGTACACCCATGTGACGACCTTATTTAGGGATCCGGTCTGAAGATCGACAGTGTCTAGGTCGACAATGTTTAGGTCGACCACTATAGGTCGACAGTCACTAGGTCGACAGGGTCATAAGGTCGACATGTTCTAGGTTGACAGGTCAAAAGGTCGACATGAGTTTTTCAATATTTTTTTTCTTTTTTTTTACTTTTTCATACTTAATAATCCACATGGACTACGATTGGAACGGTAATCTGTGCCGAACGAAGCAAGGCGCCTTGCCTAAAGCATGGCGAGCGAAGCCATTAATTGGGCTTCCCGGTCACTCTACGAAGAAAACGAAACCAAAAAAATATAAAAAACTCATGTCGACCTTTTGACCTGTCAACCTAGAACACGTCGACCTTATGACCCTGTCGACCTTATGACCCTGTCGACCTAGTGACTGTCGACCTATAGTGGTCGACCTAAATATTGTCGACCTAGACACTGTCGATCTAATGATCCACACCCCTTATTTGTGTACACTTCAGGCCACCTCCCAGTCACCACAGACTTCAGAGACGTACACTCAGGGTAACACATGCACCATAGGGGTTTCCAGGACTTTTTTCACTGTGCTAACATTGGGACTGTGTCCACTGCTGGATAAGGCCCAATATTTTCAGAAGCCAATTAAACTACAGTACATTTTTGGTCTGTGGTTGAAAACCGAACCACTCTTAGGAAACACATTACAACATTGGGAGCACATGCAAACTCCCTCAAATCTCAGTGCTCTGAGGCAGAGGCGGATTTACGACCTCATGGGGCCCTAAGCAAGACATTGATTTGGGGCCCTCCTTCCTCAAACAATCCTCAGTGTGCCTACCGACTAATTGTAGTAGACAGGTCCCCGCTCATTATGTCGCCCCCCCAGTCAGTGTATGCTCCCCAATCTGCCCTCTGCCGATTATAGCAGGCTACCAGATATTTATATAGCGCACACATATTCTGCAGCGCTTTACAGAGAACATTTGGCCAATCACATCAATCCCTTCCCCAAAGGAGCTTACAATCTAATCACTGACAGCCTGCTGGGAGTATTCAGCCAGCCCAGCACTCGGGCAATTTCGATGAAGCTCGTGGTCCACCAGAAATGCCCTTTATAGAGCCTGGTCTGCGGGCCCCCTAGGATCAGCAGGGCCTTAAGCAGCCGCTTTAGTTGCCTTGTAGTAAATCCTCCACTGCTCTGAACAGCAAAGCTATTTCACCACAGAGCTGCTCCAAATTCATTGCAACCTACCCCCAATTGCAGGTTGTCTGACATCCTATAGATTTTAAAACCTCAAATATATCTTCAAAATACATTCTTAATAAAAATAACACAAACATTTTTTGCATCTGAAGATTTTATATATTTTTTGCCTTCTAAAGTCTAGTGTTTCGAGGTCAGAATACCACATACATTATTAACTTGTACCACAAGCATGCAAAATTGTAAATAGGAAACTTATGCCAAACAATTATCCTGTCCTCCGCTATTTTCACACAATAAATATTGCCCTAAAATTATTCCCTTATATTCTTTTTGTGTGTTTAGATTTACCAATTATGCAATCTATAATAGAGATAGTATATGTTTCTTTAAGCTTTTTGATACTTAAAACCTGATTATTGGAGCCACATTTTGATATGACAATTTTTGAATCACTTTATGAAGGGAGTAAATGCACTAATAGAGTGCAGTCATCGGTTGGCCCATATGTAATCCTTTTACCAACTCTCATTAGCCCAGAGGTTCCCAAACGCGGTCCTCAAGGCACCCCAACGGTCATGGTTTTAAATGTATCCATGTTTGGCCACAGGTGACTTAATTAGCAGCTTAGTCAATTTGATTTAACCATCTGTGCTGAGCCGTGGACATACCTAAAACCTGGACTATTGGGGTGCCTTGAGGACCGCGTTTGGGAACCTCTGCATTAGCCTTTGTGTGTGGTCATCTTACAAGTGCACTCACAAGCCGCACTGGAGCAGCCAGGGTCTGTCTTCTCATACGTAGGTTTGGCTGTGATCTAAATTGAACGATAAACCTGTCACTCGACCCCTGTGTTTAGTGTCAATACTGCATATTGTTTATCTAGTTTATTTGTTGTAATGTTAGTGTACTGAATTGTCCCCTTTACAGTGGTAGCCAGTGCAGGATTGAGGAATGAAGGGCCCACCGGGGAAATGCTGTTGAAGGGGCCCATGCTTAGTACTATGGCCAGCCACCACAGAGATATGTCTACTCTACCCATTAGAAACTGTATGCTCTGGGCCCCTTACTATGGAGTAGCTGGGAGTGAGTGGCCCCTTTTATCCATTATGCCAGGTAGAGCCCATTATACACATTATGCCATGTAACCTCTTATAAACATTAGGCCAGGTAGAGCTCATTATACACATTGGGGGTAATTCCAAGTTGATCGCAGCAGGAATTCTGTTAGCAATTGGGCAAAACCATGGCCCTCATTCCGAGTTGTTCGCTCGGTATTTTTCATCGCATCGCAGTGAAAATCCGCTTAGTACGCATGCGCAATGTTCGCACTGCGACTGCGCCAAGTAACTTTACTATGAAGAAAGTATTTTTACTCACGGCTTTTTCTTCGCTCCGGCGATCGTAATGTGATTGACAGGAAATGGGTGTTACTGGGCGGATACACGGCGTTTCAGGGGCGTGTGGCTGAAAACGCTACCGTTTCCGGAAAAAACGCAGGAGTGGCCGGGGAAACGGTGGGAGTGCCTGGGCGAACGCTGGGTGTGTTTGTGACGTCAACCAGGAACGACAAGCACTGAAATGATCGCACAGGCAGAGTAAGTCTGGAGCTACTCTGAAACTGCTAACTCGTTTGTAATCGCAATATTGCGCGTACGTCGGTCGCAATTTTAAGAAGCTAAGATTCACTCCCAGTAGGCGGCGGCTTAGCGTGTGTAACTCTGCTACATTCGCCTTGCGAGCGAACAACTCGGAATGAGGGCCCATGTGCACTGCAGGGGAGGCAGATATAACATGTGCAGAGAGAGATAGATTTGGGTGTGGTGTGTTCAATCTGCAATCTAATTTGCAGTGTAAAAATAAAGCAGCCAGTATTTACCCTGCACAGAAATAAAATAACCCACCCAAATCTAACTCTCTCTGCAAATTTTATATCTGCCCCCCTGCAGTGCACATGGTTTTGCCCAACTGCTAAAAAATTTCCTGCTGCGATCAACTTGGAATTACCCCCATTATGTCAGGTAACCCCTTATGCAGATTATGTCAGCTAGAGCCACTTATACACATTACGCCAGGTAGAGCCTATTATAACAGGTAGCCCCTTATACATATTATGCCAGGTAGAGCCCCTTGCACACATTTTGCCTGACAGAGCCACTTAGGCCCAGATTTATCAAGCCTTAGAGAGTGATAAATTGCATGGTGATAACGTAACAACCAATCAGCTCCTGTCATTTTTCAAACACAGTTTGTAAGGTGACAGTTAGGAGCTGGTTGGTTGGCATTTTATCACCATGCTATTTATCACTCTCCAAGGCTTCATAAATCTGTGCCCTAGTCAAAATGAGAACTCTGCAGGCTCAGTGAGTGAGGGCTCATTCAGAAACAATGAGAATTTACAGCCCTTGAAGCCAGTTCTGCAAGGGGCCATAAAGTGCAGCTCCTCTTTGTGTTCTCTAAGCAAATACACAATAAACACGTGGTTCAAAAGCCAAGTGTTATGTTTACTAACTACCTGCCCCTCCCTCACTGTCACCTGCCCCCCCATCCCTCCTTCCTACCTGCTGCTGCACTTGGGAGAGATCATTTTGTAGACACTTTGGGAAATTCCCCGGGAGGTGGAAGAAGTGGTACCGTAGCTCTGTGCATGTGGTCCTTAGTCTGGTAGAGCGCCTCCTCCTCCTCTGCTTCTTTCCTCTACCCCTTTTCACCGGCCAAACAGCTATACTGCTGCTTACCTCTGTTGTCACCGGCGGCAGCACGTCCCTGCAGAGCGCAGAAACTGCAGGAGATGAGGTGGGGGGCGGAACACATGGGGCAGGCGCAGGCTGCTTCAGTGCTGCCCAGAGCCGGCCGTAACCAATTTGATGCCCTAGGCAAGATTTTGTCTGGTGCTGGGGTCTGGGGGGGCAAAGTGACACATATACTGGGGGGCCGGTGAGGAACATGGGGACACACATAGTGGGGGGGTGGGTGAGGGATATAGAGAGTGACACACATAGTGGGGCCAGGTGAGCAGGGCCGTAACTAGGGGGGGGCTAGGGGGGCAGGCGACCTGGGCGCCGGATTGGTGGGGGCGCCGAGACCCCCTAACACCCTCTCCCTATGCGCCAATGGTAGCAGCTTAGAGCCGTCGGAGTTCTGTGATTAGACTGAAAATAAACTCCAGCTCCCAGCAGCCCTCGGGAGCTGTAGTTTACTTTCAATTTCCTGTGTGCTGCGCGCGGCCCCGGGGAAGCAGGAAGTCTCTATCTCTCTCCTCTGAAGCAGAACGCACGGAGGACTGTAGACTGAGGCCGGGTCCCGGGATCACCCGGCATAATAACGTTTTTTATTTTGCCATGCGCTTGACGTCATGACGGTAGCGCACTGGAGAATAGTGTACACTGCGGAGCCAGCTGCTGCCTGCCTGCCGCCGGTATATGAGAGGGATCAGCTGCTTCAGAGGTACAGGACATTGGGAAGGGAAAGTAGGGCTGCTGCAGAGACGAGGATGGGTGTGTGTGGAGCGCTGCTGCAGAGGCACAGGGTGGAGGAGATTGGAGGGCTGCTGCGGAGGGACGGGGTGGAGGGCTGCTGCAGAGGCACAAGTGGGTAAAGAGAGGGGTGAGGCTGCTGCATAAGCACATGGGGAAGGGGGGTAGAGGCTGCTGCAGGGGTACAAGTGGTGAGGGTAGAGGCGAGGCTGCTGCAGGGGTACAATTTGAATTGGGGTACTATGGTGTGGCCTTCGGAGCATGCTGCCCCTTGATTAAGTATGGGAGGCTAGGGGGATGGATATGAAATTTATGTTAGAAAAGGCAATTTTTCAGGTAAAAAAGTTCTGAAAGAGCTATATATATATATATATATATATATATATATATATATAAATTTATTCATTTATTTATTTATTTTACATTTTTTAATATATTTTTGTTATTTTTTATTTATTTATTGTAATTTTTTATTTATTAATTTTTTTGGGGGGGATGGGGGGGGGGGGCGCCAAATGACTACCTTGCCCGGGTGACAAAAATCCTAGTTTCGGCCCTGAGGTGAGGGATATGTAAACACACATACTTGGGGGTGGGTTAGGGATATTATGACACACATAGTGGGGCCAGGTGAGAGATATGGGGACACACTTACTGGGGAGCTGGTGAAGGACATGGGGACACACATACTGGTAGGTGGGTTAGGGATATGGTCACACACATAGTGGGATATGGGGACACACTTACTGGGGAGCCGGTGAAGGACATGGGGACACACCTAATGGGGGGTGGGTTAGGGTGACACACATAGTGGGGCCAGGTGAGGGATATGGGGACACACTTACTGGGGAGCTAGTGAAGGACATGGGGACACACATACTGGGGGTGGGTTAGGGATATGGTCACACACATAATGGGGCCAAGCAAGGGATAGAGGGATATGGGGACACACATACTGAGAGGTGGGTGAATAGTGACACACTGAGGCCTGGGTGGGAGGGGACCTAGTTTCATGCACATTAGAGCGTGGTAGGGTATATACTGTAGGATCAGCTTACACACACATACACAGGCTTTAGCTACAGTGATAATATCACCTAAGATTGTGATTGAGATGCACCCAGCGGAGGAGGAACTCAGTCAGCACACAGGAGAGGACACAGCAGATCAGAGTCAGACTTGAGTTGCAGGTGCTTCCATCGGCTCCACCATCATTTTTTCTGTTCACATGCAGCGTTAAGGAGAAAGAGAGGGGACAGGCACAAACTGCTAGGGCCCGCCCTCAATGGGAGATGTACTAAGACTAAAAAGTGATAAATATCACTGTGATAAAGCACCAGCCAATCGGCTCCTAACTGTCATGTCACAGGCTGTGTTTGAAAAATGACAGTTAGGAGCCGATTGGCTGGTACTTTATCACTTTTATATTTATCACTTTTCAGGCTTAGTACATCTGGCCCTCACTCTCTGTCAGGACTCGCGGCTCCCCTTCCCGCCCCCACATGTACTTTTGCTGGTAATCAGTGATACTTCCTCCCCTCCCCGTGCACGCAGCACCGCGGCGCCAGCCTGGTTCCTGTGTGCAGAACGCTAAATACATTCTGCCGGGGATGACAGGCGGACCTTAAAGGCTTGAGATGGTCCTACTGCCGCATTTGCCTGTTATGCCTAGGGCCGGCTCTGGCGCTGCCTGCACTATACTAGCAAGAGTTACTTTATACAGTGGGCTCCGGTGCTGCTGGAGGCAGCGGCGGTGGCATGCACAGGCAGGTGATCTGGGCGGTTGGCGCCTCTCTCATGTTTAGGGGGAGCGAGCTGCCCCCCCCCCCCTTCATTCCGACGCCCCTGAGCATATTGTAACATATCTTTAGTCTATAACTCAAGTGCACAGTATGGCACCTGATCCCTAGAGGTGAATGTGGGCCCACAGGCAGTGGGGCCTACCCGTGGTTTCCCCTGTACCTCTGTGGGCCATTCTGACACTGGTGGTAGCTAAGCCTGTAAGCTGTTATTTTAAGGTGTCTTCAAAGGTTGGAGGATGTGTTTTTGGCCTTGTCCCTCAGGGCCCATTAGGGGCAAAATTGTCTTCCTTGCTAAAATGTTAAGTGTTTTCTCTTGCGATATACAGTTCTCTAAGTCAAACAACTAGGTTAATCTTATAGTTTGAGCATCAGAGACACAATAGTATTTTTTCCTCTCATAATTATGTATTTATAGCTTCACTTGACGTGCCATTTGTTTAAGAAGAAACACCTAACCTTTTATGTTAAGCAGCATTTGTATGTGGTCTACTGATCCTTTGAGCTTCATTCTGTGTCGAATGCAGCAACGTCAGTATTTGCGTCTTGTGCTGCCTTAACGTCTGCGACTGTATGCTGATATAGAAGGCGGTCATGTGACCGGCGCTTTGGAATCCGTGCGCTCAAAATGCCAGCAGCCGAAATGCCTAACCCCAGGGTCTGTTCCCACGACAGCCATAAAGCGGGAATAAAACCTGTGGCGAGCGTAGCAAGTCCGCAAGAGGCTTTCTTGCACTCACCCGCACCACCGGCATTCTGCTGCCGGGATCCCGAGGTTGTTATGATGCAATGCGTGCCCAACCCGCTGATACCAGTACTAGTGCTTTCATGGTGTACATCAGTCAGTCTGTACGTGAAATGACTGGGATGCCCTGTGTGTGAGTCTTTGGATGGTAAAATTCCGCTTGGTGCATCTCTGGATTCAAGCACTATGGATGGTGTAACGGTTAACATTACTGCCTTACAGCACTGGGGTCATGGGTTCAATCGCCACCATGTCCCTCACTGTGTAGAGTTTATATATTCTCCCCTTGCTTTTGTGGGTTTCCTCCCACAATCCAAAAATATAGTGGTACAGTAGGTTAATTGACTCCCAGCAAATATTAACCCTAGTGTGTGTGCATGTATATGGCCAGACTAGATGGGCCAAGTGGTTCTTATCTGCCGTCAAAAGATTCTAACTATCAGTCGCACCATCGAAACGTGCACCTGTCCCATGCTAGTTGCAGGATCTCCATCATAGTATGGCTTCCAATGTACGTGATTAAGCATATGAGTTTGCAACCAGCCCGCGAACTCCCATAACACATAAGACAATGCACCTCCATGCTACTGAATAGCCAATTCCTAGTCACCGCCCATATACTATTGCATATTTGCAATACATTTCTGAGACCATGGGGGTAATTCCAAGTTGATCGCAGCAGGAATTTAGTTAGCAATTGGGCAAAACCATGGGGGTAATTCCAAGTTGATCACAGCAGGATTTTTGATAGCAATTGGGCAAAACCATGTGCACTGCAGGGGAGGCAGATATAACATTTGCAGAGAGAGTTAGATTTGGGTGGGTTATTTTGTTTCTGTGCAGGGTAAATACTGTCTGCTTTATTTTTACACTGCAAATTAGATTGCAGATTGAACACACCCCACCCAAATCTAACTCTCTCTGCACATGTTATATCTGCCCCCCCTGCAGTGCACATGGTTTTGCCCAATTGCTAACAAAAATCCTGCTGCGATCAACTTGGAATTACCCCCCATGTGCACTGCAGGGGAGGCAGATTTAACATGTGCAGAGAGAGTTAGATTTGGGTGGGTTATTTTATTTCTGTGCAGGGTAAATACTGGCTGCTTTATTTTTACACTGCAAATTAGATTGCAGATTGAACACACCCCACCCAAATCTAACTCTCTCTGCACATGTTACATCTGCCTCCCCTGCAGTGCACATGGTTTTGCCCAATTGCTAACTAAATTCCTGCTGCGATCAACTGGGAATTACCCCCATATGCGTCTCAATCGATCCTGCAACTCTGCATGCGCCGACTGTGGGATGCATGCGCAGTTCCACTTTTATCAACACGTGAGTCGACCACTTGCATAAATATTAGTATAGCGTTGAAAGGTATAGAGTCTGGTTCAATGTGTGCGAGTCAGGTTATAGATAAATGTATAAATAAGTGATTATGAATTCCATTGAAATGATTAGTGGACCTTAATACTGCACAACGCAGGACAACTATCCACACAGCCCAGAGTGACAGCTAAGGGATTGCTAAAGAACACCACAAAAATAAAAGTGATTTTGAGTCTACTGGCTAAAGATATATAAATACCATATTACATATTTTACATATATTCCACACTTTGGTGGTCTTGCTTATTCTAAGTGGCGAGGGGTCAACGTAAAAACAAAACCTACCAGTTTCTGAAATCATACTCAGCATTCAGGCTTGGCTTATAACTGTGCCCTCATCTGCCATACTCTTTCCCTTATGTCACTGTGGCTGCGGCAGTGAATGGCAGAATCTGCGTTAGTTTAGGACAGCGTCCAGTTCATTTGGAATTCAATCTTGAAAACAACCCAGACAAAACTGCATAGTGGTGTGCTGGATCCTTATCCAAAACCACTGCCACACAGAGTATTTCCATAGATTGCTAGCTCCTGGGATAGGGGATTTCCTCCTATCCTATTTATTGCGTTACAGTACACATATAGGACACCCACCAGCTTGTAACAGCAGCTGTTCATAAAATAATATAAACATTGTTACTTTGGCTTTTGGGAAGAATTAAACAGTCATTGCTTCAGTGTTGCGAGGTATGACATCACTTTTATATCGGCTTACATTTAATAGGCTTGGTAAACATTTACAAAGTGGCATAGGTACTTTCCATGAATCACTGTAAAAGGATTTAGACCCCCTACTCTCTTATGACACTGGGGGTCATTCCGAGTTGATCGCATGTAGCAACTTTTTGCTGCCCGTGCGATCAACTGGACGTCGCTTATGGGGGAGGAAAGAACACGGAGGGCATTCGTATATAACAGTAGTGTCATAAACCTCCTGGCCCGGTGGACTCATACTCTTGTCAGGCACACAATGGGTTAGCTGTTTTGTTGGGAGGGGTTAAAAAGTTGTTGACAGGTTCGTGATTGGCTTAAGTAAATAGGGGAGGGGGTTAGGTGTGCTAAGTAGGGAACGTTCTAGTAAATCAGCCTCTCTTCGTTTTGGACGTTGACAGAGAAGCACAGTTCAATACACTGTTATTATTGTGGTTTCTTAATTATCTATCTTAATTATCTATCTATCTCTTATTATTATCTATCTTGCTATCCCTCATTATTCTTCCTTTCTATATCTCATTCTATCTTTCCTACTGTTTATTCACCTTACTTCTATCCCCTTTTACATCTATGATCTTCCCCTCTCATTGCATATTGACGGAGCCGGTGGGACTCGCAGTTGCCCGTGCAGGCAGTAGAGATGAGCGCCGGAAATTTTTCGGGTTTTGTGTTTTGGTTTTGGGTTCGGTTCCGCGGCCGTGTTTTGGGTTCGACCGCGTTTTGGCAAAACCTAACCGAATTTTTTTTGTCGGATTCGGGTGTGTTTTGGATTCGGGTGTTTTTTTCCAAAAAACCTAAAAAACAGCTTAAATCATAGAATTTGGGGGTCATTTTGATCCCAAAGTATTATTAACCTCAAAAACCATAATTTCCACTCATTTTCAGTCTATTCTGAATACCTCACACCTCACAATATTATTTTTAGTCCTAAAATTTGCACCGAGGTCGCTGGATGACTAAGCTAAGCGACCCTAGTGGCCGACACAAACACCTGGCCCATCTAGGAGTGGCACTGCAGTGTCACGCAGGATGTCCCTTCCAAAAAACCCTCCCCAAACAGCACATGACGCAAAGAAAAAAAGAGGCGCAATGAGGTAGCTGTGTGAGTAAGATAAGCGACCCTAGTGGCCGACACAAACACCGGGCCCATCTAGGAGTGTCACTGCAGTGTCACGCAGGATGTCCCTTCCAAAAAACCCTCCCCAAACAGCACATGACGCAAAGAAAAAAAGAGGCGCAATGAGGTAGCTGTGTGAGTAAGATAAGCGACCCTAGTGGCCGACACAAACACCGGGCCCATCTAGGAGTGTCACTGCAGTGTCACGCAGGATGTCCCTTCCAAAAAACCCTCCCCAAACAGCACATGACGCAAAGAAAAAAAGAGGCGCGATGAGGTAGCTGTGTGAGTAAGATAAGCGACCCTAGTGGCCGACACAAACACCGGGCCCATCTAGGAGTGTCACTGCAGTGTCACGCAGGATGTCCCTTCCAAAAAACCCTCCCCAAACAGCACATGACGCAAAGAAAAAAAGAGGCGCAATGAGGTAGCTGTGTGAGTAAGATAAGCGACCCTAGTGGCCGACACAAACACCGGGCCCATCTAGGAGTGTCACTGCAGTGTCACGCAGGATGTCCCTTCCAAAAAACCCTCCCCAAACAGCACATGACGCAAAGAAAAAAAGAGGCGCAATGAGGTAGCTGTGTGAGTAAGATAAGCGACCCTAGTGGCCGACACAAACACCGGGCCCATCTAGGAGTGTCACTGCAGTGTCACGCAGGATGTCCCTTCCAAAAAACCCTCCCCAAACAGCACATGACGCAAAGAAAAAAAGAGGCGCAATGAGGTAGCTGTGTGAGTAAGATAAGCGACCCTAGTGGCCGACACAAACACCGGGCCCATCTAGGAGTGTCACTGCAGTGTCACGCAGGATGTCCCTTCCAAAAAACCCTCCCCAAACAGCACATGACGCAAAGAAAAATTAAAGAAAAAAGAGGTGCAAGATGGAATTGTCCTTGGGCCCTCCCACCCACCCTTATGTTGTATAAACAGGACATGCACACTTTAACCAACCCATCATTTCAGTGACAGGGTCTGCCACACGACTGTGACTGATATGACGGGTTGGTTTGGACCCCCACCAAAAAAGAAGCAATTAATCTCTCCTTGCACAAACTGGCTCTACAGAGGCAAGATGTCCACCTCATCATCATCCTCCGATATATCACCGTGTACATCCCCCTCCTCACAGATTATCAATTCGTCCCCACTGGAATCCACCATCTCAGCTCCCTGTGTACTTTGTGGAGGCAATTGCTGCTGGTCAATGTCTCCGCGGAGGAATTGATTATAATTCATTTTAATGAACATCATCTTCTCCACATTTTCTGGATGTAACCTCGTACGCCGATTGCTGACAAGGTGAGCGGCGGCACTAAACACTCTTTCGGAGTACACACTTGTGGGAGGGCAACTTAGGTAGAATAAAGCCAGTTTGTGCAAGGGCCTCCAAATTGCCTCTTTTTCCTGCCAGTATAAGTACGGACTGTGTGACGTGCCTACTTGGATGCGGTCACTCATATAATCCTCCACCATTCTTTCAATGTTGAGAGAATCATATGCAGTGACAGTAGACGACATGTCCGTAATCGTTGTCAGGTCCTTCAGTCCGGACCAGATGTCAGCATCAGCAGTCGCTCCAGACTGCCCTGCATCACCGCCATCGGGTGGGCTCGGAATTCTGAGCCTTTTCCTCGCACCCCCAGTTGCGGGAGAATGTGAAGGAGGAGATGTTGACAGGTCGCGTTCCGCTTGACTTGACAATTTTCTCACCAGCAGGTCTTTCAACCCCAGCAGACTTGTGTCTGCCGGAAAGAGAGATCCAAGGTAGGCTTTAAATCTAGGATCGAGCACGGTGGCCAAAATGTAGTGCTCTGATTTCAACAGATTGACCACCCGTGAATCCTTGTTAAGCGAATTAAGGGCTCCATCCACAAGTCCCACATGCCTAGCGGAATCGCTCCGTGTTAGCTCCTCCTTCAATGTCTCCAGCTTCTTCTGCAAAAGCCTGATGAGGGGAATGACCTGACTCAGGCTGGCAGTGTCTGAACTGACTTCACGTGTGGCAAGTTCAAAGGGCATCAGAACCTTGCACAACGTTGAAATCATTCTCCACTGCGCTTGAGACAGGTGCATTCCACCTCCTATATCGTGCTCAATTGTATAGGCTTGAATGGCCTTTTGCTGCTCCTCCAACCTCTGAAGCATATAGAGGGTTGAATTCCACCTCGTTACCACTTCTTGCTTCAGATGATGGCAGGGCAGGTTCAGTAGTTTTTGGTGGTGCTCCAGTCTTCTGTACGTGGTGCCTGTACGCCGAAAGTGTCCCGCAATTCTTCTGGCCACCGACAGCATCTCTTGCACGCCCCTGTCGTTTTTTAAAAAATTCTGCACCACCAAATTCAAGGTATGTGCAAAACATGGGACGTGCTGGAATTTGCCCATATTTAATGCACACACAATATTGCTGGCGTTGTCCGATGCCACAAATCCACAGGAGAGTCCAATTGGGGTAAGCCATTCCGCGATGATCTTCCTCAGTTGCCGTAAGAGGTTTTCAGCTGTGTGCGTATTCTGGAAAGCGGTGATACAAAGCGTAGCCTGCCTAGGAAAGAGTTGGCGTTTGCGAGATGCTGCTACTGGTGCCGCCGCTGCTGTTCTTGCGGCGGGAGTCCATACATCTACCCAGTGGGCTGTCACAGTCATATAGTCCTGACCCTGCCCTGCTCCACTTGTCCACATGTCCGTGGTTAAGTGGACATTGGGTACAACTGCATTTTTTAGGACACTGGTGAGTCTTTTTCTGACGTCCGTGTACATTCTCGGTATCGCCTGCCTAGAGAAGTGGAACCTAGATGGTATTTGGTAACGGGGGCACACTGCCTCAATAAATTGTCTAGTTCCCTGTGAACTAACGGCGGATACCGGATGCACGTCTAACACCAACATAGTTGTCAAGGCCTCAGTTATCCGCTTTGCAGCAGGATGACTGCTGTGATATTTCATCTTCCTCGCAAAGGACTGTTGGACAGTCAATTGCTTACTTGAAGTAGTACAAGTGGGCTTACGACTTCCCCTCTGGGATGACCATCGACTCCCAGCAGCAACAACAGCAGCGCCAGCAGCAGTAGGCGTTACACGCAAGGATGCATCGGAGGAATCCCAGGCAGGAGAGGACTCGTCAGAATTGCCAGTGACATGGCCTGCAGGACTATTGGCATTCCTGGGGAAGGAGGAAATTGACACTGAGGGAGTTGGTGGGGTGGTTTGCGTGAGCTTGGTTACAAGAGGAAGGGATTTACTGGTCAGTGGACTGCTTCCGCTGTCGCCCAAAGTTTTTGAACTTGTCACTGACTTATTATGAATGCGCTGCAGGTGACGTATAAGGGAGGATGTTCCGAGGTGGTTAACGTCCTTACCCCTACTTATTACAGCTTGACAAAGGCAACACATGGCTTGACACCTGTTGTCCGCTTTTCTGTTGAAATACCTCCACACTGAAGAGCTGATTTTTTTGGTATTTTCACAAGGCATGTCAACGGCCATATTCCTCCCACGGACAACAGGTGTCTCCCCGGGTGCCTGACTTAAACAAACCACCTCACCATCAGAATCCTCCTGGTCAATTTCCTCCCCAGCGCCAGCAACACCCATATCCTCCTCATCCTGGTGTACTTCAACACTGACATCTTCAATCTGACTATCAGGAACTGGACTGCGGGTGCTCCTTCCAGTACTTCCAGGGGGCGTGCAAATGGTGGAAGGCGCATGCTCTTCACCTCCAGTGTTGGGAAGGTCAGGCATCGCAACCGACACAATTGGACTCTCCTTGTGGATTTGGGATTTCGAAGAACGCACAGTTCTTTGCGGTGCTTTTGCCAGCTTGAGTCATTTCAGTTTTCTAGCGAGAGGCTGAGTGCTTCCATCCTCATGTGAAGCTGAACCACTAGCCATGACCATAGGCCAGGGCCTCAGCCGTTCCTTGCCACTCCGTGTGGTAAATGGCATATTGGCAAGTTTACGCTTCTCCTCCGACAATTTTATTTTAGGTTTTGGAGTCCTTTTTTTACTGATATTTGGTGTTTTGGATTTAACATGCTCTGTACTATGACATTGGGCATCGGCCTTGGCAGACGACGTTGCTGGCATTTCATCGTCTCGGCCATGACTAGTGGCAGCAGCTTCAGCACGAGGTGGAAGTGGATCTTGATCTTTCCCTAATTTTGGAACGTCAACATTTTTGTTCTCCATATTTTAATAGGCACAACTAAAAGGCACCTCAGGTAAACAATGGAGATGGATGGATACTAGTATACAATTATGGATGGACTGCCGAGTGCCGACACAGAGGTAGCTACAGCCGTGGACTACCGTACTGTACTGTGTCTGCTGCTAATATAGACTGGTTGATAATGAGATGTAGTATGTATAAAGAAGAAAGAAAAAAAAAACCACGGGTAGGTGGTATACAATTATGGATGGACTGCCGAGTGCCGACACAGAGGTAGCTACAGCCGTGGACTACCGTACTGTACTGTGTCTGCTGCTAATATAGACTGGATGATAATGAGATGTAGTATGTATAAAGAAGAAAGAAAAAAAAAACCACGGGTAGGACTAGGTGGTATACAATTATGGATGGACTGCCGAGTGCCGACACAGAGGTAGCTACAGCCGTGGACTACCGTACTGTACTGTGTCTGCTGCTAATATAGACAGGTTGATAATGAGATGTAGTATGTATAAAGAAGAAAGAAAAAAAAAACCACGGGTAGGTGGTATACAATTATGGATGGACTGCCGAGTGCCGACACAGAGGTAGCTACAGCCGTGGACTACCGTACTGTACTGTGTCTGCTGCTAATATAGACTGGATGATAATGAGATGTAGTATGTATAAAGAAGAAAGAAAAAAAAACCACGGGTAGGTGGTATACAATTATGGATGGACTGCCGAGTGCCGACACAGAGGTAGCTACAGCCGTGGACTACCGTACTGTACTGTGTCTGCTGCTAATATAGACTGGTTGATAATCAAATGTAGTATGTATAAAGAAGAAAGAAAAAAAAACCACGGGTAGGTGGTATACAATTATGGATGGACTGCCGAGTGCCGACACAGAGATAGCTACAGCCGTGGACTACCGTACTGTACTGTGTCTGCTGCTAATATAGACTGGATGATAATGAGATGTAGTATGTATAAAGAAGAAAGAAAAAAAAAACCACGGGTAGGTGGTATACAATTATGGATGGACTGCCGAGTGCCGACACAGAGGTAGCTACAGCCGTGGACTACCGTACTGTACTGTGTCTGCTGCTAATATAGACTGGATGATAATGAGATGTAGTATGTATGAAGAAGAAAGAAAAAAAAAACCACGGGTAGGTGGTATACAATTATGGATGGACTGCCGAGTGCCGACACAGAGGTAGCTACAGCCGTGGACTACCGTACTGTACTGTGTCTGCTGCTAATATAGACTGGATGATAATGAGATGTAGTATGTATAAAGAAGAAAGAAAAAAAAAACACGGGTAGGTGGTATACAATTATGGATGGACTGCCGAGTGCCGACACAGAGGTAGCTACAGCCGTGAACTACCGTACTGTGTCTTCTGCTAATATAGACTGGTTGATAATGAGATGTAGTATGTATAAAGAAGAAAGAAAAAAAAAAACCACGGGTAGGTGGTATACAATTATGGATGGACTGCCGAGTGCCGACACAGAGGTAGCTACAGCCGTGGACTACCGTACTGTACTGTGTCTGCTGCTAATATAGACTGGTTGATAATGAGATGTAGTATGTATAAAGAAGAAAGAAAAAAAAAACCACGGGTAGGTGGTATACAATTATGGATGGACTGCCGAGTGCCGACACAGAGATAGCTACAGCCGTGGACTTCCGTACTGTACTGTGTCTGCTGCTAATATAGACTGGATGATAATGAGATGTAGTATGTATAAAGAAGAAAGAAAAAAAAAACCACGGGTAGGTGGTATACAATTATGGATGGACTGCCGAGTGCCGACACAGAGGTAGCTACAGCCGTGGACTACCATACTGTACTGTGTCTGCTGCTAATATAGACTGGATGATAATGAGATGTAGTATGTATAAAGAAGAAAGAAAAAAAAAACCACGGGTAGGTGGTATACAATTATGGATGGACTGCCGAGTGCCGACACAGAGGTAGCTACAGCCGTGGACTACCATACTGTACTGTGTCTGCTGCTAATATAGACTGGATGATAATGAGATGTAGTATGTATAAAGAAGAAAGAAAAAAAAAACCACGGGTAGGTGGTATACAATTATGGATGGACTGCCGAGTGCCGACACAGAGGTAGCTACAGCCGTGAACTACCGTACTGTGTCTGCTGCTAGTATAGACTGGATGATAAATAATGATATAAAAAATATATATATATCACTACTGCAGCCGGACAGGTATATATTATATAATGACGGACCTGCTGGACACTGTCTGTCAGCAGAATGAGTTTTTTAATTTTTATAGAATAAAAAAACACCACACAAGTCACACGACGAGTGTACTTTTTCAGGCAGACATTCAATCACAATATACTATACTGGTGGTCAGTGTGGTCAGGTCACTGGTCACAGTGGTCAGTGGTCAGTCACACTGGCAGTGGCACTCTGGCAGCAAAAGTGTGCACTGTTTAATATGTACTCCTGGCTCCTGCTATAACCTATAACTGCTCCCCAGTCTCCCCCACAATTAAGCTGTGTGAGCACAGTCAGATATTATACATAGATGATGCAGCACACTGGGCTGAGCACAGATATGGTATGTGAGTGTGACTGAGTCACTGTGTATCGTTTTTTTCAGGCAGAGAACAAGAACAGAACGGATTATTAAATAATAATAAATTATAAAACTGCACTGGTGGTCAGGTCACTGGTCATCAGTCACTAGTATAACTCCTCCTAAGCTCCAGTAAGTAAATGAAGTGTCTCACTCTCACTCTCCTATCTATTTTAATTTCTAAACGGAGAGGACGCCAGCCACGTCCTCTCCCTATCAATCTCAATGCACGTGTGAAAATGGCCGTGACGCGCGGCTCCTTATATAGAATCCGAGTCTCGCGATAGAATCCGAGCCTCGCGAGAATCCGACAGCGTGATGATGACGTTCGGGCGCGCTCGGGTTAACCTCATGGGCTCTGGAAGGGCTCCAGCACCCGGCGGGGTGGAGGCAGAGGCTGAGGGGGCCGGGCGCGGGCGCTCGCGGTGGCGGGCGCCCGCTCCTGGCTCTCTAGAGGAAGTGAGGCCGCTGGCTGTCAGGGGCAGGGCGGCTATACGCGGCCTATCCGGTTCGGCGGCACGGGACCCCGATGCGGTTGCGGCACGTGCCGGTCCTTCGCGATGATCATGACGCACTGGGGGGGGGGATTGCGGCGCAGGATGGGAGCAGTCAAGACAGGGCCGTCCCTAGTGAGGCCAGAGGAGGACAGTGTGCAGCACAACCTGAGGCTGCCCAGGGCTCCCAAAGCTGCAAGCCAGGACGGGGGGCGGCACAGGGGCACCACGTGGTGAGGCTGAGGACTCAGCCAGGCAGACATATAGCAGGGGTCATAGTGGTGAGAATTATTTTGCCCCAGATGAGGCAGTTGTCGAGGGAAATGCGACGGCGCGCAGGCTGAGGAGGCACCAGAGGCAACGGGAGGAGGTTAACAGCAGTCCCAGCAGTAGCAGCTCTTCTACGGAGCAGGAGTTGGGACAGGTGTGGGGCACGGTTTGTGCGCCCACCTCCGACAATACGGGCGGTGCGGGCCCTTATGTGAGGGACACTAGAACGTATTCTGAGGCAGTTGGGGCTCCTGCTAGAAGAGATGCGAGACAACAGCGGATGCTGGCAGTGAGGCAGGCGCAGGCGACTCAAGAGGTAGCAACAAATGCAGCAGGAGTGTCAGCTATATGTGCAGCGGTGGTGGCAGTTTTAGTTCCCATGCTCACCACCGGACCCGCTGGGGTGCTGGGGGGCAGGGCGGTGAGCGTGGGGGCAGTTTCGTCCCAATTGACACAGGCGCTGGTTCCGGCAGTGACGTCAGCGGTAGCTAGCGCGGCTGGTTCAGGTCAGGTACCAGCTCCTAATGGCAGCAGCATACCCGGCAGGGCTGGAGTGTCTTCTTCTCTCACACCCGAAGCTGAAGTGACCCGAACTGACGACATGGCGGAGCAAGTTCAGAGTGTGAGACTAAGAAGAGGCGCGGCTGTGGCAGCAAATACAGCAGGATCATCTGGTGAGACCGCATCTAACCCGGATTGGGTTGGCTTGGGGGCTAGTGCCGCTAGTTCGAAGGTGTCGGTATTCGGAGGGTCCTCTTCAACGGCGCGCTATAGAAGGCATAGACATAGAGGGCATAGAAAGGGACGATACGAGGATAGTTTGTCTTCCACTTCTTCAGGCTCCTCGGGATCCTCTCTGAATCGTAGGAGACGCTCTAGGGGTAGAGGCAAGAAGAGGCGCAGGCGATTATCCATTCAAGCATGTCAGTGGAGTCGACGCAATTTGACGAGGTCCGTTGTGCTAATACGGCAGTACTTCGGGGGCTACGGCCGCGGGTGAAGGATAGGATCAGGAAGGGCCGCTATGTGAATATATTTTCCCTAACAGGCAATACTAAAAAAGCGCTCGCAGAGGCTAGGAAAAAAGGAGAAGCGGCAGAGGATGTGTACATGTCGTACCAGAATTGGCTGTGGGGTATGTACGTATTTGCGACTTGCTACCTGAGGATGCGGACGGATGAACATATTAACGTAATTCGTTATATGTTCCTGATTCTCAAACTGTCCACAAAAGGCTCGGCATGGCGGTATTACGACGAGGAGTTTCGTCGTAAACAGCATGGTCGCGAGGTCATGGACCTAGGGAAGAAGGATGTCGAGCTTTATGTGTATGTGACTAACATCAAAGAGTCACCTATGGAGGCGATTCCGACATGGCGTAAAAGTCGCGGTTTATGGAACCCCCCACAAAAAGCGTTCACAGGTCGGCCAGGGGGTGCGCGAACGGGACATGGTAAATATTTCGCTTTCAACAAATGGCAGTGTTCCCTGGGGACAAGGTGTAAATTCAAGCATCTTTTTATCTGGTGCGGCGGTCCACACCCAATCAAAGACTGCACGCGTGCAGCTGGTGGGGGGGGGGGGGGACAGCAGGCCAGCAAAACCGCGGTCCCGTGGTGGCCAACGCTAAATAGAGCCCCATCTGTTTGGAGGAACTCACGGTATGGCTTGATGGCTATACTGATCGCGAGACGGCGAGATTCCTGAGGTTTGGTTTCTCGGAGGGTTTCAGTCTGCCTATAACGGGGGAGGTTAGGTCGGGAACAGGCCGAAATTTGCGTTCGGCGTTAGAGTTTCCTCTTATATTGCGGGAGAAGGTTATGCGTGAAGTGGCGTTGGGTCGCATGTCGGGGCCATTCGAATACCCCCCGGTGGAAGACTTATTGCTGTCACCAGTGGGGGTAGTCCCTAAGAAGGCCCCGGGCAAATTTCGCCTTGTCCAGCATCTATCCTCTCCCGAGGGTTTTTCGCTGAATGATGCCATAGAGTGATATCTTACCATTGAATGATATCTTGCCATAGAATGATGTCTTACCATTCCTTCGAGTCGGCATTGGACATGGTTCGCTCGTTTGGATCGGGAGCCCTTATGTGTAAGCTGGATGTGGAGTCGGCATGTCGGTTACTGTCGTTACATCCGTCTGCATTTAGATACATGGGCTTTCGTCTGGATGATGGGTACTATGTGGACAAATGCCTCCCATGGGGGATGTTCCACTTCCTGTGCATATTTTGAACGGTTCAGTTCATTCCTGCACTGGTGTTTGGTGCAGAACTCGGGGGAGGAGGGAGTGGCGCACTACTTAGATGACTTCCTCCTTGTGGGTCCGGCAGGTTCCCTGCATTGCGCGGGACTTCTGGAGAATGCAGAAACACTATTTCGGTCTCTGGGGGTCCCCATTGCGGAAGAAAAAACCGAAGGTCCCTCGGAAGTCATAACCTATTTGGGCATCAAAATTTACACTTTGGATGGTTTGTGTCGGCTTCCTCGGGATAAGGTAGCCCGCCTGCATGATGGTATCCTGTTAGCATTGGCGGCGGGCAAGGTGACCCTTAGACAGGCCCAATCGCTGCTGGGTCTGTTTAATTTTGCCTGCTGGGTTATCCCAATGGGTAGGATATTCTCCAGAAAGCTGGAAAGAGCGACGGTGGGAGTGCGGTGTGCCCATCACTATATTCGGTTATCCAGGGAGATTCGGAGGGATCTTCTTGTTTGGGACATGTTTTTGGCTAACTTTAATGGGGTTCGCATTTGGTTGTCCCTCCCGGTCGCCAGTCCAGTTCTTCAGTTTTTCACAGATGCGGCCGGCTCCACGGGGTTTGGGGGAATATTCCGGGAGTCTTGGTGCGCAGCTCCCTAGCCTGAGGAATGGGTGGCGCAGGGACTGACGGTGAACTTGCTGCTGCTCGAGGTTTTCCCTATATTGG
This sequence comes from Pseudophryne corroboree, assembly GCF_028390025.1. Lineage (NCBI taxonomy): Eukaryota > Metazoa > Chordata > Amphibia > Anura > Myobatrachidae > Pseudophryne > Pseudophryne corroboree. The sequence goes on from NC_086446.1 coordinate 730,188,860, forward strand.
TTGCACTTGAGCTGTGGGCCTCAGAGCTGGAGAACCAGTACGTGGTGTTCTGGTGTGACAACCTCGGAGTGGTACAGGCCGTTAACAGACAACGCTCTACGTCTCTTCCAGTTATAAGGGTATTGACGCAGATAGTATTGCGCTGCCTGGAGAGCAATATTATGCTTTCAGCACAACATGTCCCAGGCATGGATAACTGCGTTGCGGATGCTTTGTCGCGCTTTGGTTGGTGGTGATTTAGGCGGCTGGCTCCGGCCGCTAAATCCTGCGGTGACTCTTGCCCCTCTTATGTATGGCAGGTTATCCATCTGATGTGGAGGGATTAGCCCACCGTTCCCTGGCCCCGGCGACTTATGCGGCCTACCTGTCCGTGTGGGAGCAGTGGTCTCAATTTTTGATTCGCAGGGGCCCTAGAGGTAAGAGTCATCTTTCATTAATTTTGGATTTCGTTTGGGAGTTTTACTCGGCGGGAAGGGCCAGAGCGTACGTTGTTAAGCTACTGGCGGGAATATCCTACTTCCTTTCGATTGCGGGGGGAACAGGATATCACCAAGTCCTTTTTCTTATCGCGAGTCCTAAAGGGCTGGGCCCGCTCAGTGCCCACTCCTCCGGACATGCGATTGCCGATAGACGGGCCTCTACTTATTATAGGCTGCTGCAGGTGTTGCCGTTGATTTACACTTCACGCTATGAGGCGGCACTTTTCAGACTGGCATTCGCAGTGGCTCTCCATGGGGCGTTTAGGGTGTGGGAGCTGGTGGCCTCTTCGAGGCGATCACTCTCCCCGCTTACGACGTCTCATGTGTCCCTTTAAAATGACACATTGCGGTGTCGGGTGCAGCGGTCCAAGACGGATCAGAGTGGTAGGGGACATTGGATATCCATGGGTCGCTGCTCGGAAAGCAGGATTTGTCCTGTGGCCTTGGCAGTGGCATATGAGCAGCAATGCCCATTTCTTACGGGGTCGTGGCTTATTCATTATGACGGCACTCCCTTGACTCACTATCAATTCGGGTGGGTCTTGAAGCGCTGCATTTTCCACCTGGGTCTTCCGCCGGGTGTCTATGGCACTCATTCCTTCCGTATCGGTGCCGCTGCGGCTGCTGCCGCGGCAGAGTGGTCCATAGACGATATGCGGGCACTGGGCAGGTGGAGGTCTGGTGTATTTCAGAGATATGTCAGACGTTAGCTTGTCCGGTGCAACCCAACTCGAGGATTAGCTACTTCGCCATCATTAGATGGGGGTCTTGAGGAATTTTTTGTTTAACCGTCAGTTTTATTCACGGTTTCTACCGGCTGTCGGAAGTTTGCGTTTTTTGCATCAAGTCAAGTTGGGAGACTAGTGGCCACTAAAATCCCTGTCCCATTCCTTGGCTAGGTGTAGGTCTGTTGCCCATTTAGCCCCACTGTCCAGTTGTTTTCGTTAGTGGTTTTTGCTTGCCTTTTTCAGCCCGATTTATTAAGGATGTTCTATATTCTCCTACAGGAAAACGCATTGACCAACAATTTATCTGGGTGTTGGGAAACTTGTTTGTTTTTTGGATCGCTAGGTCGGTGGCAGTGGCGGATTACGCCAGATATCCAGAGCTTGCTGTAATGCGTTGGTTAAGTTGGAGAGGGATGCGCTGGGGGGCTTTCCGGCAAATATTGGACGAGGCAGTGCAGGTCTTTGGGTACTCTTTGTTCCTCGTGATTCATCTCGGAGGCAATGACCTCACGTCTCGGTCATCCTTGGACCTCCGTTGTGACGTCAGGCGGCAGATGGTCGATTTGATTGTGGAATGGCCGTTCTGCAGGATATATCGGTCAGACATTATACCGCGTAGGGTTTGGTATGGAGCCGAGAAGCCAGGTGCCATTGACTTAGGGCATAGAAGAGTGAACTCAGTGGTGGGCCAAGCTGTGGCGTCTGCTCGGGGTTGTGTGATTCCGCATCCGGCAATTTCATATCAGGATAGGGCAATGTACCGAGAGGATGGTGTGCATCTTTCGGAGACGGGTACTGCCAGATTTGTTGCTGATATTTTTCAGGGCCTTAGGTCAGTTTAGTTAGAGTTTCCGTAGCATAAGCAGTTTTTGGTAGTGGTTAGGGAGTTTTAGGTATGGTGGCGGCGCAGGTTTGTTGTTAGCAAACCTTCGGGTTGTCCGGTTTCAGAACAGCTTAGGTATTGGTATAATTAGGTATAGGTTAATTTCCCCTGGGGGGCAGTTCAGTCAGAGAGGAGTATGGGCGTGGTCAATTAGGTGGACTGGAGGGCATCACCTGACCAGGTGGGCCCTCCTTTCTCCTTCTGCATGGCTGAACTGCTGCCTCAAGTCAATGCTGATGTGGTTTGTGGTGTTGTTCCCGCAAGGCCTGGGCAGTTGGTCCGCCTTGGCGAGTCGGACGAGCAAGGAAAGGGGCAGTTGGTCCGTCCTTGCCTGTCGGGCAGTTGGCCCGATTTATCAACGTTTATTGTTTTACTTTGGCTTACGCTAGGCCGTTCTTATCCTGCCACCATACATTAGTTAGTTTTAAAATGTAAATAGTTGATCCCTCTCAATAAAAAAGCTGACCTATTTCACCGCAGCCATTGTTGTCCGTGTATTATTTATTAGATAAGTTGGTGTGCAAGGAGCGTGAGTGCTTGGGTCATGGAGAGTTTAATTTTTGCATAGCAAAGCTACGAACGCTTGTGCAGCCATGCTATGCAAAAACATTTTGTGCAGTTTCTGAGTAGCTCTGGAGTTACTTACCCGCTGCGATGTCTTCAGCCTGTCAGGTCCTGGAATTGACATCAGACACCCACCCTGCAAACGCCTGGACACGCCTGCGTTTGCCGCACCACTCACAGAAAACGGTCAGTTGACACCCCGGAACGCCTTCCTCCTGTCAATCTTCTTGCGATCGCGGAAGCGATCTCTTTCTTCGTTCTTCTTGTCGTTGCCCAGCAACGACCGTCGCTGGGCAACGACGCGCCTGCACATTGCGGCCGCCGAGCATGCGCAGAACCAACCCGTTCGAAAACAGTAACGTGCGAACGGGTCGGAATGACCTCCACTGTTGGCCGTTATTAATTACCATTGCCGTCTTATAGCAGATGCCAAACAATTGTGCTGCTTTGATGGAGCATCAAAGTTAAAAAGGTACAATACAGTTGATGACTTGCAATAAATAGCCCTGTAGGCTGTAGACAGCGGCTATTTGGTACTGCGTTAGATTGTCTCATCAAGATACTGACTCACCCTGGTCCTCGTCCTATGATTCCGGATCATCACTATACTGTATCTTCATTTACAATATATCACTGTTGGTGCTACAACCTCCATTATTAGGTTACTGTGTGAGAAGCAGCCCAGTAGCTGGTAATAAACTCTTATGGATCAGAGATGTATTTTGTTCATAGTTCCCTGACCTCTATCGTTGTGTAGGGCTGCTCTAGTTTATAATCTAGGTAATAAAACAGTGTGGCAAAGTCATAAGAGATGTCTTGGACTAGAAGGCAAGCCACGATCCAAGGAGAATTTATGTCACACTACGGGTGGCATGGTGCAGACTGTAAAACAGATATGAGAGTAAGAAACTTCTAATGATAGAAATAACAACCAAAATAGTTAAAAGTGATAATGCTTCACAGCTGGGAATGATTAAAACCATAAGATTTAAGGACAGGGTGCAGTTTCTGAAGAATTGTTGCAAGCATATTCCACAGTTAAACATTTCATCAGAATACAATGTTTTTTATCTTATTTAAAAAAAATTCCACTTGTTTTCCATTTCATAAACCAGTGGTTGAATTAAAAAATATTCTTTGCATTTAAAAAAAAAAAAATGCAGATAATTGATTCAGGGCAGGATTTTACATTGAAAAATGAAAGTTACATGGTTTTCAGGGGATGTGGTCAGGATCCTGGCAATCAGTCAGAGAACCAACAGGAAGATCCCAACAGATCCAGAAGGTAAGTACAGGGATTAGGGTTAAGCTCAAGGGGAGGGCTAGGCTACAAGGAGGGGGGGGGGTTGATATTGTTGGTTAGGGTTAGGCTGCAGGGAGGGGACGTTAGGGTTAGGCTGCAGGAGGGACAGTTAGGCTGTGGGGATGGGATGGTTAGGGTTAGGCTGTGGGGGGGATTAGGGATAGGCTGCAGGAGGGACAGTTAGGCTGTGGGGATGGGGTGGTTAGGGTTAGGCTGTGGGGGGGATTAGGGATAGGCTGCAGGAGGGACAGTTGGGCTGTGGGGATGGGATGGTTAGGGTTAGGCTGTGGGGGGGGATTAGGGATAGGCTGCAGGAGGGACAGTTAGGCTGTGGGGATGGGATGGTTAGGGTTAGGCTGTGGGGGAGGATTAGAGATAGGCTGCAGGAGGGACAGTTAGGCTGTGGGGATGGGATGGTTAGGGTTAGGCTGTGGGGGGATGAGGGATAGGCTCAGGAGGGACAGTTGGGCTGTGGGGATGGGATGGTTAGGGTTAGGCTGTGGGGGGGATTAGGGATAGGCTGCAGGAGGGACAGTTGGGCTGTGGGGATGGTTAGGGTTAGGCTGTGTGGGGGGGGTAGGGATAGGCTGCAGGAGTGGAGTGTTAGGCTTAGGCTGCAGAAGGGATGGTTAGGCTGTGGAAGGGGGAGGTTAGGGTTAGGCTGTGGAAGGGGGAGGTTAGGGTTTGGCTGTGGAAGGGGGAGGTTAGGGTTAGGCTGTGAAAGGGGGAGGTTAGGGTTAGGCTGTGGAAGGGGGAGGTTAGGGTTAGGCTGTGGAAGGGGGAGGTTAGGGATAGGCTGTGGAAGGGGGAGGTTACGGTTAGCCTGCGGGAGGGGTGGGTTAGGGTTAAGCTGAAGGAAGGGGATGATAGGGATGGCCGCTGGAGGGGTGGGTTAGAGTTAAAGGTACGGTTAATAAAGTATACTTTCTGGGTTCTGTCAGGATTTTGACAATCGGGAATGGGCATGCTTATCACCAGGATACTGATTGCCAGGATTTCGCACCAAGTATAAAAATATAAAAAGGCATTGGCCCTCATTCCGAGTTGATTACTCGCTAGCTGCTTTTAGCAGCCGTGCAAACGCTAAGCTGCCGCCCTCTGGGAGTGTATCTTAGCTTAGCAGAAGTGCAAACGAAAAGGATCGCAGAGCGGCTGCAAAATAATTTCGAGCAGTTTCTGAGCAGCTCCAGACCTACTCCTACCTTGCGATCACTTCAGACTATTTAGTTCCTGTTTTGATGTCACAAACACGCCCTGCGTTCGGTCAGCCACTCATCCGTTTCCCCAGGCACGCCTGCATTTGTTTCTGACACTCCTGCGTTTTTACACACACTCCCCGAAAACGGTCAGTTACCACCCAGAAACACCCACTTCCTGTCAATCACTCTGCGACCAGCAGTATGACTGAAAAGCATCGTTAGACCTTGTGTGAAACTGCATCGTTTGTTGGAAAAGTACGCCGCGTGTGCGCATTGCGTACCATACGCATGCGCAGACAAGCCGATTTTTAGCCTGATCGCTGCGCTGCAAACAACGGCAGCTAGCGATCAACTCAGAATGACCCCCAATGTGTGTGCAGAATAATTGTCCCACATAGAATGTTCATATACACCATGATAACTCTTCTTAAATGGGATATTAAGGTCATAGTTCTACGAACATATGTAGAAAAAAATAGAAAACATACACTTTTAGTAATACTATCTAAAATTATGTCAGCACCATGGTGCAAAAATGGAAATTGGCAAGAAGTGTCCTACAAGATAGCACCTACCACTGCAAAATCAGTAATATAACAGATCACTGCATAAGTAGAACAAATAAATAAATGCTCTCATGTATGCTTACATGAGCAATGTAGTTGGACCTCACATAAAGGTTTCTTTTGGTCCCTTTTTTGCAGCTCCACAGAGATATATGCCCACTTTAAATGTTGGCAATAAGAAAACATATATCTCATAATGTAATCTGTTATAATGGAGTATTCTGTATAAACACTATGGTGCAAATTAGGAATATCCCCAGGTGACCTCCAAGATAGACCCAGACTTCCTCAAGTAAGGTGCCACATAAATTAGAGATGAGCGGGTTCGGTTTCTCTGAATCCGAACCCGCCCGAACTTCATGTTTTTTTACACGGGTCCGAGCGACTCGGATCTTCCCGCCTTGCTCGGTTAACCCGAGCGCGCCCGAACGTCATCATCACGCTGTCGGATTCTCGCGAGGCTCGGATTCTATCGCGAGACTCGGATTCTATATAAGGAGCCGCGCGTCGCGGCCATTTTCACACGTGCATTGAGATTGATAGGGAGAGGACGTGGCTGGCGTCCTCTCCGTTTAGAAATTAAAATAGATAGGAGAGTGAGAGTGAGACACTTCATTTACTTACTGGAGCTTAGGAGGAGTTATACTAGTGACTGATGACCAGTGACCTGACCACCAGTGCAGTTTTATAATTTATTATTATTTAATAATCCGTTCTGTTCTTGTTCTCTGCCTGAAAAAAACGATACACAGTGACTCAGTCACACTCACATACCATATCTGTGCTCAGCCCAGTGTGCTGCATCATATATGTATAATATCTGACTGTGCTCACACAGCTTAATTGTGGGGGAGACTGGGGAGCAGTTATAGGTTATAGCAGGAGCCAGGAGTACATATTAAACAGTGCACACTTTTGCTGCCAGAGTGCCACTGCCAGTGTGACTGACCACTGACCACTGTGACCAGTGACCTGACCACACTGACCACCAGTATAGTATATTGTGATTGAATGTCTGCCTGAAAAAGTACACTCGTCGTGTGACTTGTGTGGTGTTTTTTTATTCTATAAAAATTAAAAAACTCATTCTGCTGACAGACAGTGTCCAGCAGGTCCGTCATTATATAATATATACCTGTCCGGCTGCAGTAGTGATATATATATTTTTTTTATATCATTATTTATCATCCAGTCTATACTAGCAGCAGACACAGTATGGTAGTTCACGGCTGTAGCTACCTCTGTGTCGGCACTCGGCAGTCCATCCATAATTGTATACCACCTACCCGTGGTTTTTTTTTTCTTTCTTCTTTATACATACTACATCTCATTATCATCCAGTCTATATTAGCAGCAGACACAGTACAGTACGGTAGTCCACGGCTGTAGCTACCTCTGTGTCGGCACTCGGCAGTCCATCCATAATTGTATACCACCTACCCGTGGGTTTTTTTTCTTTCTTCTTTATACATACTACATCTCATTATCATCCAGTCTATATTAGCAGCAGACCCAGTACAGTACGGTAGTCCACGGCTGTAGCTACCTCTGTGTCGACACTCGGCAGTCCATCCATAATTGTATACCACCTACCCGTGGTTTTTTTTTCTTTCTTCTTTATACATACTACATCTCATTATCATCCAGTCTATATTAGCAGCAGACACAGTACAGTACGGTAGTCCACGGCTGTAGCTATCTCTGTGTCGGCACTCGGCAGTCCATCCATAATTGTATACCACCTACCCATGGTTTTTTTTTTCTTTCTTCTTTATACATACTACATCTCATTATCAACCAGTCTATATTAGCAGCAGACACAGTACAGTACGGTAGTCCACGGCTGTAGCTACCTCTGTGTCGGCACTCGGCAGTCCATCCATAATTGTATACCACCTACCCGTGTTTTTTTTTTCTTTCTTCTTTATACATACTACATCTCATTATCAACCAGTCTATATTAGCAGCAGACACAGTACTGTAGTTCACGGCTGTAGCTACCTCTGTGTCGGCACTCGGCAGTCCATCCATAATTGTATACCACCTACCCGTGGTTTTTTTTTCCTTTCTTCTTTATACATACTACATCTCATTATCATCCAGTCTATATTAGCAGCAGACACAGTACAGTACGGTAGTCCACGGCTGTAGCTACCTCTGTGTCGGCACTCGGCAGTCCATCCATAATTGTATACCACCTACCCGTGGTTTTTTTTTTCTTTCTTCTTTATACATACTGCATCTCATTATCAACCAGTCTATATTAGCAGCAGACACAGTACAGTACGGTAGTCCACGGCTGTAGCTACCTCTGTGTCGGCACTCGGCAGTCCATCCATAATTGTATACCACCTACCCGTTGTTTTTTTTTTTTCTTTCTTCTTTATACATACTACATCTCATTATCAACCAGTCTATATTAGCAGCAGACACAGTACAGTACGGTAGTCCACGGCTGTAGCTACCTCTGTGTCGGCACTCGGCAGTCCATCCATAATTGTATACCACCTACCCGTGGTTTTTTTTTTCTTTCTTCTTTATACATACTACATCTCATTATCATCCAGTCTATATTAGCAGCAGACACAGTACAGTACGGTAGTCCACGGCTGTAGCTACCTCTGTGTCGGCACTCGGCAGTCCATCCATAATTGTATACCACCTACCCGTGTTTTTTTTTTCTTTCTTCTTTATACATACTACATCTCATTATCATCCAGTCTATATTAGCAGCAGACACAGTACAGTACAGTAGTCCACGGCTGTAGCTACCTCTGTGTCGGCACTCGGCAGTCCATCCATAATTGTATACCACCTACCCGTGGTTTTTTTTTTCTTTCTTCTTTATACATACTACATCTCATTATCAACCAGTCTATATTAGCAGCAGACACAGTACAGTACGGTAGTCCACGGCTGTAGCTACCTCTGTGTCGGCACTCGGCAGTCCATCCATAATTGTATACCACCTAGTCCTACCCGTGGTTTTTTTTTTCTTTCTTCTTTATACATACTACATCTCATTATCATCCAGACTATATTAGCAGCAGACACAGTACAGTACGGTAGTCCACGGCTGTAGCTACCTCTGTGTCGGCACTCGGCAGTCCATCCATAATTGTATACCACCTACCCGTGGTTTTTTTTTCTTTCTTCTTTATACATACTACATCTCATTATCAACCAGTCTATATTAGCAGCAGACACAGTACAGTACGGTAGTCCACGGCTGTAGCTACCTCTGTGTCAGCACTCGGCAGTCCATCCATAATTGTATACTAGTATCCATCCATCTCCATTGTTTACCTGAGGTGCCTTTTAGTTGTGCCTATTAAAATATGGAGAACAAAAATGTTGAGGTTCCAAAATTAGGGAAAGATCAAGATCCACTTCCACCTCGTGCTGAAGCTGCTGCCACTAGTCATGGCCGAGACGATGAAATGCCAGCAACGTCGTCTGCCAAGGCCGATGCCCAATGTCATAGTACAGAGCATGTTAAATCCAAAACACCAAATATCAGTAAAAAAAGGACTCCAAAACCTAAAATAAAATTGTCGGAGGAGAAGCGTAAACTTGCCAATATGCCATTTACCACACGGAGTGGCAAGGAACGGCTGAGGCCCTGGCCTATGTTCATGGCTAGTGGTTCAGCTTCACATGAGGATGGAAGCACTCAGCCTCTCGCTAGAAAACTGAAAAGACTCAAGCTGGCAAAAGCACCGCAAAGAACTGTGCGTTCTTCGAAATCCCAAATCCACAAGGAGAGTCCAATTGTGTCGGTTGCGATGCCTGACCTTCCCAACACTGGACGTGAAGAGCATGCGCCTTCCACCATTTGCACGCCCCCTGCAAGCGCTGGAAGGAGCACCCGCAGTCCAGTTCCTGATAGTCAGGTTGAAGATGTCAGTGTTGAAGTACACCAGGATGAGGAGGATATGGGTGTTGCTGGCGCTGGGGAGGAAATTGACCAGGAGGATTCTGATGGTGAGGTGGTTTGTTTAAGTCAGGCACCCAGGGAGACATCTGTTGTCCGTGGGAGGAATATGGCCACTGACATGCCTGGTGAAAATACCAAAAAAATCAGCTATTCGGTGTGGAAGTATTTCAACAGAAATGCGGACAACAGGTGTCAAGCCGTGTGTTGCCTTTGTCAAGCTGTAATAAGTAGGGGTAAGGACGTTAACCACCTCGGAACATCCTCCCTTATACGTCACCTGCAGCGCATTCATAATAAGTCAGTGACAAGTTCAAAAACTTTGGGCGACAGCGGAAGCAGTCCACTGACCAGTAAATCCCTTCCTCTTGTAACCAAGCTCACGCAAACCACCCCACCAACTCCCTCAGTGTCAATTTCCTCCTTCCCCAGGAATGCCAATAGTCCTGCAGGCCATGTCACTGGCAATTCTGACGAGTCCTCTCCTGCCTGGGATTCCTCCGATGCATCCTTGCGTGTAACGCCTACTGCTGCTGGCGCTGCTGTTGTTGCTGCTGGGAGTCGATGGTCATCCCAGAGGGGAAGTCGTAAGCCCACTTGTACTACTTCCAGTAAGCAATTGACTGTTCAACAGTCCTTTGCGAGGAAGATGAAATATCACAGCAGTCATCCTGCTGCAAAGCGGATAATTGAGGCCTTGACAACTATGTTGGTGTTAGACGTGCGTCCGGTATCCGCCGTTAGTTCACAGGGAACTAGACAATTTATTGAGGCAGTGTGCCCCCGTTACCAAATACCATCTAGGTTCCACTTCTCTAGGCAGGCGATACCGAGAATGTACACGGACGTCAGAAAAAGACTCACCAGTGTCCTAAAAAATGCAGTTGTACCCAATGTCCACTTAACCACGGACATGTGGACAAGTGGAGCAGGGCAGGGTCAGGACTATATGACTGTGACAGCCCACTGGGTAGATGTATGGACTCCCACCGCAAGAAAAGCAGCGGCGGCACCAGTAGCAGCATCTCGCAAACGCCAACTCTTTCCTAGGCAGGATACGCTTTGTATCACCGGTTTCCAGAATACGCACACAGCTGAAAACCTCTTACGGCAACTGAGGAAGATCATCGCGGAATGGCTTACCCCAATTGGACTCTCCTGTGGATTTGTGGCATCGGACAACGCCAGCAATATTGTGTGTGCATTAAATATGGGCAAATTCCAGCACGTCCCATGTTTTGCACATACCTTGAATTTGGTGGTGCAGAATTTTTTAAAAAACGACAGGGGCGTGCAAGAGATGCTGTCGGTGGCCAGAAGAATTGCGGGACACTTTCGGCGTACAGGCACCACGTACAGAAGACTGGAGCACCACCAAAAACTACTGAACCTGCCCTGCCATCATCTGAAGCAAGAAGTGGTAACGAGGTGGAATTCAACCCTCTATATGCTTCAGAGGTTGGAGGAGCAGCAAAAGGCCATTCAAGCCTATACAATTGAGCACGATATAGGAGGTGGAATGCACCTGTCTCAAGCGCAGTGGAGAATGATTTCAACGTTGTGCAAGGTTCTGATGCCCTTTGAACTTGCCACACGTGAAGTCAGTTCAGACACTGCCAGCCTGAGTCAGGTCATTCCCCTCATCAGGCTTTTGCAGAAGAAGCTGGAGACATTGAAGGAGGAGCTAACACGGAGCGATTCCGCTAGGCATGTGGGACTTGTGGATGGAGCCCTTAATTCGCTTAACAAGGATTCACGGGTGGTCAATCTGTTGAAATCAGAGCACTACATTTTGGCCACCGTGCTCGATCCTAGATTTAAAGCCTACCTTGGATCTCTCTTTCCGGCAGACACAAGTCTGCTGGGGTTGAAAGACCTGCTGGTGAGAAAATTGTCAAGTCAAGCGGAACGCGACCTGTCAACATCTCCTCCTTCACATTCTCCCGCAACTGGGGGTGCGAGGAAAAGGCTCAGAATTCCGAGCCCACCCGCTGGTGGTGATGCAGGGCAGTCTGGAGCGACTGCTGATGCTGACATCTGGTCCGGACTGAAGGACCTGACAATGATTACGGACATGTCGTCTACTGTCACTGCATATGATTCTCTCAACATTGAAAGAATGGTGGAGGATTATATGAGTGACCGCATCCAAGTAGGCACGTCACACAGTCCGTACTTATACTGGCAGGAAAAAGAGGCAATTTGGAGGCCCTTGCACAAAGTGGCTTTATTCTACCTAAGTTGCCCTCCCACAAGTGTGTACTCCGAAAGAGTGTTTAGTGCCGCCGCTCACCTTGTCAGCAATCGGCGTACGAGGTTACATCCAGAAAATGTGGAGAAGATGATGTTCATTAAAATGAATTATAATCAATTCCTCCGCGGAGACATTGACCAGCAGCAATTGCCTCCACAAAGTACACAGGGAGCTGAGATGGTGGATTCCAGTGGGGACGAATTGATAATCTGTGAGGAGGGGGATGTACACAGTGATATATCGGAGGATGATGATGAGGTGGACATCTTGCCTCTGTAGAGCCAGTTTGTGCAAGGAGAGATTAATTGCTTCTTTTTTGGTGGGGGTCCAAACCAACCCGTCATATCAGTCACAGTCGTGTGGCAGACCCTGTCACTGAAATGATGGGTTGGTTAAAGTGTGCATGTCCTGTTTATACAACATAAGGGTGGGTGGGAGGGCCCAAGGACAATTCCATCTTGCACCTCTTTTTTCTTTAATTTTTCTTTGCGTCATGTGCTGTTTGGGGAGGGTTTTTTGGAAGGGACATCCTGCGTGACACTGCAGTGACACTCCTAGATGGGCCCGGTGTTTGTGTCGGCCACTTGGGTCGCTTATCTTACTCACACAGCTACCTCATTGCGCCTCTTTTTTTCTTTGCGTCATGTGCTGTTTGGGGAGGGTTTTTTGGAAGGGACATCCTGCGTGACACTGCAGTGCCACTCCTAGATGGGCTCGGTGTTTGTGTCGGCCACTAGGGTCGCTTATCTTACTCACACAGCTACCTCATTGCGCCTCTTTTTTTCTTTGCGTCATGTGCTGTTTGGGGAGGGTTTTTTGGAAGGGACATCCTGCGTGACACTGCAGTGACACTCCTAGATGGGCCCGGTGTTTGTGTCGGCCACTAGGGTCGCTTATCTTACTCACACAGCTACCTCATTGCGCCTCTTTTTTTCTTTGCGTCATGTGCTGTTTGGGGAGGGTTTTTTGGAAGGGACATCCTGCGTGACACTGCAGTGACACTCCTAGATGGGCCCGGTGTTTGTGTCGGCCACTAGGGTCGCTTATCTTACTCACACAGCTACCTCATTGCGCCTCTTTTTTTCTTTGCGTCATGTGCTGTTTGGGGAGGGTTTTTTGGAAGGGACATCCTGCGTGACACTGCAGTGCCACTCCTAGATGGGCCCGGTGTTTGTGTCGGCCACTAGGGTCGCTTATCTTACTCACACAGCTACATCATTGCGCCTCTTTTTTTCTTTGCGTCATGTGCTGTTTGGGGAGGGTTTTTTGGAAGGGACATCCTGCGTAACACTGCAGTGCCACTCCTAGATGGGCCCGGTGTTTGTGTCGGCCACTAGGGTCGCTTATCTTACTCACACAGCTACCTCATTGCGCCTCTTTTTTTCTTTGCGTCATGTGCTGTTTGGGGAGGGTTTTTTGGAAGGGACATCCTGCGTGACATTGCAGTGCCACTCCTAGATGGGCCCGGTGTTTGTGTCGGCCACTAGGGTCGCTTATCTTACTCACACAGCTACCTCATTGCGCCTCTTTTTTTCTTTGCGTCATGTGCTGTTTGGGGAGGGTTTTTTGGAAGGGACATCCTGCGTGACACTGCAGTGACACTCCTAGATGGGCCCGGTGTTTGTGTCGGCCACTAGGGTCGCTTATCTTACTCACACAGCTACCTCATTGCGCCTCTTTTTTTCTTTGCGTCATGTGCTGTTTGGGGAGGGTTTTTTGGAAGGGACATCCTGCGTGACACTGCAGTGCCACTCCTAGATGGGCCCGGTGTTTGTGTCGGCCACTAGGGTCGCTAATCTTACTCACACAGCTACCTCATTGCGCCTCTTTTTTTATTTGCGTCATGTGCTGTTTGGGGAGGGTTTTTTGGAAGGGACATCCTGCGTGACACTGCAGTGACACTCCTAGATGGGCCCGGTGTTTGTGTCGGCCACTAGGGTCGCTTATCTTACTCACACAACTACCTCATTGCGCCTCTTTTTTTCTTTGCGTCATGTGCTGTTTGGGGAGGGTTTTTTGGAAGGGACATCCTGCGTGACACTGCAGTGCCACTCCTAGATGGGCCCGGTGTTTGTGTCGGCCACTAGGGTCGCTAATCTTACTCACACAGCTACCTCATTGCGCCTCTTTTTTTCTTTGCGTCATGTGCTGTTTGGGGAGGGTTTTTTGGAAGGGACATCCTGCGTGACACTGCAGTGACACTCCTACATGGGCCCGGTGTTTGTGTCGGCCACTAGGGTCGCTTATCTTACTCACACAGCTACCTCATTGCGCCTCTTTTTTTCTTTGCGTCATGTGCTGTATGGGGAGGGTTTTTTGGAAGGGACATCCTGCGTGACACTGCAGTGCCACTCCTAGATGGGCCAGGTGTTTGTGTCGGCCACTAGGGTCGCTTAGCTTAGTCATCCAGCGACCTCGGTGCAAATTTTAGGACTAAAAATAATATTGTGAGGTGTGAGGTATTCAGAATAGACTGAAAATGAGTGGAAATGATGGTTTTTGAGGTTAATAATACTTTGGGATCAAAATGACCCCCAAATTCTATGATTTAAGCTGTTTTTTAGGTTTTTTGGAAAAAAACACCCGAATCCAAAACACACCCGAATCCGACAAAAAAAATTCGGTTAGGTTTTGCCAAAACGCGGTCGAACCCAAAACACGGCCGCGGAACCGAACCCAAAACCAAAACACAAAACCCGAAAAATTTCCGGCGCTCATCTCTAACATAAATAAGATAAATGCTCATACGAGTATTTATTTTATTCATATATTCTTCTCTGGGTGCTTGTGGAGGGAGTGTCACAATTCTACTCTTTGGCAGCACTCTTTTTACTTCCCCCATTCACACCACAGCAGAGAGGCAAGGATTTCACACAAGAGACAGACTGTAATCAGAACACAAGTTGTGCCAAAAAAGTAGCATTTATTAATAAGAATTCCACCAATGAGGCTTAGGTGAAACGTGATTTGTAAAAGATACTTGGAAAAATGTAACGTGGCTTGGCACACAATACAATGGCACTTGTTAGCTCACAATTTACTGATTCTATACATTACCATTAAACAAATATAACAGTACTAGCTGGAGTACCCATCATTGCCCGGGATTTTAAGAATGTCTGTTTACAAAAATAAATGTAAATATTAAACACACAGTATAAATAACATTGTAGCTAGCTGAATACCCATGCTTTGCTACGGAATGAGGATGGTAAATTAGAATGTTAGTTCGTTAATTTACGTTGGTTGGAGATCTAGTATATAGGCATATCTTGCTTCCCTGATGCACTTTGTGCAGTGGCCGGACCCCTATTTGGTCCCCCAAGGGACTCTGCCCTTCCCACTATACAACTCTCAGTTTGTGGCTTCCTGCTGCCTCCATTCCCCTCCTCACATCATGTCAGTGCCTCTGTGAAATTATCGATTTATTTACAGTTTCTTATATAGCGCAGCACATTATGTATTTCCTAATCGACGAAAGTCACAATTTTTACTGGGTCTGACATATTACTAGGCTGAGAAGGATGTATTCTACCTGACTGCGGTAGCAATGCTACTGATGTCTACACATAAGGAATAAAGGCTGCACCGGATGGTATACAGATGATAAGGAATGCTACACAATGGTGAGAAGTCTGGGGCTAGCAGCACAAGATGGTAATACAGGTGGTAGCTTTAATGCATGCGATGGGGTCTGGGACTCCAGGTCGACAACAAAAAGGTCGACACACCTTAGGTCGATGCCAATTGGTCGACACACCTTAGGTCGACATGGACAAAATGTCGACATGGACAAAAGGTCAACAGGAACAAGGTCGACATGGAAAAAGGTCGACATGAGTTTTTTATTTTTTTGGGTGTCGTTTTCTTTGTAGAGTGACCGGGAACCCCAATTAGTGCACCGCGTCCCCTCGCATGGCTCTCTTCGCTCGGCACACTTTACCGTTCCAATCGTAGTCAACATGGATCGTTAAGTATGAAAAAGTTCCAAAAAAGAAAAAAATTGTGAAAAACTCATGTCGACCTTTTTCCATGTCGACCTTGTTCCTGTCGACCTAAGGTGTGTCGACCAATTGGAGTCGACCTAAGGTGTGTCGACCTTTTTGTTGTCGACCTGGAGTCCGGATACCATGCGATGATAGCTGCAGATGGTAGCTATTAGCACATAATGGTAATGCAGCCTGGAAGCAGGTAGCACACGTTTAACTGAAATGGCACTGACAGCAGTGCAATTCGATGTCATTAAAATTTTAATGCAGCAGGAGCGAGGATCTGAGTGCTGCGTCATCGGTCGCGATTCGTGATGGTTTTAGGCACCGGTCACGCTGCATAAGCTGAAGCTAATGCAGGCTGGTTGTCGGATATGAACACATGGATCTAGGAAGTCTGCATCCAACGATGCAGACCCTGGACTCGTCATGCTTTCAAAACAGGGGTGACATGCCACTTGGTTTTGAAAAACTGCCGGGTGCCACCCCCGCTCTGCCCCCCAAATGCTGCAGCATATCAATCATGGTGCGTCTGACAAGGGGCAAACCATCGGGTTTGCATACAAATATAAATTAGGACCCAAGCACAAGACTGAAGGCAGTGGTAAATGGACAGGAGCACACTGCTTGTATTGGAATAACGCTGGGCACAGGATCCATAGTGCATCATGGAAGGAACCCTTGTAGAATGTAACAGGTACTGCAGGCTGGTACTGATGTGCACTAGGTAAGCTGTAGATGAGACTACAAGCCCTGTCTCCTGTGCTCATCCAAACTTTAACATCTGTAATCTCTCTCTACTGGTATATTACAAAGAACTAAGGTTCAAAAAGGGGTTAGATTACCTAAAGGATAAAAAAAAGGGGCAGACTAGATGGGCCAAGTGGTTCTTATCTGCCGTCAAATTCTATGTTTCTATGTTTAATATACTCTGTGCTGCTTGGGGACCGTGCTACTTCCGCTATATAACTCTCAGTGTGTGGGTTTGTGCTACTTCCATTCCACTCATCACATCATGTCACTGGCCCTGTCACATGCAGCCCTGTCATCACTGACAAATCATGCATGTCCTCATATAGTCTGTGTTGCTGGCCCACCCCTAGGGGTGCTAGTGGTGTGTTACCCCCACAGTGTTTGTTTCCAGAGTGTAAGTCATATGTGTAGCAAGTTTGGTGTAAATTGCTCCAGGCATTCCAGAGTTATGCTGTCTGCTGAAAAACTCTGTGCTGCTACCTCACCCCTAGGGGTGCTAGGGTTGTCTTACCCCCACAGAGTTTGTTCCCAGATTGTAAGTCAGATGTGTACCAAGTTTGGTGTAAATGGCTCCAGGTCTTCCACAGTTATGCTGTCTGCTGACATACTCTGTGCTGCTGTCCCAACCCTAGGGGTGCTAGGGGTGTCTTCCCCCCATAGTGTTTGTTCCGAGATTGTAAGGCATATGTGTACCAATTTTTTAGTACATTGCTTCAGCAATTCCGGAGTTATGCTGTCTGCTGATATAATCTGTGCTGCTGTCTCCCACTAGGGGTGCTAGGGATTTCTAATTGTTTTAGTTGCCTCCGCCGTGTTTTAATACGCTCGTATGTAAAATTTCATGATCATAGCTTGTAAACTGTGGATTTGTATAAAAAGACAGAAGGACAGAAGGACAAATATTCGCTTTTATATAGTATATATTAATCTCTCTTGGCCTGATTCACAGCTGTAAACTATGCCAATGTTTTTGCAATTGAGTAATTATTGGTAGTCTGTGCACGCATCACTGCCACAATGCACATGCGTGGTGATTGAATTGTCATTGTGGTCACAGTGAGGATTCATTCACAAATGATTGACAGGGAGTGGCCATTTTGTGGGAGGTACTTAGGAGTGGCGGAAAAATCACGGGGCATATCAGGACCATTTTTTGGGGCACGTATCAGCCACCATCTGCGATCCTGTATGCTGGAAACACATCTCTGACATCTCAGTTGCCATTCTGGTTGTCCATAGACTTAGTCATGAAGTCAGTGGGAGTAATTCCAAGTTGATCGCAGCAGGAAATTATTTAGCAGTTGGGCAAAACCATGTGCAGTGCAGGGGGGGCAGATATAACATTTGCAGAGAGAATTAGATTTGGGTGGGTTATTTTGTTTCTGTGCAGGGTAAATACTGGCTGCTTTATTTTTACACTGCAATTTAGATTGCAGATTGAACTCACCACACCCAAATCTAACTCTCTCTGCACATGTTATATCTGCCCCCCCTGCACTGCACATGGTTTGGCCCAACTGCTAAAAAATTTCCTGCTGCGATAAACTTGGAATTACCCCCAATGTTTTTCATATCTGCGTTGATGCTGCAAATGTGTACACAGTTGTGAAAACTCCGTTGGGCATCTCTATGCACATCCTGGTGACTATTGTATTAGCATATTTTTGCACATTCTTTGGGTGGAATTCAAATGATATATCACACCCAATCTCCCGTCTAAAATTATCCCCGTTATCATGCATATCGCACCCATAGTAATCAGGTTTAGCTGTGTAAAGGGTCGGGTGCCTTGCTACTCCAAGGGTAGCAAGCTGAAATAATGATACCATGCCCCCGAGGGCAGAAACAGAATGGGTGTGGAAAGGGGTGAAAAGAATTGAATCCCGCCCTTTGAGTCAAAAAAACATATCTACAGCAGCATTAGTGTACAACTCTGAATCAGGAACTCTATCGCTTATTTTTGTCTTAATATTATATATTTAAAAGCACTGTACACTAATTCCTACCACTCTAACTAAAGCTTATACTATATACAGTACACAAACTAAACACTACTGTATGAATTCCTATTCACTTATGTGTATATTAACTGTTGTGCTAGTGTCTCCCCACATGTACTTTGGCAGTATGCTTCTACACTACTAATCACCACTGTGCCCCTCAATTAACAAGTTACAATTATTACAAACTAATGTAACTATCTTGTAACTATCTAAAATGTCCAACCAGTGATCGTGTGCGGAATCTTGGCGTTGTCCTGGATGGTGGCTTGACACTTAAACATCAGATATCAGCCACAATCAAATCCTCATTCTTTCACCTGAGGAACATAGCCAGAATCAAGCACTTAATTCCCTCAGATGATCTGCCAAAAGTCATACATGCATTTGTATCATCTCGTTTAGACTACTGTAATGCCCTCTACCTTGGTCTACCAGCAAAAGAATTGCAGTGCTTACAGCTGGTGCAAAACACAGCTGCCAGGCTATTAACCAACTAGCCCCGTTCTAGCCACATAACACCCATCCTCTACTCCCTTCACTGGCTGCCTGTACGATGGCGAATCATCTTCAAGATTGGCTTACTGAGTTTCAAAGCATTACATGACCAAGGCCCAAGGTACCTGAAACAGCTTCTGACCCCATACTGCCCCACTCGATTACTGCGATCTGTAGATGAAGGACTTTTAGCAGTACCTAGAATCTCCAGTGATACATCTGGGGGACGAGCTTTTAGTCATGCGGCTCCGACTCTATGGAACTCACTTCCCCGCACAGTGCGAGAGGCCCCAACTATAAAATCCTTCAAAAGTAGACTCAAGACTTTTCTGTTTACTCAAGCATTTCCATAATTTCCCTTTTAGTATCTTCATGCTTCTGTATTTTATGAAAATGTACTTCATTATTTTCTGTACTATATTATGCTATGTATCTGTTAAGCGCCTTGAGTCCTATTGGAGAAAGAGCGCTATATAAATAAAATTATTATTATTATTATTATTATTATTATAACATTATATTAGCAAGATGGTACCTTCTAGGGGGCTTGAACACTGACATACACAGGTTGCATCTGAGTCTTTATGTACCCAGTTGGGGCCCTTACAATGAGTGTTGTAGAGATGTTTGATACAATTTCTACAACAATCTCTGTATTTCTCTAAATGGCAGATGGCAAATGTTCAAACCAATAGAAATGTTTTTATCTCACCAAGAAGGAGCAGAGATTAGGCTTCCACTCCAATAGGCAGACACTGCCAGCACTGGAGCACTGTAACTTGTTAGTGGCATTATAAGTCACCGCAATACTTGACCTCTTGCAGCTTTCTTACACCAAAACATATGGCGTCATGTTCTGGGACACTTGTTGGACTCGGTAATGCACTCTAACCTCCTCACAATATGGCTGTAGCTCAGCAGATGTGTAACATTCCCTTGTCAGACTATCACTGCTCTTCAAAGATAACAGGTCATACAATCACACCACTATCTCCTTTTCTTTTTGTATATACTATACTCCACCACAACACCTCAGGTGGTGGCTAAAATGGCTGCAATCTCCCCCATACGGCAGAATTGCCATAACTGTTTGGGCATCTACACTCCTCTCTACTTAGGAAGTCTCCCACCACATCTCTTCTTCTCTACAGTCTGATACTGGCTCTTCCAACAGTGAACATACCTAAACACCAGCCATCACACCACACTGCTCTCAATGCACTCTTCTCTCCTATACTTCTGTGCAGTCATCTGATGTATCCACAGCTCCAGCACACTGGTTATTCATGTGGCCTTCACTCCCTCCAGGACATGCTGCAAAAGTAGTTCCAAACGTCACTGTAAATCGCCCGAGGGGTCTGCTGGTGCCAATGATCCAAACCCTGAACTGTTTCTTATTCACCATCTGCTTTCACAGGCCGATTATCAATCAGAAGCAGTTTGCAGCTGGAGTAATTGTCATCAGCAGAGCTGTATACAGCAGGGTGCATGTGGCTCTGGTCCTCTTTTCTAAGTAAGACCTCTTTATTCAGGGGTCTCCCCTGGTACAAGTTGCCTATTGTACCAGAATGTGTTTCTCTGGTCCATCTCCTCAACATATCCTCTACTCAACCAACACCGGCTTCCTTTACATCCCAGTAATATAAATTAGCTCATCCGCATGCCTTCACCTCTACTTTTCTTTCCTGGCGTCCTAACGCCTTTATCCTCTATGTTATTCTCACTCTCCACAGTGTGTTTGTCTCTGTCTTCCCTTTTCTGTTTGTCTCTCTATATACAGTGCTGCATTTGTACATCTCTCTATCTATATCCCCATATGTGTTACGCACACCAGTGCTAACAGGAGTATACCGGTGTATGAACAGAGAGGGAAGCGAAGCAAATGAACTCACAGACAGTATAACATAACATACACAGGAGGTGATGGAATAACTAATAAACACAAAGTGAACGGAGAAGCCCAAAGGCTCAGGAATTGGGTGTCTCCCTAGTGTCAGGAATGCTCAGATGGAATAGAGCGGACAATGAAGCGATGTGTAGTGATTTCACATGTGGAGCACCTGAAATGATGTTGCTAAGAGCAACAGAAAAAAACCCAAAGGGTTACCAACGGGTGTGGGAATAAACTCCTTGGTCAGAGATAGAAATATAGACTCAAGGAGAGTATCCACAAACCTAACCCCCACTTGCAGGGCACAGGTTCAGCTTACTGCCACTAAACTGACACCTGGACGCCCTGCACAGTGAGGGAGGATTAAGCAAGCAGGTCTGAGAGTACAGCCGCAAACCTGCTGGGTTCACAGAATAGCAAAAGAACCCCAGCAGGTCAAACAACTGACTCCAGTCTTACTGCTAGGTCCGGATTGGCAGAATGAAGTACCGAATCCCAAGGCCTATTCGCAGTAAGCAACAAGTAAATACAAAGTCACACAGTACTAGCTAACTCTTTGGAACTGACTAACAAACAAAGATTCAGCAGCATTTGCCTAGCCTGAGAGGATGGTTTATATAGCAGGTGCTGTCCACGCCCCACTCAGACCTCACAGACTGTGAGCACAAAACCAGCGCCGGATTCCCTGCCGTGCACAGAGCCTGTAACCACTACACAGTAAAAACCCGGACCGGAGTATCAGCTGTGCTCAGGTTACTTCGCTAACACTTGCCTCCCGGTTGCCATGGCGACGTGGCAGCACAGAGCAGGAGATCCTAACAGTACCCCCCCTCTGACGAGGGGTCAAAGAACCCCTACCACCGGGTTTATCGGGGAACTGCGAGAAGAAAGAGCGTATCAGTCTGGGGGCATGAAGATCACAACTGCGCACCCACGACCGCTCCTCCGGGCCATACCCCTTCCAGTGCACCAAAAATGACAGCCGACCCCGAACCATCTTGGAGTCAAGAACCATTTCAACCACAAACTCCCTCTGACCCCGTATCAGAAGAGGAGAAGGTCTTCCACTGGAAGAAGGATTACTAACCGCCAGTTTTAAAAGGGAACAATGAAATGTTTTATTGATACCCAATGAACGGGGCAGATCTAACTGAAATGCCACCGGATTGATATCCCTGGTGATCTTATAAGGGCCGATGAACCGGGGGCCTAACTTATGAGATGGCTGTCTCAACTTCAAATTCTTGGTGGACAACCAGACGAAGTCTCCTAATTTGAGCTGCAGGGTCTTCTCCGCTTATCAAAAACCCTTTTGGTCACTAATGACACAGACACAAGGGCTTTCTTCACTTTCCTCCAAATACCCCTAAGGACCGAAACAACAGAGGAACCACCAGGCGTGGAATCCAGGGGGTCAAAAGAATTGGCCTTAGGATGATGCCCATACACACAAAGGAAGGGAGAGATCCCTGTAGCAGAGTGAGCCGCGTTGTTATAGGCAAACTCCGCCATGGACAGATGAGCAACCCAGTCAGTATGACACTTGGAGACATAACACCTGAGGAACTGCTCCAAGGACTGGTTCACCCTCTCAGTCTGCCCATTAGACTGTGGATGGTAGCCTGACGACAAGCTCACAGAAATCTGGAGATCAGAACAAAATGCCCTCCAGAATTTGGCCACAAACTGGGATCCACGGTCAGAGACCACATCAAGTGGCAACCCGTGGAGGCGCACAACATGCTGCATAAATAACTCAGACAGGCGTCTGGCTGATGGCAACCCAACCAGTGGAACGAAATGCGCCATCTTCGAAAACCTGTCAATGACAACCCAAATGGCTGTCATCCCCGAGGATTTGGGCAAGTCCACCACAAAATCCATGGAAATGTGGGTCCATGGCTTAGATGGAATAGAGAGTGGATGTAATGGGCCGACAGGAACCCCTCTAGGAGTTTTATTTCGGGCACAAATGGCACATGCCCGAACCCACTGATCCACATCCCTAGCCACCGAGGGCCACCACACCGCCCTAGACAGCAACTCCCGAGTTCTGGCAATACCGGGATGCCCTGCCGACCTCTTGGCATGGAATTCCAGGAACACTCGCTGTCTTAACCTAGGAGGCACAAACAAGAGACCTACCGGAAGGTCTGGAGGAGCCTGCTCCTGTGCTCTAGGGACTAATGACAAGAGGTCCTAGGTAATGCCCACTTTAATACATGATGGGGACACAATGGGCAATGGCTCCTCGGTGGTCTCTTGAACTGGAGCAAAACTCGCGAGAGCGCATCAGCCTTGATGTTTTTTGACCCAGGGCGATATGTTATCAAAAAATTAAAGCGAGCAAAAAACAAAGCCCATCGTGCCTGCCTGGCATTGAGCCGCTTCGCTGACTCTAAATATGCCAGATTCTTATGGTCGGTGAGAATTGAGACCACAAACTTAGCCCCCTCAAGCCAGTGTCTCCACTCCCCGAGTGCATCCTTTATAGCCAACAATTCCCGGTTACCCACATCATAATTCATCTCGGCAGACGAAAATTTACGGGAAAAGTAAGCACAGGAATGAAGGCGATTATCAGACACCCCCATCTGAGAGAGCACTGCCCCAATACCTATCTCAGAGGCATCCACTTCTACCACAAAAGGACGCTCTGGATCTGGGTGTCGCAGCACCTTGGCCGAGACAAATGCCCTTTTGAGACTGGCAAAGGCCGCTTTGGCCTCACAAGACCAGTGAGCAACATCCGCCCCTTTCTTAGTGAGTGCCACCAAGGGGGCCACTATAGACGAAAATCCAGCGATAAACCGTCTATAAAAATTCGCAAAGCCCAGAAAACGCTGAAGCGCCTTCAAACTAGTGGGCTGCACCCAATCCAGGACTGCCTGTACCTTAGAACCCTCCATTTGGAAACCTTCTGAGGAGATAATATACCCTAGAAATGCGATTTGCTGGACTTCAAACTCGCACTTCTCCAGCTTCGCCCCAAGCTGGTGGTCTCTGAGTTTCTGGAGGACTAAGCGTACGTGCTTCCGATGTTCCTCCAGGGAATGAGAGAAGATTAGGATGTCATCTAGATAAACAACTAAGAATCTATCCAAATATTCCCTGAGCACATCGTTCATGAATTCCTGGAAGACTGCCGGGGCATTAGAGAGCCCAAAAGGCATCACCAAATATTCATAATGCCCTGAGTGGGTATTAAAGGCAGTCTTCCATTCATCCCCCTCTCTTATTCGGATTAGATTGTAAGCACCGCGTAGGTCAATCTTAGAAAAAATGGTGGCAGTACGAAGCTGGTCAAACAAAACCGAAATGAGAGGCAGTGGGTACGAGTTTTTAATCGTGATACGGTTCAATTCCCTGAAGTCGATGCAGGGTCGCAACGAACCGTCCTTTTTACCCACGAAAAAGAACCCCGACCCAACTGGGGACTGTGAGGGTCTGAAAAATCCCTTAGCCAAGTTCTCCTGAATGTACTCTGCCATAGCCTGAGTCTCAGGACGTGACAGGGAGTACAACCTGCTCTTGGGAAGCTTAGCATCCGGCAACAAATCAATGGCACAGTCATAGGGGCGATGGGGAGGTAGTACCTCCGCAACTTTTTTGGAGAACACATCCGCAAAATCTGCATAACATCCTGGCAATCCTGGCAAACTTAGCTGCGAGAGCCTGACTGGAAGGCTCAAGCAACTCCTGAAACAATCACTACCCCAACTAAGAATCTCCCCAGAGACCCAGTCAAATTGAGGGTTATGGGCCCTTAACCAGGGTAACCCCAAAACCAATGGGGCAAAAGAACAGACAGTCACATAAAAAGACAATTTTTCAGAGTGTGTGGCTCCAATAAACAAAGGAATTTGGCTGGTGCAGGAGGTAATTTTACCCTGGGACAATGGTTCCCCGTTTAACCCACAGATCTCAATCTCTGATGCCAAAGGTACTGAGGGAACAGAGTGTTCCAGGGCGAATTGACGGTCCATGAAAACCCCATCGGCCCCACTGTCAACAAAGGCCTCAGTCTTGACAGTTTGACCGAGGATCTCCAAAGTCACCGGAATGAGAAAAGTCTTTTGGGGAAATTCTGACTTCTGGCCTGACAGGATATTTCCCATCACCCTCAGGCCCTGAAGTTTTCCGGTTTTTCTGGGCATGATACTACAACATGACCTTTATTCCCACAGTACAAACACAAACCCTGCTGTCTCCTCCGCGTCTTCTCACGCGAGGAGAGGCGGGTAGCCCCAATCTGCATAGGCTCCTCGGAATATTCCTCAGAGTCTGAGGTTCCCTTGGGAAAAAAGGAAACTGCGGTCTCCCTTTCAAGCCTACGCTCTCTCAGCCGTCTATCCACCCGGATGGATAACTGCATGAGCTGATCTAAGCTATCAGGCGAGGGATATTGTACCAGTTGGTCCTTTATCTGGTCAGAAAGGCCCCTTCGGTACTGGTTTCTCAGGGCTGGGTCATTCCACTGGGTATCATGAAGCAACCTCCGAAACTCCGTACTATAAACCTCAGCTGGCCGTCGCCCTTGCTTAAGAACCGTAATCTGAGCCTCGGCTGAAGCCATCTTGCCAGGGTCATCATACAAAATGCCCAGTGCCGTAAAAAACGCATCAACACTTTTAAGCGACGGACAGTCAGGCTGTAACCCATATGCCCAGACCTGTGGGTCTCCTTGTAGCAAGGAAATCACCATGCCCACCCGCTGAATCTCCGACCCAGAAGACTGGGGCCTAAGCCTGAAATATAGCTTACAGCTCTCCTTGAAACAAAAGAACTGCGAGCGATCTCCAGAAAAACGATTCGGGAGAATTACTTTCGGCTCCTTAACCCCTGAACTTGCCGCTGCTGCTGCGGGAGCTCCGCTAGCGGCCTGCGGGGTGTTCATTTTAATGGACATCTCATTAAATTGTCGAGTCAGGACCTGCACCTGATCGACCACCTGTTGCAAAGTATTTTGAGGGGTATGCTTCATATTCCCACAAAATTTCAACAGGAGTGGCTGCTGAATATGTTACGCACACCAGTGCTAACAGGAGTATACCGGTGTATGAACAGAGAGGGAAGCGAAGCAAACGAACTCACAGACAGTATAACATAACATACACAGGAGGTGATGGAATAACTAATAAACACAAAGTGAACGGAGAAGCCCAAAGGCTCAGGAATTGGGTGTCTCCCTAGTGTCAGGAATGCTCAGATGGAATAGAGCGGACAATGAAGCGATGTGTAGTGATTTCACATGTGGAGCACCTGAAATGATGTTGCTAAGAGCAACAGAAAAAACCCCAAAGGGTTACCAACGGGTGTGGGAATAAACTCCTTGGTCAGAGATAGAAATATAGACACAAGGAGAGTATCCACAATCCTAACCCCCACTTGCAGGGCACAGGTTCAGCTTACTGCCACTAAACTGACACCTGGACGCCCTGCACAGTGAGGGAGGATTAAGCAAGCAGGTCTGAGAGTACAGCCGCAAACCTGCTGGGTTCACAGAATAGCAAAAGAACCCCAGCAGGTCAAACAACTGACTCCAGTCTTACTGCTAGGTCCGGATTGGCAGAATGAAGTACCGAATCCCAAGGCCTATTCGCAGTAAGCAACAAGTAAATACAAAGTCACACAGTACTAGCTAACTCTCTGGAACTGACTAACAAACAAAGATTCAGCAGCATTTGCCTAGCCTGAGAGGATGGTTTATATAGCAGGTGCTGTCCACGCCCCACTCAGACCTCACAGACTATGAGCACAAAACCAGCGCCGGATTCCCTGCCGTGCACAGAGCCTGTAACCACTACACAGTAAAAACCCGGACCGGAGTATCAGCTGCGCTCAGGTTACTTCGCTAACACTTGCCTCCCGGTTGCCATGGCGACGTGGCAGCACAGAGCAGGAGATCCTAACAATATGTGCCTCTGATCACCACCCCATGTGTGCATCTAATTACCTACCCGAGTGTGCCTCTGCTCACCTCCCCATGCAAGGGCATAGCTACCATAGGTGCAGGGAGTGCAGCTTCTATGGGGCCCAGAGCTGAGAGGGGCCATCTTCCCTGTCACAGTTACATGTGTTAGAAATATTTTTCACCATTGGGTGATACATAGGGGCCTTACAAACTTTTGCCTTGGGGCCTACAATAAATCTAGTAATGCCCCTGGACCTGCTCATTGTAATGTGGTATAAAATCAACTGGAGGGCATTAGAATGTTACATAACATAAATTAGGGATCTGCAATGTGGCACAATATGAAGTGAAGGCACTATAGTGTAGCATTATAGGAAGCAGGTACACTGTACTGTGGCACAATTTAAACTGGGAGCACTGTAATGTTGTGGAATATGAACTGGGGACTCTGTATGTCTTAATGTGAACTTCGGGGTACCATGTTGTATAATATGAATTGGCAGCTCTACAAAGTGACATAATATGAACTAGAGCACTACAAATGTTCATAAAATAAACTAGAACACTTTTATGGGGAATACATTAACTAAGGCAATACTATGGATTAGAAAATCAACTACTGTAGGTCACTATTTTGGGGCATAACATTAACAACTGCTGTGGTGAGGTGTCTCTCTAGAACCATTTGGACAGGGGCCCCTTCATAATGTTGCTGTGGGGCCCACAAAGTTCTGGCTACGCCCCTGTCCCCATGTATGCATCTGCCTACATCCTCATGCACTCCTCAGCATGTGCACCACTCTATGTGCTTATCTGTCTTTCCTCCTCATCTGTGACTCTATACCTCCTTATGTCTGGCTCTGCCTGACTCTTTGTGCCACTGCCTACCTTCCCATGTGTGCCTCTTCCTGACTCCTCATGTGCTCCTCAGCCTACCTCTCCATGCATTTCTCTGACTGCCTCCTCATATGTGACTTTGTCCACCACCCAATGTGTGCTTTTGCCCCCTCCCCATGTGTGCCTCTGCCCCAGCACATCTGTGCCTCTACTCGCATCTCCATGTTTGTCTCTCTTTGCCTCCCCATTTGTACCTCTGCACCTTCCCTACGTGTGCCTCTGCCTGCCCATCTATGCATACCTCTGTCCCCCACACCATCTGATCTCCTCCTTTTTTTACCTATCCTCCTACACACCTTCTGTACTCTTGATGCTTTAAAATCTTTTCTTCAGGATTTCATAGGCAGACCCATGGCAGATGGCTTCCATTAAGTAACAGGATGAATGAAGGCACAACCATGTCCAACTCCACATAAGTGGCATAATGTTAGCCTCACTTTTACCTCTGTCATATCACCAGGTGACAGTGAGTGGTGGAGTATCTAGATGTGAGTATTAACCAACAGCGTGATGGGCCTGTATAGGTGATGTGGGGAGGTCTGATGGTATGTGAAGAGGTTTGATGGCGGTTTAAGTTCAAGGTCCCAGCAGTCGAAATACCAGTGTTAGAATCCCAACAACCATCAGAACACTGACACCGCAATTCCGACCAGGTCAGCATCACGACATTGGAATACCGACAGCTGGGATCCCGAAGGTAAGTATAGCTAAGAGGATCAGGATTTGGCTGCAGGGAGGGGGTTAAGTTTAGGTGCCACCCCCTGGATTTGGATTAGGCTGTGGTGATGGGGGGGGGGGGGTAGTTTAGATTTAGGCTGCAGCTAGGGGGGATAGGGTTAGGCACCACCAGTGGGGTAGGTTTTAGGCACTGAGGGGGGGTTCGGGTTAGGCTGCAGTATGGGGGGTTAGGGTTAGGCACTATGGGGAGGTTAGGGTTAGGCACTAAGGGGGAAGTTAAGGTTAGGCTATGGTAAGGAAGAGTTAGGGGTGGGGGATAGGGGGGAGTGGTAGAATACTTACCTCTACCCTGTCAGGATAATGACCATGGGGATGCCAGTGTCTGTATTGTGACCACCGGCATCCCATCCACCGATATCACATACCGATCCCCATATGGCATATTGAGGCAGTCTTGTGGGCATATTAGGATCATATGGGGTTGTCTGATGGCATGCTGGGAGGAATGATGGCAAGTGGGGAGGCCTGATGGCATTTGGTATTTAGGGTTATGTAGGGAAGTCTGGTGGCATTTTGAGAGATCTAATGTCATCAGGGCTGCTCTGATGGGCATATTAGAGTCATATGGGGTGTCTGAAGGAATATGGGGATATCATATAGTGAGAATGGGGGGCATGTGTGGTACCCACGTTTGGGGATACCCCTAGCAGCCCCCTTATAGCTCTAACTGCAGCCAACGCTGCCTTCACGAACCCTGGCGCTGAGAGGGTTAACCTTTCTCCTGGAATGGACACTAGGACCCACGGCTATCGAGTCAGCCTGCAGGGAGCAGGAAACGCTGGAGCCGCCAGGATTGGACGAGGAGTGGCGCGAGACAGAGAGAGGAGGAGCGGACCAGGAGAGAGGAAAAACGGAGGCGCGCTGGAGAAGAGCCGCTGTGTGGAGGGACGGAGCCGGACGGAGTACAGCTGCTGCTGCGGACAGAGAGAGAGCGGCTGATCGGGTGCAGGCAGAGAAGCCGCTGCGGGGAGCGCAGGAGACTGAGAGCCGCGGGTGTGACGTACGTCACGACTCGACTCGCAACCCGAGCTGCCAGCGACCGCCGGGGACTGAGGTATGCGGGAGAGCCGCCAGCCAGGAGATAGAGCCGGGATCCGACCGCTACCAGCCCTGTCACCCCTAGGAGAGTACTGCTGGCCGCAGCATTGACGGGAGTCCCGAGTAGCCAGCCACTACAGCGTCAGAAGCCTGGGGCCGTGTCTAGCTGTTCACCTGCCCAAGACTGAGGGTAAGCCACAAGGGACACACCGTGTAACACACATCTAGACAACTAACCCCTCACCTCCCTGCCTTTGGGCCCCAACTGAGTAAAAAGATTTCTGACCTGGTCAGCATCCGGCGGAAGCAGAATAATACAGGCACTGCAGGAACACTTCCAAACCTCCCCCCAGCTAACTGTTTTGCACCTCCACTCCCATGGAGATACATTAGCACCATGGAGTTCATCAGCCGTGTTATATACGGAATAAGGGGGATGCCCCTGACCCCAAATAGTTGAGTCCAAAGTTCATAGTTGAAAGTGCTTCACGCTGTCAGCCAGAACGGTGGTGACCTACTAGTATACCCTGAGCAGTTGTACATTAAAATTGACTTACCTTTCCATGGATACAAATACGGACAGTACCGTACCCATTGTTGCCGTGCTGTATTACCCACAGTTAGTACCGCACACCCTCCTACAAGTACTTACCTTACGTCCACCGACGCCCCCTCCGGAGTTTACTGTTAGGGTGCAAGTACTCTGTTAAAGGGACACTGACCGCAAACGCCCACTGGGCGCAGGAACTGAACATTAGTGACCGGCTTGTAGCGCCATCCTATGGATAGTTTAAGAAGTGCAACAGAATTACTGTCAGGACATTCCTTATTCTAAGATATCATGACATACCAAATGATTGTTCGTACATGTAATGTATCTGATTGTTTGACCCAGTCGTAGTTATGTTTTTGAGATATCTAAACTGTGAACACTGTTACAGACAGGGAAAGAAGCAGGATTTTGTAGTAATGTTCAAACTATGCAACTGTGTTTATTGAGAATTGCGTTATAGCGGTTACTGACATCTTCAGTGCAATAAATGGTTGTCACCGTTTCCATATGCAGTGGTCCTTGGGTATAGTGTGTTTGGGTTGTCCTTCCGGGGTTCTCTTGGTCCTTCTGTCCCAGCCTTACAGGTGACGTACAAGAATAGTCGCTGGCCTCGACATCGCTGAAGAGTGGATACGGCCGACCACGAAAACGACCTTCAAGTACGAACCCACTTTATGGTGATATTACACTTGGCGTCCGCGAAGAGGATCGTTTCAAGATGTCGAACCCAGACATTCCGGAGTCGTCCTCGGCACAGGGACAACTACCAGCGGCACCCGGAAACCCGACAGGGACAACGGCATCACCTATCACCATGCCATATTACTTTGGGGCCCCATGGTTGCCGACATACGCAGGAAAACAAGTCCCTGGCTCAAGTACTTTCAAGGCATTTAAAGACAAAATGCTCTCCATGTTTCGCCTATATATGCTCACAGAAGAACAAAAAGTAGAGATCCTGAAGGGACAATTAACCGGCCCAGCACTGAGGGAAGTAGAAGCATGGGAGGATATGGAGAAGAAGAGTGCAGATTGTATACTCCAGAAATTAAGGAACATATTTGAATGCAAAACGGAAGCGGAACTAAAGAGTCGTCTGTATGCGAGAAAGCAACGACCAGGTGAATCTTTATGGTAATTTGCACTAGGCCTACAGGAAGCCTTGAGGGCTGTACGAACACTGGATCCACTGCATGTCGGACTGACCAATGACACCCTAATTAATTTATTTATTGAGGGAGCACAAGGCGAAGCAATTCGGTCACAATTACAAATGTGGAAACACCAAAAACCAGACAGTTCTTTCTCTGCGTTTAAAGAAGATGTTCTACAGATTTTAGGATTGAATCAGGGCGACGGGAGTGAAGACGACGAGGCACCAAGGAAAGTGGACGAAGAAAGCCTCCAGAGCATCAATGTAGATACCACCACCTGAGCGGGGGCAGTCCTTCAGCAGGCACAGGCCCCACCAGGGCCAGACCCTATCGAAGCCCTGAACCGACAGATGTCAGAAGTGACGTTCAGCCTGTTTCGGATGAGCCAGAGGCTAGAAGAACTCAGCAAAGAACCAAGTGGAAGCCGATGCAGAGAATGGCGTCAGGAACGCGGTGGAAGAAGCCACCCTCGATGGGAGGTCACGAGAGAGTCAGGCCGACGGCCTACTGATCGGTTTGACCCACAGGGTCGACCGATTTGTAGGGGATGTCACCAGAGCGGACACATCGTACGGAACTGCCCGCTTGACCCTTTAAACGGGGGGACCCCGAGGCGAGGGACCGACCCTCGGGAGGAGAACCACTGACAGGTCCGCCGTCACGGGATTGGTGGCCCCTGTATGTAGGAGAGTGCCCTCACCTGAACATCCGCATCAATGGGATCGAGATACCAGCTCTCTTGGATACGGGCTCACAAGTCTCTACAATCCGATTCACGGAGTTCCTTCAACACTGGGACGAAGCCACCATTGTGTCCCCACCCGCTACGTGGCTCCATCTGCTAGCCAGCAATGGACAACCCATCGCCTTCCAAGGCTACTGGGAAGCCTATGTGGAAGTAGGAAACGCCGCCTTGACCCGCCAAGGATACCTCATCACCACTGCGCCCAACGCGCACTTGCTACCCGTGATCCTGGGCATGAACATTCTGCAAAACTGTCCAGAGGAACTAGTAGAAGCCCTGTGACACGAGATGAAGACCGCGGCCCCTAAGGAACGAAAGGCCCTGCAATAGACCGTTAAAGTGCTAGAGGGGGCCAAAAGAAATTCGTTAATGGTCAGGGTGAGATTGGAAAAGCCAGAATCACTGACCGCCAACCTGTTCTGCTGAGACCGAACTCTGAGCAAGTGGTGTGGTGCAAAATTATAATTGGTCCGGGGGGGAGAGACTACGAGGCCCTGGTGGAACCTGTGACTGGGATGGACAACAGCCGTTCGTTGTGGCGAGGACACTAGCCAAAGTGGTACACGGGAGGGTACCAGTCCGTCTTCTGAACCCACACTCGTATGCCATCAGACTCTACAAGTACTGCCCGGTGGCGAAGGTCAGTTGGATCGACTTCCAAGACATCGTGGGACAGGGTGTAACCGTGGCTCAATCAGGAGCAGCAGACGGAGAAACGTCGGCGGCTGAGGATGAACCCCCATGGTGGGCCGGGATCCAGATTGGCGATGTTGACACCCCCACTGATAAAAGAGATGGAGTATTACAGATTGTGCGACTCAACGCGGCTGCATTCAGCCAACACCCTTCTGATTTTGGGCAAGCGGATGAAGTGTATCATCACATTCCCACGGGGGCAACCCCTCCTATCAAGGAACGACACCAACCCCTCCCTCCAGTCATGTACCAGCCAGTAAGGAACATGATTGCGGAGATGAAAGAGGCTGGAGTCATCCGTGAAAGCCACAGCCCATGGGCCGCTCCACTGGTAATAGTGAAGAAGGAAGATGGTAGCCTGCGCTTCTGCATGGATTATCACAGGCTCAATGCTGCAACTCACAAGAACGCCTATCCGCTTCCCCGAATCGAAGAATCTCTGACGGCCTTAAAGCCGGTGGCGTATTTCTCCACACTGGACCTCACCAGCGGCTACTGGCAGGTCCAAGTGGCCCCTGAAGACATCGAGAAGACGGCCTTCACTACGCCAATGGGCTTATTCGAATTCATGAGGATGCCATTCGGGCTCTGCAACGCTCCGGCCACCTTCCAGCGCGTCATGGAGCACTGTCTCGGGCACCGCAACTTCGAGATGGTCCTGTTGTACCTCGACGATGTGATAATCTTCACAAGAAACTACGAGGACCATCTGCGGCATTTGGAAGAAGTGTTCCAACAATTGACCAACTGCGGCCTGAAGCTTAAACCGAGCAAATGTCACCTGCTCAAGCCCAAAGTCCAGTATCTTGGACATGTCATCAGCGCCGAGGGCGTGATGCCTGATCCGGAGAAGATCAGAGACCCTAAGACCATCAGAGATGTCTGAAGTTATTTGAGTTTCGTGGGCTACTATATATCATTGAACAATTTGCCGCAGTGGCGGCCCTGTTGCATGAATTGCTTAGAGGCCAATCGGGTCATGAGCGAAGAGGGTCGTCCTTGGTATGTTGGGGAGAGGAACAGCAGCGAGCCTTTCATCAGTTGAAGACGTCCTTAATCGAAGCCCCGTTATTGGCCTATCCCGATTATGAACAACCATTTCAAGTGTATACAGACGATAGTCACCGGGGGCTAGGAGCCGTACTCTCCCAGGTGCAGGATGGGCGTGAAAGAGTGATCGCATACGCCAGCCGGGGCCTCCGCAGGACTGAGCGGAACTGTGAGAATTACAGCGCATTTAAGCTGGAGTTGCTCGCCCTCATCCGGGCCGTCGCCGAGAAATTTAAACACTATCTGGCCGCCACGCCGTTCATCATCTTGACGGATAATAACCCGCTGGCACATCTGTCTACTGCTAAGCTCGGAGCTCTGGAAAAGAGACGGGTATCCCGACTAGCAAATTTCCGGTACACCGTATCCTACTGAAATGGGAAGTCCAACGGGAACGCCAACGCCCTCTCCCGATTACCCACTGTAGATGTGGCGGAGGAAGATAGAGATGTGGATGAGAATGTCGAAACCCGGTGTTTAAAGTCTCTCGAAAGGGACGAACGGTCACATCGGACCCCCTATCCGTCACCGGACCTCCACGAGTGGAAGGCGCCCTACTGGATGCTCCCACAGTCGTTTGGCGCGAGAAGCAGCGGAAGAGTCCAGTGCTGAGGGAACTTGTGGCCTTGTTGCACCAGCGACGCCAGTTGACCCAGGTGCAATAGGACAAAGTTGACCCGGAAATGATCAAGTTACTACGGCATAGGGACCGCATTCACCTGGAGGAGGGGATCCTAGTGCGTACCAGCATAGATCCGAGTACTCACCAACCAGTCACTCAGGTGGTTGTTCCTAAGATCAAGCTGCTCTTCTGCTCATGGCCTACCATGACAAATCCGGACACTTCGGCACTCAAAAGACTGAAGCTGTCCTACGCACACGGTATTTCTGGGTGGGCATGCGAGAAGATGTGGAAAGATGGTGCCGTGACTGTGTTCCATGCACAAGGAAAAGGAAAAGGCAGGCCGACACTACCCAAAAGGACCCTCTGCATCCCATTAACCACTTAACTGACGATTTTTTCCCCAAAAAAACGCTCAGAAATTGATAGGGTTTTTTTATGGGTGAATTAGGTGAAGAACATGAATTTAACTCTACCCAAAATGATTTTAGTTAAAAAATTCAAATAGTTTTTGTAACCCCCCCAACATCGAAACATCGATCGGGAACATCGTGAGCATCGGAACATCGTGACCGTCGCCAGTGCCGTTTCTTGCGGCGGGCGAGCCGTGCAACCGCACGGGGCGCCCGCTGTGGCACTTCTTGAGAACTTCGAATCCCCCCTCCCCTCTCCTCCCGAGTGCCCAGCTCGGGGGGCGGGGTTTCGCGGAATGACGCGATTGCGTCGTGACGTCACGACGCAATCGCATCATTCTGTGAAACCCCGCCCCCCGAGCTGGGCACTCGGGAGGAGGGAGAAGGGAAAAGGGGGAGCCAAGCCGCGGCGCCGCACAGACGAGGGAGAGGCGGCTGAAGAGCGGGAAGAACCGCTTCAAATGTAAGTCAGCCCCTCTCCCTCTCTCTCTCTCTCTCTCTCCCTCCCTCCCCCCTCACCACCACCACCTGCCGTACTGTGTAAAATGGGGACTCTTGCCTGCCGGAATGTGTAAAATGGGGATGCAGTCTGCCGTAATGTGTAAAATGGGGGCACATGCCTGCCGCAATGTGTAAAATGGGAGCACGTGCCTTCCACAATGTGTAAAATGGGGACACTTTCCTGCCGCAATGTGTAAAATGGGGGCACGTGCCTGCCGAAATGTGTAAAATGGGGATGCAGTCTGCCGCAATGTGTAAAATGGGGGCACGTGCCTGCCACAATGTGTAAAATGGGGACACTTGCCTGTTGTACTGTGTAAAATGGAGGCACGTGTCTGCCGCAATGTGTAAAATGGAGGCACGTGCCTGCCGCAATGTGTAAAATGGAGGCACGTGCCTGCCGCAATGTGTAAAAGGGGGACACTTTCCTGCCGCAATGTGTAAAATGGGGACACTTTCCTGCCGCAATGTGTAAAATGGGGGCACGTGCCTGCCGCAATGTGTAAAATGGGGGCACGTGCCTGCCACAATGTGTAAAATGAGGACACTTGCCTGTTGTACTGTGTAAAATGGAGGCACGTGCCTGCCGCAATGTGTAAAATGGGGACACTTTCCTGCCGAAATGTGTAAAATGGGGGCACGTGCCTGCAGCAATGTGTAAAATGGAGACACTTTCCTGCCGCAATGTGTAAAATGGGGACACTTGCCTACCGTGCTGTGTAAAATGGGGACACTTGCCTGCCGTGCTGTGTAAAATGGGGACACTTGCCTACCGTGCTGTGTAAAATGGGGACACTTGCCTGCCGTGCTGTGTAAAATGGGGTCGCGTGCCTGCTGTAATGTGTAAAATGAGGACTTTTTTTTTATCCTGTGGTGGCCGTGATGATGAGATCAGATGAGGCCACGCCCATCCTAACAAAGCCACGCCCATTTTAACGAGGCCACGTCCCTTTCCATGAGCCTTCGGCGCGCGCATGCTTTTACTCTTTATATCTATGGGGGGTGCATTTTTTTATGTGAATGGGAGGGGGAGCGCATTTTTAAATCTCCCACTGGGAGCCAAATTGGCTAGAAACGGCCCTGACCGTCGCAGCTTTCGTTGCGAATGCTGGGATAGCCTCCAGGTACACATGGGGGTTGGGCGGGGGGTTACTTAACACTCCCCAGCGACTGCTATTGTCTCCAGCCGCTGGAAGAGGGGGTCCTGCCGTGCTGACCGATCAGCGGTGATCGGCAGCACGGCTATCAGTAGGGGAGAGTGCAGGGAGGCAGAGGGACCTTCC
This sequence comes from Pseudophryne corroboree, assembly GCF_028390025.1. NCBI lineage: Eukaryota > Metazoa > Chordata > Amphibia > Anura > Myobatrachidae > Pseudophryne > Pseudophryne corroboree. Next base: position 730,225,505 of record NC_086446.1, read on the forward strand.
GGTCCCTCTGACAGCAGCAGGGGAGGGAAGTTTCCCTTCCCTGCCACTGCTAACAGTTTATCTGACTGGTCGCATCCTGTGCGACCAGGGCAGATAATGCACTTTCAGGCATGGTCGCATCTGATGCGACCTTGACAGGCAAGTGGTTAAGAGCCAACATCCACTACAGATTGTTGCCCTGGACCATGTGAAATTGGAGCCGAGCACCAATGGATATCTGTATGCCCTTATAATAACGGACCATTACAGTAAATTCCTAGTAGCCATCCCGGCCAAAGACCTCACTGCTAAAACCACTGCCGAACTGTTTTTGAAGCACTTTTCCGGGCCCTATGGGTATCCAGACTGCATCTTGACCGACCAAGCCCCTTCCTTTGAGTAGCAGTTGTTTCACGAACTGTGTTCCTACTACGGCTGTCGAAAAGCTCGGACAACAGCCTATCACCCGCAGGGGAATGGATTGTGTGAACGAGCTAACCAGACCCTCATCGGGATGCTTCGGAGCCTGGCGGCAGAAGATTGCACCAAGTGGCCGACTGTACTCCCCGAATTAACCTATCTTTACAACAACACTAAACATTGCTCTACCGGCTTCATGCCGTACTACCTCATATTTGGCCGAAGAAGCAAATTACCACAGGACCTGGAATTGGCCTCTGCAGTGGTCCCTCCTGTCAATCCAAGGACTGACTGGGTTTGTGAGCATCAGCGAAGGATAGAAGCTGCCCGATAAATTGTAACAAAAAGAGTGGCGCATGCCCAGCATCGCCAGGAGACGAACTACAATGCCCACCTCCGCCCGGAGGCATTGAAGACGGGAGACCTTGTCTGGAAGAAACGAAATCACCGCACCAGCAAGCTTGACGCTATGTGGGAGAGTTGCCCGTACGTCGTAGTCAGTGTTCCTGAGGCTGACCGATACACCTACAGGATCGGTACCAAGAGGCCAACTCAAGCACTGTACCGGAGAGTTACCGATGAGGAACTCAGATCCACCTGTAACAGAGGGACAGGGGACCCTGGGGGGCATAGCCTTACACGATCCCATGGAGCTCTTAGTGTTTATGGGTGGCCTACCACCCCCGCACTCAGCCCCACCTGTAGCTCCAGACCCGGTGTTTGACAGGCCTGTTGAAAGCCTGGATCGGCCTAGCCTAGTTACCGCTCCTAGCTAGAGCGACTTTCCCATAGTTGAGGCCAGAAGGTCGGGACGTAGCACACAAGGCGTCCCGCCTTTAAGGTATAGATAGTAAACTGTTAACTGTTTCCAATGTATATTTATACCTGATTCGTTTACACTTGTTTAATGTTGTGTTTGAATTGAGACTCATGCTAGAGACTTTGGTTTACTGGCATATGCGTGAGGACACGCATCCTTCCACCAGGGGCACATGTGGTACCCACGTTTGGGGATACCCCTAGCAGCCCCCTTATAGCTCTAACTGTAGTCAACGCTGCCTTCACGAACCCTGGCACTGAGAGGGTTAACCTTTCTCAAGGAATGGACACTAGGACCCACGGCTATCGAGTCAGCCTGCAGGGAGCGGGAAACGCTGGAGCCGCCAGGATTGGACGAGGAGTGGCGCGAGACAGAGAGAGGAGGAGCGGACCAGGAGAGAGGAAAAACGGAGGCGCGCTGGAGAAGAGCCGCTGTGTGGAGGGACGGAGCCGGACGGAGTACAGCTGCTGCTGCGGACAGAGAGAGAGCGGCTGATCGGGTGCAGGCAGAGAAGCCGCTGCGGGGAGCGCAGGAGACTGAGAGCTGCGGGTGTGACGTCCGTCACGACTCGACCCGCAACCCGAGCTGCCAGCGACCGCCGGGGACTGAGGTACGCGGGAGAGCCGCCAGCCAGGAGATAGAGCTGGGATCCGACCGCTACCAGCCCTGTCACCCCTAGGAGAGTACTGCTGGCCGCAGCATTGACGGGAGTCCCAAGTAGCCAGCCACTACAGCGTCAGAAGCCTGGGGCCGTGTAGAGCTGTTCACCTGCCCAAGACTGAGGGTAAGCCACAAGGGACACACCGTGTAACACACATCTAGACAACTAACCCCTCACCTCCCTGCCTTTGGGCCCCAACTGAGTAAAAAGATTTCTGACCTGGTCAGCATCCGGCGGAGGCAGAATAATACAGGCACTGCAGGAACACTTCCAAACCTCCCCCCAGCTAACTGCTAATGTTTTGCACCTCCACTCCCATGGAGATACATTAGTACCATGGAGTTCATCAGCCGTGTTATATACGGAATAAGGGGGACGCCCCTGACCCCAAATAGTTGAGTCCAAAGTTCATAGTTGAAAGTGTTTCACTCTGTCAGCCGGAACGGTGGTGACCTACTAGTATACCCTAAGCAGTTGTACATTAAAATTGACTTACCTTTCCATGGATACAAATACGGACAGTACCGTACCCATTGTTGCCGTGCTGTATTACCCACAGTTAGCACCGCACACCCTCCTACAAGTACGTACCTTATGTCCACCGACGCCCCCTCCGGAGTTTACTGTTAGGGTGCAAGTACTCTGTTAAAGGGACACTGACCGCAAACGCCCACTGGATGCAGGAACTGAACATTAGTGCCCAGCATGTAGCGCCACCCTATGGATAGTTTAAGAAGTGCAACAGAATTACTATCAGGACATTCCTTACTCTAAGATATCCCAAATGATTGTTTATACATGTAATGTATCTGATTGTTTGACCCAGTCGTAGTTATGCTTTTGAGATATCTAAACTGTGAACACTGTTATAGACAGGGAAGAAGCAGGATTTTGTAGTAATGTTCAAACTATGCAACTGTGTTTATTGAGAATTGCGTTATAGCGGTGACTGACATCTTCAGTGCAATAAATGGTTGTCACCGTTTCCATGTTAAGTGGTCCTTGGGTATAGTGTGTTTAAGTTGTCCTTCCGGGGTTCTCCTGGTCCTTCTGTCCCAGCCTTACAGGTGACGTACAAGAATAGTCACTGGCCTTGACATCGTTGAGGAGTGGATACGGCCGACCACGAAAACGGCCTTCAGGTACGAACCCACTTTATAGTAATATTACACATGTGTTTCCTTAATTACTTTGGAGAGGGTCACCATTGTTTGTACTGGGCCTCATGATATCTAAGTCCCATTTCAGTTAAGGTCCAGCAAACTGGTAATCTTCCTACAAAACAGTCAGAATGGGTTTACTTTGTTACATTGCTATTCAGTTAGTGTTTTGTCAGCATTTGCTACAGTATAAACGCATTTGTCAAAAGTTTGAAAAAACTTTTTTATTGTCCATTTTGTCCAACTCCTAGTCCTAAGAAATTTTGACATTCTTCTCATGTAAATATATTTCACTTATCAAACTCTCAGGTAAAACCGTTAGCTGAGATTTCATGGCAGACTACCACTACTGATCCCATTGAAAGCAGTTTGAAGCCCCGTTACTGTTTCATATCCTTATTGAGAGAAGTGGGAGAGCTTTATGAAGCTTGAGTTTAATCTTTGCTACAGATTTATACTGCAAAGTTCGCCAAGCCTGGAAGTGCTTTATGCTATTCCTGCATTTTTTCATGATCTGACAGTATTACGATACATGTAGAGGTCCTGAACACATAACAGTTCCTGACCTCAGCTGCTGGAGCCATAAAATAAAAACATGTGGAAGAAGGAAAAGTTTTTTTTAATTTTTATTATTATTATTATTTCAGATTTCAATGAACTTTAAGTAATGCAGCTAACTGACTTTTAGGTTCTGTTATAACATGTGGAAGCGTTCTGCAATGTATATTACTTTTTATTGGGAAGATGGGTCATTGCAATACAAATGCACAATTCTCTAAGAATTCAAGTAGCCATATTAAATATCGATGAACTATAATACTTGTCTTTGTTTTTACATTTAACTCTTATCCCCCATTATCTTCACTTAGAGATGTGATAGAGCATTCAGTATGAAATGTACATTAGGGAGCTACTCCTTCATAGCAAGATCTGTTAGCTGGACGGGTAATCTGCAGGTGGCATATTCTGATGAAAAAATCCTTCCAAAAGGTTATTTCCAAGGTAATCTGATTATTTTATTTGCTATAAACAGTTTACAAGGCGGAAAGCAAGTATAGAAGTTTTTTTCAATTATTTTCTGGAAAAATAAAAAAATTATTTTCTGGTTTTAAAGTGGAACCAAAAGTTTTGGATTTAGGACTAAGCACAATAGGTCCATGACTAACGCTGCACATCTTAAAGGGGTGGACATTGGGTCACAAACTTTCCCCCCGTGATTCTAAAGTCAAAATATCTACTAACTAAACTTTGCTTTTGCATTAGTTTTTTTTTGTGTGTGTTCTTTTTTTAGCACATCTTGTACCATTGAATTGCATTTGCAACAGGTAAAATGCCTTGTGTGTGTATACAGTAAATACATTGAAAACACCAAATGGTTTGATATGTAACACCCAGTAAATGGCAGTTTTTTGTGAGCTGAAAAAAATGTGGCTATTGGGGGTCATTCCGAGTTGATCGCTAGCTGCCATTGTTTGCAGCGCAGCGATCAGGCTAAAAAACTGCATTTCTGCGCATGCATATGCCCCGCAATGCGCACGCATGACGTACGGGTACAAAGCCCGTTGTGGTTGTGCACAGGTTCTACCAAATATTTCAGTCGCACTGACGGCCGCAAAAAGATTGACAAAAAGGGGGCGTTTCTGGGTGTCAACTGACCGTTTTCAGGGAGGGTTTGCAAAAATGCAGGCATGTCTGAAAAAATGCAGGCGTGGCTGGGCGTTCGCTGGGCTGGTGTATGACGGAAAATCCGGACAGGAATAGGCTGAAGTGATCGCAAGCGCTGAGTAGGTTCAGAGTTACTCAGAAACTGCACAAACCGTTTTTGCAGAGCTCGGCTGCACATGCGTTCGCACTTCTGCTAAGCTAAAATACACTCCCCAGTGGGCGGCGGCATAGCATTTGCACGGCTGCTAAAACTAGCTAGCGAGCGATCAACTCAGAATGACCCCCATTATCCTTTAGCCATTAGCTAGCAAACAGGGGGCTTGCTTCAGAAGCTGTCACATTGTTAACGCAGCAGTGATCCTTTTAACTGACGGAACTGCAAGGCATCACAAGTGTAGTAGCCAGGGACGTGCAGTCAGGGGAGGCAGGGGAGGCAGTGCCTCCCCTGTGATTAATTATTAAAATAATACAAAGAAGATACTTATGACACATATTCTATGTCATAAGTATTTTATTTATATTATGTTAATAATTTTTCAGTTTAAATGGCTGTTGAAATGTATTTGTACGGCGCCGAGAACGGTGCCTCCTGCTCTCCATTGTGATCGGCCGGAAGCAGGGGGCGGGGACAAGCAGAGGGCTGTAAAAGCCCATTGAAAAAACTAATGGAAGCGGCACCTGTCCAAGTGCCGCTGAACAGCAGGGGCGTGCTTTCAGCGTATCTGAAAGCACGCCCATCACTGTGACAGCGGTAATTTTGGTCCCGTCACCACCTACTAGCTCCTCCCTTCTCCCATGTCCCATCCCCGCTCCACTCCTCACCTGCCCCCGGCTCCCACGGCTCACAACCGCCCGGCTCCCGCATGAAAAGCCGCAGCTCACAGCCGCCCGCGGCCGCCAGCCCGGCTCCGGCCCCCCGCACCACTGACAGCTCACAACTGCCCGGCTCCCACATGAAAAGCCGCGGCTCACAGCCGCCCAGCCGCCCGCCGCCGCCAGCCCTGCTACTGCCACACTGACAGCTCAGTCTGGAACTAATGGAGGAGAGTGTCAGTGTGGGGACATGTGTTTGTGTGTGTGTAAATGTGGCTGCGTGTGTGTGACTGTGAGTATGTAGATATGTGGATATATATGTGTGGCTATTTGTGTATAAGTGGTATAATGTGTGTGTGTGTGTGTGTGTGTGTGTGTGTGTGTCTGTTTGTAAATGTGGCTGGGTGTGTATTTTTATATATGTAAGTGTGTGTATGCGTGTATATGTGGCTTTGTGTGTATACCTGAACTGGGCTGAGTGGGGGGGCAATATGATCTTTTTCGCCTCTGGGCGTCTGGTATTAACTTACACCCCTGGCCAGCCGCTCACCGCCGCCAGCCGCCCGCCGCTCACTGCCGCCAGCCACCAGCCGTTCATCCGCAACAAATGGCGGTCAGAAGGACCTCATCGCACCAAAGGACTCCTTATCACCGCCGCTGCCCATGGGTGCCTCCACCGACCACATTCAGGTAATGTTCCCCTGCCGTCACCCTCTCTCCCTGTCGTTACTGTCCCTGTCTCTACTGTCACTCTCTCTCCCCCTGCTGTCACTGTTGTCACACTCTCTCTCTACCTGCCATCACTCTCTCTCTCCCTGCCGTCACTCTCTCTCTCCCTGTCGTCACTCTCTCTCTCCCTGTCTCTGCTGTAACTCTGGCTGTCCCTGCTGTCACAATTTCGGCTCATTCAGTGTGCTACAATGTGACTGTCGGCTCATTCAGTGTGCTACAATGTGAATTTCGGCTAATTCAGTGTGCTACAATGTTAATGTCGGCTCATTCAGTGTGCTATAATGTGAATTTCGGCTCACGCAGTGTGCTACAATGTGACTGTCGGCTCATTCAGTGTGCTACAATGTGACTGTCGGCTCATTCAGTGTGCTACAATGTTAATGTCGGCTCATTCAGTGTGCCACAATGTGAATTTCGGCTCATTCAGTGTGCTACAATGTGAATGTCGGCTCATTCAGTGTGATACAATGTTAATGTCGGCTTATTGACTGTGCTACAATGTTAATGTCGGCTCATTCAGTGTGCTACAATGTGAATTTCGGCTCATTCAGTGTGCTACAATGTGAATTTCGGCTCATTCAGTGTGCTACAATGTTAATGTCGACTCATTCAGTGTGCTACAATGTGAATTTCGCTCATTCAGTGTGCTACAATGTTAATGTCGGCTCATTCAGTGTGCTACAATGTGAATTTCGGCTCATTCAGTGTGCTACAATGTGAATGTTGGCTCATTCAGTGTGATACAATGTTAATGTCGGCTTATTGACTGTGCTACAATGTTAATGTCGGCTCATTCAGTGTGCTACAATGTGAATTTCGGCTCATTCAGTGTGCTACAATGTGAATTTCGGCTCATTCAGTGTGCTACAATGTTAATGTCGACTCATTCAGTGTGCTACAATGTGAATTTCGCTCATTCAGTGTGCTACAATGTTAATGTCGGCTCATTCAGTGTGCTACAATGTGAATTTCAGCTCATTCAGTGTGATACAATGTTAATGTCGGCTCATTGACTGTGCTACAATGTTAATGTCGGCTCATTCAGTGTGCTACAATGTGAATTTCGTTTCGTACCGTGTGCTATAATGTGAATTTCAGCTCGTACCGTGTGCTATAAGGTGAAAGGGGCACCAGTACTAGATAGTATAAGGGGTTCTACTACACTGGACACGCCCCCTATTGGATGACCCCGCCCCTTTCCTGGAGCGCACACCGAAATAATTGCATCCTTGACTTTTGCATACCCCCACTTCAAAATTTCCAGTTCGACTACTATATATATATATATATATATATATAACTATCTATATCCCTCAGTGCCTCCCCAGCCAATGACCTCACCGCACGTCACTGGTAGTAGCCACCCACAAGTGAACAGGGACGCACCCGGAAGCTATCGTGACATGCTCAGGAACTGCATACTCCATCGCAACTGCAATGTAAATGTGAGGAACATCGACTCTTTAAGTTCCTCCATAGACAAGAAGAATGGCCAGGTTCTATGCATACAAGATCGCAGTTGCGCACCGTGACAATCCCTGAAAACGGTCACGACCAACCTACATTTTTGCAGACATGGCCGGTACCTCCTCCAAATGGTGTCTTCCTGCCAGTCACTCTGCGACTGATCCCTCACTGCGAGTGGCATCGCAAAGGTACCTCGGCACAAGCGCATTGTGACTGTGACGCATGTGCAATGTGCAGCTTACCAATAATCTCTGTTACAACAGCATTAAAGTTGCAACCCCATCTGAATCAGGTCCCATGACATCACTGATGTATAGAGATGTGCACTTGAAATTATTCGGGTTTTGTGTTTTGGTTTTGGGTTCGGTTCCGCGGCCGTGTTTTGGGTTCGACCGCGTTTTGGCAAAACCTCACCGAATTTTTGTTGTCGGATTCGGGTGTGTTTTGGATTCGGGTGTTTTTTTCAAAAAACACTAAAAAACAGCTTAAATCATAGAATTTGGGGGTCATTTTGATCCCAAAGTATTATTAACCTCAAAAACCATAATTTACACTCATTTTCAGTCTATTCTGAATACCTCACACCTCACAATATTATTTTTAGTCCTAAAATTTGCACCGAGGTCGCTGGATGACTAAGCTAAGCGACCCTAGTGGCCGACACAAACACCTGGCCCATCTAGGAGTGGCACTGCAGTGTCACGCAGGATGGCCCTTCCAAAAAACACTCCCCAAACAGCACATGACGCAAAGAAAAAAAGAGGCGCAATGAGGTAGCTGTGTGAGTAAGATAAGCGACCCTAGTGGCCGACACAAACACCTGGCCCATCTAGGAGTGGCACTGCAGTGTCACGCAGGATGGCCCTTCCAAAAAACACTCCCCAAACAGCACATGACGCAAAGAAAAAAGAGGCGCAATGAGGTAGCTGTGTGAGTAAGCTAAGCGACCCTAGTGGCCGACACAAACACCTGGCCCATCTAGGAGTGGCACTGCAGTGTCACGCAGGATGGCCCTTCCAAAAAACACTCCCCAAACAGCACATGACGCAAAGAAAAAAAGAGGCGCAATGAGGTAGCTGTGTGAGTAAGCTAAGCGACCCTAGTGGCCGACACAAACACCTGGCCCATCTAGGAGTGGCACTGCAGTGTCACGCAGGATGGCCTTTCCAAAAAACACTCCCCAAACAGCACATGACGCAAAGAAAAAAAGAGGCGCAATGAGGTAGCTGTGTGAGTAAGCTAAGCGACCCTAGTGGCCGACACAAACACCTGGCCCATCTAGGAGTGGCACTGCAGTGTCACGCAGGATGGCCCTTCCAAAAAACACTCCCCAAACAGCACATGACGCAAAGAAAAAAAGAGGCGCAATGAGGTAGCTGTGTGAGTAAGATAAGCGACCCTAGTGGCCGACACAAACACCTGGCCCATCTAGGAGTGGCACTGCAGTGTCACGCAGGATGGCCCTTCCAAAAAACACTCCCCAAACAGCACATGACGCAAAGAAAAAAAGAGGCGCAATGAGGTAGCTGTGTGAGTAAGATAAGCGACCCTAGTGGCCGACACAAACACCTGGCCCATCTAGGAGTGGCACTGCAGTGTCACGCAGGATGGCCCTTCCAAAAAACACTCCCCAAACAGCACATGACGCAAAGAAAAAAAGAGGCGCAATGAGGTAGCTGTGTGAGTAAGCTAAGCGACCCTAGTGGCCGACACAAACACCTGGCCCATCTAGGAGTGGCACTGCAGTGTCACGCAGGATGGCCCTTCCAAAAAACACTCCCCAAACAGCACATGACGCAAAGAAAAAAAGAGGCGCAATGAGGTAGCTGTGTGAGTAAGCTAAGCGACCCTAGTGGCCGACACAAACACCTGGTCCATCTAGGAGTGGCACTGCAGTGTCACGCAGGATGGCCCTTCCAAAAAACACTCCCCAAATAGCACATGACGCAAAGAAAAATTAAAGAAAAAAGAGGTGCAAGATGGAATTGTCCTTGGGCCCTCCCACCCACCCTTATGTTGTATAAACAGGACATGCACACTTTAACCAACCCATCATTTCAGTGACAGGGTCTGCCACACGACTGTGACTGAAATGACGGGTTGGTTTGGACCCCCACCAAAAAAGAAGCAATTAATCTCTCATTGCACAAACTGTCTCTACAGAGGCAAGATGTCCACCTCATCATCATCCTCCGATATATCACCGTGTACATCCCCCTCCTCACAGATTATCAATTCGTCCCCACTGGAATCCACCATCTCAGCTCTCTGTGTACTTTGTGGAGGCAATTGCTGCTGGTCAATGTCTCCACGGAGGAATTGATTATAATTCATTTTAATGAACATCATCTTCTCCACATTTTCTGGAAGTTTCCTCGTACGCCGATTGCTGACAAGGTGAGCGGCGGCACTAAACACTCTTTCGGAGTACACACTTGTGGGAGGGCAACTTAGGTAGAATAAAGCCAGTTTGTGCAAGGGCCTCCAAATTGCCTCTTTTTCCTGCCAATATAAGTACGGACTGTCTGACATGCCTACTTGGATGCGGTCACTCATATAATCCTCCACCATTCTTTCAATGGGGAGAGAATCATATGCAGTGACAGTAGACGACATGTCCGTAATCGTTGTCAGGTCCTTCAGTCCGGACCAGATGTCAGCATCAGCAGTCGCTCCAGACTGCCCTGCATCACCGCCAGCGGGTGGGCTCGGAATTCTGAGCCTTTTCCTCGCACCCCCAGTTGCGGGAGAATGTGAAGGAGGAGATGTTGACAGGTCGCGTTCTGCTTGACTTGACAATTTTCTCACCAGCAGGTCTTTGAACCCCAGCAGACTTGTGTCTGCCGGAAAGAGAGATCCAAGGTAGGTTTTAAATCTAGGATCGAGCACGGTGGCCAAAATGTAGTGATCTGATTTCAACAGATTGACCACCCGTGAATCCTTGTTAAGCGAATTAAGGGCTCCATCCACAAGTCCCACATGCCTAGCGGAATCGCTCCGTGTTAGCTCCTCCTTCAATGTCTCCAGCTTCTTCTGCAAAAGCCTGATGAGGGGAATGACCTGACTCAGGCTGGCAGTGTCTGAACTGACTTCACGTGTGGCAAGTTCAAAGGGCAGCAGAACCTTGCACAACGTTGAAATCATTCTCCACTGCGCTTGAGACAGGTGCATTCCACCTCCTATATCGTGCTGAATTGTATAGGCTTGAATGGCCTTTTGCTGCTCCTCCAACCTCTGAAGCATATATAGGGTTGAATTCCACCTCGTTACCACTTCTTGCTTCAGATGATGGCAGGGCAGGTTCAGGCGTTTTTGGTGTTGCTCCAGTCTTCTGTACGTGGTGCCTGTACGCCGAAAGTGTCCCGCAATTCTTCTGGCCACCGACAGCATCTCTTGCACGCCCCTGTCGTTTTTTAAAAAATTCTGCACCACCAAATTCAAGGTATGTGCAAAACATGGGACGTGCTGGAATTTGCCCATATTTAATGCACACACAATATTGCTGGCGTTGTCCGATGCCACAAATCCACAGGAGAGTCCAATTGGGGTAAGCCGTTCCGCGATGATCTTCCTCAGTTGCCGTAAGAGGTTTTCAGCTGTGTGCGTATTCTGGAAACCGGTGATACAAAGCGTAGCCTGCCTAGGAAAGAGTTGGCGTTTGCGAGATGCTGCTACTGGTGCCGCCGCTGCTGTTCTTGCGGCGGGAGTCCATACATCTACCCAGTGGGCTGTCACAGTCATATAGTCCTGACCCTGCCCTGCTCCACTTGTCCACATGTCCGTGGTTAAGTGGACATTGGGTACAACTGCATTTTTTAGGACACTGGTGAGTCTTTTTCTGACGTCCGTGTACATTCTCGGTATCGCCTGCCTAGAGAAGTGGAACCTAGATGGTATTTGGTAACGGGGGCACACTACCTCAAGAAATTGTCTAGTTCCCTGTGAACTAACGGCGGATACCGGACGCACGTCTAACACCAACATAGTTGTCAAGGCCTCAGTTATCCGCTTTGCAACAGGATGACTGCTGTGATATTTCATCTTCCTCGCAAAGGACTGTTGGACAGTCAATTGCTTGGTGGAAGTAGTAAAAGTGGGCTTACGACTTCCCCTCTGGGATGACCATTGACTCCCAGCAGCAACAACAGCAGTGCCAGCAGCAGTAGGCGTTACACGCAAGGATGCATCGGAGGAATCCCAGGCAGGAGAGGACTCGTCAGAATTGCCAGTGACATGGCCTGCAGGACTATTGGCATTCATGGGGAAGGAGGAAATTGACACTGAGGGAGTTGGTGGGGTGGTTTGCGTGAGCTTGGTTACAAGAGGAAGGGATTTACTGGTCAGTGGACTGCTTCCGCTGTCGCCCAAAGTTTTTGAACTTGTCACTGACTTATTATGAATGCGCTGCAGGTGACGTATAAGGGAGGATGTTCCGAGGTGGTTAACGTCCTTACCCCTACTTATTACAGCTTGACAAAGGCAACACACGGCTTGACAAATGTTGTCCGCATTTCTGTTGAAATACTTCCACACCGAAGAGCTGATTTTTTTGGTATTTTCACCAGGCATGTCAACGGCCATATTCCTCCCACGGACAACAGGTGTCTCCCCGGGTGCCTGACTTAAACAAACCACCTCACCATCAGAATCCTCCTTGTCAATTTCCTCCCCAGCGCCAGCAACACCCATATCCTCCTCATCCTGGTGTACTTCAACACTGACATCTTCAATCTGACTATCAGGAACTGGACTGCGGGTGCTCCTTCCAGCACTTGCAGGGGGCGTGCAAATGGTGGAAGGCGCATGCTCTTCACGTCCAGTGTTGGGAAGGTCAGGCATCGCAACCGACACAATTGGACTCTCCTTGTGGATTTGGGATTTCGAAGAACGCACAGTTCTTTGCGGTGCTTTTGCCAGCTTGAGTCTTTTCATTTTTCTAGCGAGAGGCTGAGTGCTTCCATCCTCATGTGAAGCTGAACCACTAGCCATGAACATAGGCCAGGGCCTCAGCCGTTCCTTGCCACTCCGTGTGGTAAATGGCATATTGGCAAGTTTACGCTTCTCCTCCGACAATTTTATTTTAGATTTTTGAGTCCTTTTTTTACTGATATTTGGTGTTTTGGATTTTACATGCTCTGTACTATGACATTGGGCATCGGCCTTGGCAGACGACGTTGCTGGCATTTCATCGTCTCGGCCATGACTAGTGGCAGCAGCTTCAGCACGAGGTGGAAGTCGATCTTGATCTTTCCCTAATTTTGGAACCTCAACATTTTTGTTCTCCATATTTTAATAGGCACAACTAAAAGGCACCTCAGGTAAACAATGGAGATGGATGGATACTAGTATACTTATGGATGGACGAGCGACTGCCGACACAGAGGTAGCTACAGCCGTGGACTACCGTACTGTGTCTGCTGCTAATATAGACTGGATGATAATGAGATAAAATTAAAATATATATATATATATCACACTAGTACTGCAGCCGGACAGGTATCTATTATGTAATGACGGACCTGCTGGACACTGTCTGTCAGCACTGCAGACTCCTAAAGTAAGCTACTAGTATCAAGAAGATAGAAAAAATAAATAAACCACGGGTAGGTGGTATACAATTATGGATGGACGAGCGACTGCCGACACAGAGGTAGCTACAGCCGTGGACTACCGTACTGTGTCTGCTGCTAATATAGACTGGATGATAATGAGATAAAATTAAAATATATATATATATATCACACTAGTACTGCAGCCGGACAGGTATATATTATGTAATGACGGACCTGCTGGACACTGTCTGTCAGCACTGCAGACTCCTAAAGTAAGCTACTAGTATCAAGAAGATAGAAAAAAAAAATAAACCACGGGTAGGTGGTATACAATTATGGATGGACGAGCGACTGCCGACACAGAGGTAGCTACAGCCGTGGACTACCGTACTGTGTCTGCTGCTAATATAGACTGGATGATAATGAGATAAAATTAAAATATATATATATATATATCACACTAGTACTGCAGCCGGACAGGTATATATTATGTAATGACGGACCTGCTGGACACTGTCTGTCAGCACTGCAGACTCCTAAAGTAAGCTACTAGTATCAAGAAGATAGAAAAAATAAATAAACCACGGGTAGGTGGTATACAATTATGGATGGACGAGCGACTGCCGACACAGAGGTAGCTACAGCCGTGGACTACCGTACTGTGTCTGCTGCTAATATAGACTGGATGATAATGAGATAAAATTAAAATATATATATATATATCACACTAGTACTGCAGCCGGACAGGTATATATTATGTAATGACGGACCTGCTGGACACTGTCTGTCAGACTCAGCACTGCAGACTCCTAAAGTAAGCTACTAGTATCAAGAAGATAGAAAAAAAAAAAATAAACCACGGGTAGATGGTATACAATTATGGATGGACGAGCGACTGCCGACACAAAGGTAGCTACAGCCGTGGACTACCGTACTGTGTCTGCTGCTAATATAGACTGGATGATAATGAGATAAAATTAAAATATATATATATATATCACACTAGTACTGCAGCCGGACAGGTATATATTATGTAATGACGGACCTGCTGGACACTGTCTGTCAGCACTGCAGACTCCTAAAGTAAGCTACTAGTATCAAGAAGATAGAAAAAAAAAATAAACCACGGGTAGGTGGTATACAATTATGGATGGACGAGCGACTGCCGACACAGAGGTAGCTACAGCCGTGGACTACCGTACTGTGTCTGCTGCTAATATAGACTGGATGATAATGAGATAAAATTAAAATATATATATATATATCACACTAGTACTGCAGCCGGACAGGTATATATTATGTAATGACGGACCTGCTGGACACTGTCTGTCAGCACTGCAGACTCCTAAAGTAAGCTACTAGTATCAAGAAGATAGAAAAAATAAATAAACCACGGGTAGGTGGTATACAATTATGGATGGACGAGCGACTGCCGACACAGAGGTAGCTACAGCCGTGGACTACCGTACTGTGTCTGCTGCTAATATAGACTGGATGATAATGAGATAAAATTAAAATATATATATATATATATATATCACACTAGTACTGCAGCCGGACAGGTATATATTATGTAATGACGGACCTGCTGGACACTGTCTGTCAGCACTGCAGACTCCTAAAGTAAGCTACTAGTATCAAGAAGATAGAAAAAAAAAATAAACCACGGGTAGGTGGTATACAATTATGGATGGACGAGCGACTGCCGACACAGAGGTAGCTACAGCCGTGGACTACCGTACTGTGTCTGCTGCTAATATAGACTGGATGATAATGAGATAAAATTAAAATATATATATATATATATATCACACTAGTACTGCAGCCGGACAGGTATATATTATGTAATGACGGACCTGCTGGACACTGTCTGTCAGCACTGCAGACTCCTAAAGTAAGCTACTAGTATCAAGAAGATAGAAAAAATAAATAAACCACGGGTAGGTGGTATACAATTATGGATGGACGAGCGACTGCCGACACAGAGGTAGCTACAGCCGTGGACTACCGTACTGTGTCTGCTGCTAATATAGACTGGATGATAATGAGATAAAATTAAAATATATATATATATATCACACTAGTACTGCAGCCGGACAGGTATATATTATGTAATGACGGACCTGCTGGACACTGTCTGTCAGACTCAGCACTGCAGACTCCTAAAGTAAGCTACTAGTATCAAGAAGATAGAGAAAAAAAAATAAACCACGGGTAGATGGTATACAATTATGGATGGACGAGCGACTGCCGACACAAAGGTAGCTACAGCCGTGGACTACCGTACTGTGTCTGCTGCTAATATAGACTGGATGATAATGAGATAAAATTAAAATATATATATATATATCACACTAGTACTGCAGCCGGACAGGTATATATTATGTAATGACGGACCTGCTGGACACTGTCTGTCAGCACTGCAGACTCCTAAAGTAAGCTACTAGTATCAAGAAGATAGAAAAAAAAAATAAACCACGGGTAGGTGGTATACAATTATGGATGGACGAGCGACTGCCGACACAGAGGTAGCTACAGCCGTGGACTACCGTACTGTGTCTGCTGCTAATATAGACTGGATGATAATGAGATAAAATTAAAATATATATATATATCACACTAGTACTGCAGCCGGACAGGTATATATTATGTAATGACGGACCTGCTGGACACTGTCTGTCAGCACTGCAGACTCCTAAAGTAAGCTACTAGTATCAAGAAGATAGAAAAAAAAATAAACCACGGGTAGGTGGTATACAATTATGGATGGACGAGCGACTGCCGACACAGAGGTAGCTACAGCCGTGGACTACCGTACTGTGTCTGCTGCTAATATAGACTGGATGATAATGAGATAAAATTAATATATATATATATATATATATATATATCACACTAGTACTGCTGCCGGACAGGTATATATTATGTAATGACGGACCTGCTGGACACTGTCTGCAGAATGCGTTTATAAAAACACCACACGACGAGTGTTTAACTTTTTCAGGCAGACAATCACAATATACTGGTGGTCAGCAGACAATCACAATACTGGTGGTCAGTGGTCACTGGTCAGTCACACTGGCAGTGGCACTCTGGCAGCAAAAGTGTGCACTGTACTTAAAATATGTACTCCTGCTATAACTGCTCCCCAGTCTCCCCCACAATTAAGCTGTGTGAGCAGTGAGCACTCAGCAGTCAGATAATGATATACAGTATATGATGCAGCACACTGGGCTGAGCACAGATATGGTATGTGTGACTGTGTCACACTGTGTATCGTTTTTTTTCAGGCAGAGAACGGATTCATTAAACTGGTGGCACTGGTCACTGCCACTGGTCACACTATCAGCAGCAAGTAGTACTCCTCCTATATTATGCTCCCCAAAATTTGTGTCTCTCTCTCTCTAGTACTATTAGTCACTCTAAACGGAGAGGACGCCAGCCACGTCCTCTCCCTATCAATCTCAATGCACGTGTGAAAAATGGCGGCGACGCGCGGCTCCTTATATAGAATCCGAGTCTCGCGATAGAATCCGAGCCTCGCGAGAATCCGACAGCGGGATGATGACGTTCGGGCGCGCTCGGGTTAACCGAGCAAGGCGGGAGGATCCGAGCCTGCTCGGCCCCGTGTAAAAAAAGCTGAAGTTCGGCGGGTTCGGATTCAGAGAAACCGAACCCGCTCATCTCTATGTATAATGCCATAGATTTGGAACAATGCGTGTTGTGGTTGTGGCCAAGTTATCATGTGTATTTGTAGATCCAGCACTGTATCTATAATGGGTGCAGTGCAGTGTTGGACTGGGGTTATCAAGGCCCAGCAGGTAATTCAGTGGTAGGGGCCCAATCTTAAGGTTTGTAGTCAGCCAACGGAAAGGGAGTGTCCAGCCACCACAGAGTGACTTAGACAACCATTAGAGAGAACATGTAAAGAATATGGCCCTTTTATAAAGGGGAAGGGGGTCAGGGGTGCGTCAGGACAACCCACTTTGACTGGCAGGAGGACTAATCATGGTGTAGAAACAAACCAAGAACCCATGATCCTGCTCCACAGGAAGGGTTAGAGCCCTCAGGCAGTGGGGCCCACTGGGTATTTAGAGAGAGGACACTGCTGCAGCTGCCTCTCTCTCGGCTCCATTGTGGAAGGGGAGGCAGAGGGACCCTCCAACTGGCAAAGCCTGGGTAAAGAATACCAGCCCCCCACTTCCCCGAAGTCGCTTATCCGGAAGCAAGAATATCTCCGAGAGTGCCACACACTCGTCACTCCGGGGTTCCGGGAGATGGATGCTGCCCCCAGGGACTGGCGTGTCTGCAGTTCTGGCTCCTGCTCAGTGATGGGAGCAGGGTTCTGCACTGTAACCTTGTGTGCAGCAACCCAGCTCCTGTCACCCTGTAGAAGCCAGCACTGCAGACATGCCAGTCTCCGGAGGCAGCCTGCATCTCCCGTCCCCCCCGAGTGATGAAAACGGGGGTCGGGATGCTTAACCACGCCTCCTACCACAAAGCCATGCCATGCCCTGTCCTGCAAAGCCACGCCCCTTTTGTGGCTGCCTCCACAGGTGAATTCTAGATGAGTGACACCTCTGCCACACACTGCTGCTGACGGTGAGCCCCCCTCCTGCCCCACTATCCATCCGTCCGTATGACCCCATATGGTGCTCTCTCCGTTGGTCTATGCTCCCCTCCCCCTGTTCGTCCATTTCCACTGTCCATCTGTGCCCCCATATGGTGCTCTGTCCATCTCTCCTGTCCATCTATCACCCTCCCAACTGTCTATCCATCTATGCCCCCATATGGTGCTCGCTCCAGTTCGTCTATGCCCCCCTCCCTCTGGTCTGTCTGTCCATCTATACCCCCATATGGAGCTCTGTCCATCTCTCCTGTCCATCTATGCACCCCCCCCCTCCCATCCGTCTGTCCATCTATTTTCCCATATGGTGCTTTGTCAGTCCGTCTGTGCATCTGTGTCTCTATGTGGTGCTCCGTCTATCTGTCCATCTGTCTATGCCCCCATATGGTGCTCTGTCCATCCGTCTATTCATCTGTGCCTTCATATGGTGCTTTTTTCATCTGTCTATGCCCCCATATGGTGCACTGTCCATCTATGCCCCCGTCCGTCCATCTATCTGTCCGTCTTTGCACCCATATGGTGCTCTGTCCATCTGTCCATCTATGCCCCATTTGGTGCTCTGTCCGTCTATGCCCCTAGTCCATCTGTCAGTGTTTGCCCCATATGGTGATCTGCCTGTCTGTCTGCTCCATCTGTCCGCATATGCCCTGTCCGTCTATCTGTCTGTCCGTCTAGGCCGTCCCATCCCCGGTCTGTCCATCTATGCCCCCCTTTCCCCCCGTCGGTCCAACCGACTGTCTATCTATGGCCCCCTGGTCCACCTGTCTATCCGTCTATGCCCCCTGACACTATCTCTCCCTCTCTCTCCCTGACACTGTCTCTCTCACTTTCTCTCTCTGACACGCTCTCTTCCTGACACTGTCTCTTTCTCTCCCTGACACTCACTCTTCCTCTTGCTGTATTTCCCTTACATTGTCTCCCTCCCTCTCTTTTTACCTGACACTGTCACTCTCTCACCCTCTCTGACACTGTCTTTCTCTACCTGACACTGTCTCTCCCCCTTTCTTTCTCCGAGACTCTCTCTCCCTGACACTGTCTCTTTCTCTTCCTGACACTCACTCTCCCTCTCACTCTCTTTCGCTGATACTGCCTCCTCTCTCTCTCTTTACTTGACACTGTCACCCTCTCTCCGTCTCTGACACTGTCTTTCACTCGCTTACACTGTCTCTCTCTCCCTATTTCTCTCCATGACATTATATCTCTCTCCATGACACTTTCTCCCCCTGATACTATCTCTCTCTCTCCCTCTGACACTGTCTCCCTCTCTCTCCCTGACACTGTCTCCATCTCTCCCTGACACTGTCTCTCTCTCTGACACTGTCTCTCTCTCTCTCTCTCTGACCCCCCACCTTTTTCCCTGACAACCCCATCTCTCTTTCTCTCTGACACCCTCTCTTTCCCTTTCTCTCTCTTTCCCTCACTCTCTCTGACACCCTCTTTTTCCCTCTCTTTCTCCCTGGCACTCACTCATACCCCTTCTACATCTAGAAGCACGGGTCGCAGTCGGGAGCCTGACACATGTGCTACCCGGCTGCGACCCATGCTCAGCCCCCTTTCCCACTGCACTCACCAACCCGGCATATTGCCGGGTTGGTGACGATGCTGGCGACGCGGCAGGGGCGGCGCTCGCCGCCCTTCACTACACTAAACTGTGATGTCACATCGACACAGCTTCCATTTACACTGCACAGCTTACCGGGTTGAACTCGTATTCAACCCAGTAAGCTACCCGGGTAGGATTCCCGGATCACTTGATCTAGGTTTTTGCAGAGGGACCCTTTTCCACTAGCAAAAAACACAGGTAAATGCGTGCCCCCGTGCATTTACCCGTGTTTTTTGAGCTAGTGGAAGAGGGGTATCACTCTTGCTCCCCTCACTTAATCTCTTCCTCCCTGACACTCTCTCTCTTGCTCCTCCCCTCTCTCTCTGTCCCTGATGCTCTCTCCCCTCTCATTCTTTTCTCTCTTTTTCTCTGACACCCTCTCTCTCTCTCTCTTGCTCTCTCTCATTCCCTCTTGTTCCCATTAAACCCCCTCTCTCTCTCTCTCTCTCTCTCTCTCTCTTTCCCTGGCCCCCATCTCCCTCTCTCCATCTATTTCTCTCTTTTCTCTCTCTTTCACTCCCCTCACTCTCTCTCTCCTGCTCCCCTAAGGGGCATTGTAATGACAACGGTGGGAGGGGGGCCCTTTCAAGATTTTGCTATGGGGCCCACAAAGTTCTACAGTAGTTACATCTCTGCCTTTGCTAGAATCAGAAAACAATAACATTTGTATGAGATATTAGTTAGGGACATAAGATTGCATTTGTTTCATTCAGCAAAAACACACATTTTAAAATGAGCAGTGTTTCAGTGTCAAAAAAAGTATAGTGGATTGGTGGCTGGGTGTTCTAGGCATAATGGTTGGCAAGAGTTTGTGGCTCATACAGAACTGAAGATGCCAAGCTAAACTGATCGGCTGTCAGTTCCCCAAGAAAGATGCCACAGTAAAATATACCGCATCAACGTATTTGAAGCAGATTTCAGTTGGATACTGTTATCTTGGCACATATAATATTCTTCTCAAAACTTGCTACAAGCTTGATGCCCATACATGACGCTGCCAAGACATAATGTGCTCTATGATCTGTGTATGAAAGTTACATAATTCACGTTATTATTAACACCAATTAAAGTGCCCTTCTTTATGGAGCCTATTTATAAAATAATATTTGCCGGATGCACGCAAATAATTACAAATATTTATCACTTCTGCATTAAAAATGTGGATTGTGATACATATGCCTCTATAATACCAGCTTAAAACCAAGCCCAAAAGAATATAGAGAGTGTGGGTGGCATTATAAAGATGGCAAAATATAATGAAATATAAGGGATGTGCTTAGTATCCCGGCAGTCGGGATGCTGGCAGTCAGGTGACCAACGCCGGAATCCCGACACCACTCGGAATTCCGACGCAGAACCACAAACTGTCAATATCCCGAAGGTATATATCCTTTTAGGGTTAGGGCTGGGGGGGAGGGGGCGGGGTTTAGGGTCAGGCACTACAGTGGGGGGTTTAGCAATAGCCCCTTACGAGTCTCAGCCCTAGCCACCCCCCGCCCAGTGACTTAGCCCTAGCGCCACCCCAGACAAGTTAGGGTAGGGGACAGGGAAGGGGTAAATTAATTACCCTGTCTCCTGTCGGCATTCTTATTGCGGGATGTTGTGTCAGTCATGTGACCACCGGCATCCAGACCTCCAGGATAATATTTCACACCCATATAATATATACATGGATACATTTTCATATACAGATAGATTCACGGTTATTTTGGCTTCTTTGCTGCGCGTCATTACAGCAGGGGATTAAGTCCGACTGCGTCTCAGTTAATCCTGTTAAAGGCCAAGATAAACATGGACCCATCTGTACATTTGTGTATAGCATGTGGTGGTAAGTGGGGGCATTTAAAGAGGGAAGGATGTATATGAACATGTCAGGAACTATCCGTGCCATCACTATACTGGAAATGCACTAGAGATGAGCGCCGGAAATTTTTCGGGTTTTGTGTTTTGGTTTTGGGTTCGGTTCCGCGGCCGTGTTTTGGGTTCGACCGCGTTTTGGCAAAACCTAACCGAATTTTTTTTGTCGGATTCGGGTGTGTTTTGGATTCGGGTGTTTTTTTCCAAAAAACCTAAAAAACAGCTTAAATCATAGAATTTGGGGGTCATTTTGATCCCAAAGTATTATTAACCTCAAAAACCATAATTTCCACTCATTTTCAGTCTATTCTGAATACCTCACACCTCACAATATTATTTTTAGTCCTAAAATTTGCAACGAGGTCGCTGGATGACTAAGCTAAGCGACCCTAGTGGCCGACACAAACACCTGGCCCATCTAGGAGTGGCACTGCAGTGTCACGCAGGATGTCCCTTCCAAAAAAACCTCCCCAAACAGCACATGACGCAAAGAAAAAAAGTGGCGCAATGAGGTAGCTGTGTGAGTAAGATAAGCGACCCTAGTGGCCGACACAAACACCGGGCCCATCCAGGAGTGGCACTGCAGTGTCACGCAGGATGTCCCTTCCAAAAAACCCTCCCCAAACAGCACATGACGCAAAGAAAAAAAGAGGCGCAATGAGGTAGCTGTGTGAGTAAGATAAGCGACCCTAGTGGCCGACACAAACACCGGGCCCATCTAGGAGTGGCACTGCAGTGTCACGCAGGATGTCCCTTCCAAAAAACCCTCCCCAAACAGCACATGACGCAAAGAAAAAAAGAGGCGCAATGAGGTAGCTGTGTGAGTAAGATAAGCGACCCTAGTGGCCGACACAAACACCGGGCCCATCTAGGAGTGGCACTGCAGTGTCACGCAGGATGTCCCTTCCAAAAAACCCTCCCCAAACAGCACATGACGCAAAGAAAAAAAGAGGCGCAATGAGGTAGCTGTGTGAGTAAGATAAGCGACCCTAGTGGCCGACACAAACACCGGGCCCATCTAGGAGTGGCACTGCAGTGTCACGCAGGATGTCCCTTCCAAAAAACCCTCCCCAAACAGCACATGACGCAAAGAAAAAAAGAGGCGCAATGAGGTAGCTGTGTGAGTAAGATAAGCGACCCTAGTGGCCGACACAAACACCGGGCCCATCTAGGAGTGGCACTGCAGTGTCACGCAGGATGTCCCTTCCAAAAAACCCTCCCCAAACAGCACATGACGCAAAGAAAAAAAGAGGCGCAATGAGGTAGCTGTGTGAGTAAGATAAGCGACCCTAGTGGCCGACACAAACACCGGGCCCATCTAGGAGTGGCACTGCAGTGTCACGCAGGATGTCCCTTCCAAAAAACCCTCCCCAAACAGCACATGACGCAAAGAAAAAAAGAGGCGCAATGAGGTAGCTGTGTGAGTAAGATAAGCGACCCTAGTGGCCGACACAAACACCGGGCCCATCTAGGAGTGGCACTGCAGTGTCACGCAGGATGGCCCTTCCAAAAAACACTCCCCAAACAGCACATGACGCAAAGAAAAATTAAAGAAAAAAGAGGTGCAAGATGGAATTGTCCTTGGGCCCTCCCACCCACCCTTATGTTGTATAAACAGGACATGCACACTTTAACCAACCCATTATTTCAGTGACAGGGTCTGCCACACGACTGTGACTGATATGACGGGTTGGTTTGGACCCCCACCAAAAAAGAAGCAATTAATCTCTCCTTGCACAAACTGGCTCTACAGAGGCAAGATGTCCACCTCATCATCATCCTCCGATATATCACCGTGTACATCCCCCTCCTCACAGATTATCAATTCGTCCCCACTGGAATCCACCATCTCAGCTCCCTGTGTACTTTGTGGAGGCAATTGCTGCTGGTCAATGTCTCCGCGGAGGAATTGATTATAATTCATTTTAATGAACATCATCTTCTCCACATTTTCTGGATGTAACCTCGTACGCCGATTGCTGACAAGGTGAGCGGCGGCACTAAACACTCTTTCGGAGTACACACTTGTGGGAGGGCAACTTAGGTAGAATAAAGCCAGTTTGTGCAAGGGCCTCCAAATTGCCTCTTTTTCCTGCCAGTATAAGTACGGACTGTGTGACGTGCCTACTTGGATGCGGTCACTCATATAATCCTCCACCATTCTTTCAATGTTGAGAGAATCATATGCAGTGACAGTAGACGACATGTCCGTAATCGTTGTCAGGTCCTTCAGTCCGGACCAGATGTCAGCATCAGCAGTCGCTCCAGACTGCCCTGCATCACCGCCAGCGGGTGGGCTCGGAATTCTGAGCCTTTTCCTCGCACCCCCAGTTGCGGGAGAATGTGAAGGAGGAGATGTTGACAGGTCGCGTTCCGCTTGACTTGACAATTTTCTCACCAGCAGGTCTTTCAACCCCAGCAGACTTGTGTCTGCCGGAAAGAGAGATCCAAGGTAGGCTTTAAATCTAGGATCGAGCACGGTGGCCAAAATGTAGTGCTCTGATTTCAACAGATTGACCACCCGTGAATCCTTGTTAAGCGAATTAAGGGCTCCATCCACAAGTCCCACATGCCTAGAGGAATCGCTCCGTGTTAGCTCCTCCTTCAATGTCTCCAGCTTCTTCTGCAAAAGCCTGATGAGGGGAATGACCTGACTCAGGCTGGCAGTGTCTGAACTGACTTCACATGTGGCAAGTTCAAAGGGCATCAGAACCTTGCACAACGTTGAAATCATTCTCCACTGCGCTTGAGACAGGTGCATTCCACCTCCTATATCGTGCTCAATTGTATAGGCTTGAATGGCCTTTTGCTGCTCCTCCAACCTCTGAAGCATATAGAGGGTTGAATTCCACCTCGTTACCACTTCTTGCTTCAGATGATGGCAGGGCAGGTTCAGTAGTTTTTGGTGGTGCTCCAGTCTTCTGTACGTGGTGCCTGTACGCCGAAAGTGTCCCGCAATTCTTCTGGCCACCGACAGCATCTCTTGCACGCCCCTGTCGTTTTTTAAATAATTCTGCACCACCAAATTCAAGGTATGTGCAAAACATGGGACGTGCTGGAATTTGCCCATATTTAATGCACACACAATATTGCTGGCGTTGTCCGATGCCACAAATCCACAGGAGAGTCCAATTGGGGTAAGCCATTCCGCGATGATCTTCCTCAGTTGCCGTAAGAGGTTTTCAGCTGTGTGCGTATTCTGGAAACCGGTGATACAAAGCGTAGCCTGCCTAGGAAAGAGTTGGCGTTTGCGAGATGCTGCTACTGGTGCCGCCGCTGCTGTTCTTGCGGCGGGAGTCCATACATCTACCCAGTGGGCTGTCACAGTCATATAGTCCTGACCCTGCCCTGCTCCACTTGTCCACATGTCCGTGGTTAAGTGGACATTGGGTACAGCTGCATTTTTTAGGACACTGGTGACTCTTTTTCTGAGGTCTGTGTACATTTTCGGTATCGCCTGCCTAGAGAAATGGAACCTAGATGGTATTTGGTACCGGGGACACAGTACCTCCAACAAGTCTCTAGTTGGCTCTGCAGTAATGATGGATACCGGAACCACGTTTCTCACCACCCAGGATGCCAAGGCCTCAGTTATCCGCTTTGCAGTAGGATGACTGCTGTGATATTTCATCTTCCTCGCAAAGGACTGTTGGACAGTCAATTGCTTGGTGGAAGTAGTAAAAGTGGTCTTACGACTTCCCCTCTGGGATGACCATTGACTCCCAGCAGCAACAACAGCAGCGCCAGCAGCAGTAGGCGTTACACGCAAGGATGCATCGGAGGAATCCTAGGCAGGAGAGGAATCGTCAGAATTGCCAGTGACATGGCCTGCAGGACTATTGGCATTCCTGGGGAAGGAGGAAATTGACACTGAGGGAGTTGGTGGGGTGGTTTGCGTGAGCTTGGTTACAAGAGGAAGGGATTTACTGGTCAGTGGACTGCTTCCGCTGTCACCCAAAGTTTTTGAACTTGTCACTGACTTATTATGAATGCGCTGCAGGTGACGTATAAGGGAGGATGTTCCGAGGTGGTTAACGTCCTTACCCCTACTTATTACAGCTTGACAAAGGCAACACACGGCTTGACACCTGTTGTCCGCATTTCTGTTGAAATACTTCCACACCGAAGAGCTGATTTTTTTGGTATTTTCACCAGGCATGTCAGTGGCCATATTCCTCCCATGGACAACAGGTGTCTCCCCAGGTGCCTGACTTAAACAAACCACCTCACCATCAGAATCCTCCTTGTCAATTTCCTCCCCAGCGCCAGCAACACCCATATCCTCCTCATCCTGGTGTACTTCAACACTGACATCTTCAATCTGACTATCAGGAACTGGACTGCGGGTGCTCCTTCCAGCACTTGCAGGGGGCGTGCAAATGGTGGAAGGCGCATGCTCTTCACGTCCAGTGTTGGGAAGGTCAGGCATCGCAACCGACACAATTGGACTCTCCTTGTGGATTTGGGATTTCGAAGAACGCACAGTTCTTTGCGGTGCTTTTGCCAGCTTGAGTCTTTTCAGTTTTCTAGCGAGAGGCTGAGTGCTTCCATCCTCATGTGAAGCTGAACCACTAGCCATGAACATAGGCCAGGGCCTCAGCCGTTCCTTGCCACTCCGTGTGGTAAATGGCATATTGGCAAGTTTACGCTTCTCCTCCGACAATTTTATTTTAGGTTTTGGAGTCCTTTTTTTACTGATATTTGGTGTTTTGGATTTGACATGCTCTGTACTATGACATTGGGCATCGGCCTTGGCAGACGACGTTGCTGGCATTTCATCGTCTCGGCCATGACTAGTGGCAGCAGCTTCAGCACGAGGTGGAAGTGGATCTTGATCTTTCCCTAATTTTGGAACCTCAACATTTTTGTTCTCCATATTTTAATAGGCACAACTAAAAGGCACCTCAGGTAAACAATGGAGATGGATGGATACTAGTATACTTATGGATGGACTGCCGAGTGCCGACACAGAGGTAGCTACAGCCGTGGACTAACGTACTGTGTCTGCTGCTAATATAGACTGGATGATTGATAATGAGATGAAATCAATATATATATGTATGTATATATAATATCACTAGTACTGCAGCCGGACAGGTAGATAATATATTTATTAGGTAATGATGACTGATGACGGACCTGCTGGACACTGTCAGCTCAGCAGCACCGCAGACTGCTACAGTAAGCTACTATACTCTATAGTAGTATGTACAAAGAAGAAAGAAAAAAAAAACCACGGGTAGGTGGTATACAATTATGGATGGACTGCTGAGTGCCGACACAGAGGTAGCTACAGCCGTGGACTAACGTACTGTGTCTGCTGCTAATATAGACTGGATGATTGATAATGAGATGAAATCAATATATATATGTATGTATATATAATATCACTAGTACTGCAGCCGGACAGGTAGATAATATATTTATTAGGAAATGATGACTGATGACGGACCTGCTGGACACTGTCAGCTCAGCAGCACCGCAGACTGCTACAGTAAGCTACTATACTATAGTAGTATGTACAAAGAAGAAAGAAAAAGAAAAAACCACGGGTAGGTGGTATACAATTATGGATGGACTGCTGAGTGCCGACACAGAGGTAGCTACAGCCGTGGACTAACGTACTGTGTCTGCTGCTAATATAGACTGGATGATTGATAATGAGATGAAATCAATATATATATGTATGTATATATAATATCACTAGTACTGCAGCCGGACAGGTAGATAATATATTTATTAGGTAATGATGACTGATGACGGACCTGCTGGACACTGTCAGCTCAGCAGCACCGCAGACTGCTACAGTAAGCTACTATACTCTATAGTAGTATGTACAAAGAAGAAAGAAAAAAAAAACCACGGGTAGGTGGTATACAATTATGGATGGACTGCCGAGTGCCGACACAGAGGTAGCTACAGCCGTGGACTAACGTACTGTGTCTGCTGCTAATATAGACTGGATGATTGATAATGAGATGAAATCAATATATATATGTATGTATATATAATATCACTAGTACTGCAGCCGGACAGGTAGATAATATATTTATTAGGTAATGATGACTGATGACGGACCTGCTGGACACTGTCAGCTCAGCAGCACCGCAGACTGCTACAGTAAGCTACTATACTATAGTAGTATGTACAAAGAAGAAAGAAAAAAAAAACCACGGGTAGGTGGTATACAATTATGGGTGGACTGCTGAGTGCCGACACAGAGGTAGCTACAGCCGTGGACTACCGTACTGTGTCTGCTGCTAATATAGACTGGATGATAATGAGATGTAGTATGTATAAAGAAGAAAGAAAAAAAAACCACGGGTAGGTGGTATACAATTATGGATGGACTGCCGAGTGCCGACACAGAGGTAGCTACAGCCGTGGACTACCGTACTGTGTCTGCTGCTAATATAGACTGGATGATAATGAGATGTAGTATGTATAAAGAAGAAAGAAAAAAAAACCACGGGTAGGTGGTATACAATTATGGATGGACTGCCGAGTGCCGACACAGAGGTAGCTACAGCCGTGGACTACCGTACTGTGTCTGCTGCTAATATAGACTGGTTGATAATGAGATGTAGTATGTATAAAGAAGAAAGAAAAAAAAAAACCACGGGTAGGTGGTATACAATTATGGATGGACTGCTGAGTGCCGACACAGAGGTAGCTACAGCCGTGGACTACCGTACTGTGTCTGCTGCTAATATAGACTGGATGATAATGAGATGTAGTATGTATAAAGAAGAAAGAAGAAAAAACCACGGGTAGGTGGTATACAATTATGGATGGACTGCCGAGTGCCGACACAGAGGTAGCTACAGCCGTGGCCTACCGTACTGTGTCTGCTGCTAATATAGACTGGTTGATAATGAGATGTAGTATGTATAAAGAAGAAAGAAAAAAAAACCACGGGTAGGTGGTATACAATTATGGATGGACTGCCGAGTGCCGACACAGAGGTAGCTACAGCCGTGGACTACCGTACTGTGTCTGCTGCTAATATAGACTGGATGATAATGAGATGTAGTATGTATAAAGAAGAAAGAAAAAAAAACCACGGGTAGGTGGTATACAATTATGGATGGACTGCTGAGTGCCGACACAGAGGTAGCTACAGCCGTGGACTACCATACTGTGTCTGCTGCTAATATAGACTGGTTGATAATGAGATGTAGTATGTATAAAGAAGAAAGAAAAAAAAAACCACGGGTAGGTGGTATACAATTATGGATGGACTGCCGAGTGCCGACACAGAGGTAGCTACAGCCGTGGACTACCGTACTGTGTCTGCTGCTAATATAGACTGGATGATAATGAGATGTAGTATGTATAAAGAAGAAAGAAAAAAAAAACCACGGGTAGGTGGTGGTATACAATTATGGATGGACTGCCGAGTGCCGACACAGAGATAGCTACAGCCGTGGACTACCGTACTGTACTGTGTCTGCTGCTAATATAGACTGGATGATAATGAGATGTAGTATGTATAAAGAAGAAAGAAAAAAAAAACCACGGGTAGGTGGTATACAATTATGGATGGACTGCCGAGTGCCGACACAGAGGTAGCTACAGCCGTGAACTACCGTACTGTGTCTGCTGCTAGTATAGACTGGATGATAAATAATGATATAAAAAATATATATATATCACTACTGCAGCCGGACAGGTATATATTATATAATGACGGACCTGCTGGACACTGTCTGTCAGCAGAATGAGTTTTTTATAGAATAAAAAAACACCACACAAGTCACACGACGAGTGTTTAACTTTTTCAGGCAGACAATCACAATATACTGGTGGTCAGTGTGGTCAGGTCACTGGTCAGTCACACTGGCAGTGGCACTCTGGCAGCAAAAGTGTGCACTGTTTAATATGTACTTCTGGTTCCTGCTATAACCTATAACTGCTCCCCAGTCTCCCCCACAATTAAGCTGTGTGAGCACAGTCAGATATTATACATAGATGATGCAGCACACTGGGCTGAGCACAGATATGGTATGTGACTGAGTCACTGTGTATCGTTTTTTTCAGGCAGAGAACGGATTATATTAAATAATAAAACTGCACTGGTGGTCTCACTGGTCAGTCACTAGTATAACTAACTAACTACTATCAGCAAAATTCTGCACTCTCTGAGTACTCCTCCTAAGCTCCAGTAAATGAAGTGTCTCACTCTCACTCTCCTATCTATTTCTAAACGGAGAGGACGCCAGCCACGTCCTCTCCCTATCAATCTCAATGCACGTGTGAAAATAGCGGCGACGCGCGGCTCCTTATATAGAATCCGAGTCTCGCGATAGAATCCGAGCCTCGCGAGAATCCGGCAGCGTGATGATGACGTTCGGGCGCGCTCGGGTTAACCGAGCAAGGCGGGAAGATCCGAGTCGCTCGGACCCGTGTAAAAAACATGAAGTTCGGGCGGGTTCGGAATCAGAGGAACCGAACCCGCTCATCTCTAAAATGCACCCCAGCAAACATGAGAACATCACTAAACTGATATAGCAGACCATACGTTTGTTGCTGCTCAGGAAGGTTTCCAGCTCCTGGAATGCCGAAGAACAACTACAGACTAATTAAATTAGAAACCAATGCAGGGTAATAGTTATAATGAAACCGTGAGCGCAACAGTAAGTCATCATATTTGACTGTTTCACGCTAAGGCAGCAGGAAGTACATTTGCCTATATTATTACCATGCTACATGCTGGAGATTGCTAATTGAAAATAAGTGTTCTTCTGACAACATTATTAGACTATGTAATTGTTATTTTGAGTAGGAAATGGTGGAATACATCACGATTTGCCCACATATTAACAGAAGAGTTTCATCTACGACTCTGGCATCCCCAAACACATCATGGGCCGATCTTGTAATAATACTGGATTTTATTTAATGGCTTTTTCATATCTATCTTTTTAGCTGTGGAATCAGCATTTAACCCAACCATTTGTGACAGGGTTAACACCCACAGTTATTTCCTGCAATGCCTTACACTGCTCTTGGTGAGCTGCTGTGTATTTTCTAACGCCTACTCCGCTGTCTTTACAATCAGATTATATCATTAGACATAGACAATGAATCACTGTAATTGTTCTAATATGTTCAAACTCCTGCAAAGCATTTACCCTTCACTGCAGCACCGTGTAAGCTCTTTATTTGCATCAATTGTGGCTGCAAGATAGCTGCAAGATGGGCCTGCATGTGGCAATCCAGCAGGTGTGGCTACAGGGCCCGAGTCTGGATACTGTACCTTGTACCTGCCTCTCTCACTAATCTTTGTGCCCTTATGAATACATAGGAGCATCCTGAAGTGAGGCTGTGGAGAAGTTGCCCATGGCAGCCAATCAGCTGCTCCGTTCAATTGTTTAGTGTGCAAATGATAAATGTTACTTCAATGCTGATTGGTTGCCATGGGCAACTTCTCCACTGACTCACTTCTCCACACTTTTCACTGCTTCATGAATAGACCCCTAAGTACACAACACACGCCATATTTTCTCCTGAATAGTTGTGAACTTTTTGCTTTTCAATTCAGCTAAACAGGGTTCAGTTTAAACTATGACCCAAAAAACAGGCCAGCTTTCAACGAGCAAAGTGTAAAATCTACAGGAACATGATTACGGTGCTGTGTAATGGCTAATCACAGAAAATTATAAAGCGCTGTGGCTAAGCACTGTACAAGGGCAGATTTCATTAAGACCCCATATATAACACTAGTATAGGACCCATTCCCCACTTCTGTTTGTCAAAACAATAAAAAACAACAGTTACCCAGGTCCCTAAGGGCCCACTGGGCCATAGTCAGGAGCCTAATGGTGGATCCTGCTCCTCAGGTGAGAAATATGGGTCTAATTCAGACCTGATCGTTGTGCTGCAATTTTGCAGAGGGCTGCGATCAGATTAGGGTTGCCACCTCATCCCTTTAATTCTGGACATATATTAATTACACAGGTTCTGTGGCTATCTGACATCAAGACTCCATTTAACCTGGTTTTAATCAGCCACAGAACCTGTGTAATTAATATGTGTCCAGAATTAAAGGGATAAGGTGGCAACACTAGATCATATAGTCACAGCCCAGGGAGAGTGAAAACCCACCCTGTGCAAGTGCGCGAATGCATGCGTACACTATGCGAAAACTTCACCATGCAGTGGACAGCTGCAAATCCATTTGCAACTCATACACCATCAAATATTTTTCCAGTGTGTGCAGGCTGTGAAGTCCCAGGACTTACTCCTACAGTGCAATAGAATCAGACGGATTGGGGCCGGAGCAGACGTCACTCGCCCTCCCTGATAATGCTTGGGAATGCCTGCGTTTTTCCAGACACTCCCAGAAAACGTCCATTTACAACCCCATATGTCCACTTCACCTTGCGTACACCGTGCGATTGAAATTTTTCCCCATTATCATGTTGCTGATTGGCCTTGCTTGCGTCTGCATATCGCGGTGCCTGCGCAGTAATTTGATAATCGCCCGCTGCGTGAATTCGCACAACAATGATCAGGTTTGAAGAATTAGGCCCTATGTCCAGGCCTGGCGACTGGGGGGGTCAAAGGAGGCACCTGTCCCAGGCCCGACGTTGTGAGAGGCCCCAAGGTCTAGTGGCGGTATATATAATTCTATAACTCGCCGCACCGCACCAGCCAAGTGCGGCCCGCTGTGTGGTTAAGATATTTTTTTTTTGCGCCCCCCCTTCCCCCCCCCTCCCGAGCCGTGTGGACACCTCCACAGTGCACTGCCTCCAGCCCCAGCCAGGTCAGCTGTCAGCCTGAGCCAGCCAGTCCCCGGCCGTGCTGTGTGCTGTGCAGTGCACTGGCGTAGCACCGGTCACACAGCAGGACGCTCGTCCGGACTGTCCCTCCTCTTCAAGTCCTCACCGCACAACTCCCTGTGTGAGCTGTGAGGAGCCGCAGAGCGCCAAGCAGGAGTGGCCTGGGACAGTACTGCGGGACTCCGAGCCTGGTCTATTAGCAGGTCTGGCAGCTGTGTGCTGCTGCTGGTAAGGCTCTCCAACTCCACAATGTTTAGGGATTTGGGTTTGGTTTGGGGTGGGCATGCAGGCACATTATGCACATTATGCATGCAGCATTCTGCACATATGGAGGCATCTGCATCTGCCTAGGCCCCCTGCCAGCATTCTGGCATCCGGGATCCTGGCGTCGGTATGCTGACCGCCAGGATCCCGGCCGCCGGGATCATAACTACATCCCAGGCATGTGACGGTCATGGGGAAGAACATAGTGCAGACAATGTTTTAAGGCCGGGTGGGGGGGCCCCGCAGAGATATTAGTGTACCGGGCCCCAAGATTTCTGTTGCCGGCTCTGCCTATGTCTGTGTAATAGAAATGTAATTGGACTCCTTTTGCTACCTGATTGTTCATGATGTTGCACACAACACTCATAGGGCCTAATTCAGACCTGATCGTAGTAGCAAATTTGTTAGCAGATGGGCAAAACCATGTGCACTGCAGGTGGGGCAGATGTGACATTTGCAGAGAGAGTTAGATTTGGGTGGGTTGTATTGTTTCTGTGCAGGGTAAATACTGGCTGCTTTATTTTTACACTGCAATTTAGATTTCAATTTGAACACACCTCACCCAAATCTAACTCTCTCTGCACATGTTATATCTGCCCCACCTACAGTGCACATAAGGGGTCGGTCCGAGTTGATTGGAGCCCGGTAAAATTTTGCAGGGCTACGATCACGACAATAGACATGCGGGGGGACGCCCAGCACAGGGATATCCCACCCCGCATGTCATTGCCGCCCTCTCCCCCCCCTCCCCCGCAGAAGTGCAAAAGCATCGCACAGTGGCGATGCTTTTGCACTTTAGGAGTAGCTCCTGGCCAGCTCAGCTTTAGCGTGCTGGCCAGGAGCTACTTGTCGCTCCCCGGCCCGCAGCGGCTGCATGTGAGGTCACGCAGCCGCTCTGGCCAGTCCCCCGCATGGTCCGTCCGTTCTGCCCCCCCCCTCCCCCCGCCAAGCGACCGCCTCTGCCAGGCAGAGGCGATCGTAGCTCAGCGACGGCCTTCGGCCGTCTGGCATGCGCCGGCGCACTGCGACGCCGGCGCATGCGCAGTTCTGACCTGATCACTGTGCTGCGATAAACTGCAGCATACGATCGGGTCAGAATGACCCCCATGGTTTGTCCCATCTGCTAACAAATTTGCTGCTACGATCAGGTCTGAATTAAGCCCATAAGTCACCCATGCCTTTATTCTGATGCACTTAACATTAACACTTAGCTAGCTTATCACTATGAAATAACCACATGGACACCAACTGCTAGATTTAAAAGGTCAAACTGGCATTTATTGTTCGATGACCTGTCATTTAAACTAAATATTGGAGGATGGCGAGAAAAGGCGCTACCAACTCACCAGCACCAGTCAACTATAATAAACCAATAAAACTAGGAGGGGAATCACAACCGCCTCCTTAAACATAACCCGCACTGTGCAGGACTCACCCCCCTTACTCTAGCAGAGCCTTGGACGAACCCGCACGGGAACATCCGTAGTCCACCCGCAAGGGGAGGACACACTCGCTGTTCTATCAACAGGGGGTGCCTCACAGTGACCACTTATGTAACTTTGACCGCTGGCTGGTAGCGACTTTCCGCCACAACAAGGATTTTCAACAGCAAAAACCGCAGACCGCCATCCAACCAAAACCACAGGAAAAAACTCAACCCGACAAAACTCAAAAGATACTTTCTAAAAACACACCAATACCCGCAGGGGAAAGGTGCACACCGTCCTCCCTATAAAACTGCACATTGCGAAGAACTAAAAGCGGGTGCCTAACAACCAAACCCCCTATCGCCTGCACATACACTGACACTGCAGAATTAACTTTCTTCCTAGCTTTCTCAATTGCAGAAAAATGAACAGCACCCCGCCAGTGAAAACGGGGCACTATGTCAGACCAGACAACTGTCACCTGGGGCCAGGATGCTCGCAACGCGACCAAGTCCGCCTTGATACTCAGGATGAGGTCGATGCCTTTGACTCGACCCATATCATTCCCCCCGAGGTGAATGACAATCCAGCCAGGCCGCCCCCACCTTCGTTCGTGGCGAAACAACAGACTAAGTAAACCCAACCAACGCAAACCTCTAACACCCAACCATCTGACTATCTTGTCCCCAAAGACCTCACCCGTTTGCCCCGCCAGAGGATGCCTCTCCGCCCAAAAATGTATGAATGGCCAATAAGCCAAATCTGATCCGAGACATCCAAAGCGGCTGCAAAAGAAAAATCCTAACGTCAGCAAAATATTCACGTACAGCAACATAACGAAAACATGCATAAAAAGGAACCCAAGTGAAGGAGAAAACTCAAAAAACCTCCCGTGGACCGTGAGTGAATGCCAATTGTAATTCGGCCCCCTCGGAGGAAAATTTAAAAATTCACTTCACACCCTCCATTCCTGAACGTTAGCCGTTCAAGAACCGACGG
Source organism: Pseudophryne corroboree (assembly GCF_028390025.1). NCBI lineage: Eukaryota > Metazoa > Chordata > Amphibia > Anura > Myobatrachidae > Pseudophryne > Pseudophryne corroboree. The sequence continues at coordinate 730,260,335 of NC_086446.1, forward strand.
GTAAAACACGTTTTTGGGTTCACGCAACAGGCGCAACAAATCAACCTAACATCTGAACTTCCAAACAGCCAGGTCGCAAAACCAGCCAACTGAAACCGGGCTTCCGCGACCCAAGCCGGCATCCTACCCGCATAGGCATTACCCACTCACCGGGGCAGCGTTCAGGACTGCCGCCACCTGGCCACAACGTCCACCAGCGAAACCGAGGCAACCGGCCACCGTAACTCCTAGTCAACGAGCTTCCACAGGAAGGGCGGAACCGGTAAACCCCCAACAGCCGCCTCAGGAACCAGCTCCCGAAACTTACCAAACTCAAAACGGGACAGCGCGTCAGCAATTCTATTGTCAACACAGCCGTGAAATTAATATTATGCCTCAGGCATTTAAGCACTAAATAACGCAACAGGCGCAAAGCTTGCGGAGAGGACGAACATTGGTTATTAACAGCGTGTACGACACCCAGATTGTCGCAGCGGAACACAATACTCCGATCCGACAAGCTGGGTGACCACAATTCAACGGCCACTATCAACGGGAACCATTCCAAAAGAAGCAAGTTCTTTGTGAAACCGCTGGAAACCCATGATAAAGGCCAAGGGGTGGCGTACCACTCTGTCCTGAAAAAAGCCCCGAAGTCCGAACCGCCGGCAGCATCAGTAAAAAGCTGCAACGCGGCGTTGGAACAGCGCTCCGCTGGCCATAACACCTCCCGGTTAAAGGAAACCAAAAATGTGGACCAGATTTGCAAGTCTTCCCTAATCTTGCGCAAAATATACACCGTATGGTGAGGCTTTCGAACCCCCGCCATGGACCTCTCAAGTTTACGGCAGAACACGCGCCCCATGGGTATGATCCTGCACGCAAAATTGAAAGACCCCAGCAACGACTGCACTCGTTGTAACCTGACCCTACGGCTGAGAAGGCATTGCTCTATGAGACCCAGCAATTTGTGCACCTTATCGGCGGGAAGCCGGCAGCAACCGGCCTCTGAATCGATTTCAATGCCCAAATAACTGAGGCAAACCGTGGGCCCCTCGGTCTTACCCGAGGCCATGGGCACCCCAAGTCGGCCGAACACACGCTGAGCTAAACCCAGGACATCCCCGCAAACCGAGCTGTCCTTCGGACCCACAAAGAGAAAATCGTCTAAGTAGTGGGCAACCCCCGGGTGACCGGAGGCAGACACCACGCACCAATGCAAAAAAGAACTGAATTTCTCAAAATAGGCACAAGAAACAGAACAACCCATCGGCAAGCACCTGTCAACGTAGAAACCCCCCCCCCCCTAACCGAAAACCGAGGAAACGAAGGGAATCGGGGTGAATGGGCAGCAGGCGGAAAGCGGACTCAATGTCCAGCTTGGCCAGGAGGGCGCCGGGACCCGCCGATTTAACCAACCGAAGGGCCTCGTCATAGGATAGGTACCGCACCCTGCAAGATTCTGCCGGGATGGCGTCGTTGACCGAGCTGCCACGGGGGTGTGACAAATGTTGAATGAGGCGGAATTGACCCGGGGCCTTCTTGGGAACCACCCCCAAAGGGGATATGCACAGCCGGGACACGGGAGGGGACGGGAAAGGGCCGCACATGCGCACCAAGCTGATTTCCGCCTGCACCTTCCGGGAGACCACTGAAGGGAAATCGCGCGCGGACTTCAAATTGCGCCTGGAGACAACGAGGACTGAATCCGGGATGGGGAGCCTGAAACCGTGACGGAAACCGTCTAACAAAAACAGCCCGGAAGTGAGGTCAGGCTAAGCACCCAACCACTTGCTCAATTCCGGGATGTTAATGGGAGAAAACGCCTTACTTTCCACTTCCAAGCACCTCGGCAGCCTCCGAGGGCCGGGACCCGGGAGTGGCAGTGCAATCCTTGGCCGAGTGTCCCCCGCCGCACACCTTGCAGGAGTGGCGAAAACGGCAGTTAGAACCCCGGGAACACTTGCCATCATTGAAAGCGAAGCATTTCCCTTTATTCCCGAGTCGGGCTCGGCCGGACACCCAAACCCGGTTTACCGCCTTGGGACTCCGGGAGGGGCCTACCATGTTGCGTGACCTCCAGCCACACTTCAACGTCCTTGAGCCCCAAGGGTAGTGTAGGGTTACCGTCTTGGTTGCGACGGAATTTCTCGTCGTAGTCCCGCCACGCGTAACCCTTGGAGGTCAAGTACATCGCGTGCACCAGGAATAAATATTTGACCGTGTTATGATACTCTGCCGGCCTCGTCTCGGCGTAGCTCGCCGTAAAAACTAAAAACCCTCGGAGCCACTGATGAAAATTGCGAAATGCATTTTCACAAATGCCCCCGACTTTCCTAGCCTTATCGAAAGCCTTCCGCATGTCATCCGTAAGGGTGAACATGTCGACATATTTACCCTTCCTAATCTTTTCCCTCATCCGCTTACGCAAACCCCTGGTGACCGCCGTGTTCGCACAGTGCACCATTTCCGTAAAACGTGGAGGGTCCGACGCTACCGCCGAACCCTTGCCCTTAGCCTTCCTATCTTTTTTGTGCATGCGATGCGCAATGAGCCTGGCTAATTTACGCGGGCGCCTAGGGGACCCGGAAGACGTATTATCAGAAGAAGAGCTGGAAGAAGAGCTATCAGAAGAAGAAGGATTAACTATCTCACCAGTTCCAGAAGGACCTCCCACCTCTTCGGACGCGGCGGCGGGGCCGGACAGCACGTCATCAGGGACTTGAGATCCCCCAGCTTCGCCTGTTCGCACTTGCTGGCTCTGTGTCGCCAATCCCTTCTTCGTTGCACTGGATGCTGCTACTGCCATGGCTCCAGATGATCCTCCCGGGGGAGAGACCCCCCTTAACACATCGACACCTAACGGGGAGACAGCAGGGGGAGGGGAGGGGACGTACAAAAACGGCAGCCGTCGGAGGGGGACCCGGAGGCAATGTAGGGGGGGAAGCAGAAAGGGAGGGGCTGGGAAAAGGGGGCAGGCGCGGCCAAGGACTCAGTGCGCGCCGGGCCAACGGCCGCACCAAAGGAGGGAGGCCAGGTGGCCGGAGTGGCAAAACCGGGGTGCCAAGCGAACGGAGCCTGCGGAATCATCGCCGACCAATAAGGCGTCTGCGTGAGGGCCCCGGGAGAAAACCCCCCGGCGGAAGACCCCGGAAACGGTGCCAACCCCGGACCCATCGGGACGGGCCAAGATGTTACTGAGCCCTGCGAATGCGCAAACGCCGGCGGCAAATAAGGGGCAGAAAGGGGGGGGGGCCCGGAATTCAGGCGACGCCCCGGAGGCCATGCCCGGGAATTGTAGTGCACCCAACCAGGCCACCGACACCGGCACAGCCGGCAGGACACCCATGGGCGCAGCCTGAGACCCACTGCCCGTTGCCGGAAACTAAGCGGCCATGGTACTGTGGACTGACCCCATCTGCTGTACCATTAGCTGGCCAGCAGATGGCGTCACATCGCCGGGCCACAGGGCAACGGCCGATGGCAGCAGGATCTGGGACACCGGGAGCGCACCCGGATGAATCCTAGCTACCTGCCCGTCCACCCCCGATGCCGACGCCCCCAAGCTCACCACGGCCGCGGGAACCAGGGGAACGGCGGGGGGAAAAAGGGTACCAACCCCACCCCCAGATGCGTTGGCAAAGCGGGCCCCCGCCCCCCCAGCTGCGCCCGAAACTGATGATAGGGAGACTAAATCCTCCACCAGCCAGGCACCCGCAGGGGAACCACCTGGGGAGAGCCCCGGCATAACGCGCCGCTGTGCGGCGTCACGGGACCCGCTCGGCGGGTCACCTGACCCGCTCACTGCAGCCACGAAGAGGGAGGACGGAAGGACCAGGGAGGCCCGAGACCCGGCGCGCACGGCTCTACCGCCGCGCCGAGCTCCGATCGCAGCAGCTGCCGGGGAGACACCGCCGCCCGGGGAGAGCAGCAACAGCTCTCCTGCGGGCGGAACAGCGGGGGGGGGGGGGACCACACGCACACGCGGCCAGCGGTAACCAGCCGCCGTGAGCGGGCGGGCGGCCTCAGCAAGGGGAGGGGGCGCTGCTCTACGCGGACGGGGCATGGTGCAAGGGGGGAACAGAGAGGGCACAGCACAAAGTAAAATGCAGGTAAAAGGGGAATACTAAGCAATCACAGTAATGCATCCGAAGAAACTGCTAAGAGGAAGATGGCTGCCTACACCCAGGCCTATATACCCCTGTATATACTCCTCCTACCTACACCTGATAGGCACCCTGGGTCACCTGACCCCAACTGTCCATCACTAAGGCTAGCCCTGCCTACCTTAGCCAAATGTCACAAAAATTCCGGGTGCTTATGTGGCTTCAAGCCTATGCGGATCTCTGCCTGCCTAGATAGAATGATTCATAGCGGAGATGCTAGTATTACATTAATCGGTTCAAAATCAGATCAAGTTTCATTTGTTCAAAGGTCACAAATTTGAACTTGTTTCATGTACAACCCTGGTTTCTGGATTAGCTTAATTCAAGTTTGATGGCCTCAATTTGACGTTCCAGTTCATGCTTGTAATACTTATAAGAAAAATCGTAAATTAAATGATAAAATATTGCCCTTTTTTTCAATTACAGTAAATTGGAATTTGAAGTACAGTTGAAAGCTCCAGTGTAGCCATCTAAACTTGAACAAAGATGACCATTGCTTAACTAGACAGGCCCAGGCTGGGAATCAATGGAGCTAGTGACACGATCTAGTGAAACCTAACTGCTGTGCAGGGCTCTTATGGTAACCCAACAGTCGATTCAAATCATTAAATCGTGGGGGAAAAATAACCTTTTAGCTTTAAAACATTTATTACAGGGCTTATATTTAAAAGCTTTGAGAGAAGAAAAAAAGATCCTTTTAATATTACATTCAAGTTGATTTCAGTTAGCGATCATGTAAAACCAATTCTGGGAAATGTTCCTGCTCAAACACAGTATACGTTAGCAATCAAAACACATATTAGCACATTCTTCCAGAAAACATCATTTTCCAGATGCGCAGGTGCCCTCACTAACCTGATACCTGCAAATATAAACTGTTTATGGCAAAATATTATGTTGCATAAACAGTGTTTGGACAATGAATCCTGTATATATATTGCACAGAATTGGCCTCGTTCCCGGCATCCTAAACTTTACAGGCACTACACATGTACTGGCTGTATACAGTAATAGTTCATTTAAATCTGATCAAGGCTAGTTAATATAGGAAAACGTACAGATTCAGTGTGTGTGTACTTCCAGCGAAGCAAATCCAATGCATTTCACCTAATAAAGCAACTGCATTTATACATTAAAAGGGTTGGACGATGTACAGAATAAAAAACCTGGAAGGCAAAGGTTCTTTAAAAGTAAAATGTTTCATAATCTATTAAATTAAAATGTATGTCTGTAAGAGCTGTTCTTCGTCCTCTCCCCCTTCTTCTTCAGTCTTCATCTTCTCACCAGCATTGATTTCCTGTTCTAGAAGTAGGCCACCAACAGCTCCTGACAGAACAATGATTTATTATCCGACCAGGGTGCCATCTGCGTGGAGTGTACAATATCCCCATGTCCACATGGGTTTCCTCTGGGTCCTCCTTCCCTACCATGGTCCAAAAATACTGTATAATGGTAAGTTAATTGGTTTATAACTGAAATGGGCCAAGTAAATGTGTATTTGCGTACATGTGTCTGTGGTTGAGAAATTAGATTGTGAGCTCTACTGGACCATGGATGTAACTGAAGATAACATTTTCTGTACAGTGCTATCTTACATGTTGGTATTAGTATTATTATTATTATTATTATTATTATTATTATTATTATTATTATTATAAAAATGCATTATTATTATTATTATTATTATTATTGTTGTTATTATTATTATTATTATTATAAAAATCCATGTACACAGCCAATGACAGAGCTGTAACTAGATAGATTAGTGCTGTGTTATTTTGGTGTCACCCCCTCGGATGGTGTCATTGGGCAGCGATGGTGTCTCTGTGCAATCACAGAGATCCCTGGCCTCTTCCCTCCGCCTAAACGGTGGTGACAAGCCTCCCTTTTGAGAAATGGAGGCCATCACCATCCCCTCCTCATCCCCAAATGGCATCAGACCGTCAATCACCATCCAATGTCGCAGGGCCCGTTTACTTCATAAAAAGCAACTCCATCGACATCTTAATAACCCCCAGAGATAGTTACGTGATTCCATCTAATCAGGCCCCCATTTATCATGCCTTGGAGAGTGATAAATAGCATAGTGATAAAGTACCAGCCAATCAGGTCCTAGCTGCAATGTCACAGGCTGTGACAATTAGGAGCTGATTGGCTGGTACTTTATCACCGTGCAATTTATCACTCTCCAAGACTTGATAAGTCTGGGCCCTAATGCCTAATTTTTTCCACCTTATGTTTAACTTGAATGTTATTGCTGCTTTCACTTATTTCTGCTTCACATCCACTTGCCACGGTGTTCATCTGATTGTATTCTGTAGCTGTATATATTTTATAACACGTGGATAGTACTTTTTGTTATGTACTATGGTGGTCATTCCCAGTTGATCACTAGCTGCATTTGTTCGCTGTGCAGTGATGAGGCAAAAAAAGTCTCTTCTGCACATGCGTATGTGGCGCAATGCACACGCGCGACGTACTTTTACAACAAACGATGTCGTTTCACACAGGGTCTAGCGATCCTTTTCAGTCGCACTGGTTGCCGCAGAGTGATTGACATGAAGTGGGCGTTTCTGGGTGTCAACTGACCGTTTTCAGGGAGTGTTTGAAAAAACACAGGCGTGCCAGGAAAAATGCAGGCGTGGCTGGGTGAACGCAGGTCGTGTTTGTGACGTCAAAACAGGAACTGAACAGTCTGAAGTGATCGCAAGCTCTGAGTAGGTATTGAGCTAGTCTAAAACTGCACAGAAAAACTTTGTAGCCGCTCTGCGATCCTTTCGTTCGCACTTCTGCTAAGCTAAAATACACTCCCAGTGGGAGGCGGCATAGCGTTTGCACGGCTGCTAAAAACTGCTAGCGAGCGAACAACTTGGAATGACCACCTATGGCTTTTTGGGCTTTTGTTTTGTCTGCTATACCCTGGTTTTGTTCCCCCTTAATCCTTCCCTAATTTTTACTTTCTGTACTTCTGTACTTTAGACCTCTGTTACTCTACTAATGAAAATGTATTTGATTATATACATATATATATATATATATATATATATATATATAAAATAGAAAAACAGCAATAACTAAAAAGATTTTTAATTGAACATTTTTTTTTACACAAAAAGCATTAAATGTTGATTATGAGAAGTAAAAATAATGTTTTGACTATACTTACTATTATGATTAATAATTATATCGATAATTATTCAGTCACACCAAAGTTGCCTATTTTCTTGCTGCTCCCACCAGGAGGCCACAGCCAGGTCACACAGCAGGAGGGCGTGGAGAAGGCAGGTCGGGGGCATGGTGATGCAATTGCGTCATCGAAGCCCTACCCCTGCTTTACAATGTCCACATTACCAACATTGTAAAGCAGGGGGTGGGGCTACGATGACGGAATTTAGCGCAAATCGAGTCATTTCCCCCGCCCACCTGTCCTGTGTGTCGGGATGCCGCGGGGGTGCGGATGGCGGTGAGTGGAGGTGCAGCGGGTGGCGCAGGATGCAGGAGACTTGCCGACTTCCCCCAGGGGTTGGGAGTGCCACCCGATTATCAGAAGCCCCTCGGCCTTTCCGGGAGAGTAAGCAAGTATGAATCACACTCAGCAATTGCATTATTTTTAGGTAATACGCAATAAAAAATGTTGAGTTGGGACAACCAAATTTTCAACTCTGTGGTAAAGTACTGTCGGATATATAATTTAAAAAAATTTCTGTGTCACGTAAATTGGTCCGATTGTAAATAAAAACACACAGTACTTGCCTTCCTTTTCCCACACGGGGCAGCTGAGGGAGGCCAATGACATCATCACGGCCCCATCCTGACATTCCGGGAGAGTGAGCAAGTAAGAATAAATAGTACTGAGGGTGCAGCTCATGGAATTGACATAAAATGCATACCTCCCAACATTGGGAGGAGTGGAAGAGGGACACTTTGGCGCAGCTAAGCCAAGCCAGGCCGAAAAGGGGGCGTGACCTATATAAATATGGCATGGCATTGTGGGAGTGTCATGATTGCCAGCCACGCCCCCCATTTTCTGTCACTATGGGGGCGTGGCCAGCACTCTATGAGCTGCTGGCACGACCCCCCTCCGTCTCTAGTGAATAGACGCTGTGCGCATGCTAGGCAGAGCAGTGACTGCCTGGAGCCTTCCAACTGCCCCCCCCCCCCCCCCCCCCCCCTCACTGCGAGACACTGTGGCCCGCGGATGGGACAGCAGGACTGACTCACAAAAATCGGGACAGTTGAGAGGTATGTAAATGGGTGTCATGTTTATGCTATTAGTAACACGGTATATATTGATCCAAGAAGAACATACTTTACAGAATTTGAAGGAATATTTATCAAATAGTATACAAAACTTTACGAAACGATTCCTAAATATTTAAGCATTATTCATAACTTATAGTTAAAGGTGTAATCTATTTGCCTAGTAAACATAAAGAAAACCCTCTACTAACCCGCAGCCACAATATAATTGTCAGCAGCCGGAGCAGCAGTTTACATTTTGACATTATCACGTGTTACGTGTATTTGTCCTATATTAAGCATCAGAGTTAGACATTTATTTGTCCAGGTGTCAGTTTCAATTACATTTTTTTATAGGATATAAGAACCCAGCATGAGCGGGTTCGGTTTCTCTGAATCCGAACCCGCCCGAACTTCATGGTTTTTTTCACGGGTCCGAGCAGACTCGGATCCTCCCGCCTTGCTCGGTTAACCCGAGCGCGCCCGAACGTCATCATGACGCTGTCGGATTCTCGCGAGACTCGGATTCTATATAAGGAGCCGCGCGTCGCCGCCATTTTCACACGTGCATTGAGATTGATAGTGAGAGGACGTGGCTGGCGTCCTCTCCATTTAGATTATAAGAGAGAGAGATTTACTGGAGCTTAGGACTAGGAGGAGTACTGTAGAAGTGTAGAGAGTGCAGAGAGTTTACTAGTGAGTGACCACCAGACAGTGCAGTTTATTTAATATATCCGTTCTCTGCCTGAAAAAAGCGATACACACAGTGACTCAGTCACATACCATATCTGTGTGCACTGCTCAGGCTCAGCCCAGTGTGCTGCATCACCTATATATATTATATATCTGTCTGACTGCTCAGCTCACACAGCTTATAATTGTGGGGGAGACTGGGGAGCACTGCAGTGCCAGTTATAGGTTATAGCAGGAGCCAGGAGTACATAATATTATATAGTGAGTGACCACCAGACAGTGCAGTTTATTTAATATATCCGTTCTCTGCCTGAAAAAAGCGATACACACAGTGACTCAGTCACATACCATATCTGTGTGCACTGCTCAGGCTCAGCCCAGTGTGCTGCATCATCTATATATATTATATATCTGTCTGACTGCTCAGCTCACACAGCTTATAATTGTGGGGGAGACTGGGGAGCACTGCAGTGCCAGTTATAGGTTATAGCAGGAGCCAGGAGTACATAATATTATATTAAAATTAAACAGTGCACACTTTTGCTGCAGGAGTGCCACTGCCAGTGTGACTGACCAGTGACCTGACCACACTGACCACCAGTATAGTTAGTAGTATACTTATATTGTGATTGCCTGAAAAAGTTAAACACTCGTCGTGTGACTTCACTTGTGTGTTGTTGTTTTTTTTATTCTATAAAAATAAAACTCATTCTGCTGACAGACAGTGTCCAGCAGGTCCGTCATTATATAATATATAATATATACCTGTCCGGCTGCAGTAGTGATATATATATATTTTTTATATCATTTATCATCCAGTCGCAGCAGACACAGTACGGTAGTTCACGGCTGTGGCTACCTCTGTGTCTGCACTCGGCAGGCAGTCCGTCCATAATTGTATACCACCTAACCGTGGTTTTTTTTTCTTCTTTATACATACATACTACTACGACATCTCTTTATCAACCAGTCTATATTAGCAGCAGACACAGTACAGTACGGTAGTTCACGGCTGTGGCTACCTCTGTGTCTGCACTCGGCAGGCAGTCCGTCCATAATTGTATACCACCTAACCTTTTTCTTTGCATCATGTGCTGATTGGGGAGGGTTTTTTGGAAGGGACATCCTGCGTGACACTGCAGTGCCACTCCTAAATGGGCCCGGTGTTTGTGTCGGCCACTAGGGTCGCTAATCTTACTCACACAGTCAGCTACCTCATTGCGCCTCTTTTTTTCTTTGCGTCATGTGCTGTTTGGGGAGGGTTTTTTGGAAGGGACATCCTGCGTGACACTGCAGTGCCACTCCTAGATGGGCCCGGTGTTTGTGTCGGCCACTAGGGTCGCTAATCTTACTCACACAGCTACCTCATTGCGCCTCTTTTTTTCTTTGCGTCATGTGCTGTTTGGGGAGGGTTTTTTGGAAGGGACATCTTGCGTGACACTGCAGTGCCACTCCTAGATGGGCCCGGTGTTTGTGTCGGCCACTAGGGTCGCTAATCTTACTCACACAGCTACCTCATTGCGCCTCTTTTTTTCTTTGCGTCATGTGCTGTTTGGGGAGGGTTTTTTGGAAGGGACATCCTGCGTGACACTGCAGTGCCACTCCTAGATGGGCCCGGTGTTTGTGTCGGCCACTAGGGTCGCTTATCTTACTCACACAGCGACCTCGGTGCAAATTTTAGGACTAAAAATAATATTGTGAGGTGTGAGGTATTCAGAATAGACTGAAAATGAGTGTAAATTATGGTTTTTGAGGTTAATAATACTTTGGGATCAAAATGACCCCCAAATTCTATGATTTAAGCTGTTTTTTAGTGTTTTTTGAAAAAAACACCCGAATCCAAAACACACCCGAATCCGACAAAAAAAATTCGGTGAGGTTTTGCCAAAACGCGTTCGAACCCAAAACACGGCCGCGGAACCGAACCCAAAACCAAAACACAAAACCCGAAAAATTTCAGGCGCTCATCTCTAATAAGAACCACACAGAGAAACGCTAACTTATCAGACTGTCAGCAATTAACTACAGATAAAAATAAGGATAAAGAAATTAGAACAAACGGTAGCTGCCCACACAGGTCTGGTTTTCCAGCCAGACGGCTCAATTTATCATCATGCAGCAATAAACGAAAGATTCTCAGCGCACATCCATGGTTGGCTCAGTGAAGTGGGCGGCTCTTGATGATACAATTCACAGTGGCATGCGCCATGACGTGACTTTTGTCTTTGCAGCCTCACAAACTCCACACTTCCCACACCCCCTGGAGGGGAGGCATGCATACACTGGTGTATCTATAATAGGTGCGAGGTGCACATAGGCCCCTTGGGGCGACATCACACAGCCTGCACCCATAAAATTATACTTACCTATTGCGGTGGCTGGTACTGCAGAGAGAAATCACTTGGAATATGGCGTGGTGGCCATTTTCCCGGTGATTTGCACATGTGCAGTAGAGCTGTCCCTGGGAACGAGACACCGACAACATGTTCCCGGAGATGCCATGTTCCCACGACTCTGAGTCTTCAGAGTTGCCAGAGAGGAGGGGGCCCTGTAAGAGCCTGCACATGGGCCCTCTCCACTCTTAATATTAACATACTCTTACTATCTTATTTCACCCCTATCTGCCCCTCCCTTTAGAACGTAAGCTCTCACAAGCAGGGTCCTCAACCGTCATGTGGTTATCCTTCACTTACTTAAACCATCTTCAAGGGCACCAAATCCCCGTTTTCTGCTACCCTGATAGTTATGTCAGTGTCGTCTGCTGCTGTAGCTATGTTTATTTACCCTGTAATTGTCCTACACATAATGTCTTCAACTGTAAAGGTGTGTGCACACGGTGAAATAAATCTGTAAGGTTTTGACTATATAGTCAAAATCTTAAGGAAAGTTAGTGTACATCTCAAGGTGTTAGTCATCTTGCGATCCCGATGCACACTCCCATGGGGTCAGTATCGCAAGGCTGGATGGACTGTGCAGGCAAGTCAATCTTGACTATCTAGCAGGGACGTGCAGTCAGGGGAGGCAGGGGAGGTAGGAGGCAGTGCCTCCCCTGTCATTAATGACTAAAATAATATAAAGAAGATACTTATGACACATATTCTTTTTCATAAGTATCTCCTTTATATTAATGTAATCATTATTAGAGATGAGCGCCGGAAATTTTTCGGGTTTTGTGTTTTGGTTTTGGGTTCGGTTCCGCGGCCGTGTTTTGGGTTCGACCGCGTTTTGGCAAAACCTCACCGAATTTTTTTTGTCGGATTCGGGTGTGTTTTGGATTCGGGTGTTTTTTTAAAAAAACCCTAAAAAACAGCTTAAATCATAGAATTTGGGGGTAATTTTGATCCCAAAGTATTATTAACCTCAAAAAACATAATTTACACTCATTTTCAGCCTATTCTGAACACATCACACCTCACAATATTATTTTTAGTCCTAAAATTTGCACCGAGGTCGCTGTGTGAGTAAGATAAGCGACCCTAGTGGCCGACACAAACACCGGGCCCATCTAGGAGTGGCACTGCAGTGTCACGCAGGATGGCCCTTCCAAAAAACCCTCCCCAAACAGCACATGACGCAAAGAAAAAAAGAGGCGCAATGAGGTAGCTGACTGTGTGAGTAAGATTAGCGACCCTAGTGGCCGACACAAACACCGGGCACATCTAGGAGTGGCACTGCAGTGTCACGCAGGATGTCCCTTCCAAAAAACCCTCCCCAAACAGCACATGACGCAAAGAAAAAAAGAGGCGCAATGAGGTAGCTGTGTGAGTAAGATTAGCGACCCTAGTGGCCGACACAAACACCGGGCCCATCTAGGAGTGGCACTGCAGTGTCACGCAGGATGTCCCTTCCAAAAAACCCTCCCCAATCAGCACATGATGCAAAGAAAAAGAAAAGAAAAAAGAGGTGCAAGATGGAATTATCCTTGGGCCCTCCCACCCACCCTTATGTTGTATAAACAAAACAGGACATGCACACTTTAACCAACCCATCATTTCAGTGACAGGGTCTGCCACACGACTGTGACTGATATGACGGGTTGGTTTGGACCCCCCCCAAAAAAGAAGCAATTAATCTCTCCTTGCACAAACTGGCTCTACAGAGGCAAGATGTCCACCTCATCTTCACCCTCCGATATATCACCGTGTACATCCCCCTCCTCACAGATTATCAATTCGTCCCCACTGGAATCCACCATCTCAGCTCCCTGTGTACTTTGTGGAGGCAATTGCTGCTGGTCAATGTCTCCGCGGAGGAATTGATTATAATTAATTTTAATGAACATCATCTTCTCCACATTTTCTGGATGTAACCTCGTACGCCGATTGCTGACAAGGTGAGCGGCGGCACTAAACACTCTTTCGGAGTACACACTTGTGGGAGGGCAACTTAGGTAGAATAAAGCCAGTTTGTGCAAGGGCCTCCAAATTGCCTCTTTTTCCTGCCAGTATAAGTACGGACTGTGTGACGTGCCTACTTGGATGCGGTCACTCATATAATCCTCCACCATTCTATCAATGTTGAGAGAATCATATGCAGTGACAGTAGACGACATGTCCGTAATCGTTGTCAGGTCCTTCAGTCCGGACCAGATGTCAGCATCAGCAGTCGCTCCAGACTGCCCTGCATCACCGCCAGCGGGTGGGCTCGGAATTCTGAGCCTTTTCCTCGCACCCCCAGTTGCGGGAGAATGTGAAGGAGGAGATGTTGACAGGTCGCGTTCCGCTTGACTTGACAATTTTGTCACCAGCAGGTCTTTCAACCCCAGCAGACCTGTGTCTGCCGGAAAGAGAGATCCAAGGTAGGCTTTAAATCTAGGATCGAGCACGGTGGCCAAAATGTAGTGCTCTGATTTCAACAGATTGACCACCCGTGTATCCTTGTTAAGCGAATTAAGGGCTGCATCCACAAGTCCCACATGCCTAGCGGAATCGCTCCGTGTTAGCTCCTTCTTCAATGCCTCCAGCTTCTTCTGCAATAGCCTGATGAGGGGAATGACCTGACTCAGGCTGGCAGTGTCTGAACTGACTTCACGTGTGGCAAGTTCAAAGGGCATCAGAACCTTGCACAACGTTGAAATCATTCTCCACTGCACTTGAGACAGGTGCATTCCATCTCCTATATCGTGCTCAATTGTATAGGCTTGAATGGCCTTTTGCTGCTCCTCCAACCTCTGAAGCATATAGAGGGTTGAATTCCACCTCGTTACCACTTCTTGCTTCAGATGATGGCAGGGCAGGTTCAGTAGTTTTTGGTGGTGCTCCAGTCTTCTGTACGTGGTGCCTGTACGCCGAAAGTGTCCCGCAATTTTTCTGGCCACCGACAGCATCTCTTGCACGCCCCTGTCGTTTTTTAAAAAATTCTGCACCACCAAATTCAAGGTATGTGCAAAACATGGGACGTGCTGGAATTTGCCCATATTTAATGCACACACAATATTGCTGGCGTTGTCCGATGCCACAAATCCACAGGAGAGTCCAATTGGGGTAAGCCATTCCGCGATGATCTTCCTCAGTTGCCGTAAGAGGTTTTCAGCTGTGTGCGTATTCTGGAAAGCGGTGATACAAAGCGTAGCCTGCCTAGGAAAGAGTTGGCGTTTGCGAGATGCTGCTACTGGTGCCGCCGCTGCTGTTCTTGCGGCGGGAGTCCATACATCTACCCAGTGCGCTGTCACAGTCATATAGTCCTGACCCTGCCCTGCTCCACTTGTCCACATGTCCGTGGTTAAGTGGACATTGGGTACAACTGCATTTTTTAGGACACTGGTGAGTCTTTTTCTGACGTCCGTGTACATTCTCGGTATCGCCTGCCTAGAGAAGTGGAACCTAGATGGTATTTGGTAACGGGGGCACACTGCCTCAATAAATTGTCTAGTTCCCTGTGAACTAACGGCGGATACCGGACGCACGTCTAACACCAACATAGTTGTCAAGGACTCAGTTATCCGCTTTGCAGTAGGATGACTGCTGTGATATTTCATCTTCCTCGCAAAGGACTGTTGAACAGTCAATTGCTTACTGGAAGTAGTACAAGTGGGCTTACGACTTCCCCTCTGGGATGACCATCGACTCCCAGCGGCAACAACAGCAGCGCCAGCAGCAGTAGGCGTTACACGCAAGGATGCATCGGAGGAATCCCAGGCAGGAGAGGACTCGTCAGACTTGCCAGTGACACGGCCTGCAGGACTATTGGCATTCCTGGGGAAGGAGGAAATTGACACTGAGGGAGTTGGTGGGGTGGTTTGCGTGAGCTTGGTTACAAGAGGAAGGGATTTACTGGTCAGTGGACTGCTTCCGCTGTCACCCAAAGTTTTTGAACTTGTCACTGACTTATTATGAATGCGCTGCAGGTGACGTATAAGGGAGGATGTTCCGAGGTGGTTAACGTCCTTACCCCTACTTATTACAGCTTGACAAAGGGAACACACGGCTTGACACCTGTTGTCCGCATTTCTGGTGAAATACCTCCACACCGAAGAGCTGATTTTTTTGGTATTTTCACCTGGCATGTCAACGGCCATATTCCTCCCACGGACAACAGGTGTCTCCCCGGGTGCCTGACTTAAACAAACCACCTCACCATCAGAATCCTCCTGGTCAATTTCCTCCCCAGCGCCAGCAACACCCATATCCTCCTCATCCTGGTGTACTTCAACACTGACATCTTCAATCTGACTATCAGGAACTGGACTGCGGGTGCTCCTTCCAGCACTTGCAGGGGGCATGCAAATAGTGGAAGGCGCATGCTCTTCACGTCCAGTGTTGGGAAGGTCAGGCATCGCAAACGACACAATTGGACTCTCCTTGTGGATTTGGGATTTCAAAGAACGCACAGTTCTTTGCGGTGCTTTTGCCAGCTTGAGTCTTTTCAGTTTTCTAGCGAGAGGCTGAGTGCTTCCATCCTCATGTGAAGCTGAACCACTAGCCATGAACATAGGCCAGGGCCTCAGCCGTTCCTTGCCACTCCGTGTGGTAAATGGCATATTGGCAAGTTTACGCTTCTCCTCCGACAATTTTATTTTAGGTTTTGGAGTCCTTTTTTTTCTGATATTTGGTGTTTTGGATTTGACATGCTCTGTACTATGACATTGGGCATCGGCCTTGGCAGACGACGTTGCTGGCATTTCATCGTCTCGGCCATGACTAGTGGCAGCAGCTTCAGCACGAGGTGGAAGTGGATCTTGATCTTTCCCTAATTTTGGAACCTCAACTTTTTTGTTCTCCATATTTTATAGGCAGAACTAAAAGGCACCTCAGGTAAACAATGGAGATGGATGGATTGGATACTAGTACACAATTATGGACGGACTGCCACGGTTAGGTGGTATAAAAAAACCACGGTTAGGTGGTATATATTATAATAATAATACAATTATGGATGGACGGACTGCCTGCCGACTGCCGACACAGAGGTAGCCACAGCCGTGAACTACCGCACTGTACACTGGTTGATAAAGAGATAGTAGTATACTCGTAACAACTAGTATGACACTATGACGACGGTATAAAGAATGAAAAAAAAACCACGGTTAGGTGGTATATATTATAATAATAATACAATTATGGATGGACGGACTGCCTGCCGACTGCCGACACAGAGGTAGCCACAGCCGTGAACTACCGCACTGTACACTGGTTGATAAAGAGATAGTAGTATACTCGTAACAACTAGTATGACACTATGACGACGGTATAAAGAATGAAAAAAAAACCACGGTTAGGTGGTATATATTATAATAATAATACAATTATGGATGGACGGACTGCCTGCCGACTGCCGACACAGAGGTAGCCACAGCCGTGAACTACCGCACTGTACACTGGTTGATAAAGAGATAGTAGTATACTCGTAACAATTAGGATGACACTATGACGGTATAAAGAATGAAAAAAAAACCACGGTTAGGTGGTAGGTATATAATAATAAATAATACAATTCTGGTCGGACGGACTGCCTGCCGTGTGCCGACACAGAGGTAGCCACAGCCGTGAACTACCGCACTGTACACTGGTTGATAAAGAGATAGTAGTATACTCGTAACAATTAGGATGACACTATGACGGTATAAAGAATGAAAAAAAAACCACGGTTAGGTGGTAGGTATATAATAATAAATAATACAATTCTGGTCGGACGGACTGCCTGCCGTGTGCCGACACAGAGGTAGCCACAGCCGTGAACTACCGCACTGTACACTGGTTGATAAAGAGATAGTAGTATACTCGTAACAATTAGGATGACACTATGACGGTATAAAGAATGAAAAAAAAACCACGGTTAGGTGGTAGGTATATAATAATAAATAATACAATTCTGGTCGGACGGACTGCCTGCCGTGTGCCGACACAGAGGTAGCCACAGCCGTGAACTACCGCACTGTACACTGGTTGATAAAGAGATAGTAGTATACTCGTAACAATTAGGATGACACTATGACGGTATAAAGAATGAAAAAAAAACCACGGTTAGGTGGTAGGTATATAATAATAAATAATACAATTCTGGTCGGACGGACTGCCTGCCGTGTGCCGACACAGAGGTAGCCACAGCCGTGAACTACCGCACTGTACACTGGTTGATAAAGAGATAGTAGTATACTCGTAACAATTAGGATGACACTATGACGGTATAAAGAATGAAAAAAAAACCACGGTTAGGTGGTAGGTATATAATAATAAATAATACAATTCTGGTCGGACGGACTGCCTGCCGTGTGCCGACACAGAGGTAGCCACAGCCGTGAACTACCGCACTGTACACTGGTTGATAAAGAGATAGTAGTATACTCGTAACAATTAGGATGACACTATGACGGTATAAAGAATGAAAAAAAAACCACGGTTAGGTGGTAGGTATATAATAATAAATAATACAATTCTGGTCGGACGGACTGCCTGCCGTGTGCCGACACAGAGGTAGCCACAGCCGTGAACTACCGCACTGTACTGTGTCTGCTGCTAATATAGACTGGTTGATATTTAAAGAGATATTAGTAGTATACAACAATACTATACTGGTGGTCAGGCACTGGTCACCACTCCTGCAGCAAAAGTGTGCACTGTTACTTAATATAATTGTACTCCTGGCTCCTGCTAACAACCTGCAGTGCTCCCCAGTCTCCCCCACAATTAATTATAAGCTTTTAATTTATACATTGATGACTGTGCAGCACACTGGGCTGAGCTGAGTGCACACAGACTGAGTCACACTGTGTGACTGACTGTGCTGTGTATCGTTTTTTTTTTCAGGCAGAGAACGGATATAGCAGAGAGAAGTGAACGGATATATTATATTAAATAAAAGTTAACTAGCAACTGCACTGGTCACTGACTGTGGTAAACTAACTCTGTCTGCGACTCTGCACAATCTCTCTCTATCTAATCTATCTATCTCTATTCTAATGGAGAGGACGCCAGACACGTCCTCTCCCTATCAATCTCAATGCACGAGTGAAAATGGCGGCGACGCGCGGCTCCTTATATAGAATCCGAGTCTCGCGATAGAATCCGAGCCTCGCGAGAATCCGACAGCGTCATGATGACGTTCGGGCGCGCTCGGGTTAACCGAGCAAGGCGGGAAGATCCGAGTCGCTCGGACCCGTGGAAAAAAAAGTGAAGTTCGTGCGGGTTCGGATTCAAAGAAACCGAACCCGCTCATCTCTAATCATTATCCCTGTCTAAATGGAGTTGGAAGGCACCGATCGGTCGTGCCTCCCAGTGTGAATGGGAAAGGTATGGGAGCGGGGGGCGGGCGCAGGCGGGGTCTAGCAATGGGCATAAAAAGCCCATTGAAAATGCATTGGAAAGCGGCACCATTAGAGGTGCCGCTTTCATACATGGACGTGCTTTCAACCCATGAAAGCACGCCCCTGTCAGTGAGGCCACAGTGATTGGCCAGTGGATCCGTCACTGGATCCGCTGTCAATCACTGTGTGGGCGCGGCAGAGGTGCGGGCAGCAGTGGTAGCGGAGGTGCGGGCGGCGGAGGTGCAGGTGGTGGGAGGCGGCTGAGGTGTGGGCAGTGGTGGCGGGACGCGGTGGAGGTGAGAGTATTAGCAGAGTTTGACAGCGGAGCTGTACCAATTTCAAAAATGGCACCTCAGCGTCATTTTTGAAATTCAAGATGGCCACCGCGAGCCAATCACGGCTCGCTGCGTCATCGCCCCGCCCCTCCGGCTGTGGTTCTCCAAGTGCCAGCATGCTGGGGCAGGCTTTCTGGGACCTGTAGGCCACCTATAAAGAACAATATTAACAATGAACCCCACACCCACCGCCACCAGGGGTGCGGGGCATAGCACTGGGCTATCAGCCCAGTGCTGGTTATTGCTCGGGAGGGGGAGCCCATTTTTATTTTTTGGGGTCCCCACTTCCGAGGAATTCCAGCCCTGGGCTGACTGGCTTGGGGGTTGATTAATGTTATGGCAGGGGGACCCCATACCGAGTGTCTCCCCTGCTATGGCATTATCCCCCCTGGCTGGCTCTGCCTGGTGCTGGTTTTAGCAATGTATGATGGGGGGCTACACTCCCCCCCCCCCCCTCCATTGTATGGGGGGGGGGGGTAGGGGGGGGGATGGATAGCTGCCAGTGCCTCCCCAGCCACTGACCTCACCGCACGCCATTGCTATCTAGTGTACTATCTAGTACAAAGCATAGTCAAAATTAACACTTAGTCGAAATCGTACAAAGACAAAATCAAAAGTACAGTTAGTCATAATCTGTGCTATCTGGGCTCTGGGGGAGTTCAAGAGAAATTGCATAGTCAAAATTGGGCATAGCAAGGATCTCACTGTGTGTACACGGGATCCGGTCTCTAGGTCGACATGTTCTTGCTCGACAGGTCAAAAGGTCGACATGAGGTTTCACAATTTTTTTCTCTTTTTTTTACTTTTTCATACTTTACTCAATGATCCACGCGGACTACGATTGGGAATAGTAACCTGAAGCCATGCGAGTGGACACTGTGTACAAATTGGGGATCCCGGTCACTCTACGGAGAAAACGATACCAATAAAACATAAAAGACTCATGTCAACCTTTTGAACTGTCGACCTAGACCATGTCGACCTAGAAACCCTGTTGACCTAGCATCCCTGTCGACCTAGTTACTGTCGACCAATAGTGGTCGACCTAGTTACTGTAGACCTTCCATACCACACCAGTGTACACACCTTAAGTCACTATTTTTCTGTTTTGACTATTTTGTCTATGTACTCTGTAATTGGGCTCTGCGGATCCCTTTGGTGCCAAATAAATAAAGTATAATAATAATAATAATAATAATAATGATAGTATGCACGCATAGTAGGTATCTGTGCACTTAACTCATTGATAACCTTCATAACTTGGGAAGAAGATATCACCAGAGAAGCTGAGTATTTTGGCAGAACTGGCTAGCAGTGGTGACAGGACTCTTACCACTTTGCCAGTAAGCCCTGGATTCATCTGAGATCTGACTTGATTGACACATGCTAAATGGATGTAGAGCATACTTGACAACCCTTCCTGAATGTCAGAGAGACTCCCTGAAATAGCAGCAATCTCCCTGAATCCCTGAAGAGCCTCGCCATCTCCCTGATTATACCATACCCACATTATGTAGCTGTTATATACTTGTGACAAAGATATATACATTCAGATAGGATCATCAGTGCCTATGCATAGGAGATAAGGCACAATGATCTCTATTACTGTACATGCATTTTCAACAGTGGCGAAACTACCACCAGTGCAAGCTGTGCCTTGCACTGGGGCCCGCCACTGTCAAGGGGCCCAAAGCAGCGCAGCATGTAATGAATCAAACTGACTCATTACATGCCGCTGTGTGCTGCTGGCCACCGCCGACCGCAGCACACAGCCGCCCGCCGAGGAGAGGAGCGCAGCAGCCACGGGGGGAAGGAAGAGGAGGGAGGAGGGAGCCGCAGCAGCGCTGTGTAATTAGTGGAGGTGCTGCTGCAGCTGTCCCTCTCCTTCACCATAGGCTGTCCTCCGCCACTGTGAATGCTGGGAAGCGCATCCCTGCATTCACAGCAGCGGAGGACAGCCTATGGTGAAGGAGAGGGACAGCTGCAGCAGCGCCTACATCAATTACACTGCGCTGCTGCGGCTCCCTCCTCCCCCTCCCTCCTCCTCCTTCTCCCCTGCCCGGGATCTCTGCCAGAAGCTGCTGCACCGAGGAGCCTGACTGCCAGCGGAGACAGTAAGTATAATCTATTCTTTCTTTTCCTTTCTTTCTTTCTTTCTTTCTTTCTTTCTTTCTTTCTTTCTTTCTTTCTTTCTTTCTTTCTTTCTTTCTTTCTTTCTTTCTTTCTTTCTTTTCTGTCTGCCTTAATGTATAAAAAGGGGGATGCTGTCTGCCATAATGTGTAAAAAGGGGGACGCTGTCTGCCGTAATGTGTGAAAAATGGACGCTGTCTGCCGTAATGTGCAAAAAGGGGACGCTGTCTGCCGTAATGTGTAAAAAGGGGAACGCAGTCTGCCGTAATGTGTAAAAATGGGAACGCCGTCTGCCGTAATGTGTAAAAAGGGGACGCTGTCTGCTGTAATGTGTAAAAAAGGGGACGCTGTCTGCCGTAATGTGTAAAAAAGGGGACTCTGTCTGCCGTAATGTGTAAAAAGGGTACGCAGTCTGCCGTAATGTGTAAAAGCGGGATGCTGTCTGCCGTAATGTGTAAAAAGGGGATGCTGTCTGCCATAATGTGTAAAAGGTGGACGCTGTCTGCCGTAATGTGTAAAAAGGGGAATCTGTCCACCATAAGGTGTAAAAGGGTCTCTACCTGGTGTAGTGGTGCTACTGTGTGGCTTAATTTGAATAATGGAGACTACTGTGCACCGTTATATGAATTGGTATTACTTTGTGGCCACACCCCTTCCCCACGAAGCCACACCCCTATTTTTTTTGTGTGCGCCTACGGCGCGCACTGCCCCTGTTTTATATAGGGGGGGGGGCTCCGATGCCGTTTCTTGCACACAGCGCTAAAATGTCTAGTTATGGCACTGTTGCTAGGTATCCATTTCTCTGGTCCTGAGCAGATCCCCCTCACCAGATCCTCTCCAGGGGTGAGGGGGTGGACTTGGATGGGATGAGGGGTGGGCCCAAAGCATTTTGTCGCACCTGGGCCCATCGCTCGCTAGTTCCGCCACTGATTTTCAAATAGGGTTTGTTATTGCCACCACATGTGAGTAGCATACCTCCCAACTGTCCCGATCCAGCGGGACAGTCATGCTATTCGAATACTGTCCCACTGGCCCTCCCACGGGAGGCTTTGATCACCTGCTGCTCTGCTCTGCTCTGCAAAGCAGCGAGGGATCTCTGAATAGATGCCGTGCCCTGATACGTATCACTGTGTTTTCATCAACAAATACATTAGAACAATGGTCAGGCGCGGCTATACATTTCCACTTTAACGCCATGCTCGTAGACATTGCTTTCACAGTCTTCCTGAAAAGCTTCTTTAGAAAGAAGTAGGAAAGTAAGATGTGAAGGCTGTGACTTGGTCTTTTAGTTCAACTTTTAACAAAATAAAATAAAATAAAAGTTATGAAAATGTTTGCAAAATAGGAAAATAGTATATGATTATGTGGAATTTTTTCTTCTTCCAATAATGCCTTCTTTTCTTTTCTATTAATGTAGCCTTCTATCCACATCCTCGGACTTCTGCAATCGTTCCTAAATAGGCTTGATAAATAGGTAAGTACCTGTAGAAGCACTAGTCTAACACACGTTATCACTGGAGAAATAACTTTTCTCCCTTTCATAAATAGGCCTCAGATTGTTTTTTAAGTAGGTGTCTGCATAGTGATTAGAGTTTTGGTAGCAAAGGACCAATAATGAGCTAATATGATCACTTACATTATTTATGAAGGAACTAAGGGGGTCATTCCGAGTTGATCGTAGCTGTGCTAAATTTAGCACAGCTACGATCGTTAACTCAGACATGCGGGGAGACGCCCAGCACAGGGCTAGTCCGCCCCGCATGTCAGTGCCGCCCCCCCCCCCGCACAAATACAAAGGCATCACACAGAGGCGGTGCCTTTGTATTTGGGGAGTAACTCCTGGCCAGCGCAGTTGGCTCGTCGCTCCCGCTGGCCGCAGCGGCTGCGTGACACGTCACACAGCTGCCGCCGCCAACTCCCCCAATGGTCCGGCCACGCCTGCGTTGGCCGGACCGCTCCCCCTAAATGGCGGCTTAACGCCGCCATTCAGCCCCCTCCCGCCCAGCGACCACCTCTGTCTTAGAGGCGATCGCTAGGTAACGAAAGCTGCCATGCGCCGGCGCACTGCGGTGCCGGCGCATGCGCAGTTCCGACCCGATCGCTGCGGCTGCGACAAACTGCAGCGAGCGATCGGGTTGGAATGACCCCCCAAAATTGTTAGACATTCCGTATTTCTGTTGCTGAATAGTTTGGGTTGACACAGGCAATGTAATCACTTGGAGTCGTGAAAGGAAAAAAACATAAATGGTTTGGACTGACCTGCCCTACTACTGCAGATATCTACACAGCCAAATCCTGCCCTGCGTGGGTCACAAGCAATTCATTTAACCTAAATTGCTCTGAATTTGTTTTGTTATACCGCATATCACTATCAGTACAGGTAAAGCATTGGCGGTGTGTGGCTAGCAAATCCGTGATTCCTCAGTCATATAAACCAGTAAACAGTCATTTACAGTATATTCCACCAAGGGAAGATTAACGGATCTGATAAACAGTATATTCATATCAAATGCACTAGTAATGCTCTCTCAACAGCCAATGAGAGAACAGCTAGCGGTGACCACCCACACTCATTGGTCAGACTGAGAGATCAATTTACTCTGTCTGAGAAACTGATTCACAGATCAGTTGTGTGAGTTGGGGGAGTTATGTTTTTAGATGGAACAAAAGCTTTCATTATGTATTTAATGAAGCAAATGTAAGAAACAATACACAGTTGTAAAATAATGAGATCAAACTAAGGGGTACATTTACTAGAGGGGAGTTCTATTTAGGATGGGGTGTTGCCCATAGCAACCAATTAGATTCTACTTCTCATTTATCTAGCACTTTCTAGAAGATAATACTTGCAATCTGATTGGTTGCTATGGCCAACATCCCATCTTAAATAGAACTCCTATCTTAGTAAATTAAATTTACCCCTTAATATCCACAGATCTTTCAGGAAAAGAGATGTTGTGGCAACAAGTGCTCACTCACATAAGTCGCATC
Source organism: Pseudophryne corroboree (assembly GCF_028390025.1). NCBI lineage: Eukaryota > Metazoa > Chordata > Amphibia > Anura > Myobatrachidae > Pseudophryne > Pseudophryne corroboree. The sequence continues at coordinate 730,284,611 of NC_086446.1, forward strand.
TGCAGCTGTGGATTTTCACCTGTATTTATCTTAGCACACCTCTCTGTGGTAGCACTGCCCGCAGGGTCGGACTGGCCCACAGGGGTACAGGGGAAACCACCGGTGGGCCCCACTGCCTGAGGGCCCACTACTTCCTCTAGGGATCAGGTACCAGACTGTGCACTTGTATTATACATGGTAGATATGTTGCATTACACTGCACAAGACTATTGTGCATTTCAAGCCTCTGTGGAGGCTGGCCACACCCCCTTTGTAGGCTGGCCACACCCCTAAGTATGGGCCCCTATTACTGCATTCCCCCGGTGGGCCCTTCATACCCCAGTCCGGCACTGACTGCCCGTGTACATCTGCTTGTAGAAGTAACCGTTATCACTATTGGCAGGCCTGTTCTCGGTGCAAGAGATCTCTTTGAATTCAAACTGATCTCTGCGTACGGGCAACTGTCAATAGCCCTCAGTTCCGCCTACACCTATTCATCTGCAAGTGAGATGTGACTGAGATGCGTACAACTGATTTGCAGAGATGCAGCGTTCGGCTTTCACACATACGCAGTTCCTAAAAATCTCAGTATCCGCCTGAAAAGCGGATTTGCTTACCACTGCGAATCAGAGCTGTATCTGTAAATTTGCATTTTTCAGGGATGATAATAAGAGTAGATGTGTTCTCATATATCTGGCTTCTATACGCCATACTGCGCGAGACACCGGGCACAACGGAGCCGCTCAGAGAGATGTAGTGCACTGCACTTTTCTATAAATTTTGCATCTGATTTGCATCGCAGAGAAACACTGCCCACCGTGTACTAGAGATGTTGGGCTGCGACATTATTAGGGGTCTATTCATGAAGCAGAGAAAAGTGTGGAGAAGTGAGCCAGAGGAGAAGTTGCCCATGGCAACCAATCAGCTGCTCTGTATTATTTTATAGTATGCAAATTATAAATGTTACTTCAATGCTGATTGGTTGCCAAGGGCAGCTTCTCCACAGGCTCCACACTTTTCACTGCTTTATGAATAGACCCCTTAGTTTTAAACATGTAGAAAGTCGGGGTTTAGTATGAAAAACTTACAGTCAAAATCCCGATGGTCAAAATACCGACAACAATTGACCGACGGTCAAAATCCCAACAAGGTCAAAATACAGACAAGTTCAAAATACCGACATTTAAAATACCGACAAGGTCAAAATACAGCAATTAAAAATGTCGACAGGTCAAAAAGTCAACATGAGTTTTTTTGGGGTGTGTATGTCGGCAAAGGTTGACATGGACACTATATAAGTGTACTGCATCCACTCGCATGGCTCGCTACGCTTGGCACACTATTATATTCCCCCTCCAGGTCCACTGGGATGGTAAAGTATGTACAAGTCGGTTTCAATGGAAAAAATCATGAAAAACTCATGTCGACTTTTTGACCTGTCGACATTTTAAATGTCGGTATTTTGACCTTGTCTGTATTTTATATGTCTGTATTTTTTTTGACCATGTCGGGATTTTGATCATTGGGATTTTGATTGTAGGTAAATTGACTGCATCCCGAAAGTCACAGATGGAACACAAGAAAATTAGCATGAAAAGAAGCCGTGGCTGCTGCATGGTGACACTTCTTACAGAGTCAGACTCAGTCGCACACAGATGCACTAATGTTGCACATCAAATTCATTAGTGTAATCTAACTAAATTGTTTTATTTATGCGAATAAGAAGCACATTTTGAGCAAGAAGTTGCCTGGTGCGGCTGAGTTGCCTGGGATGCCTCAATTTATAGTGTCATGCCTTTTAAACATTGTTATTTTTTATGTAAACTGTAACATGTATGTTGCATGTGTTAAAGAGCAAGTAACGTAACTCTCTGACATTCATATACAGTATATCATAAGACTGTGTATTACTGTGCCAAATAATATACCTGAACTAACCGGGGTATTTATAGTTAAATACTGTAAGTATATCCACCATGCTCTCTTCCATCCTTCTACAGAAGGTTGACATGCCAGGAAGAAAGTGCTTCCATGTATTGTATATAGGTCACTAGAATGCTCACTGTATTGTATATAGGTCACTAGAATGCTCACTGTATTGTATATAGGTCACTAGAATGCTCCCTGTATTGTATATAGTTCACTAGAATGCTCCCTGTATTGTATATATGTCACTAGAATGCTCCCTGTATTGTATATAGGTCACTAGAATGCTCCCTGTATTGTATACAGTTCACTAGAATGCTCCCTGTATTGTATATGTCAGTAGAATGCTCCCTGTATTGTATATAGGTCACTAGAACACTGTACTCTCTGGATTATACAGATTAAGCCATGCTTATCGTGGCTACATCTGCCGGCTATGTGCACTTGCCGAGCTGCGTCTTTTGCCGCTCCATTCAAAGTGAATGGGGGGCGTGCTTATCAGAGGTGTGAATGCGAACATGGTCGCGGCAAACTAGGCATGAATTCACCTAGATGTAGCCATGATGAGCGTGCTGACACCTGTATATTGGTCACTAGATTGTCACCTGTATTGGTAATGAGTTACTATAATGCTGTTTCATACATTGATCACTAGATAGCTCTCTATATTGTATAAAGGTCACTATAATGCTCTCTGTACTGTAAATAGGTCACTAGACTGCTCTGTGTATTGCATACTGGTCACTAGAATGCACTTTGGATTGTATATCTGCCACTAGAATGACCCCTGTGTGGTATATGATCTCTAGATTGCTCTGTGTATTATGTAGCGGTCACCATAATGCTCTCTGTATTATACAGATGTCACTAGACTGCTCTGTGTATTGTGTACTGGTCACTAGAATGCACTTTGGATTGTATATCTGCCACCAGAATGACCCCTGTGTTGTATATGATCTCTAGATTGCTCTGTGTATTATGCAGCGGTCACCATAATGCTCTCTGTATTGTACAGAGGTCACTAGACTGCTCTGTGTATTGTGTACTGGTCACTAGAATGCACTTTGGATTGTATATCTGCCACTAGAATGATCCCTGTGTTGTATATGATCTCTGGATTGCTCTGTGTATTATATAGCGGCCACCATAATGTTCTCTGTATTGTACAGAGGTCACTAGACTGCTTTGTGTATTGTGTACTGGTCACTAGAATGCACTTTGGATTGTATATCTGCCACTAGAATGATCCCTGTGTTGTATATGATCTTTAGATTGCTCTGTGTATTATATAGCGGCCACCATAATGCTCTCTGTATTGTACAGAAGTCACTAGAGTAATCTTTGCTTTGTCAAATAGGCTTGCTAAGTGTTGCATTTCATTATAGCTCTTTGATTTGCAGAATCTAAACAGATATCAAGCCTGCATGTTTTATTGTCATGACAATTTTTCAGTTGCACCATGCTCAAAGAATAGCCTGGGCTTGTTGTCTGTGCTAGCCCCCCAGGCTAAACGTTTCTAATAGAAAAGGGCTTGATATAATAGATGTCAGTCTACAATGTACAGGTAGATAGGTTAGAAACAAACGTATTTCCTACCAGAGAGCAAAAGAAAAACTAATAACACAATTTAGAAAATTATCTTACAATGAACGGAGGATATGAAATTCAGCTAAAAATATGGAAATGTTGGTCTCAGCATAAATTATTATTATTATTATTATTATTATTATTATTATCATTATAATTCCAAGTTTTTTATACTGTATAGCACATACATATTCCGCAGTGGTTTACAGAGAATATTTGGCCATTCACATTAGTCCCTGCACCAGTGAAGCTTACAATCTATATTCTTTACCACAGGTACACAAACATATACAGTAGTGTTCATTTTGCTGTGAGACAATTAATCTAGCATTATATTCTTTGGATTGCGTGAGGAATCCAGAGCACCCGGAGGTAACTCATGCAAGCATGAGGAGAACATATAAACTCCACACAGTTATGGCCATTGCTGGAATTAAACCCAAGAACTCAGTGTTATGAGGCAGTAATGTTAACCATTAAAACGACAATGCTGTAAAATATGTAACAATAAAATAACTTAAAATAAAAATAAAAGATGGCTACATCATGAGGTGTTGAATTAACTAATTTTACTCCACACAGTATCTTTTCTATACGACCAGTACAGATACGCACTAATTATACAAAACACACCAATTGTAGAATGGACAGGTCCCTTAATCACCGTTCACAATGACAGATTGCACTTAATCAATGATACTATTTCATTAATGTTTTCTTTGCTTAGAGCTGTGCGTGTAAACACATCCTTGCGGGGGAAGCCAATCCCCACGCTATGATAGATGGCTGGTTTATCTACTTGCAAGGAGCTCTGGTCATTACTGCAAAATGAACCTCAGAAACGGAAACATGAAATACAGTGACAGAGCGGAGGTTTGTTTAAGAGGGATACATCTGAAACCATCGCAACTAATCAGGCTTTTATTATGAGACATGTGCAAAGTGCAAATCAGCAGTACAAATACAGTGCCCGATTCAGACCTGATCGCTGCTGTGCGTTTTATCGATTGACTGCACATTACCCACTATCTCCCAGTCACCCCTGCCTCTCCAGTCACCCACTATCACCCAGTCACCCCTGCCTCTCCAGTCACCCACTATTACCCAGTCGCTCCTGCCTCTCCAGTCACCCACTATCTCCCAGTCACCCCTGCCTCTCCAGTCGCCCACTTTCTCCCAGTCACCCCTGCCTCTCCAGTCACCCACTATCTCCAAGTCACCCCTGCCTCTCCAGTCACCCACTATCTCCAAGTCACCCCTGCCTCTCCAGTCACCCACTATCTCCCAGTCACCACTGCTTCAGTCACCCACTATCTCCCTGTCACCACTGCTTCAGTCACCCACTATCTCCCAGTCACCCCTGCCTCTCCAGTCACCCACTATCTCCCTGTCACCACTGCCTCTGCAGTCACCCACTATCTCCCTGTCACCACTGCTTCAGTCACCCACTATCTCCCTGTCACCACAGTTTCAGTCACCCACTATCTCCCTGTCACCCCTGCTCCAGTTACCCTCTATAATGCGCACGCACGTCAGCAAACATCAGGAATCGCCAAAAAGCGACAAGCTGGTACGAAAATTTCAATCGCACAGCCATTTGCAGGAAGAGGCCGTTTGTGGGTGGTAACTGACCGTTTTCTGGGAGTGTCAGGGAAAACGCAGGCATTCTCAAGCATTTTTTTGGGAGGGTGTGTGACGTCAGCTCCGCCCCAGATTAACCTGTCCTTTTCACACTGTAGGAGTAAGTCCTGGGCTGCGCACACACTGCACACAGTGGAAAAATAATTCAATGGCGAGTGACGTGCGAACGGATTTGCAGCTGTACGCTGACTGACATTTTCGCATAGCGTACACATGCGATCGCAGATTTGCACGGGCGAATTTACACTTCCTCTGGGCGGCGACTATCTGATCGCAGGACAGCAAAATTAGCAGCACAGCAATCAGGTCTGAATTAGGCCCGAAGTAGGTGACCAAGTGTTCTATTTTAAGACATTGCACCCAGTTATAAAAGGAAGTGTTAAAGATACATCATCAATATGATGTCATCTGCTGGGTGCAAAAATGTACACTGACCAATGAGAGGAAGTGGGTCGATCTGGGCACTGAGTATGAAAATGAGATTTTATTTTGTGGGACAAGATTATTGAATGCGGTAAAGCAGTGTAGAGGGGTAATACTAGTTACAGAGGTGAATGCAACTGATTTTCAAACACCTCAGAGGCCTCGGAAACCCTTCAGTAGGACACACTTTCTAGTTACATTTCTACAAATTAGAGTATTTCTAGGTGTACTTCAATTAATGTAATAAAAAAATATACACAGTGATACGCCCCGATATATTGGGATTTGGGGAAAACATTTTAAAATTATAGGTTGGTTTTCAAAGAAAACCTCCGGCACTTGCAGGCTAATACATTTAAGTCCTTTATGTCCAATGCAACAGGATCCCCTATGTGCGTTTACTTGGAGTCAAGGCACAGACTGATCTTCAGGACGCAGTAGCAAGCATCACGAAGAGGACGTGCACTGTGAAATGAAATATGCAGGTGCGTAAATGCTTTTACACCCATAATTGTGGATCTCTACTTTTTTAGTCCTTTAATTAACCTTATTGTCAATCTGCTGCTAAACTGCCGCAGTAGACATCCGTCATGTGGGCTGTGACAGTGTACAGCCTATTCATTTGATAGGAACCTATGACATCACTGAGTCACTAAGTGATCTCTATTCCTTCCTGAGATCTGAAACGTTGTCAGGGGCTGTGTCTGTATCTTTCGCTGGTCGCATGTCTGCAATTTTCTCCAAATGCCACAACAAAGCCCTTCCCTGGTGCACACAATGTGCCCGAATGTGGAAGGACTGAGGCGCTCAGTGTCAGCATCCGAATACATTGAAATATCGCTCGGTTCGTCTATATATGCGCCATTGGTCGCACCATCGAAACTTGCATCTGGCCTATGGCAAGTGCGGGTTATCCATTTGAATATGGCCTCCAATGTGAATTATTCAGCGTCTCTGCATGCAAACTCTATCAGTGACATACCCATGACACTCACATAACATGCCCATAAGATGGACCAACTACGTGTGTGCTAAGCCACCTCCCTGTTGCAACCTCGGAACGCCCATTACTTCATCAAAACATTTCTGAGACTGTGTGTCCCCTCAATCACTCCAGCCTATGTGCTCACACTATCTGGAAGTAGATGCATGCAAAGGCAAAACAATTGCTCCACAGTGTCCGACATTGCATATATCTGCATATACATGCCCATCAGAATGGCCACGGCTGTGCATACGCCAATCTACCAAGTCTTAGGCCCAGATTTATCAAGCCTTGGAGAGTGATAAATAGAACGGTGATAAAGTACCAGCCAATCAGCTCCTAGCTGCCACGTTACAGGCTGTGTTTGAAAAATGACAGTTAAGAGCTGGTTGGCTGGTACTTTATCACCGTGCAATTTATCACTCTCCAAGGCTTGATAAATCTGGGCCTATTCAGGAAGCAGTGAAAAGAGTGGAGAAGTGAGCCTGTGGAGAAGTTGCCATGGCAACCAATCAATTGCTCCGTACAATTGTATAGTATGCAAATTATAAATGTTACTTCAATGCTGATAGGTTGCCATGGGCAACTTCTCCACTGTCTTTCTTCTCCATCCTTTTCACTTCTTCATGAATAGGACCCCTTAGTCTTCAAAAATGGCCTCTGCAAAGCAATTACTCTTTCCACACAAATTGGGATTAAATAAGAAGGGGCTGTTTAATGCTCAAAATTAAGATATTAACTTGAAAACAAAACAAAAAAGTAACTCTATTTACATTCACACACAAAATATGTCTGTTTTTGTCCTCACTTTCAACTTAAAAGGAAAATGTGTTCTTCTTTCAATTCAACAGGTTCCATCAAACAGAGGGAGACCTGCTCCATTCCTTACACCCACTGTAGGCTTTGAAATAAGGGTTCAAAGTGGACTTTCTGAATTGATAAAGACCCATAGGTCTATAATACATCCCTAATGGAAGTCAAGAAGGGATACCCTAGAGATTAAATACATTGGACTTACCCTCTGTTCACAGTAGGTGGCTGTGTGTAATACATATTTTATATTTACTGTGTGATAAAAAGAACAACAAACAACTAAACACATTCCCTGTGTTTGTTCTGAACTAGACAGGAACATTTGTGAGTTTACAATATTTCAAAGCCAAGCAAGGAACTGCCAATGTCAAGATCAGTTACTTTCCTCCGCGCCTGTTTGATTGAAGAAAGGAGAATGAGGAGATGCAGTGTTCTGTCAATGATCTATTCTTTATATGTTAAACAGTATGTGGCTTCATTCTTCCGCCACGCTATTAAAATCCGTGTGTTGTTTTTAAGCAGTCGTTCTTTATACATTTTTACTCAGCTTGGGCTTATTTTATGACCCATAAACTTAGACAATATATTAGGATCATGGACGCAATTTAATATCAGTGGCACAGTATACTTAAATAGAGAGAATTAAAAAAACACACACTAACTTCCTTACAGCGGAGAAAATCACGTCAAGTATGTTAAACGGCTTAGCCGCCATTAGTAAATTTTACAGCCCTTGTCAATAACTACATAATATATTGGCCTAGTTAATAGGTCAGCAGAACATTTTTATACTGTGCAATAAACTATTTACTCAAAGCAAGCTAATTTCTAGCGATAATGAAACTAGTGACAATAAATGGTTACATTATTGTTTCTATTTTAAGTGTCCATTTTTCTACCAAAAAAAACACGAGACAAAGTTCTGCAGTCTTTAATTTCCTAGATGTGAGACACTCTAGTGATATACGCTGGTGACTGAAAATAAGGATCCAATGCAATAGAAATATTATAATATTTTAATAATAATTATAATTGTTATCATTAATTTCAGAAGGTGTAACGGTTCTCTGCAGTGCCAGACAGGCAAAACAAAGAATACGTGAAATAGGGATATACAAGCAAAAAACGTAGCTGATAGAGATTACAAACTGGTGGGAAAAGGCTACAACTGAGAGAAGAGGAGATAGGGGTCTATTTACTAAGCCTTAGATGGATAAAAAGTACACGGAGATAAAATACCAGCCAACAAGCTCCTAACTGTCATTTTTCAAACACAGCCTGTGACATGACAGTTAGGAGCTGATTGGCTGGTACTTTACCTCCGTCCACTTTATCTCCATCCAAGGCTTAGTAAATAAACTCCTTAGTTTGGACCGAGCGGAGATTGGGGTATTGGTGTGAGTTATATAGTCAGGAGTAATGTTGGTGTGTGGGTAGTATAGGCAGGAGTAGGGTACAGTAAGTGTGAGGGGCATTAGTGTGGGTAGTATAGGGGGGAGTAGTGTAGTGTGAGGATACATTAGTGTGAGTAATATAGGTGGGAGTAGGGTAGGAGTGGGGGTGTATTAGTGTGGGTAATTTAGGTGCAAGTAGAATAGGTGTGAGGGTGTTTTAGTGTGAGTAGTATAGGTGGGAGTAGGGTAGGTGTGAGGGTTCATTTGTGTTAGTAGTATACAGTAGGTGTGAGTACAATAGGTGTGAGGGTATATACTGTAAGTATGAATAGTAAATGTGGGAGTATGGTAGATGAGAAGGTTCATTAGTGTTAGTAGTATAGGTGGGAGTAGGTTAGGTGTGAGGGTGCATTAGTGTGAGTAGTATAGGCAGGAGTAGGGCAGGTGTAACGGTGTAATAGTTTGGGTACTATAGGTGGAGGTAGGGTAGGTGTGAGGGAGTAATAGTGCGGTTAGTATAGGTAAGTGCAGTAGGGTAGGTGTAGGTGAGTGAGGGTGTAGAGTGAGGGTATAATAGTGTGGGTAATATAGGTGGGAGTAGAGTAGTGTGAGGGTGTATTAGTGTGAGTAGTCTAGATGGGAGTTCATGCAGTGTGAGGGTAGATCAGTGTGGGTAGTATAGATGGGATTAGGTTAGGTGTGAGGGTGTATTAGTGTGGGTAGTATAGGTGGGATTAGTAAAATGTTAGAGTGTATAAGTTTGGGTAGAATGGGTGGGAATAGTATAGCGTGAGGATGCATTAGGGTGGGTAGTATATGTGGGAGTAGGATAGGTGTGAGAGTGTATTAGTGTGGGTGGTATAGGTGGAAGTATGGTAGAAGTGAGGGTGTATTAGTATGGGTAGTATAGGTGGGAGTAGTGTAGTGTATGTTAGTGTGGGTAGTATAGGTAGGAGTAGTGTAGTGTATATTAGTGTGGTTAGTATACGTGGGAGTAGTGTAGTGTATATTAGTGTGGGTAGTATACGTGGGAGTAGTGTATATTAGTGTGGGTAGTATACGTGGCAGTAGTGTAGTGCCATAGATTGTAAGCTTGCAAGCAGGGCCTTCCTACCTCTATGTCTGTCTGTTTTTACCCAGTTTTGTTCTATTACTGTTGTTCTAATTGTAAAGCGCAATGGAATATGCTGCACTATATAAGAAACTGTTAATAAGTATATTAATGTGGGTAGTGTACATGGGAGTAGTGTAGTGTATATTAGTGTGGATAGTATAGGTGGGAGTAGTGTAGTGTATATTAGTGTGGGCAGTATAGGTGGGAGTAGTGTAGTGTATATTAGTGTGGGCAGTATAGGTGGGAGTAGTGTAGTGTATATTAGTGTGGGTACTATAGGTGGAAGTAGTATAGTATTTGTTAGTGTGGGTAGTATAGGTGTGAGTAGTGTAGTGTATATTAGTGAGGGTAGTATAGGTGGGAGTAGTGTAGTGTATATTAGTGAGTGTAGTATCGGTGGGAGTAGTGTAGTGAGTGTATATTAGTGTGGGTAGTATAAGTGGGAGTAGTGTAGTGTATATTAGTGTGGGTACTATAGGTGGAAGCAGTGTAGTGTATATTAGTGTGGGTAGTATAGGTGGGAGTAGTGTAGTGTTTATTAGTGTGGGTAGTATAGGTGGGAGTAGTGTAGTGTATATTAGTGTGGATAGTATAAGTGGGAGTAGTGTAGTGTATATTAGTGTGGGTAGTGTAAGTGGGAGTAGTGTAGGGTATATTAGTGTGGGTAGTATAAGTGGGATTAATGTAGTGTATATTAGTGAGGGTAGTGATGGCGGGAATAGTGTAGTGTGTATTAGTTTCGGTAGTATGATGGGAGTAGTGTAGTGTGAGGGTGTACAGTATTAATGTGGGTAATAGACAGTAGGTAGTAGTATGGTAGATGTGAGGGAACAATAGTGTGGGTAGTATATGTAGGAGAAGATAGGTGGTAGGGTAGATTAGTGTGGGTAGTATAGGTGGGAGTAGGGTATGTGTAAGGGGGCATTAGTATGGGCAATATAGATGGGAGCAGGATAGGTGTGTGAGTGTATTAGTGTGTATTATTTTATGTATATAGCAATCTGTTATGTGGACCTGTATCCACTGCTTTTACAAAATCCAAACAAATAACATTTGCTGCATTGCCAATACTCCATTTACAACTGAAACTGATGAGATGATTTTGGCATGGCCAGTCCCTCAAAACAAGTGCACGCTGACTCTGTTACTAGTTTATTTTCACCAATGTAATAGCGGATGTTAAAGTCTGTAAATGTTAGAAAACATGGTTAGCCTGGTAGACAACATCTATGTCAGTCTTTGGGCTAAATGTAGTAGACTCCGAGTTGCCAGTTGTGTGGGACCCTCTGCGAGTCTGCATGTTTTTTTAAAGCAGCAATCATTCACAATACAAAACCAACCTGGTTTTGTCTTGTAAATGACTGCTGCTTTAAAAAAACGGACAAACTCGCAGAAAGTCCCGCACCTCTGGCAACTCGGAGGCTACTACATTTGTCCCTTCATCTTATTTATCAGTAAATGCTCTTCCTCCTGAGTTTGACCAATAATATTTAAAAATGTGCATGACTATCTCCATAAGTTTTTTTTTTTTAATGACCCAATGCTGTCTGCTTTGTTTTTTGATATTTATATAATTTAATTTCTTTTATGGTTAGAATTGAATTTGTAACCATGTATTTTTTTCAGTTTCTATTTTTTATAAGCTGGTTTCTCTTATAAAATGTTTGTTATATTCCTTTCGTTCAATCAATAAGCCTTCCGTACCGTCAACTTTTTAGTAGCTTAAATCAGTAGTTATCAAACTTCTTAGAATCATGGCACTCTAGAGTATCAGAATTCTATTCACGGCACCCCTAGGCCAAAAATTTCTTAGCAAGAAATTTTGAAATAAATATTAAATCAAAAATTGTGTTTATGTCACCTTTAGGTTCCGTTATGTGGTGAGGAACAAGATTTGCTTCTGTTTGTCCACATATTTTATGATTGGCAGTCACCAGCACTGGTTTTGCCTATTACATTGACCAGAAATAATTTTGATTTGTCCTGGACCACCAGCCTGAGGCACCCCTGCAAGTGTTCTGAGGCACCCCAGGGTGCCTAGCCACACAGTTTGGGAACCACTGGCTTAAATGCTAGTTGTCGCTCCCTGTTTCTTCAGTCTTCTTTATGCCATTTTTCAGTACCAATACTGAGATGGATAAAATAAGTAAATACATATACATCCTGAATGGGCCAGCTCATCTTCATAATGTATTCTGAAAGCCCTCTGTCTGTAATGGAACCGCTAAAAAGAATGGTTCCATTTGACCTCAGCCACCCTTTGTCCAATATTGGGTGCATACTCAGACATGGAGCATTTGCTCTGACGTAGAGTGGTTATTATCGCTTCAGTTGGGATACAACCATTCGAGTAATCAATGATAACTGCTAATAAGGTCAGAAAATGATCTTCACTTTCCTTGAACTGTTCTGTAAATTCCAAAGCTTCATCTGTCAAAAGAGGCTTCCATAAATCCCAGTCTGCTATCAGGAAATACAGATGACACTGATTTAGCCTCTTCGTTGCTGTGGGATTTTTCACCCCTGTGCTGAGCCTATTGAGCCTATCTAAGACATCCTTAACTTTGTCATAGGCAAACTTAGTGCCCCCCTCATCCCAGATCCCGCCGCCCTAGGCAGATGCCCTGCCTGCACCACAGACTTTGTTTTCCTGTAGTGCAACCTAAAGCATGCCTCCTCCCACGCTCCAAGTAGTAATTACCAATGGGGGCTAGGTAAGTATGTTTTTTAAGTTTTGAAGAGCTTGTGTGATGAAGAGGCGTGGAACTCACCTTCAGAATTTTAATGTACACGCTGGTATCATTGATGATCCACTCAGAACGTTGTTTGTGTGTAAGCCACAGATCCTGGATGATCAGAATGTAATATTTCAGGAGTTTCATAAACTAATGCACAATGTAGGAAAGCACCATGTTTAGAAGCTAGACTAAAGGAGCAGTAAAAAACAATTGATATGAATTAAACAGCAAAGTGAGCAACATACTGTAGCAAGACAGCTAAATTATACTTGGGACCAAAAAGCCTACCTTATGTGCTCACATACACATATAGCTGAAGGCTATATACTGTATAGAGTTAAGATTAGCATTAATCAAAAAAGAAGGCATATGTAATAAATACATTAATTAAGTAAGTAGCGTTATAGTTTTTAACACATGCACCCCCATACAGTTTAGCATAAAGATAAATGAGTCCATAAATCTACAGTAAATCACATTTAGACTTTGCTTATCAAAGTGCAGTGAAAAGACCCAATTCATTACTGAAAAAAAATCATGTGCCTAAATATTTAAAAGAGTTTAGAGAGAGGAATACTGGCTATTAGCTCTGACCAAACTAATTCAGATTTATCTATATTCATGATTAACCTGAAAGGGATGCACATTTTATTAAAGATCTAGAATAATGACATATGTAGGACAAGATAATTGCAATAAAAGATAAAGTAACAGGTAAAGAGAACACTTCTAACAACTATCACAATAAAATAATGATCAACAAGGAATACATAACTTTATACATTTCATATTTATAACATTTAAATAATTATCTTTAAATTCATAGTTCTGTTGTGTAGTTGCATAATGGTTCAAATAAAGCTATCCTGTTATCTGCAAAAATTAATAAATGAATAAATAAATAAATAAAAGAGATGGCTGAGTCTAATGGGTTCAATACATCTGCGACTGATTGTCGCAATTCCCTGTTCTGCTGAAGGCTGGCTTGGCTGGTCAAAGAAATCAAACATATTGGATTTCCCCAGTTTGCCAATTCCAACCAAAAATGGTTGGGATCGGCAAATCGGTGGATCTTTATCATGATGAATTTCCTTGATTGCCCAACGGTTCACCAATCATTAATGTCTGCTGATTGGGAAATTGTAGCCATGATGTATGGTCGACATAACAGGGGTTATTTACAGTCATTATGCAAATATTGTATTGTAGCCAATAATTGTCTCATGTTTCTGACAAAAGATCTTCTAAGCATAAATCCTGATTGTTTTAAACCTATCAAGTACTAAGTGATATTCTTCAAATGTGGTGCCAATATTTGCAGAAATACTTTATTGAGTGAGAGATGATCAAAAAATTCTGACCGGTAAAAAAGTTTGATAAAATTATTTGATGGTCTTATATATGTTTGTGGTATAAATTTCAACACATGACAATTTGACTCTGCTGTTTGAAATTTGTATCAAAACAAACTGAAATGTTTGATAGAATTGTAAAAGGGTGTATGTTCAAGCTTACATGGCTACATTTTTTAGAATTTAAATTTTTAGAATTTGAATGATAAATATTAGTGTGTTTGCAGTTCATATCTGAGTTTTAGGGTTCATATGAAAAAAAATGTTAAATGTATCTTTTATACTTGAAAATGTCTCATGGTCAAGGCAAATGAAAAATGTATAAACAGGCTTGTCCATGTGTGAACTGGTTCAGTCACATTTGAACTGGCTCAAACATGGGTAAACCTGTTAGAATTGCTTGAATTTAGCTTAATCTCCTTTTAAGGGCTGTTTAAATGTAGAGAATTTCTGTTCAAATTTTTAATTTTAGATTAAATTTAACAATCTGGTTTGAGAAAACATAGTTTCAAGTAATTTCAAGTCATAATCCTTGAAATTATGTTGATTTCTTGCCATTATTAAATACTAAGTATATATTGACAAACAGTAAGTTAAAACAAGCAACATTATACTACTGTATATATGCATTGTGTTATACAGCTATGTTACATTATGTTATCTTAATATTTATAAGTTGAAATATTTTTTTTAATATTGATTTGAGCCTTGCGTGTTAGCTCGAGGTAACTCATGTACTAACTTTAATACTTCCTGTTTGGAAGTACGGCAATTCACTTGGAATACATACTATATCCCGGCGGACACATACCAGATGGCGGCATCCCGACATTGAAGATCCCGACATCGGAGGGGGTAAGTATTTCTACCCTCCCATCCCATCCCCTACCCTAACCATCGGGTGATGGCAGCTAGGGCTAACCCTCTAGGGGTGGTGGCTATAGCTATACCTTCAGGGGTAGGGTGGCTAGGGCTATCCCCCCTAGTGCCTAGTCCTAACCCCCCCATCCCTGGCTCTAACACTAACCCGTACACTGATACTCTGATGTTGGCTGTCTGTGATCCAGCGCCAGTGTCCTGAGTGTTGTCGGGATTCCAGTGATCCGGCGCCAATGTCCTGAGTGGTGCGAGATTCAAGCCTCAGTCACATGACCGCCAGCATCCCATTCAATCAATGTACCTGGTGTTGAGAAATGAAAGGGAGCTTAATCCATTCACATAATATATTATTTTTGTTCATTCATTAAGAATAGTCATGTAAATCTGTTTGTCACTTGGGGCAGACAGTAAATGCTGACTCCACGCCAATGCTGAGCTGAGTTATTTGTCCACTCCAGGATGAGCTGACATGATCTATCCATCCATCCATTCCATCCACTCCAATGCTGCTGAGCCATCCTCCACTGCAGTGCTGCTGAGCTGACCTACTGTGTCCTCTCTAGTCCCCTTAGTGTAGTATTGGCCAAGCTAGATATACAGTACAGCCAGCTAGTAAGTGATTGTTTATTATATTTTATAGTGCAGTAACTTGGAAGCTACAACTGTTGTCTAAGTGTGTCAAACTGGTGCTGCTGTATAACCCTAAGTGTCACACTAGTGCTATATAATAACCCTTGAGCAACCCCAGTCACTTAAAAAGGAGATTTATGGTAGACTTACCATGGTTAAATCTCTTTCTGCAAGGTACACTGGATTCCACAGGGATTAACATGGGGGGGGGGGGGGGGGGTGTAGAGTTGGATCTTGATCCGAGGCACCAACAGGCTAAACTTTGACTGTTCCCAGGATGCATTGCACCGCCTCCTCTATAACCCCACCTCCAGGCACTGGAGCTCAGTTTCGTTAACCAGTCCAATACAGTAGCAGGCAATAGAGATGGTAGATGTTAGTCACATAGAACCACATTCTCACAATGGGAGAAGGGACTAGCAGTTAATGCCATACAAACCCAAAGTAGCTAAGTGCATCAGGGTGGGCGCCCTGTGGAATCCAGTGTACCTCGCAGAAAGAGATTTAACCATGGTAAGTCTACCGTAAATCTCCTTTTCTGCAGCGGGGTACACTTGAATTCTACAGGGAATAACATCAGGGATGTCCTAAAGCAGTTCCTCATGGGAGGGGACGCACCGTAGCGGGCACAAGAACCCAGCACCCAAAGTAAGCATCCTGGGAGGTGTAAGTGTCAAAGGCATTGACCACGTAACCGTCTTGCACAATTGTTCAGCAGACGCGCCTCAGCGGGCCGCCCAAGAAGGTCCAACAGACTGAGTAGAATGGGCTTTGATAGCAGCAGGAGCTGGGAGACCAGCCTGTGCATAAGCTTGTGCAATCACCATTCTAATCCATCTGGCCAAGGTTTGCTTATTCGCAGGCCAGCCACATTTGTGAAAACCAAAAAGTACAAAAAGGGTATCTGACCTCCTGAGGGAGGACGACCTCTCTACGTAAATACAGAGAGCCCGTGCCACATCCAAAGACCGCTCTTTGGAGGACAAAACAGAAGAGATAAAGACAGAAACCACAATCTCTTGGTTAAGATGAAAAGATGATACCACCTTAGGTAGATAACTAGGGCGAGTACGAAGAACTGCCCGTTCACAATGGAAAATCAGAAAGGGTGGATGACAGGACAAGGCGCCTAAGTCCGACACCCTCCTAGCAGAGGCAATAGCCAGTAAAAACACGACCTTAAGTGTAAGACATTTAAGATCCACAGATACAAGAGGTTCAAATGGAGACTCTTGTAGGGCATTTAAGACAACAGACAGATCCCATGGAGCCAAAGGAGGGACATAGGGAGGCTGAATCCATAAAACGCCCTGAGTGAAAGTACTGTATGAACGTCAGGAATAGACGTAATTTTCCTCTGAAACCACACCGACAAGGCAGAAATATGAACCTTGAGGGAGGCCAGATTAAGGCCTAAATCTAAGCCTTGTTGCAGAAAAGCCAAAAGCCTATAAGTACTGAACGAATAGGCATCATAATTCTTAGCAACACACGATGTGAAGTAAGAGTTCCAGACCCTATAATAAATCTGTGCAGTAGCCAGCTTGCGGGCCTTCAACATAGTTTGAATAACCGCCTCTGAGATTCCCTTGGCCCTCAGGAGTGAAGCTTCAAGAGCCACGCCGTCAAAGCCAGTCTGGCCAGGTCTGGATAGACACAAGGGCCCTGAACGAGGAGGTCTGGGTGTTGAGGAAGTAGAAGAGGACGCTCTATCAATAGACCCTGCAGGTCTGAGAACCAATGCCATCTGGGCCACTCTGGAGCGACTAGAAGTAGTATTCCTCTTTCTTGCTTGAACCTCCTAAGAACCCTGGGCAGGAGTGACACTGGAGGAAACACGTATGGCAGCCAAAAGTTCCATAGAATTGCCAGTGCGTCCACAAATGCTGCTTGAGGATTCCTTGTCCTTGATCAGAAGACCGGAACCTTATGATTGTGTCGAGATGCCATCAGGTCTACATCTGGTAGGCCCCACTTGTCCACTAGGAGTTGAAAGACTTCCGGATGAAGACTCCACTCTCTGGCCTGAACACCATGACGACTGAGGAAATCCACTTCCCAGTTGATCACTGCGGGGATGAACACTGCCGCTATTGCTGGCAGATGGCGTTCCGCCCATCAGGGGATTTTTGAGGCTTCCAGCATTGCCATGCGGCTTCGAGTGCCGCCTTGATGATTTATGTATGCCACCGTTGTGGCGTCTGATTGTACTTGAACAGGCCTGTTCTGTACTCTAGCAGGTCCATTGTCAACGCATTGAACACTGCCCTGGAGAGAGTGTTGCTCTGACACCACACCCCAACCTCCCAGACTGGCGTCCATTGTCAGGAGGACCCTATTGGAGATCCAGAAGGGACGGCCCCTGCTCAACTGTTGGTCCTGTAGCCACCAGCTCAGTGACAGATGAACCTCCGGAGTCAAGGAGATCATTTGAGACCTGATCCGATGAGGCAGGCTGTCCCACTTGGAAAGGATTAACCTCTGCAGAGGGTGGGAATGAAATTGAGCAAACTCTACCCTGTCGAAAGCCGACACCATGAGGCCTAGTACTTGCATCGACAAGTGTATTAATACTCTTGGGCGAGAGATGAAGTATCTGATCCTGTTCTGAAGTTTCAGGACTTTCCCTTAAGACCGAAACAATCTCTGCCTGTGTGTGTCCAGCAGCGCCCACAGGTGCACCATGCTCCGAACAGGGACCAGCGAAGACTTTTTTCAGTTGATGAGGGCTTGTAGGAATTGGACGGTCAGTTCCACATGACTGAGGAGAACCTCTTGGGAGTTCGCCAGAATCGTCAAGTCATCCAGATAGGGCAGGATCCTGATTCCATGACGACGGAGATGAGCCGTCCTCACGGGCATTACCTTGGTGAATAACTGAGGGGCCGTGGTCAATCCAAAATGCAGGGCCTGGAATTGATAATGTAGGTTGCCATTAGCAAACTGCAGATACTGCTGATGTGACATGGCAATAGGAATATGCAGGTAAGCATCTTGTATGTCCAGGAATACCATATAGTCTCTCCAACAACAAATCCCTCGTTGCAAAGGGAAATATGCAATGTAAAAAGAGTATAAAATAGTAAAGTACATTGCATATTTCCCTTTGCAACGAGGGATTTGTTGTTGGAAACCAACAAAGAGGATACATTGTGAAAAGCGCTAGTTAAGTAACCCCTCCATTTTTCTATTTTTTGCGCATACATTGGTGGTGAAGGGTGAAGGGAACCTTCCGGGAGGTGTTACATATAAGCTGCTTTCAGGGCGCATGGTTGTTTTCACTACCACTGCTTTCCATATAGTCTTCAGGTTCCATGGCCAGTACAATAGAGCGCAGAGTTTCCATACGGAATTTGGACACTGTCACAAATTTGTTCAATGATTTGAGGATGAGTATAGGCCAGAAGGACCCATTTGGCTTCGGAACGAGAAACAGGGTCGAATAGTATCTCCTGCCTCTCTGGGACAGAGGTACCGGCACTACCACTCCTGTGTCCAGGAGGTATTGTACAACCAAGTGTAGAGCTTGCACTTTTAACGGATCCGCAGGGATAACCATTGTGCAAAAATGGCGAGGGGGATGTCTCTTGAAAGAGATTGCGTACCCGTAAGAGACAACTTCCCGCACCCAGGCATCTGAAGTGGTCTTTAACCAGGCCTGGGCAAACTGCAGGAGTTGGCCTCCCACCCTGGGATCCCCCAGGGGGGAGGCCCACCTTGCCATGCAGCAGGCTTGTCTTGTTTGGAAGCATGCTGACGGGCAGCCCAGGATTGTTTAAATTTAGGCTTAGTGGTTTTAGAAGCACGGGCCTGTCACTGATATGCTTGAACCTTTGCCTTCCCGGGAGGTTGAAAGGAATGAAAGGTGGTACTCTTAGCCTTTGGAACATAAGGATTAGTATTTGGGAGACAGGCAGTCTTGGCAGTAGCCAAGTCAGTTACAATCTTGTTCAGATCCTCCCCAAATAGGATGTCTCCCTTAAAAGGGAGCAACTTTAAGGTCTTTTTGGAGTCCAGTTCCACCTTCCAGGACCTCAACCACATAATTCGATGAGGCAGGATAGACGTAGTAGATGCCGCCATTACACCTGCATCAGAGGCCGCCTCCTGAATATAGTGGGAGGCTATGATAATATAAGACAGATATTGTCTGGCAGTGTCAGAAAATTCCTGAGGCAGCTCATCCTCAATTGCCTGAATCCATGCATAAATTCCTTTCGCAGCCCAGGAGGCTGCCATAGTGGGTCTATGTACAGCACCTGTAAAGGAGTAAATAGCCTTCAGGCATCCCTCCACACACTTATCCGTTGGTTCCTTCAGTGAGGTGACAGTGGTGACAGGCAGAGTAGATGACACCACCAGACGGGCGACATGAGAGTCCACCGGCAGTGGAGTTTCCCACTTGTTACTCAACTCCGGGATAGGATAACCAGCTAGCATCTTTTTAGACAAGGAAAATTCCTTTTCTGGAGACAACCAGGATTCCTGTGACGTATGTCAATTAAATGGTCAGAATGTGGGAAGACTACTTTTGCAACCTTCTGATGTTTGAACTTATCAGGTTTCTTGGACACAGTAGTAGGCTCAATGTCATCATCTATTTGAAGAATTAGCTTAATAGCCTCCACCAGGTCAGGAACATCAACCTGGGTTGTAGATTCCTCATCAGAAGCAACTGTATCATTGTCTGATGGATCAGTATAATCCCCATCCTCATCGGAAGAATTATCCAAAATATTAGAGGATTGTGACAAAGAAATGGCCCGTTTAGATGACCCCTTGGCCCCAGAGGGGCGTGGGGTAGACTTTTGTCTAACCAAAGACTGATTTAATTGTTGTAACTGGGTAGCCCCTCAGGGTACAGAATACAGTGATAGCAATATGTGATACAGGAGAATGGAATTCCACACAACAGCTACATGCACACTCAGTCACATGTACAATGCAGAAGTTATTACATATAAACAATAAAACTGCACTGGACTAGTAATACTACTTATAAATATGTATAGGTATAGATATAACAATGCACAATATATACTGGATGTATATCCAGAATACTTGTACTAAATATTCAGACAAGAGTACACTTGTTCTTAACTAACACTGTCTAAAATGACATGTAGAATACTTAAGTGTCTGTAAATGCAGAGCGCTGATGAGGCAGGTGGCTTTACAGAGGAGTCAGAGCCCTGCAGTCCCGGAGATTAGCCCAGCTAGTAATGAAGATAGCGCCAAAATCTCTGTCAGGGAGTGAGGGAGAGGGAACTGCAGCTCCAGGGCAGGAACACCAGCAGTAGATCCCTTGCCCTGGGGGATATAGTGGGGTCCCTGTGCAGTGTCCACGCCAGCAGAACGTTCCGTCTCTTGGGCCCGCGTCCGGATAGCGATTACCGGTGGGTCCCTCGTGGGGGACCCTCTTACCTCCTCCCTGATGTGCAGCCACGCGACCCTGGAGAGCATCAGCGGTGGTGTGCTTGATAACCGGTGCGCCTCCACTGCAAGTACCCAGGAACCTGGCCGTGGGAGTATGCAGCGCTGCTGGGGGAGGTGATGGAGCTGCTGCACAGAATGTCAGAATTACATAAATAGTGCTGCGGCCCTTGAAGTCTTCTTTAAAAACTCTTTTCAAGGCTGCCTAGCGCAGCCCCACATGTTATCTGCCGGCACTGCAGGCACCAAATGAGCTCCAGTGCCTGGAGGCGGAGTTAAAGAGGAGGCGGTGCAACACATACTGGGAACAGTCAAAGCTTTAGCCTATTGGTGCCTCAGATCAAGATCCAACTCTACACCCCCAATGTTATTCCCTGTGGAATACCAGTGTACCCCGCTGCACAAATCAAATTTAAACCTCCGTCCCACACACATAAAAAATGAAAACCCATATCTGCCCCGCCCTTTTTAAAATTAGACCTCCTCTTATTTAATATTAAAAACATACTCCAGATCTGAATTACCACCTAACTTGTTGTTAGCACATAAGGGGCATGGGGAAGTATCTGATGGCACATATGGGGAACGTGGAAGGATCTCATGGCACTTATGGGGCACGTGGAGGGATCTGATGGTACATAAATGGCACGTGGAAGGATCTGATGGCACATAAGGGACATGTGGAAAGATCTGATGGTGCACATGGGGCACATGGAAGGATATGATGGCACATTGGTGGCACATGGAGGGGTCTAATGGCACATAATGGGCATTGGGAGGGGTCTGATGGCACATAAGTGGCACGGGGAGGGGTCTGATGGCACATAAGTGGCACATGGAAGGATTTGTGGGTGACAGAGAAAGGAAGAGGGTGACAGGCAGAGGATGAGAGTGACGGGCAGAGGATGGTGGGGAGAGGAAGAAAGTGACGGGGAGAGGAAGACAAACAGAGAATGATGTTGATGGGAAGGGGAAAGGGTGACGGGAAGAGTAAGATGGTGATGGGGAGAAGATGAATGTCATGGGGAGAGAGTCATATGACGATATAGTGAGGGATAGGCAGAGGGTGACAAATATATTACATATTACAATTTAATTACCCACTGTAGAGCTGCAGCACATGGAGGGAGGCTCATCCACTCCTTGCACCGATCCCCAGCAATGGTAGCAAGCATAGCTGCAGGACTTCTTCAGAGACCAGGCAGGCAATCACTGGCAGACCTAAGTAGGAAGCATCAGGGAATCAAGGAGAGATGCAGGAAGGAAATGTGTTGGGTCGGCCATCATTCTTCTACGGACGGGCATCAGTCTTTAGTCTCTTCCCTTGGACACCAAATGTCAGCTGTGCATGAAAATTGCTAGCTGAGGCTCTGTTCCTGTGGCTCCTCTCTTTCCATAGCTATTCGGCACTGGGGACTGACCAAGACATCAGATCCCCAGTACTCAACATACATAGGAAGGGGAAAGGGGAGGAGCTGAAGGGAGAGGGGGATAGAGCAGACCTTCCTCCCCCTATGGCACACAGGGTTTTAAATATGTTTTGTCACTGCCTGCAGTGCAGCCCAGACCTATGCTAATATCTTTTTTGTACAACTTCCTTCCTTTCTTCCTGCCCAAATGATGTGATTTTAGCAGTTTTTATAATTTATTTTTTTAAATACATCTCCAAAACCAGTTAGGGCAGTTTTGGCAAAACCAAAACCTGATGACGAATTAGAATCAAAACAAATAAAAAGGATTCAGCGCACATCTTTAACCAAAACTCAGTCCGGATCACCCAAGGAGGTCCGATCCAAACTGAAACCCAGTTTGAATCTTCCTACGGTTCGGAATTTCAGGTTTTGGTTAACAAAAATTACATAATTTTAGCTGCTTTCATCAATTTGTATAGATTTTTTATCAATGATTATCAAATTTCTTTATCGATTTTAAATCGAACCGAAATCCAAATCCAAAACAAAACACTGGATTATGAATTAGAACCAAACCAAAACATGGCGGTCCGCGCACATCTCTAATATCAATATACTGGACTTTAGGTATGCATTTGAGCATAAATTGATTTATGCCAAATTTCATACATTTTTTACGTGTTTTAAGATTTCAGCTTCAAGTTTTTTCTTAATTTAGAATACTTTTTAATATTCTTTGCTTGGATCTATTAAACATTTCAGTTAATTCTGTATTTAGAACACAAAACTCATTATGTGCTGTCGTATTGTGATTAGCCAAGTACAACATTATTTTTTCCAACAGAATCATTTTAGCTGTCAGGAAAGAGAAGGCTGAGGAGTATGAGCAGCTATTATTCCATGTAATGATTTTGTAAAACCATTGTGTTCGCAAAACAAATCTTCAACTGTTGTTACTCAAATTAATCCATTTTGTAATATATAATTTTTATAGTATTCATTTTAGAATCACCACACCTACACACATAAGAAAAATACTGAAGGAGATACATAATATGAGATGAGACAATTTTACATGTGTAGCAAAATAGCATGTAAAGTTATTGCACAATTTTATTTCCTAGTCCCTTTAAAAAAAAAATCAGCAATCTAACAACTGTCATGAATCAACTAAAAATTAATAATTCAATAATGGCATTATATGTAACAGAAGTAGATAAGTAGATTATTCTAACAAGTATCACAGGATTTATTTACCTATTGTTGCGGGTCTTATTGATTACTGAAGACAATCTGCATAATTCTGAGGCTCTCTCAGGGGACTGGGTATGGGATTTTGACAGTCAGGATCCTGACGGTCAGAATATCGACAGCGGCATCCCGGCGGTCAAAATCCCGAAACTTTTTGGAAGTTAAGCTACAGTAACCCTACTCCTTACCCTCCCCCTAATCCTCCCTTCCATAGCCTAACCCTAACCTCCCCGGATTTTTCTTATTGGCTATCCAAAACACGTGACACCTTAGAGCCAATAAGATGTCGTTTGAGATTCTGGTACATCCAGGTAAATCCAGACCCACACATCTCTTATTTTCACAGTCTTTTTAATAACTACATTTTCATATCTTAGATAAATTAATTTTCTGGAAATAATCTCAATTCCTATAGCAAAATGGCTCCAAAAAAGTTTGACAAAAACGATAATACTTCATTCCCCTCAAACCGATAAATGCAGGATAATAGATCATTTTAATGAGTCTATTGGAATGGATGTGAAATCTGATAGCTATAAGAATTTAGCTGAAATCATTATAGGCCAAGTATCTAATACAATCCGACAGGCTTTAGATACTATTCACATTGGCTTAAAAGTACTGAATGAGTATTTTCTTCAGCAAACTCCAGAATTATTCAGGGTAATGTAAACCAATGGAAACTTTGCAGAAAATAATGTTTTTACAAGCTAAAGTTGAAAATCCTGAGAATAGATCCAGTTGTAATATTATAATAATTGATCTCCCAGAATAATTATGGGATAAAGATTGAATATAATTCATACATGTATTACTTAACAATAATTGTGAACATATAGTTATTAAAAACTCTCAGAATTGGGCAGACGGTTTGGTACGAAACACCAGTGATCGGGATGCCGGCGGTTACATGACCGACTGTAGTATCATGAGACTGAAGATCCTGACATCAGAGGGGGTAAGTATTTTTATCCCCCCCCTACTCTAACTGTCTGGGGGTGGCAGCTAGGGCTAACCCTCAGGGGTTGTCAGTTAGGGCTTACCCGCTGGGGTTTTCGAAAAAGGGTTATCCCCCCCCCCCCCCCGGCCAGTGCCTAATCCTAAAACCCCCTAGTGTCTAGCCCAAACTTTCCCCTTCTTCCCCTCCGAGCCATACCCCTAACCAAAACCCTGATACTTAACTTTGGGATGTCGGCTGTCCGTCTCCTGAGTTGTGTTAGGATTCCAGGGGTACATTTACTAATATTTGATTTTAGTCTATTTTGGGTTTTTATTGTATTTGCATTCAATTTTTATTCGATTTTGCAATTTGGAGATAATCTAAAGGCAAAACTGAATGTAAAATTGAATATAAAACTGAATCCTATTCAAAGTTGAATATTGGCATAACATTGGTACTTATACATAGACGAATATAGGAACCCTTATTTACTAAACTTCAATTTGAAAATTGAACAAAAATCTAACACAAAATCAATATATCAATTTCCCCAAATAATAGACTATTAGCAGACAGATGATTTTATCTTCTAGTCAACATTCTATTCCCTAAATCTTCATTATGATGCCTATAAAACTAGAGATGACAGACACTATACCGATGTTTTTGCAATTGGGCAATTATTGGTAAGTTGTGCTTGCATATCCTTCGCACTGAGTATCTGCCAGTCTAATAGTGATGCTGCTTGCAGCGCTTACCTTTACACAGAGTGATAGTCAGACACAATTTGTGGCATTGACGGGGGAGTGGTGGCAAAAATGCAGGTATGTTACAGCCATTTTTGGGGCGTGTTGCTGTGTTGCGCCTGCAAATCTGTTCTCCAGCAGCCATTTATTGTAAAAATCTTGTATTAAATACACAGCAAGTTAAATGTTGGAAACATTATATGATCTTGTGTGAAATATTGTGCCTTTGCCGATTTGTGTGGTTCTGCACCCCAGGCCAGATCTAGAGATAGGGACCACCAGCATTAGAGGAGCCTTGTTGGAGCCTGTTGGCTTTATCGTTTATTTGCAAATGTATGTAACTAAGACCTTTGGATTTCTATTATATATATAGTCCTTCATGTCTTAGTAAAGGTACAGCTTGGTGTGCTGGAGACACCAGGGGTTAATGCCCAATGCATTTCTAGTGAAATATTGTGCTTTCAGAAGTATTAAGTGAGCATTGAATGGCACAAAACATTGACAAAATTTGAGGCACACACACATCAGGGCAGGGAGCACACATGATATCCGTTAGCTGGACACACAAGTGCCTGTGGATGGCCATGTTTTTCTATAGCTTATGCTTGCCAGTGGGGCCTCTGGGATGCACCTCTCACTTGTAATATTATATATATATATATATATATATATATATATATATATATATATATATAAACCAGTACAGCAGTTGCTGCGGTGGTTACTGTGCATTGAAATCTTTCTCATTCACATTAACTGACATCCTGAGGCCAAGGAGTTATGGAATTTGTTTCAGTCTGTTCAGCGTTCAATTTAGTTTGACAAGTGAACAAATGATCTGTGAAAAATAATAGCTGCTGAGGACAAATAGGGAACACAGCCTCACCTTGCCATGCAACCAACCACACAAATATATCACAAACTGAAAAACATTAGGCACACATTCTACAAGCTACTTCCTAAAGTGAAGACAAGCATGGAGGTAGTATTTGTACTTGCAATAGGAGAGGACCACTAATATCTCATTTACACTATTCCGCTCCAGTACAGTGGGGTGTGGATCATTGGATCGACCACAATTAGGTCGATAGCAGTGGCATAACTACAGCCCCCGCAGCCACTGAGGAAGTTTGGAGGCGCAGGGCTGCAGGGGTGCCGTCGCTGATTCAGTGCAGATGGATATGCAGACTAGCTGTCCGCATGTCAGTCTGCTAAATGTCCCTCGCAAAATGGCTTCCACCATGCAGGAGACAGATGCTAGAGGTTATACTTGACCTCTAGCGTCTGACAAAGTCAGGAAGTGCTGGGACCAAGGAGAGAATAGCGCTGGCGGCCACGGCAACCTTACACCCTTGGCATTGAACAAAATTAACCCTTGGCAACGAGCATTACACACCCCTGGCAATGAGCATGACACCCAGCGCATGAATCCCCTGGCAACAATCATTACTCCCTGGCAATGAGCATGACACCCAGCGCTTGAAATCCCTGGCAACGAGCATTTCCCCTTGGTAATGAGCATGACACCCATCATGAAAACTCATGTCGACTTTTTGGCCTGTCGATATTTTAAATGTTGGCATTTTGACCTTGTCTGTACTTTAAATGTTGGTATTTTCACCATGTAGGTATTTTGACCATCGGTCAATGGTTGTCGGTATTTTGACCGCTGGGATTTTGATTGTAGGTCAATTGACCGCATTTCCTTCAACCTATTTACTGTGGTCCTATCCTCCAGATCCCAATACAGGGTTATACATTATATGAGCTGGAACTTGTATTTTCGTTTGATTTTCAGCAGATAGATTTCATTAGCTGCATGGTCTCCGAGAGGAAGTTGCTCCATAAAGCAACATGAGAGAGGGAAGTAATGGGAGTAATACTATTAACATGATGTACAGTACAGTATGAAACTTCTGAAATACCTACAGCCAAGGCTGGACTAATGGGCCCTACACATAGCGCGATCCACCGCCGAGCTGCCCGACAGCGGATATGGCCGATGGGCGACCCGGTGGGGGGGGGGAAGGGGGGGGCAGTGACGGGGGGAGTGAAGTTTTTTCACTCCCCCCATCACCCGGCTCAATAGCAGTGCAGGGCCGCGCATCGTTCATCGCTGGTGCCGCCACACTGAAAGATATGAACGGTATCTCGTTCATTATTGAACGAGATCGTTCATATCTTTCACTCATATCGCCCAGTGTGTAGGGCCTATGAGATTTGTAGGGACCCTAGGGCAAATAACCTTAGGGGGCCCCTACTAATAAAACTGTCAATATTATAGGCTGCCAACATTATTAAAAAGTATAATATATAACTACTCCCAGCTCCACACACACATGTGTTAAACACACTCTAGTGCCCCCCAGTTTACATTATGCCACACAAACCCCAGTTCACATATGCCATAGTACCCCCCACACTAGAGATGCCGCGATGGGGCCCCCCTGTGTGTGAAGGCCCCTAGCAACCACATAGGCTGCCCTGTTGATAAGCAAGCACTGCCTACAACTCAGTCTATTTATTTAGTAAGGGCCTAATTCAGCCCACAGACACACTGATGCGCTGATGCTGGAGCTCTGATCGCAATGTGGACTTAGCTGCAGCCTGATTGATAGGCTGTGCTTCGGGGACAGAGCTGGGGAGCGGCGTGTTACCTCTGTTTTTGGGGCGTACCAAAGTCAGAGCCTGCGTCTTCAAATGCAGATTCATTGACCTTGGAACCTTAGTTGCTGTGACATTCTGAGCAACTTTAGGTATACTAAGAGGTCCGATGGTCATTTGCGATGTTTGTGATGTTGATCCGATGCTGCATCTTTGGACACAGGCAGCGGATCTGAGAAGTCATCAGTGGGCACTGCAGCGCATTACCATATTTTCTCAGATCCGCTGCGACCGAAGACTCAGCATTGTCCTGGAGTTCCTGTTTCGCCTTCTCTAATATATTATCACAGACCGTTGCAGGCAGCCAACATTTACAAGAACAGCACAGTAAAGCACCAGTTACACAGACACCGATCGCACTATTAATGCTTTACCCCACTCTGCTGCCATTGATAAAAAAAATGAGAGTGACAAGATTATTCTGTCACAAACTAACATAGAGGGTTACTCAGATCTGATCGCAGCAGCATATTTGTTATCTAATGGGCAAAACCATGTTGCTCTGCATGGGGGGGGGGGGGGGGGGGGGCAGATATAACATTTGCAGAGAGAGTTAGATTTGGGTGGGTTATATTGTTTCTATGCAGGGTAAATCCTGTCTGCATTATTTTTACACTGCAACTTAGATTTCAGTTTGAACACACCCCACCCAAATCTAACTCTCTCTGCACATTATATCTGCCCCCCCCCCCCTCTGCAGTGCACATGCTTTTGCCCATATGCTTTATTCACCAGACAGATGGGGGGGGGGGGGTGTCAAATCCCCTCCTATAAATTTCCCTTCAGCACACTAAAAATTACCTGTCACCATACTTGAACCTATCTGGTAATAGAAATTCAGAGAATTAAGGCCAGTGCTCACTGGCCGATGCGGGAGAGATGTTTCACATCTCTCCCACCGCTCAGCACAGCGCAATGTGTGCTGAGCGTGCGGGGGGAGATGGGGGGGCGCTCATTTCACCCAGCGGGTGAAATGAGCGACCCGCTAGATTGGCCTGCACGGCAGGCCAATCTAGCACCAGCGATAGCAATGCACGGGGCTGCGCATCGCTATCGCTGTAGGGGGTACACACGGAGTGATCAGGCTTAAAATCTAAGCAATCTAGTCAGATTGCTTAGATTTTAAGCAGCGATCGCTCCGTGAGTACCTTCCTTTAGTCAAACATGTTTGTAAACACATGTTTAGCTGCTGAGCCACTTCACGGCTTCTCCGATATCAGCAGTCCTAACACTACATAATAGCAGTGCCCACATAGGGCGGCCATGTAATTTGTCACAGTAGGCCTCATGATAAAGGCTATTCCTAAAACACATCCAGACAGAGAGCTAACTTACCCGGGAACCACCCCCAGGATTTCCCATTGGCACTACAAGGAACAGCATGCCTTCCAAATACTGCTCCCATTCTATGCCTCTCGCACACAAGCAGACAAATAATGATAGTTGCTCGGTCATTGCTGGAGATAAATATGTATCAGGTGCTGAAAAGGGGGAGAGGTCACAGACAAACAACAGACAGAGAAGGGGGGGGGCTGCAAATCCCCACCCCTAAATTTCCCTTCAGCACACTAAAAATTACCTGTAACCATACCTGAACCTATCTGGTAATAGAAATTCAGAGAATTAGTCACACATGTTTGCAAACACATGTTTAGCTGCTGAGCCACTTCACGGCTTCTCCGATATCAGCAGTCCTAACACTACATAATATTATTACCAGATAGGTTCAGGTATGGTTACAGGTAAAAAAAAAATATTTTTTTAATTTTAACAATTTGCAAACCATTACTCATTTCAGAAAATTCAGAATTAAAACAATACCCCCTAAAGAGTTTAAATGTCACAAATATAAATAGTACATCATTTTATTGGATCTCTGTATATGAAAACCCAGAGTTCTGGTTATAAGGGATAAATGAATACAAGTGTGAAGGATCAATAAGCTAAATTCATGTATCATCTCCTATTGTTCAGAGCTAGAGCTAGTCTAATTATTTCCAGAAAACGTGTTGAATCTGATGCTAGTGAAGGCTAAAGGTATGCTTTATGCCTCCAGAGGTTATGTTATTTCTTTTAAATATTAATCAGAGAATGGAAATCTTTTATTATAAAGATGACAAATGTTTTTTGTTCTAGCTGAAGAAAAGGTTGAGCACAGGATGTTCAGGATTATACGTATTGATCCGGAATGGTGACTGTGATCTGTACTTTAATGATGGAAATAAAACATCTGATTAATTGACTATAATGGTATGTACTACAAAGACTTTTTGAACTAGTGTGCTATAAACTTAGATATCACTTTGTGGTTGAAAAGTATACTTCTGGCTACTGATAATGAGTGGAGCTTCCAAATGTAAAACATCTCAGTCAAAAGAAAAGCACCCTTGATGAATTGTTGATGGGGCAGAGGGAGGCATTAGGGCGAGGTGTGGGCTGTACTGCAGGCTGATGAAGCATCTCACTTTAAGCAGTATTATGCATGCGGTGGAAAGAGGGGGGGGGGTGATGATTATTTATATGAAAATGAGAACCATATTTATTGTATCTCTGTCTGGGGTCATGTTTTCTCAGTCTAATTTTAATGGGTACTAAAGTGTGTTCTTTTACACTGAGGGTGGGTACACACCAGAACGATGGCATTCGGGCCGATGTTAGGGGCAATTTACCTTTCCCAACACCATGCCACATTGCTGGTACACACTGTGAGATTTAATGAATGCCAGAATGACATCTCGTTCTGTCCTTCATTACACTGCACAGTGCCACATACGATATTGGGGGTCATTCTGACCCGATCGCACGCTGCAGTTTATGCGCCGGCGCATTCCAGACGGCCGAAGGCCGTTGGGCCGCTACGATCGCCTCTGCCTGATTGACAGGCAGAGGCAGTCGCTGGGCGAGGGGGGGCGGAACAGCGGCGTTTGGCCGCCATTTCGTGGGTGCGGTCCGGCCAACGCACCATATTAGTGCTATTTCTGCTGCTTCCAAGTAAGCAGCAATGACAGCAGCTCCAAAAACATCTGAATTAGGCCCCTTGTGCGAATGGAGACCAGCGTGAAGTAGGCGATTCTGGATGGCAACTGGGCGAACAGCATCAACATGCATGGAGCACCTGTTTCCAAGGGGAGTGTCATGGGAGTTCCATGGATGTGTATGTACGGGTGGTCTTCTGTATGCCGGCGGTCGGGCTCCCGGCGCTCAGTATACCGGTGCCGGGAGCCCGACAGCCGGCATACCGACACTTATTTTCCCTCGTGGGGGTCCACGACCCCCATAGAGGGAGAATAAAATAGTGTGGCGCGCGTAGCGCGCCACCGTGCCCGTAGCGTGGCGAGCGCAGCGAGCACGCAAGGGGCTCATTTGCGCTCGCCACACTGTCGGTAAGCCGGCGGTCGGGCTCCCGGCGCCGGGATGCTGGTCGCCGGGAGCCCGACCGCCGGCCAGCCGTAGTGAACCCGTATGTACATCTCTGTGCAATTCCAGATGCACAGACGTGTTACTTACATGGCAGCTTGTGCAGCAGAGGGGGAGGGGGTAGAGAGGGGGGCCTTCTCAGGATGGCGAACAGTTTCACATAAAAAAAAATGCTTTTTCGGAGTTTAATGAATGTCACAAGTTCTACATTCCCTGGGGAGTGTAGAAATTATGACAATTAAAGGATGATGAATATGCCCCATAGTGTGTAGTATTTAAGAGAAGTATTTTCAAGGTCTGCATTTGGGAAGGTTGCATTCTAAGGATGTCAGTCCAAGGATGCAGAGTTAGAACTGGAGTTTAAACTGGATGTGGACTTTGGACTACTCTAGAATCATTAATGAAACACTGCAGCTCAGGACATTATGTCATCTCTCCTCACCTCTGCCAAGAGAACACTATAACCAGGCCTACCACCCCTCCGGCCAAGAACATTAGGACTGCAACCCGGGACTACCCCTCAAGGGGAGCAGGGAGCTGAGGAGGGAGAGCACCAGGACCAGGCTCAGAAGGGATATTTCTATTGAACATTAGTGTGCTCCACATTCTCACACCCACCTGTGCTGCTCCCATGAGACCAGGACATTTATTTATAATTTTATCAAAATAATATGCTATCTCCATTTTCCTTCTTCCGTTGGTTACCTGCAAATGTGTTCAGGCTGTGTTTGAAAAATGACAGGAGCTGACTGGCTGGTACTTTTACTCTCTCCAGTTTATCACTCTCCAAGCAATAATGCATCTAGCCCATCATCTTGTATTCCTGTCATTTATAGATTTGTATGTATTTAATGACTTGAACTCTTTGCATCTGAAGTGTCCTGTGCCTCCTGAGTCAATGTACCAGCAATCTTTGTGGTGACTGTCAGTTACATTTAATGTGGACTCATTCACTTTATCACTTTTCTATGACGAAGTACCACTTGGTTTGCTTGCTCTGTCTTATAAGTAGAGATGAGCGAGTTCGGTTCTCCGAGATCCGGACCCCCCCGAACTTCACCCATTTTACACGGTTCCGAGGCAGCCTCTGATCTTCCCGCCTTGCTCGGTTAACCCGAACACGCCCGAACGTCATCATCCAGCTGTTGGATTCTCGCGAGATTCGTATTCTATATAAAGAGCCGCGCGTCGCCGCCATTTTCACTCGTGCATTAGAGATTGAACGGAGAGGACGTGGCTGCGTTCTCTCCCTGAAAAGCTCCGTAATCTGTACTCAGTGTGCTGCAAATATCTGTGCTCAGTGTGCTGAAATTATCTACGTTCTCTGCCTGAAACGCTCCATATCTGTGCTCAGTGTGCTGCAAATATCTGTGCTCAGTGTGCTTTATTGTGGGGACTGGGGACCACCAGTATATAATTATACTTATAGTAGTACAGTACAGTAGGCCATTGTTTTATCTTGCAGCTCTGTGTCACTGCAAGTATCCATTCCATATCTGTGTAGCAATTTTGTGCAGTGTATATAGTATTACAGTGCAGCATTTTGGTGACCCAACAGTATATAGTTGTGTACAGTAGGCCATTGCTGTATCTTGCAGCTCTGTGTCACTGCAAGTATCCATTCCATATCTGTGCTGCAATAGTATTACAGTGCAGCATTTTGGTGACCAACAGTATATAGTTGTGTACAGTAGGCCATTGCTGTATCTTGCGGCTCTGTGTCACTGCAAGTATCCATTCCATATCTGTGCTGCATTTTTGTGAGCAGTATATATAGTATTACAGTGCAGAATTTTGGTGATCCAACAATATATAGTTGTGTACAGTAGGCCATTGCTGTATCTTGCAGCTCTGTGTCACTGCAAGTATCCATTCCATCAGGGCCGTAACTACGTGTGTGCCAAGTGGGTTTGGCACACAGCGCAGTTATCCTAAGGGCGCACGGCCAGCGGCATGTAATGAGTCAAATTGACTCATTACATGCCGCCTCTGAAGTCTAAATTAAAAGCGTCTGAGGAGAAGCGTAAACTTGCCAATATGCCATTTACGACACGGAGTGGCAAGGAACGGCTGAGGCCCTGGCCTATGTTCATGGCTAGTGGTTCAGCTTCACATGAGGATGGAAGCACTCATCCTCCCGCTAGAAAACTGAAAAGAGTTAAGATGGCAAAAGCACAGCAAAGAACTGTGCGTTCTTCTAAATCACAAATCCCCAAGGAGAGTCCAATTGTGTCGGTTGCGATGCCTGACCTTCCCAACACTGGACGGGAAGAGGTGGCGCCTTCCACCATTTGCACGCCCCCTGCAAGTGCTGGAAGGAGCACCCACAGTCCAGTTCCTGATAGTCAAATTGAAGATGTCACTGTTGAAGTACACTAGGATGAGGATATGGGTGTTGCTGGCGCTGAGGAGGAAATTGACAAGAAGGATTCTGATGGTGAGGTTGTTTGTTTAAGTCAGGCACCCGGGGAGACACCTGTTGTCCATGGGATGAATATGGCCATTGACATGCCTGGTCAAATTACAAAAATATCACCTCTTCGGTGTGGAATTATTTTGACAGAAATGCGGACAACAGGTGTCAAGCCGTGTGTTGCCTTTGTCAAGCTGTAATAAGTAAGAGTAAGGACGTTAACCACCTAGGAACATCCTCCCTTATACGTCACCTGGACCGCATTCATCAGAAGTCATTGACAAGTTCAAAAACTTTGGGTGACAGCGGAAGCAGTCCACTGACAACTAAATCCCTTCCTCTTGTACCCTAGCTGATGCAAACCACACCACCAACTCCTTCAGTGTCAATTTGCTCCTTAGACAGGAACGCCAATAGTCCTGCAGGCCATGTCACTGGCAAGTCTGACGAGCCCTCTCCTAACTGGGATTCCTCCAATGGATCCTTGAGTGTAACACCTACTGCTGCTGGCGCTGCTGTTGTTGCTGCTGGGAGTCGATCGTCATCCCAGAGGGGAAGTCGGAAGACCACTTGTACTACTTCCAGTAAGCAATTGACTGTCCAACAGTCCTTTGCGAGGAAGATGAAATATCACAGCAGTCATCCTGTTGCAAAGCGGATAACTCAGGTCTTGGCAGCTGTGTTGGTGTTAAACGTGGTTCCGGTATCCACCTTTAATTCACAGGGAATTAGAGAATTGCTTGAGGTACTGTGTCCCCGGTACCATATACCATCTAGGTTCCACTTCTCTCGGCAGGCGATACCGAGAATGTACAGACGTCAGAAAAAGAGTCACCAGTGTCCTAAAAAATGCAGTTGTACCCAATGTCCACTTAAGCACGGACATGTGGACAAGTGGAGCAGGGCAGACTCAGGACTATTTGACTGTGACAGCCCACTGGGTAGATGTATTGCCTCCCGCAGCAAGAACAGCAGTGGCGGCACCAGTAGCAGCATCTCGCAAACGCCAACTCGTTCCTAGGCAGGCTACGCTTTGTATCTTCGCTTTCCATAAGAGGCACACAGCTGACAACCTCTTACGGAAACTGAGGAACATCATCGCAGAATGGCTTACCCCAATTGGACTCTCCTGGGGATTTGTGACATCAGACAACGCCACCAATATTGTGCGTGCATTACATGTGGGCAAATTCCAGCATGTCCCATGTTTTGCACATACATTGAATTTGGTGGTGCAGAATTTTTTTAAAAAATACAGGGGCGTGCAAGAGATGCTGTCGGTGGCCAAAGAATTGCGGGCCACTTTCAGCATTCAGCCACCGCATGCCGAAGACTGGAGCACCAGCAAACACTCCTGAACCTGCCCCGCCATCATCTGAAGCAAGAGGTGGTAACGAGGTGGAATTCAACCCTCTATATGCTTCAGAGGATGGAGGAGCAGCAAAAGGCCATTCAAGCCTATACATCTGCCTACAATATAGGCAAAGGAGGGGGAATGCACCTGACTCAAGCGCAGTGGAGAATGATTTCAACGTTGTGCAAGGTTCTGCAACCCTTTGAACTTGCCACACGTGAAGTCAGTTCAGACACTGCCAGCCTGAGTCAGGTCATTCCCCTCATCAGGCTTTTGCAGGAGCAGCTGGAGAGATTGAAGAGGGAGCTAAAACGGAGCGATTCTGCTAGGCATGTGGGACTTGTGGATGGAGCCCTTAATTCGCTTAACCAGGATTCACGGGTGGTCAATCTGTTGAAATCAGAACACTACATTTTGGCCACCGTGCTCGATCCTAGGTTTAAAGCCTACGTTGTATCTCTCTTTCCGGCAGACACATGTCTGCACTTGTCCAAAGACCTACTGGTGAAACACTTGTCAAGTCAAGCGAAATGTGACCCATCAACAGCTCCTCCTTCACATTCTCCCGCAACTGGGGCTGCGAGGAAAAGGCTAAGAATTCCGAGCCCACCCGCTGGCGGTGATGCAGGCCAGTCTGGAGCGAGTGCGGACATCTGGTTCGGACTAAAGGACCTGCCAACGATTACTAACATGTCGTCTACTGTCACTGCATATGATTCTGTCACCATTAAAAGAATGGTGGAGGATTATATGAGTGACCGCATCCAAGTAGGCACGTCAGACAGTCCGTACGTATACTGGCAGGAAAAAGAGGCAATTTGGAGGCCCTTGCACAAACTTGCTTTATTTTATCTAAGTTGCCCCCCCCCCCCCCTTCAGTGTGTACTCCGAAAGAGTGTTTAGTGCAGCCGGTGAACTTGTCAGCAATCGGCGTACAAGGTTACTTCCAGAAAATGTGGAGAAGATGATGTTCATCAAAATGAATTATAATCAATTCCTCCGTGGAGACATTCACCAGCAATTGCCTCCAGAAAGTACACAGGGACCGGAGATGGTGGATTCCAGTGAGGACGAATTAATACTCTGTTAGGAGGGGATGTACACAGTGAAAGGGGTGATGAATCGGACGATGAGGTGGACATCTTGCCTCTGTAGAGCCAGTTTGTGCAAGGAGAGATTGATTGCTTCTTTTTTGGTGGGGGACCAAACCAACCAGTCATTTCAGCCACAGTCGTGTGGCAGACCCTGTGGCTGAAATGATGGGTTTGTTAAAGTGTGCATGTCCTGTTTATACAACATAAGGGTGGGTGGGAGGGCCCAAGGACAATTCCATCTTGCACCTCTTTTTTCTTTAATTTATCTTTGCATCATGTGATGTTTGGGGCTAATTTTTTTAAGTGCCATCCTGTCTGACACTGCAGTGCCACTCCTAGATGTGCCAGATGTTTGTGCCGCCCATTTGGGTCGCTTAGCTTAGTCATCCAGCGACCTTGGTGCAAATTTTAGGACTAAAAGTAATATTGTGAGGTGTGAGGTGTTTAGAATAGACTGGAAATGAGTGTAAATTATGGTTATTGAGGTTAATAATACTATGGGATCAAAATGACCCCCAAACTCTATGATTTAAGCTGTTTTTGAGTTTTTTTTAAAAAAAATCACCCGAATCCAAAACACACCCGAATCCGCGGAACCGAATCCAAAACCAAAACACAAAACCCGAACAATTTCCGGTGCACATCTCTACTTATAAGGACTTAAGTCCACCTTGTGACATTTGAAGCACTTGTACTTGAGATTTTCGGGTTTTGTGGCCTTAGCAAGTGTAGTAATCATATGCTGATCCAACCCCAATTAATTAATACTTCCTATCATTTTATACTGTATGTATCAAAGTGGGTGCCCTTTAGGGATGCCCTGTAGATAACCAAGGTTCTGTGTTGCATAAGTGCTTGTGGGTATAATGTAATTTACAAACTTTGATCTCTTTGAAACTAGCACAGGCTAGGAAAGGGCAGATAACAATCTCAAGACAATTGTAAAAGGTTCGATGTAAAAGGCATCTTCCAGAACATTCACCTCCCCATTTTTATGATCCCTAAGGCCAGAACATGACAGGATATTCCCAAACATCGGTCTCGCAAATGTTTCCTGGTATGTTGATTCAATTGCTTCCTATCTCCTGTGCAGACAGCTACAGGATGCTTTTATTTGAAACTATTTGCGTATGTATAGCAGTTTGTGTAATTTTGTAATAAATTTGGAAACCTTTAAACATTCGAGATAATTGAACTTGAAATAAACACCCTTTAGTCTAGTGTGAGTTCTGAAATTATTTTAATGAATCTATAAGCCTGTATGATTGCACAACTATATGCTACATACATGCGTGATATAATTTTTGAATTATAATAATTGTGTACCCTTTTTGGTGGACGTGAAGTTGTCTACTTACCGTGAATTGACGTGACCATAAGCAGGACCAGCTGTTTCAGATTGATGTGTCTCGGGGCCGGCTGAAATTGTGACTGCAAGGCAGAATTCTCAGCATTGGTCTCAACAGTTCTTGAAACTGTAGCAACTTGGTCTGTACAATCTCCGTTGCTTGGAAGCACATGACTCCAAAGCTACTGCTAGAAAATCATACTCTGGAGTAAGATTTTACTGCATTGCCATTGCAACTTCTTTATCTTCTACTAGCATGCCTACAGATGTCACACAGCATCCTATATCATACTTATCTACTCTACTGGATTCTGCGGGAGACACCCGGTTTCTCGGGTAGTCCCTCACAGCCCTGGAAGAGTGGACATTTGTGGACATTTCCGGTGGGTGGGCAGGGCTTAATGACACAATTAGCTCAGCCAAGTTCTCAGCACTGCCCACCTGTTTCTCCTCTCCAAGCATCACCCAGAGTAGAGATTAGAAACGTTGGCAATTGTGGACATTTCCCGGTGGGTGGGACCTAATGACACAATTAGCTCGGCCACACCCTCATCACTGCCCACCTGCTTCTCCTCTCTGGGCATCACCTGGACTGGAGATTAGAAACATTGGCAAGTATGTCCTATATATTCATTCATGTACCTGCACGCACTCAGTTTAGTGCTGTACAGATTGCTTTTAGGTTGATTCTTCTCATTAAGCCTTTGTGTTAACAAGATATCTGCAAAGCCACTAACAATTTGTGTGCTGTCACCTTTTTGTGCATGATTGAATATATATGCTGCTCTACAGCTAGACCTATGGTCCCTATGGCTTTATCTACATCAAATGGGTTGGGATTATCTCCATGATCACTCGACAAATTGTCCTGCTTTAACTGCATAGCAAATTCCCATGTCGCATTATTCTCTAATACTGATAACTTGATGATCATACCAGCATTTGCACTGTGCATTTTCACCCTTAATATGAATAAAGTACTGTCTTCTGTACTCACTCAAAACGCTTTTTCTGTCTCTTTATTTTTCCCATGTTGTTGGCTAGAGCCATAACCTATTGGCAGAACCTATAGGGATATAGATGGCAGCAGTGTGTAATGGAGGCCAGTCCACAAAATAAAAACTTAACCAGGAATTTGTTTATTAACATAGAATAGTTTCCTGCACACCTGTACTCTATCCTCCATAACCAGCTGTTTCCAATCATACAGTACTGATCATATGCTGAGGCAGAAGGAAGCATGTGATGACTTGTAGGACTCAATCAGTGTGTGATTCTTCTTTCATGGATTACTGTAGGAGTACTGTGACAACTGGCTGTGTAAAATCTGGCCAATATGGCTACACAGTGCTGAGACACATATTGTTCAACTTCTCACACACAAGCCGATAGTGGTAATCTGTGGCTGAGTTTAAGGCATGCATCCATCCCGATATATAAGGTCATCCTCGGGAATCGTACTTGTTTTATGACAACACTTGTGATATTCACGCTATTTGCCAATATCCCAGCAGAGATGGGTGGTATTGGCAGAACCAATAGAATGTTGATAGGTGTCAGTGGTGTGTGATGGAGGTCAGTCCACACATTGAATAACTTACAAGGTAGAAAAGCAGGATGTGATTCAGCATAGGGGAGGGATGGCCATCGATGTGTTCACCATCGATGGTTGCCATCGATAGTGAAACTGTGAGTGACCATGAATGGTCACCAACTATGCTATCGGTGACCATCAATTGTTTCACCCATTGATGGTCATCCCTGTAATTACAGTAAATGACCCACGGGCCAATAACAGCCCGGGGTGGGGCTTTGTGGGTGTCGGGGGCAGAGCTAAGCTCCGTGTCCCGACACCTTGCAAAATTTAAAATTAAAAAACATTTGTTTATGCTAAGCCATCAATGATTAGGAATCATTGAAGGTCGATGGCCATCAATAGCACAGGGTTAATGCAGTACAATGCAGGAACATGCAGTATGGGACAGATAAATCCATAAGTGGGTTATTGCAGGTGGCAGTGGAATGTACAGTATGACCAGCAGTGGTGAGTGACACAGTGCTTATAGTGGCACAGTGGCTTTATGCAGCTGCCTATGGGCGCCGGCCACTTGCGGGCGGCAGCTCACGCTGCCGATGAACGCTTCTCCTCTTCCTTAAGAGGAATATGATGGGCGTTACTGAGGAGAGGAGCGGAAGACAGTTGCTCTAACAACTGTAACAATATCCGGCAGGATGCTGCGCTTACTCTATATGCATAGAGCCGCTGCCGATGGGATACATTCACACTGTCTGTGCTGCTGGCTGATAACAGTTGGGCGGCCACGCGCCGCGGCATCCCTTTAGCACAGACAGTGTGAGTGGCTGTGTAACCCGCCGGCAGCGGTTCTATGCACCTAAACGAAGCAGCGCTGCCGGATATTGTTACAGTTGCTATAGCAACTGTCTTCTGCTCCTCTCCTCAGTAACGTTCGTCATACTCCCGCCCCACACCACAAGAGCAGACTGCCACAAACTCCCCATGCAATTGTAAGAACTTCACTTAATGTATAAAGGGTCAGGGTCGGGGAGCATTAAATCTATACAGTAAAGTGCGGGGGTGAGGGTGGAAATTCAAATAAATAAGAGGTAGAGGTGATGGGTTGCTGGAAGAGGGAAAGTAATGACACGCAAAACACTTTAATTCCCCCGTACAGGTGAGGAGCAGCATATATATATATATATATATAGTGGTCGAAGTGGGCCGGTACGCAGCGGTATGGCATACCGGCACTTCTTCACAGACAGGGAAGTTTTTGTTTTTTTTATCACTCATGCTATGGCCAAGCATGCTCATGTTCCCCCACCGCTGCTCCCAGTCACGGCGGTTGGTGCCGGAGCTGTGAGCCACACTATTTCCCAGCAGTTACGGCGGATATGCAATCCCCCTCCCTCCTCCAGCAGCTGCTCGTACAGAGTGCCTCAATTCCTCCAATTACTCAACTGGGCAGCCGCGTCACCCTTGGGCTGCATAGACGCTGGCGTTCGGATCTTCCTGCCGCCGACCTCCTCTCCGGGCTGTGCCTGGGTCCACGCCATGGGACTCCCTTGTTGACAGTGACATCCTGCAGCTCAAGCTAAGGTTGACTGGATATGGCGGTGGTGAGTGACTGCTGGAGAGCCCTGTGCCCTCCTGACCCCCCCCCCCCATTCCCCATGTGTGCGGACCCTGCCACTGTGTTTTTGACACCTCGTTCCCCCCTGCCCCTCCCCCCGCTGCCTTTGTGTATGTGTCACCCAGTGCTCCCCTACTCCTGTTGCCCCGTGTGATGACACCCTGTGCCCTTATGGTGCTCTGTACACCCCCTGCATGTATGACACCCTGTCCCCCATGTTTTGGCTCATACCGTGTTCTCTAATGTGAATTTCGGCTCATTCAGTGTGCTATAATGTGAATTTCGTCTCATACCGTGTGCTATAATGGGAATTTCGGCTCCTAACGTGTGCTATAATGAGAATTTTGGCTCATAACTGTGCTATAATGAGAGTTTCGTCTTATACCAAGTGCTATAATGTGATTTTCGGCTCATAACGTGTGCTATAATGTGAATTTCGGCTCATAACGTGTGCTATAATGTGAATTTCGGCTCATTCCATGTGCTACAATGTGAATTTCGGCTCATTCCGTGTGCTATAATGTGAATTTTGTCTCATAATGTGTGCTATAATGTGAATTTTCGGCTCATCCGTGTTCTATAATGTGAATTTCGGCTCATTCTGAGTGCTATAATGTGAATTTCGGCTCATCCGTGTGCTATAATGTGAATTTCGTCTAATTCTGTGTGCTATAATGTGAATTTTGGCTCATTCTGTGTGCTATAATGTGAATTTCGGCTCATACCGTGTGCTATAAAGTGAGTTTTGGCTCATACCGTGTGCTATAATGTGAATTTCAGCTCATACCGTGTGGTATAATGTGAATTTCAGCTCATACCGTGTGCTGTAATGTGAATTTTAGCTCATACTGTGTGGTATAAAGTGAAAGGAACATCAGTACTAGATAGTATAAGGGGTACTACTACACTGAAGGACCCCCCCCCCCTTTGAGTGCCCACTCCCCCTTTTCCTGTAGCGTGCACACCTTAGGCATGTGCATAATTGCAACCTTTAATTTTCCATACACCCACTTCAAAATTTCCACTTTGAC
This sequence comes from Pseudophryne corroboree, assembly GCF_028390025.1. Classification (NCBI taxonomy): domain Eukaryota; kingdom Metazoa; phylum Chordata; class Amphibia; order Anura; family Myobatrachidae; genus Pseudophryne; species Pseudophryne corroboree. The sequence continues at coordinate 730,326,327 of NC_086446.1, forward strand.
CACTGTATGTGTGTATAATATATATATATATATATATATATATATATATATATTGCCCCTGTCTAAGGTACCCTGGGCCTCCTGAAGGCTTAATCCAGCCCTGGTATAGCAGTTCTTGCGCACCCTGGGTAGATTGCCTGTAGCATTACAGCAGCAATCTGTCCTGAAGTTCCCACTCTCTGTGAGCGTCGTCGTCTAATGTTTCCTCCTCCCGCACCGGCCGGTCGGCGGAAGACTGTACACACTGAGTGATATGACCGCTCATATCGCTCGGTGACGTCACGCCTCCGCCAGCCCTGCATGCAGGTCGTGTACGACAGTCCAGATCCTGCATGCATGCCGTACCGACAGCGACGATCGTTGCCGACCCACAGGGCTGCGCATCGGTCGTCGCTGGCGGCATACACATTTGACGATAAAATGATCGACGTCGCTCATTTTATCGTTAAGTGTGTATGGACCTTAAGAGTCAGCTGGATGGGATGTCCTAACAGTAACATGCGATAAAACCTGTTTCCTGGGTTTTACCACATTTCCTGTATGTATTAAGACTCAGTGTGTGGTTTGGGGGAGGGGGGCACCAGGCTGAAATTTTGCCTAGGATGCCGAGGATCCTTGCTCCGGCCCTGGGCAACGGTTATGTGTTTACTGTCCAGAAGACGAAGTAAAGAGTTTGTGCATGTGCAGTAGTGCACCACTGTTACTATGGGTACACGGGACCTACGAGGAGACAGCGCAGAGCACTCTCCACAATAGGGGCACATATTTCAACTTTACTGCGCAAATATATAAAGGTCAAGGTAGGCACATGAAGGGTGCAAAGGAACTGTACATGAGGCCATGCAGGTCAATATAGCACTGCGGGTAGAAGAAGGAACACATCAGATATTAATGTCTGGTAAGACTCAGCAAATCAATCACAGATATCTTAAACAGTACATTATTTTTTTCCATCATTACCCTGCAATATGCCCTTGTATGATAAGTGTTCTACTTTCAGTAATAGCCAATAAAGAGTTTGAAATAGTATCTCTATCTTTGTACAATAATAAAAAAAGCCTAGGACTCCTAAATCTGTAAAACTACTGACAACCAACTTACAATCCAATCTCTGACTTTACTGCGCCATAATAAAACTGAATCATGTCTAATAGTTTATCTAAATATGACCTCTATAAAATGTAATTAGGTTAATTTTTTTTCTCATTATTTCTATCATCTAACAAAAAAATTCTGGTAGCAGTTTTTAGACTTCAATCATTACTACACTAATTAGTATTCATGAAAATATAGTCGCATGTAATGATCATTCAGAATTAATTGAAGAATCCATGGACTGACCAGTTTTGGAAATTAACCCAGTGGCTTCAAAAGCTCAAACGCCTGCAATCTGCCAATCACACTGCATCCAACAAGGCACTGCTAACGTATCTGCAGCACAACCGTGAGTCGTTAGACGAGCGCACTGATCAACAGAGCTCTGAATCAAGATTGTTTCATGACTGAATCAGACCCTCAATGTATAGTGAATAAAGAGTTAAACTTTGAATTGAGTCACTTTGACCCACATATCTATCCCTTCAACAGTTGCTGATGGCATGTAGTAGAGGTAGAACTTTATAATACGGCTTACCACATCACCTGAGGACATTCTATCAAAGATTGAAGCAAAAAACAATGGGAGTACAAGAAACATTTTTTACCACATGATTAAGGGGTCTATTCATGCAGCAGTGAAAAGCCCTGTTTTGCGTTAAACAGGGCTTTTCTCTGCCTACTGCAATTCACAGAGCGGGTTACCGTGGAGAAGTCTCTGACTTCTCCAGCGGCACCCCCGCTCTGTGCCTGAATCGCATCACCATACCTTTGTATGGTGAGTGCGATTCATGAAGGTGCGGAAAGCTCTGCTTTCTGCTTCTCCATGTAGTTCAGGTTCGCCATCTGAGGATGGAGTAACCCGAACTGTAGTGCGGAGACATCAGGGAAGCTCAATGCTTCCCTGATCGCTGCTCGGCACCTCGCGCTGGCTCCGCCCCCCAACCTCCCAGCAACCACTGCGGCCTGCCGGGAGGTCACCAACCTACGCATGTGCAAAGGGACCCACCGCTGGACTCCGCGCATCACAGGGAGGGACTGCTGGAGATGACCTTCCCGCAGGAGCCCCAGACACCGCAGCGCATTGTCGGAAGGGTGAGTATACATGAATTGCTACTTAAAACAGCTATACATCGCATCGAAGAGATGCGATGTATAGTGATAAGTAGCAATTCTGTTTTCGTTTTCTGTATGAATAGACCCCTAAAAGAGGTTGCACTATAAAGTGCACTATTTTTTTGGTTGTACCACATGGAGGTGGCCATCTTGTGGCTGAACCAAGTACAACCTTGTTAATCATCTAGAAAGAAGAACCTCATGATGGACATTCATAAAAATAAGGTAGCTGAAAGTACATTTATAGAGGAGAAGGTCCTAACTGAACTTTCAAAACTAAAAGGGGATAAATCAATGGGGCCAGATGGGATAAACCCAAGGATACTAAAAGAGCTAAAAAGATGTGCTGGTGGCACCATTAACAGAATTATTTAACCAGTCACTAAATACAGGTGCCATTCCAGAGGACTGGAAAAGAGCAAATGTAGTTCCATTGTACAAAAGTGGAAGCAAGGAAGAAGCAAGTAACTACAGACCAGTAAGCCTTACATCAGTAGTAGTGAAAGTAATGGAAAAACTACTAAAAGAAAGAGTTGTGGAATATCTTAAAGCAAACAACTTACAGGATCCAAAACAGCATGGATTTACTGGTGGGAGATCATGCCAAACAAATCTTATTGACTTTTTTGACTCTGTGATGAAAATAATAGATCAAGGGGGAGCTGTAGATGTAGCATATCTAGACTTTAGTAAGGCATTTGACACTGTCCCACATCGCAGACTGCTAAATAAACGTGTGGGGGTGAATTATAAAATAGTTAAATGGATAAGAACCTGGTTGCAGGATAGGAAACAGTTGTAGTAAATGGAGTGCAATCTATGGAGGGAAATGTTACCAGTGGAGTACCCCGGGGATCTGTACTCGGACCAGTTCTCTTTAATATCTTTGTTGGTGACATTGCAAATGATATTGAAGGGAAAGTATGCCTTTTTGCAGATGATACAAAGATATGCAACAGGGTAGACACACCAGGAGGGGTAAAACAAATGATTGATGACCTAGCTAGGCTTGAAAAATGGTCAAGAACATGGCGGCAACTACAGTTTAATGCTAAAAAATGCAAAATCATGCACTTGGGTCTCAAAAACCCAAAGGCTAAATATAGTATCAAGGGTACTATAATGGAAACTACTGAGGAGGAAAGGGATTTAGGAGTCACTATTTCAAGTGATCACTATTTCAAGTGACTTAAAGGCAGGAAAGCAATGCAACAAAGCATGTTCATTGGTGCGGCCTCATCTGGAATACTGTGTCCAGTTCTGGAGACCATATCTCCAGAAGGATATAAATACATTAGAGAGTGTACAAAGAAGGGCAACTAAAATGGTGCATGGCCTACATCACAAAACTTACCCGGAAAGGCTTAAAGATCTTAACATGTATAGTATGGAGGATAGAAGGGAAAGGGGAGACATGATAGAAACTTTCAAATATACCAAAGGTTTTAACAAAGTTCAGGAGGGAAACATTTTTCAAAGGAAGAGAAGTATTAGAACTCGAGGACATACACTGAAACTGGAGGGAGGCAGGTTCAGGGGAAAGTTAAGGAAAAATTATTTCACAGAAAGGGTAGTGGATAAGTGGAATAGCCTCCCATCAGAGGTGGTAGAGGCTAAGACTGTAGAGCAATTTAAACATGCTTGGGATAGGCATATGAATATACTTACAAAGAATTAAGGTTCAAAAAGGGTTGCGATTACCTAAAGGATAAAAAAAATGGGCAGACTAGATTGGCCAAGTGGTTCTTATCTGCTGTCAAATTCTATGTTTCTATGTTTTTGTGATCCATCGGCTATAAAATGTCTCAGTGGAGTCACTAGTCAATAGCTGCAAACTATAGAATCGTCAGCTTACAAGATGGTTGACTCCAGTGTGTCCAGGATATATGCCCTTTCACCTACAGTATGTGTAAAAATACGAAAAATCGTTTCTGTTTATTACTGGTCCATAATATATCTTTTTTTAAATTTAAGTGTTTGCTTAGGTATTGCATACTGCAACTGTAAAGCAAAAAAAAAAAAATTTACATTATAATCATATTTGACTCAAGTATTACATATTCTTATGTGCTGGTTATCAAGAGAGACATATTGTAGGGATGTACTACCTAATTCTGTTTCATTTGTGGGCTTGTTTGTTTGTTTTTACAAAGAAATCCCCTTCAGTTCAGCTTTAGACTCCATATACAACAATAAAGACCAAAAAATAAATGTTATGCAAAATATTCTTCTCACAACAGTGTCAAGAATCTGATTTTGCATCACGTCACTTACCAGTGCTCTGATGTATTGGCCGCCGGAGGTCACATCTTCAGCGTGGCAGCATGTTCCATGATTGCCTGCAGTGTGCAGAGACTTTCTCCAGTGTGTACCCCGCTTGCCATACAGCACGTACCCAGATGTATTCCCACCATCACCAGAGTATGGGCGCCGCCATGACACCTGCAGTCAGCTTACTTGGTGCTATCCACTCCTGAGCATTGGAGAACTCACATGGCTTGATTCTCCAATCCCTGCTGACCAGGGGGTATATACTCAGAGTTCCTGCTCAGTATTATTGCCTTGAACAACGCGTCACATCCTGTGAACAAGCGTCTCCTGGCTCCAGTCCCCTGTCTCCAGAGATTCCCCTGTGTCTTAGCTCGGTGGAACTACAGGCATCAGCCATCCAGTTTGGTACAGTTCCATCTGCTTTCAGCTCCAGTCACCAGCAGTCTCCAGTGACTTCCTAGCTTCATTGTCTCTGTGGAACTACAGGCTCCAGCCATCCAGCTCTGCTACAACTCCTTCCACAGTCAGCTTCCACTTCTACATACAGTAAGAGACTCTCTACAGGTGCTGCCTCATTATTCTCACCGGTGTGTTGTTAATCTGCATTCAGCATTGTGCTTTTGCATCCAGCACTTAAACAACCAGCTCGTATATTACGAACTGTCTCCTGCTATAGCCTTGCTTGGCTCTGTGGACTTTGTGCATATGTTCTGACAGTGTGAATCTATTGCTGTTGGTTTCCAGACTGATTACCGGAGTTACTTACTGCCTGTATTTACTACCATCAGTTGCATTACCTACCTACTGCATATTGATCCTGTAACCATCGGCTTCCAAGCCAGCCATCGATGTTCACCATCGGCTTCCAGGCTGATCATTGCAGTTTGCTAATTACATTGGTTCCCAGACCAGTTCATTACCTCTGACTGTTATTATACAATTTGTATTACTTACCTCCAGAGTACTGATTTTAGTTGCCATCGGCTCCCAGGCCGACCATCGTTATTTGCAAGTAGCTAACGGTTTCCAGACTGAATACAAAAAAGTTACTTATTGCCTGTGTTGTTCCATCACATTCTCCCATCGGTTTCCAGACCAATCCTCTGTGTCATTATTTATCCTCAGGACATAGACTCTGCTTCACATCGGCTCCCTGGCCGACCATCGTTTATTTGCCATCGGATCCCAGGCCGACCATCATTGATTGCCAACGGCTCCCAGGCCGGTCATTACTGTTCTCTAATTACCGCTGGTTTCCAGATCAGCTCATTCTTCGTAACTGTACTTGCAGTAAAACTTCTGTATTGTTATTCCTGTTCCAGTAATCATTATATTGCTGTGTGTATTTAATAAACATCATTCATTGCACACATGCGCAGGAACTTACTACGGCCTCCTCGTTTCCTTCATCGTACCACCACTGACCCACTAGTGCCCTCTCTGGGAACAGACAATTACACAGACCTTACAAACAGATTTTGATTTGAAATTTAGCATACTGTATTTTGTGGGTGTAGTATGTTATGGCAGCTGGTATGCTGGGCGCCGGGATCCCAACTACCGGCATGTCGGCAGCGGGGCGAGCGCAAAAGAGCCCCTTGCGGGCATGATGGCTATGTGCGCCACACTTATTATTCTCCCTCCGGAGGGGGCGTGGACCCCCCCAAGAGGGAAAATAGTTGTCGGTATGCCGGCTGGCGGGATTCCGGCGCTGGTATACTGATATACTTATATTGCTGTGTGTATTTAATAAACATCATTGCGCACATGCACAGGAACTTACTACAGCCTCCTCGTTTCCTCCATCGTACCACCACTGACCCACTAGTGCCCACTCCGGTAACAGACATTTACACAGATCTGACAGTTTGTTCAAGGCCCATGGACTCAGACGGCGTTCAAAGTGTGGGGTCAGGGGCCCTCCAAGATCTTGCATAGCGACTCGATGGTCAAGAGGCTACACAACAGCAAGTGATCCAGTTTCTACAGCGAATGTCTACCCGCTTGGATACTTTGCAGCAATCCCTTCCACGTTCCGTTTCTCCTCCGGCTCCTGTTCTAGTCACTCCTGCTCCAGTTCCAGTTATTCCAGCTTCTACTGCTCTGTCCGTTCCTATGGTTGGACCTTGTTCAAGTCAGCCCTATGGCACTCCCTTTAAAGCTAATTATCCTGAGAGGGGAAACTTCCTCTTTCAAAGGTTCCAGGACTCCTCTGTCTCCTGCTGTGAAACCTGGACCAATAAACACCCTCCTTCATCTATTGGAACAACTTCAAAGTCTTCATTCAAGAATTATTCCAATAATACCAGAAATCCTAGGAGGTGCTTTAAACACAGTAAAAAGTCCTGCTCAACCTACTGAGACTAATACAACCACTGTGTCAGACTTCCTTAAAACTAAAGTCTCTCCTTCTGTGCAGAGAGAGGGTAAATTCCAGAGCTACCCGCACTCCAAACTCACGGAAGCTGAACGCCGGCATCGCAAGCAACTTCACCTCTGTTTCTACTGTGGGAGTTCTAGTCACCTCATTAAAGACTGTTCTCTCCGCAAGTCAAAAGTTGGTGACAGGTCCCAACATCACAGAGTTCTCACCTGCAAACCTTCCTGGGTATCGTCTACAGTTCCAGTTTCCTCTATTCTGGACAGGAGTGTCCAAAAAGTCTAAGATTAAGGTCCTGTGACAAAGAGACCCAATTTAAAGTACAGAAACCAAAAGAGACTGTTACCCACAACTAAAGAAGTTACTGTTTGTACAGCCCCAGGTGGGGCATCTGATGTTGTGAACCCAAAAGGGGTATTTGATGTTCAGATTACAGAAGCGGCATCCAGGCATGCTACTCAAAGAAGTGTCTCTGATCTGTTAAACCCAGGAGGGGTCATGGGAGTTTCAGCCTCAAGAGAGGTATCCAAGGCTAAGATCCCAGGAGGAATTCTTAAAGCCACAGATACAGACATGAACTTTTGTTTGTCAACTTCTGAGAGTGCTACCAGCTCTGTACAGCTCCAAGATAGATCATCTGAACATCCAGATTCTGTTTATAAAGAGTCAAGTATCAATGGACTTAACCCGGTTCCAGCCATCGGTTCAAAGACTCCACTGGTTCCAGCCAGCCTGAGTAGCTCTGTTTCCAATGATGAGCTACCTCCTTCGGTACCAGCCGATTTCAGCATCTTCTGATCTAATCCGGTCCTATCCGTCAGTCCAAATACTCCTCCTCCACATAAAGGTATCTTTTTCTAACCACTGGTTTCCTTCCTTCTTCCTACTCCTCCCTCCTGGTCATCCAGGATCAGTGCTCTGTAGGCTATCAGTATGAGGAGAACAGAACTGTGTTCTGCTCCAGCCTGGGGGTAAGAATGATCTTTCTGAGCCAGACTGGCACATATACCTTTATGTGGAAGACGACACACAAGATATAGTAAGTTGGGTACGCTGGATGCTAGTTCATTCCCTTAAGGTTCAGTGAAAAGATACCTTTATGAGATTTATACAGTTTTGATTATAGTAAGTAAGGTACGGTTTGACACCATACTTTTATATCCTTCACTGTGGTGGACCTTTTTAAAGGAGATTCACACCCTTCTGAGAGATAAGGTGACGGACCCACCTTTTTTGACCTATTAAGGGGTTGGAGAAAGAAAGGGATAAGGAGAATCCCCGTCTCCAGACCTACTATAATTCCTGTTCCCCTCTCTGTCTTGCTATCCTCATTGATCGAGACTGGAATAACCACCAGGCGATAGAAGTACAGAAAGGAAGAGAGTGGAAATAAAGATACCTTTATGTGGAAGACTACTCCTGAAAAATAGTGAGTCGGGTACGCCTCATATCATCTCATCCCTCCAAAGATTTGGTGAAAAGATACCTTTATGGGATTTGCACAGGTTCTTCATTAGTAAGTTAGGTACGGGCTGGCACCCTACCTGCTTATCTTTCACTGTGGTGGACCCCTAAAGGAGAGATACACCCTTTCTGAAAAAAAGTATAAAGAACAATCAGAATATTCCCTCTCCTGTGTTAAGGAGAATAGGGTGACGGACCTACCCTGTTTGATCCTTTTCGGGGGCGGATAAAAGGGGAAAAGAGATTTTCACCTTCAGGGTTCACTACAATCTTGTTTCCCTTTGTTTTTTCCCTTTAACTCCAGAAATCAAGTTATGCGGGACTGAGAAGAAATTGTGGATATCCTGTCAGTCAGACCAGTGAAGAACATTCAAGGACTATCTCCCAGCCTATGAGTATTAACTCTTATGTATGGTTACATTTATGGTTTGTAAAAGATCTGAAGTGAGCGCTGTCTAAGGTGGTTTCCAATTTTGATTGTAAAAGTTTCTATCCTTCTGGTGTGTGTGGTGATACACCAAGTGATACGACCATAGACTGCTGCTCATAGAGTGCGCATTAGAATTCTCTTTTAAGTTTTATTCTGTCCAATTTGTCAACAGTCTACTTATTGCTAAATCCTCCCCAGCATCACTTTCTGTGCAAGATCAGGCTTCGTTAGACCAAGCTATAAAAGATTTCCAAGCCGCGCAGAAAGGAAACATTGCAAAGTTAAAACAGGGATATCGGACTTTGGATTTTAAAGTTGCATATACTTCCGTGTCTCCATCTTACAGCAACACGTATGAAACTATTGACTCCTCGGGTTCAGCATCTACTCAGTCTTCTGAACAGTCTTCCAGTCCTCAGTTTTTCGATCCAACACTTTACAAGCATAATCAGGCTTTGTTGAATCAATGCACCAGAGATTTTAAGAATTACAGGAATTAGAGAACTTCAAAACCAGTTCAAAGTCAACCATCTGATGATGTAAGAGTTGGCTACGCTTCTGTTAACTTCATTCCTGGTGTCTCACATTGGCCCTCATTCCGAGTCGTTCGCTCGGTATTTTTCATCGCATCGCAGTGAAATTCCGCTTAGTGCGCATGCGCAATATTCGCACTGCGACTGCGCCAAGTATCTTTGCTATGAAGAAAGTATTTTTACTCACGGCTTTTTCATCGCTCCGGCGATCGTAATGTGATTGACAGGAAATGGGTGTTACTGGGCGGAAACACGGCGTTTTATGGGCGTGTGGCTGAAAACGCTACCGTTTCCGGAAAAAACGCAGGAGTGGCCGGAGAAACGGGGGAGTGGTTGGGCGAACGCTGGGTGTGTTTGTGACGTCAAACCAGGAACGACAAGCACTGAACTGATCGCACAGGCAGAGTAAGTGTGGAGCTACTCTAAAACTGCTAAGTAGTTTGTGATCGCAATATTGCGAATACATCGGTCGCAATTTTAAGATGCTAAGATACACTCCCAGTAGGCGGCGGCTTAGCGTGTGTAACTCTGCTAAATTCGCCTTGCGACCGATCAACTCGGAATGAGGGCCATAGTTTCAAACTCAGTGAACAACAGGTTGACACGGATATTGTTGTTCCTAAGCAAAAGACTTCCATAACCATGCTAAACCTGGACTCTGACTCTGAAAGTGAGTTTGTTGATAATGACTCAAGTTACATTATGGGAGGTTCTATCTTTCCTAGCTATGTCTTCTTCCAGGAAGTAAATTCTGTCTCAAATGACCGTGAAAGGTCTACTTGTTCTGATGACAAAAGTCTTTCTTCTGAAGATGAAAGTTGGGAAGACTTTTGAGGACCTCTGCTTTAGTGTATTCCTAAACTCTTCTTCAAGGATCCTCAAGTTCCAACATGGGTGTTTGGTGCCCACCCATAAAAGGGGGGGTACTGTCAGGAATCTGCATTTTGCATCACATCACTTACCAGTGCTCTGATGTACTGGCCTCCAGAGGTCACATCCTCAGCCTGGCAGCATGTCTCTTGAGTGCCTGCAATGTGCAGAGACCCTCTCCAGTGTGTACCTCGCTTGCCATACAGCGTGTACCCTGATGTATTCCCACCATCACCAGAGTATGGGCGCCGCCATGACACCTGCAGTCAGCTTACTTGGTGCTATCCACTCCTGAGCATTGGAGAACTCACATGGCTTGATTCTCCAATCCCTGCTGACCAGGGGGTATATACTCAGAGTTCCTGCTCAGTATCATTGCCTTGAACAACGTGTCACATCCTGTGAACACGCGTCTCCTGGCTCCAGTCTCCTGAGATTCCCCTGTGTATTAGCTCCGTGGAACTACAGGCATCAGCCATCCAGTTTGGTGCAGTTCCATCTGCATTCAGCTCCAGTCTCCAGTAACTTCAGTGTCTCTGTGGAACTACAGGCTCCAGCCATCCAGCTCTGCTACAACTCTTTCCACAGTCAGCTTCCACTTCTACATGCAGTAAGAGACTCTCTCCAGGTGCTGCCTCATCATTCTCACCTGTGTGTTGTCAGGGCCGGCTCCAGGCCTACTGACACCCTGAGCGAGAAAATGTCAAAGCGCCCCCACCCCCATATGCGCGCGCCGAAGGCGCGCGCGGGCTCCTGGAAAAGTGGGTGTGGCCTCTTGGAAAAGTGGGCGTGGCCTCACAGCTTCATATTATCACACTACAAATAAATATATTTTCACACCCCCTCTACGCACACAATTAGCAGCCTTACACATAACATAGTAGTGTTCCTTACACACAATGTCTCCAGTATAGTGCCAGATTACACATCTCCAGTAAGGTGCCAGATACACATAATGTCTACAGTAGCGCAGTGCCAGCTACACGTGACATGCCCCGCAGCAGTGCCAGCTACACAAGACATGCCCCGCAGCCGTGCCAGCTACACATGACATGCCCCGCAGCAGTGCCAGCTACACATGACATGCCCCGCAGCAGTGCCAGCTACACATGACATGCCCCGCAGCAGTGCCAGCTACACATGACATGCCCCACAGCAGTGCCAGATGCATATGACATGCCCCACAGCAGTGCCAGGTGCAAATGACATGCCCCACAGCAGTGCCAGGTATACATGATATGCCCCCCAGCAGTGCCAGCTACGCATGATATGCCCCCCAGCAGTGCCAGCTACACATGATATGCCTCGTAGCAGGCCTGGTACACATGCCTCACAGTGCCAGATATGTCCCCAGTGCCAGATACACCTGCCGCACAGTGCCAGATATGCCCTCAGTGCCAGATACGCCCCACAGTGCCAGATACACCTGCCCCAAAGTGCCAGATATGCCCTCAGTGCCAGATACGCACCTCAGTGCCAGATACACCTGCCCCACAGTGCCAGATACACCTGCCCCACAGTGCCAGATACACCTGCCCCACAGTGCCAGATACACCTGCCCCACAGTGCCAGATACACCTGTCCCACAGTGCCAGATACACCTGTCCCACAGTGCCAGATATGCCCCCAGTGCCAGATACACATGCCCCCCAGTGCCAGATATGCCCCCAGTGCCTGATACGCCCCCAGTGCCAGATAAGCCTGCCCCACAGTGCCAGATATGCCCTCATTGCCAGATACAAATGCCCCACAGTGTCAGATACACCTGCCCCACAGTGCCAGATACACCTGCCCCACAGTGCCAGATACACCTGCCCCACAGTGCCAGATACACCTGTCCCACAGTGCCAGATATGCCCCCAGTGCCAGATACACATGCCCCCCAGTGCCAGATATGCCCTCATTGCCAGATACAAATGCCCCACAGTGTCAGATACACCTGCCCCACAGTGCCAGATACACCTGCCCCACAGTGCCAGATTCACCTGCCTCACAGTGCCAGATTCACCTGTCCCACAGTGCCAGATATGCCCCCAGTGCCAGATACACATGCCCCCCAGTGCCAGATATGCCCCCAGTGCCTGATACGCCCCCAGTGCCAGATAAGCCTGCCCCACAGTGCCAGATATGCCCTCATTGCCAGATACACCTGCCCCAAAGTGCCAGATATGCCCTCAGTGCCAGATACGCACCTCAGTGCCAGATACACCTGCCCCACAGTGCCAGATACACCTGCCCCACAGTGCCAGATACACCTGCCCCACAGTGCCAGATACACCTGCCCCACAGTGCCAGATACACCTGCCCCACAGTGCCAGATACACCTGTCCCACAGTGCCAGATACACCTGTCCCACAGTGCCAGATATGCCCCCAGTGCCAGATACACATGCCCCCCAGTGCCAGATATGCCCCCAGTGCCTGATACGCCCCCAGTGCCAGATAAGCCTGCCCCACAGTGCCAGATATGCCCTCATTGCCAGATACAAATGCCCCACAGTGTCAGATACACCTGCCCCACAGTGCCAGATACACCTGCCCCACAGTGCCAGATACACCTGTCCCACAGTGCCAGATACACCTGTCCCACAGTGCCAGATATGCCCCCAGTGCCAGATACACATGCCCCCCAGTGCCAGATATGCCCCCAGTGCCTGATACGCCCCCAGTGCCAGATAAGCCTGCCCCACAGTGCCAGATATGCCCTCATTGCCAGATACAAATGCCCCACAGTGTCAGATACACCTGCCCCACAGTGCCAGATACACCTGCCCCACAGTGCCAGATTCACCTGCCCCACAGTGCCAGATTCACCTGTCCCACAGTGCCAGATATGCCCCCAGTGCCAGATACACATGCCCCCCAGTGCCTGATACGCCCCCAGTGCCAGATAAGCCTGTCCCACAGTGCCAGATATGCCCTCATTGCCAGATACAAATGCCCCACAGTGCCAGATACACCTGCCCCACAGTGCCAGATATGCCCCCAGTGCCAGATACACATGCCCCCCAGTGCCAGATATGCCCCCAGTGCCTGATAAGCCTGCCCCACAGTGCCAGATATGCCCTCAGTGCCAGATACAAATGCCCCACAGTGTCAGATACACATGCCCCACAGTGTCAGATACACATGCCCCACAGTGTCAGATACACATGCCCCTCAGTGTCAGATACACATGCACCAGTGTCAGATACACATGCACCACAGTGTCAGATACACATGCACCACAGTGCCAGATACACATCCACCACAGTGCCAGATATGCCCCCAGTGCCAGATACGCCTGCCCCACAGTGCCAGATATGCCCTCAGTGCCAGATACACATGCCCTCCAGTGTCAGATACACATGCACCACAGTGCCAAATATGCCCCCAGTGCCAGATACTCCCCCAGTGCCAGAGACGCCTGCCCCACAGTGCCAGATATGCCCTCAGTGCCAGATACACATGCCCCCCAGTGTCAGATACACATGCCCCACAGTGTCAGATATGCCCCACAGTGTCAGATATGCCCCACAGTGCAAAGATACACATGCCCCACAGTGTCAGATACACATGCCCCACAGTGTCAGATACACATGCCCCACAGTGTCAGATACACAAGCCCCACAGTGTCAGATACACATGCCCCACAGTGTCAGATATGCCCCACAGTGTCAGATATGCCCCACAATGCCAGATACACATGCCCCACTATGCCAGATATGCCCCCAGTGCCAGATACACATGCCCCATAGTGCCAGATATGCCCTCAGTGCCAGATACACATGCCCCACAGTGCCAGATATGCCCTCAGTGCCAGATACACATGCCCCACAGTGCCAGATATGCCCTCAGTGCCAGATACACATGCCCCCCAGTGTCAGATACACATGCCCCACAGTGCCAGATATGCCCCCAGTGCCAGATATGCCCTCAGTGCCAGATACACATGCCCCCCAGTGTCAGATACACATGCACCACAGTGCCAAATATGCCCCCAGTGCCAGATACTCCCCCAGTGCCAGATATGCCCTCAGTGCCAAATACACATGCCCCCCAGTGTCAGATACACATGCCCCACAGTGTCAGATATGCCCCACAGTGCAAAGATACACATGCCCCACAGTGTCAGATACACATGCCCCCCAGTGTCAGATACACATGCACCACAGTGCCAAATATGCCCCCAGTGCCAGATACTCCCCCAGTGCCAGATACGCCTGCCCCACAGTGCCAGATATGCCCTCAGTGCCAAATACACATGCCCCCCAGTGTCAGATACACATGCCCCCCAGTGTCAGATATGCCCCACAGTGCAAAGATACACATGCCCCACAGTGTCAGATACACATGCCCCACAGTGTCAGATATGCCCCACAATGCCAGATACACATGCCCCACTATGCCAGATATGCCCCCAGTGCCAGATACACATGCCCCACAGTGCCAGATATGCCCTCAGTGCCAGATACACATGCCCCCCAGTGTCAGATACACATGCCCCCCACTGCCAGATATGCCCCCAGTGCCAGATACACATGCCCCACAGTACCAGATATGCCCTCAGTGCCAGATACACATGCCCCCCAGTGTCAGATACACATGCCCCCCACTGCCAGATATGCCCCCAGTGCCAGATACACATGCCCCACAGTGCCAGATATGCCCTCAGTGCCAGATACACATGCCCCCCAGCAGGGCCGGCTCCAGGCATGTTCGACTGGAGCGGCCGCGCGGGGCGCCACTCTTTTAGGGCGCCGCACGCTGCGGCCGCCATATTCCTGCCTGGAGCCAGCCTTCAAACTGTGTGTGTGTGCGCGCAGCGCGCTGTGCGGCGCCGGCGTCTGACGTTAGACGCCGGCGCCGCGCAGCGCAGACGGAATCGTTCATCCGTCCAGCCGCCCGCCCGCCTGCCTGCCTGCCTGGGCCCACAGCAGTACTCCCCCTCCCGGCTCCCAGCACCGCAGTCCGCAGTGACAATGCCATGTAAGTTAAAATCTGCACTGTGGGGGCATTATATATCTGGCACTGTGGGGGCATTATGTTTATTCATGTGGGGGCATATCTGCACTGTGGGGGCATTATATATCTGGCACTGTGGGGGCATATCTGCACTGTGGGGGCATTATATATCTGGCACTGTGGGGGCATATCTGCACTGTGGGGGCATTATATATCTGGCACTGTGGGGGCATAGCTGCACTGTGGGGGCATTGATTCTTGCACTGTGGGGGCATATCTGCACTGTGGGGGCATTATATATCTGGCACTGTGGGGGCATATCTGCACTGTGGGGGCATTATATATCTGGCACTGTGGGGGCATAGCTGCACTGTGGGGGCATTGTTTCTTGCACTGTGGGGGCATATCTGCACTGTGGGGGCATTATATATCTGGCACTGTGGGGGCATATCTGCACTGTGGGGGCATTATATATCTGGCACTGTGGGGGCATATCTGCACTGTGGGGGCATTATATATCTGGCACTGTGGGGGCATAGCTGCACTGTGGGGGCATTATGTTTCTTGCACTGTGGGGGCATATCTGCACTGTGGGGGCATTATGTATCTGGCACTGTGGGGGCATATCTGCACTGTGGGGGCATTATATATCTGGCACTGTGGGGGCATAGCTGCACTGTGGGGGCATTATGTTTCTGGCACTGTGGGGGCATATCTGCACTGTGGGGGCATTATGTATCTGGCACTGTGGGGGCATATCTGCACTGTGGGGGCATTATATATCTGGCACTGTGGGGGCATATCTGCACTGTGGGGGCATTATATATCTGGCACTGTGGGGGCATAGCTGCACTGTGGGGGCATTATGTTTCTGGCACTGTGGGGGCATATCTGCACTGTGGGGGCATTATGTATATGGCACTGTGGGGGCATATCTGGCACTGGGGGCATTAATGTATCTGACACTGTGGGGGGCAATAATGCATCTGGCACTGTGTGGGCACTTATGCATCTGGCAATATGTGGGCATTTATGTATCTGGCACTGGGGGGATTTATGTATCTGGCCCTGTGGTGGCATATCTGGCACTGTGCGGGCATTTTTATATATGGCACAGTGGGGACATATCTGGCACTGTGTGGGCATTTTTATATCTGGCACTGTGTGGGCACTTATGTATCTGGCACTGCGGGGGCATCATGTATCTGGCACTGTGGGGGGCATATCTGCACTGTGGAGGCACTTATGTATCTGGCACTTTGGGGGCATTTATGTATCTGAACTGTGGGTGCATATCTGGCACTGTGTGGCCATTTATGTAGCTGGCACTGCTGGGGGGCATGTCACGTGTAGCTGGCACTGCTGGGGGGCATGTCATGTAGTGTTCCCGCTAGGCGTCTGTGGCTAGGCAATGTGTCTCAGTGCTGTGCCTGGCGCAAAGTGTATAGGAGGTTCTACCTGGTGCAGTGTGTATTAGCTGCACTACTGTGTGGTGTAATGCAAATTGCCACTATTATGTGGCCACGTACCTTCCCCACGAAGTAACTCCCATTAATTTTTGCTGCGCGCCTTCGGCGCGCACTGTCCATGCTTTGACATATAGGTGTGGGAACAACAAGCAGTATGTACATCATTTTGCCCTCCTAACTTAAAAATGTGCCCTCCCTGTGATCAGCACCATGCCCTAAAAAGTGAACACTATCCTGTGTAGCTGGCACTACTGGGGGGCATGTCATGTGTAGCTGGCACTGCTGCGGGGCATGTCATGTGTAGCTGGCACTGCTGCGGGGCATGTCATGTGTAGCTGGCACTGCTGGGAGGCATGTCATGTCTATCTGGCACTGCTGGGAGGCATGTCATGTCTATCTGGCACTGCACATTATGTGTATCTGGCACTATACTGGAGACATTGTGTGTAAGGAACACTACTGTGGCTATGTGTAAGGCTGCTAATTGTGTGAAAATATTTTTACAGTTTGATGATATGAAGTTACGAGTCCACGCCCACTTTTCCAGAGGCCACACCCACTTTTCCGGGAGCGCGCGCGCCTTCGGCGCGCGCATGGGGGGGGGGGGGGGGGCGCTTTTACATTTTCTCGCTCAGGGTGCTAGTAGGCCTGGAGCCGGCTCTGCCCCCAGTGTCAGATACACATGCCCCCCACTGCCAGATATGCCCCCAGTGCCAGATATGCCTGCCCCACAGTGCCAGATATGCTCCCAGTCCCTGAAACACATGTCCCTGAAACACATGTCTCCCCTCCCCCCCCCCCCCAGTGCTGCTCACCTGCGCTGCTGCCGATGGTCCTCTTGGGCGGGGAGGAGGAGGCGGCGGCTGCTGCTCTGCTGTGAGAACGGGGAGGAGAGCGCAGCGTGCGCCTCTCCTTCCCCTCAGTCTCCGGAGGGTGGGCAGCTGGGGGCACTAAACCAAACTCAGTGCGCGCTACGGCGCTATGTGGCGCCAGCGGCGCGCACTGAGAAGTTTTGCATAGTCCCGCCCCCAGCACAGAGTCAGCCACTGACTGCTGGCTGGGAGTGGGACTCGGAGGCGGGCCGTTGACGGAGCTGGAGCCGCACAGACACAGGACCAGGCTCCAATATGGCGGTGCCAGCGTGCGGCGCCCATTAAGGGTGGCGCCCTGCGCGGCCGCTCTATTGGAACATGCCTGGAGCCGGCCCTGTGTGTTGTTAATCTGCATTCAGCACAGTGCTATTGCATCCAGCACTTAAACAACCAGCTCGTATATTACCAACTGTCTCCTGCTATAGCCTTGCTTGACTCTGTGGACTTTGTGCACATATTCTGACAGTGTGAATCTATTGCTGTCGGTTTCCAGACTGATTACCGGAGTTACTTATTGCCTATATTTACTACCATCGGTTGCATTACCTACCTACTGCATATTGATCCTGTTACCATCGGCTTCCAAGCCAGCAATCGATGTTCACCATCGGCTTCCAGGCTGATCATTGCAGTTTGCTAATTACACTGGTTCCCAGACCAGTTCATTACCTGTGACTGTTATTATACCATTTGTATTACTTACCTCCAGAGTACTGATTTCAGTTGCCATCGGCTCCAAGGCCGACCATCGTTATTTGCAAGTAGCTAACGGTTTCCCGAATGAATACCAAAAGTTACTTATTGTCTGTGTTGTTCCATCACATTCTCCCATCGGTTTCCAGGCCGATCCTCTGTGTAATTATTTATCCTCAGGATATAGGGGGTCATTCCGAGTTGATCACTAGCAGCCGTTGTTCACTGTGTAGCGATAATTGAAAAAAGCGGCTAATCTGCGCATGCATATGCACCGCAATGCGCACGCGTGTCGTAGGAAGTCCTTTGTGGTTTTGCACTGGTTCTAGCGCCGATTCCAATCGCACAGCCGAACGCAAGGAGATTGACAGGAAGAGGACATTTATAGGTGTCAACTGACCGTTTCCTGGGAGTGTTTGGAAAAACGCAGGCGTGGCCGGGCATTTGCTGGGTGGGTATCTGACATCATTACCGTGTCACTCGTCGCAGCAATCATCGCACAGGATAAGTAACTACAGGGCTGGTCTTGTTTTGTACAAAATGTGTTTGCAGGCGCTCTGCTGCACAGGCGTTCACAATCCCGCAAAGCGAAGATACACTCCCCCGTGGGCGGCAACTATGCGTTTGCACGGCTGCTAAAAACTGCTAGCGAGCGATCAACTCGGAATGACCCCCAGAGACTCTGCTTCACATTGGCTCCCTGGCCAACCATTGTTTATTTGCCACCGGCTCCCATGGCAACCATCATTGATTGCCATCGGCTCCCAGGCCGGTCATTACTGTTCTCTAATTACTGCTGGTTTCCAGATCAGCTCATTCTTCGTAACTGTACTTATAGTAAAACCAATTTCAGCTTCCACGCAGTGAAACTTCTGTATTGTTATTCCTGTTCCAGTAATCATTATATTGCTGTGTGTATTTAATAAACATCATTGCGCACATGCGCAGTAACTTACTACAGCCTCCTCGTTTCCTTCATCGTACCACCACTGACCCACTAGTGCCCCCTCTGGGAACAGACAATTACACAGACCTTACAAACAGATTTTGATTTGAAATCTAGCAGACTGTATTTTGTGGGTGTAGTACGTTATGCCGGCTAGTATGCGAGCGCAAAAGAGCCCCTTGCGGGCATGGTGGCTATGCGCGCCACACTTATTATTCTCCCTCCGGGGGGTGGGTGGGCGTGTACCCCCAAGAGGGAATATAGTTGTCGGTATGCCGGCTGACAAGATTCCGGCACCGGTATACTGAGCGCCGGGATCCCGACAGCCGGCATATCAAATGCCTCCCGTGTTTTGTAAATTAGAAAATGCCCAGTCCTAGGGATGGCGATTGGTGGGTGAACAATTGCCATCTATGGTAACATTTTTGTGCGAAACCATCAATGCGAGCATCCCTGTTCTGTTAGTCACTGTGTAACGGGTCAATCAGAGGTGGGGGTGGACCGTGTCAGGGTGCGGAGCTGAACTCTCTGTCTATACACCAAGGGAATAAAAGAGCATTGCCAGATTCTGTGCTTTTTATAGCAGAAACCATCAGATCACAGCTATTGGTGGCAAACTATTGATGGCTGTTAACCATCAATGGTCAATAGGCGTTGCGACCACAACCATAAATACAATTAAATTAAATGACCATCTTCACCCCAGTTCCATTAATTCATCCATTCATAAATAGGTGTGGTTTTCATAGTTGCAAGTAGTCAGACGCAAACATCATCAGTTGCTATGCCTTCCTCACTGTGAACTTAACACTTACACCATGCTCAAAGCAAGAGGTGTCGGAACGGGGGGGGGGGGGGGGGGGGGGGGGCAAGGGGGCAGCTCGCCACCCCCAAAATATGAGAGGTGCCGCCGATATTCGGGAGGAGCGATGTGCGGTCAGCTGGAAGACCACACATCACAACCTCCGCTCCGTGCAGGGACTGAGCAGCAGCAGGATATGTCTGTGTGCAGCCCCTCCTGCTCCCAGAGTCAGACCCAGTTCAACAGCGCTGTCTCCCTCTCCCCTTCCCTACCAGGGCCGGCTCACGTCCCTAAAGAAGTGCCGCGATTCTCGGGTGATTAGGGGGCGTGGCCTAAAGGAGAGAAGTGCCTGCAGAGACCTGTGGCTGGGTTGTGACAGGTAAGAGGCTATCCAGCCTGCTCCCACTCCCTCTCTCCCCCCCTCCAATGGCAAATGTAGGATTTGTAAGGAGGTCCAGGGGTCCATATCCTGTATGTACATCACATTAAAAAAAAGATTTTATCTATCTATCTATCTATCTATCTATCTATCTATCTATATATATATAATTTTATTTTTTGTTGTTTTTTTTGTTTACCGGCTCTCCTAATAGGTATATAAACTGCTCCGGGTGCCCGCACTGCCATACACAATAGTATTAGCTTCCTACAATGTTGTCTCTGTGCCGCACTCCTGGATAATAAAACATCACTCAGACACCAGTTTCAGCGTTACCAACATTTCATGGTCTACACCATTTCATCAGGATAAAGTCCAGGAGTGTGGCACAGAGACAAGATTTTATATATATATCTGCATGTCACAGAGCTCTCTCGAACCAGCAGTCAATCAGGAGCGGACGGTATTGATTGGCTGCTGGTCCGCAGCAGATATGAAATAGTAGTGGCTGTCATAGGAACCGCACCACAGGCCGCCAACTACAACTGCTTCCTCATCTGCTGCATTGCAGCCACCCCCAGTCTCCTCTGCACCTCCCCCAACTCCCACAGCCTCCTCCTCCGCATCATCGCCAATGCCCACAGCCTCCTTCGCCATGCGCTGACCACAGCCTCCTCCACACCGCTGCTGCTCAATAGGTAATTTTACTCTGCTGCCTTTCTCTCTCCCTATGTCCCTGCTGTCACTCTCCTTGTCTCTCTCCCTGTCCATATGTCCCTGACCCTCTGTCACTCTCCCTGAATTTCAGCTCATACCGTGTGCTATAATGTGAATTTCAGCTCATACCGTGTGGTATAATGTGAATTTCGGCTCATTGTGTGTGCATTAATGTGAATTTCGGCTCATACCGTGTGCTATAATGTGAATTTTGGCTCATTCTGTGTGCTATAATGTAAATTTCGGCTCATTCTGTGTGCTATAATGTGAATTTCGGCTCATACCGTGTGGTATAATGTGAAAGGAGTACCAGTACTAGACAGTATATGGGGTACTACTATTGTGAAGCATAATGTGTATAAGGGGTATATGGTGTGGTAAACTACACTGAAGGGTACGTCCCCTTTTGAGTGGCCAGGCCCTTTTCCAGAGCATAGTTACCGCCTTCACTTTTCCATACCTCCACTGCTCCCCGGAGGTCCCGGGGGCCAGCCTCACCTACACAATGGTGCTTGCTGGTGCAATACTGCAGTCCCAGGCTTCTCCTTCCCCCATCGCAGCACCTCCGTCAGTGGGACTCCCAGCCACCATCTACATGGTGCGGCCTCCTCCCAACCGTGGTGCTGCCTCCTTTTCGTCCCCATAGTATTGCCTCCTCCTCCCTGGAGGCTCCGCCCCAAGGGGCGCCAAATACAAAATGTATCTTGCCCCCCCCCAACCTATAAATGTTCTGACGCCCCTGCTCAGAGCAGACACAAGCCAGATCCCTTCTGTAGGCTGCGTTTGGAACTTTTCGGTGGCCATGTAATTTGCTACTGCATGCCCACACTATGCCCCGACTGTACCTTCCTTGTGTCGGCACTCCCTCTGCAATAACATTGATGTCCACACAGTTTCGGACTGGGACATGAAGGGCCCACCGGGGGAATGTAAGTGATTGGGGCCCATACTTAAGGGTGTGGCCAGCATATAAACTGGAAATACACAATAGTCTAGTGCAGTGTAATGCAACATATCTACCATGTATAACACAAGTGCACAGTCTGGAACCTGATCCCTAGAGGAAGGAGTGGGCACTTAGGCAGTGGGGCCTACCGGGGGTTTCCCTGGTACCCCTGTGGGCCAGTCCGAATCTGTGTCCACATCCTACAATTTCATGCCCATGCAGTGCAAAAATCGGGAGACCGAAAAAATAAGATTTTAAACCTACCGGTAAATCTTTTTCTCCTAGTCCGTAGAGGATGCTGGGGACTCCGTAAGGACCATGGGGTATAGACGGGCTCCGCAGGAGACATGGGCACTCTAAAGACTTTAGGATAGAATGGGCGTGCACTGGCTCCTCCCTCTATGCCCCTCCTCCAGACCTCAGTTAGAGAAACTGTGCCCAGAGGAGACGGACAGTACGAGGAAAGGATTTTTGTTAATCTAAGGGCAAGATTCATACCAGCCCACACCATCCACACCGTATAACCTGGAATATACGTAACCAGTTAATAGTATGAACAAAACAGTATCAGCCAACGGACTCCCTCAGTGGAGCCCCAGCGTCATGCGGTGGATTTAGTAGAAGCCGGGAGGACATCTGTTCCTGGGAACTGGCCGTAGCAGGCATTCTTTTCCCTCTACCCTTACCTCTGGCGAGGAAGGAAGAGCCCCGACCTCTTGTGGACTTATGCGACCGAAAAGACCGCATCTGATACTGTGGTGTTTTCTTTTGCTGTGGGGGAACATAAGGCAAAAAAGTAGATTTACCCGCGGTAGTTGTGGAAACCAGGTCCGCGAGACCTTCCCCAAATAAAACCTCACCCTTGTAAGGTAAAACTTCCATATGCCTCTTTGAGTCGGCATCACCCGTCCATAGGCGGGTCCACAGTGCTCGCCTAGCCGAGATCGCCATGGCGTTGGCCCTTGAACCTAGTAGCCCGACGTCTCTCTGAGCGTCTCTCACATATAACACTGCGTCTTTGATGTGATCTAAGGTCAATAAACTGGTATCCCTGTCTAGGGTATCAATATCAGCTGACACGGTATCTGACCAATATGCTACCGCGCTACAAACCCAAGCCGATGCTATTGCCGGTCTGAGCAAAGCACCCGTATGTGTATTGGCGACTGTAGCGCCACTGTCAGGGACAGAGGGGTCATCTGTGATATGCAAAACATCTTTTATTGCAATAATCATATAATGAATACTTTTGGCCACCCTTGGGTGTAACCTTACCTCATCGTAGTCGACACTGGAGTCAGAATCCGTGTCGGTATCAGTGTCTGCTATTTGGGATAGGGGACGTTTTTGAGACCCTGAAGGGCCCTGTGACACAGTTAAAGCCATGGATTGACTCCCTGCTTTTTCCCTGGACTCTGCTTTGTCCAATCTTTATGTAATAAAGTCACATATGCATGTAAAACATTCCACATGTCCAACCAATCAGGTGTCGGCGTTGCCGACGGAGACACCACAATCATCTGCTCCACCTCCTCCTTAGATGAGCCTTCCGCTTCAGACATGCCGACACACACGTACCGACACCCCCACACACTCAGGGATATATCTATATGGAGACAGTTCTCCCAATAAGGCCCTTTGGAGAGACAGAGAGAGAGTATGCCAGCACACACCCAGCGCCCCCGGACTGGAATAAAATCCCAGTAGTACAGCGCTTTTATAGTACTATATATATAAATACACTTCATTGTGCCAATTACATGTGCCCCCCCCCCCCTCTTTTATGCCCTCTGTAACCGTGTTCAGCAGGGGAGAGTCCGGGGAGCCAGCTTCTGCAGTGTGCTGTGGAGAAAATGGCGCTGGTTAGTGCTGGAAGGATCAAGCCCCGCCCCCTCACGGGCGTGCTTTGGTCCCGCTCAAATTATTTATACTGGCGGGGGTTTATTAATATATCGCCTCTGCAGTATCTATTTTATATGCCAGTGTCCCTTAAGGTTAATAATGCTGCCCAGGGCGCCCCCCCTGCGCCCTGCACCCGTACAGTGCCTGTTGTGTGTGATCTGTGTGGGAGCAATGGCGCGCAGCGTTACCGCTGCGCGTTACCTCAGTAAAGATCATGAAGTCTTCTGCCGCCTTTGAAGTCTTTTTTCTTCTCATACACACCCGGCTTCTATCTTCCGGCTCTGTGAGGAGGACGGCGGTGCAGCTACGGGACGAACGGCGAGGGTGAGACCTGCGTTCCGACTCCCTCTGGAGCTAATGGTGTCCAGTAGCCTAAGAAGCAGAGCCTATCATTTAAGTAGGTCTGCTTCTCTCCACTCAGTCCCACGATGCAGGGAGCCTGTTGCCAGCAGTGCTCCCTGAAAATAAAAAAACCCAACAAAAGTCTTTTTCAGAGAAACTCAGGAGAGCTTCCCTGCAGTGCATCCAGTCGCCTCAGGGCACAGGATCTAACTGAGGTCTGGAGGAGGGGCATAGAGGGAGGAGCCAGTGCACACCCATTCTATCCTAAAGTCTTTAGAGTCCCATGTCTCCTACGGAGCCCGTCTATACCCCATGGTCCTTACGGAGTCCCCAGCATCCTCTAGGACGTAAGAGAAAGTTGCAAATTTCATTTAGAACTGATGCTGAATAAGGCCCACATTACTGAATACCATTCGCCAAATGGAATAACAAGGACGGAAGTCAAAGTGTCAGCATCACGTTTAATCACAGAAAGTTTCCCTTTGACTTTGCTTATCTCTACTAGCCAGTAATGGCCTGTAGATACAGTATATAGCTATAAAATAGGAATGGGTAGGATGGGAAGACAAAAAACTATTGATAAAAAAGTGTAATAAACTACATACTAATGCACTGAAATACAAAGAACCCCAAATGAACATTACTGTTTAACTGCTCAATAAGTATATAGATTGTATGTATCGATCATGCATCATTTGTAGCATACCGGAAAAGGAGTTGGGTATGAAACGTGAACAATTATAATGTAGACATTCCTGTCACCCTAAGAATGTCAACAAGGGCATCATGTCGATGTTGACCATGTAAAAATTCATTATGTAGACAGTAATAAAATGTCTACATGTTAGAATGTCGTCATTCCGTCCTGGTGGCCCAGCAGTGACTTCCCTGCTCCTGACGACTGCAGTCTGGGTCCTGGCAGTCATGTGACCATGACCTCTGGCTCAGGCATCTGACCCTCTGGCCAGGGCAGCCACCAGGGGGGGACTGTGGCATACTTGCCTACTTTTGGAAAGCAGTTTCAGGGAGATTCTGGGGGTCATTCCGACCTGTTCGCACGCAGCGGTTCTTCGCTGCGGTGCAAACTGGTCGGAAATGCGCATTCGCGTTGCCCAACGACAGCAACCACCAGAAGAGATAAGAAAGCGATCGCTAGTGCGATTGCAAGAAGATTGACAGTGGATTGGTGTTCCGGGGCGGATAGTCTACGTTTTCTGGGCGTGGAGATCCGAACGCAGGCGTGTCCAGGCGTTTGGAGGGCAGATGTCTGATGTCAATCCCGGGACCTTTGTCGCTGGATCTGTCACATAGGGTAAGTAAGTCTGACCCTGGTCTTGTTTTGCAGGAAACTTTTTTAGCATAGCAGGGCTACACAAGCCCTGCTATGCTAAAATACACTCCCCTATAGTTGGCGTCAAGTTGATCGCACGAGCAGCAAAAAGTTGCTACGTGCGATCAACTCGGAATGAGGGCCTCTATACGGTATGAGAGTTCGCACAGCCCGCCGCAGAGGAGGCTTTGCCTATAGCGTGGGTCCGGCTCCAGCCATAGGTGTGTCTATTGCCACTCACCCTTCCTGCGCAGCCTAACTCTCCCTCCCACGCAGACTAAACTTAACCTTTCACACCCACAGCATAATGCTAACCTCCCCCCTGTCCTTACCTCTTCCACCCCCTCCCGCCACTTCAGTTGGTCCTTTGGAGTCCAAGGAGCAGTGGCCTCACCTGTTCTGACACCCACTGCCACCACAGCAGTTCCTAGGTGTTTTAATGAGTGCGGACAGTGGCTGTTGCATGTGACAGGTAGGAATCCCTCTGATGCAGATGGAGCGGTGGGCAGGCCATTTGTAACTCCATCTGGTTGCAAGAGGACTCATCAGAGTGTGGGTCAGGATCATAAACAGTAAAAAAAATAATAATATGTAAAGTGGTAAAACATACAATAAATCAATAAAATCATATAAAATGTCAGTATAGGGTGTTTCACTATGTGCTCTAGTAAATAATATGCTAATTAGCAATGTTTCCTTTAGTAGTCCACATGCAGAACAAGTGTATCATCCAAATAAATGCTTATTTACAGTAGGCACCTGCTTTTAAGTCTCCAGACTGGATGTAGTGTGTCTGAATCCTGGGTGGGTGTCTGCAGTTTTGTGGCCTGTAGTGAAAGACTCCTCCGTACTTCACTGGGAAGAACTATGGTCAGTGCAGGGTTAACCGAGGGAGGGTGTCTGCAGGCAGCGCTGTCTGGAGCCGAGTGTCAGGCTTCTGTGCTCAGGCTGTTCCCGTGCGATGTCTGCTGCACTGCTTCTCCCCCACCCATGCGTAGAACCACAGTCACTCACCTTGGAGGACCTGGCACTCTTTCTCCAGCTTCTCCGACGAGCTCCCAGCAGCCTCACTCTCCCTGCGACAGGTCACTTACCACCTCACTCCCCCTCCCGCCTGCCAGCGGCTCTCAAATGTGCTGGGAGAACCAGGGGAAGGATCCGTGGCTGCCGCTGCCAATGCCCCCACAATGCACCACTAGCATGCTCTGCTCAGTGCAGCTATGCTCCGCCCCTAACGCATCCGGATTGGCGCACGCGCGCTCCGGATTTCACGCGGGGCTGGGAGAATCCGGGGTATTGGTTAGGCTTTCCGGGGGAGCGTGAGACTGGCCGGCGGAACGGGAGACTCCCGCAGAATGCGGGAGTGTCGGTAAGTATGGACTGTGGGGACTGGTGTCCCGGGCCCTTACAGAGAGGGAGGCCCTCCCCTGGCTCCTACCGCCAATACCTGTAGAGCTGCACCAATCTGTGAAACAACAGCAGGCTGATGCGCAGGGAGGACTTCTTAAAACAAGCCTTCAACTGCCTTCTCTGCCCCACAACCTAACCCTAAAACACCCACACGCAGTCTAACCCTATCCATTCCTATGATCAACCTTTTGACTATATCTCCTGGAAAAGTATACAGACATTATTGAGAAAACTTCAATTGTATAACTGTAGTCCCCTTTTAAACCCGACCTGTTCAGTTTCTAATAGAATAACTCCTTCTAGATGGGTTTCCAAGGAGTAGTTCTGAAAATAGAGACTTCTTCCAAGGATGGACTAGCTCTAATGACATTGAATCATGGTTAAAACGCTTATTAATATTAACTATGTAAATAACAGACAATTCATTAGAGGGCAAAGGGAACTTGTCTCTCAGTTTCAAAGGATATGCTTTACTTAGTCAAAACTAATTAGCAGTGATTTTCACATAAGGAATAAGAAGGAAATAATAATCACATTTGCTTTAAACATGTTAAACAGCTTCTAAATGAAAAACCCTATTTTCCAAAGACAATTTTAGGCATATTACCAAGTTTTTAAATATGTACAAATTATACCCAAGATCATTGTATCATACAACACACATGAAAGGAGATGGTTTTGCTAATAATGAGGAAATGTTTTTATATCAAATATGTAAATATAGATTTCCTGTTTGAACTACGCAGTTTGTGCTGTGAATCTGCAATGTGCCAAATTCTAATCACTTATATTATCATAATGTTCTTATTCATGGCGAAGTCTAATAAAGCGCAATATCTTTAATGTACACAAATGAAATGAACGCAATGCAAAAACATACTTAGAAAATGCAATGGTGCTTGATAATTGTCTTTATATATATATATATATATATATATATTAATTTGAAATCTTCAAGATGGCATGAGTTATGTTACATAGGTTTTGGATGTCAGCCGCACAACTGTCAATAATCCCGGCTAGAAAATCAGAAAGCATTAGGACAAACCCTAGGGGCCTTTGTACTAAGGCAGGCATGTCCAAACTGCGGCCCTCCAGCTGTTGTGAAACTACATATCCCAGCATGCCCTGACACAGTTTTGCTGTCAGAGAATGCTGAAGCTGTGTCAGGGCATGCTGGGATGTGTAGTTTCTCAACGGCTGGAGGGCCGCAGTTTGGACATGCCTGTACTAAGGGGTCTGTGGGTTATTCAGGTTTATTAGCAAACCCAAAAAGTTAGCAACTGGGCAAAATCATGTTGCCCTGCAGGTGGGGCAGATGTAACGTGCAGAGAGATTTAAGGTGGGTACATACTTAGCGACAAATTAAATGACGTTGCTCATTTTGACCCTTCCTTACCGACGTTGTTTATCGCTAAGTGTGTATGCCACCAATGATGAGTGATGCGCGGCCCCGCGGGTCAATAACAACCCTCGCTGTCGGCTGTGCATGCAGCTCAATATGGACTGTCGTCCAAAAACTGCATGCATGGGCCACCTGCGGCATGACGTCACTGAGCGATAGCGTTTACATATCGCTTAGTGTGTACGCGCTGCCGCCGACTGCCCCGGCAGGGAAGGGAGCACACTAGGTGATGTCGCTCATAGAGCACATCGCCTAGTGTGTACCCACCTTTAGATTTGGGTGGGGTCTGTTCAAACTGAAATCTAAATTGCAGTGTACAAATTAAGTAGCAAGTATTTACCCTGCACAGAAACAATATAACCCACCCAATTCTACATCTGCCCCACCTGCAGTACAACACGGTTTTGCACAATTGCTTACTTTTTGGGTTTGTTAACAAACCTGAATAAGGCCCTATGTACTAAGGGGTCTATGTAATGTAAGACTTGGGGCGGGATGTATTAACATACATCACCGCTCCTCGCCGCCCATCGCAGCGATGTTGATCGCATATGTATTAACATATGTGATCAACATCGCAATGCGGTGACGGAGGACCCCCACAATACCTGTAAAGTGGTGTGCGGGGGGTCTCAGTCACCTCCCTGGGCTCTCCTTCTCATCAGCTGCCGAGAACAAGGCAGCAGGCTCTCCCCCCTGCTATGGGTAGGAGGAGTTTACCTTCCGGGTCCAGGCTGCCTGGAGGAAGGTATGCCGGGGGAAGCATCAGCTGCGGGGTGCGGCGGAGGCGGCGGGATGCGGCGGTCAGCGATAAGAAGCCTATAGGCTTCTATAGGGTATCGCCATCCAGAGATGGCGATACTCTGGGCGGCGAAAAACCAGCGGCCGGGTCTTAGTACATTTGAAAATACGCTAAAACCCCCGAAAACGGGGGTTTTACCGCGTTTTTCCCTTAGTACATCCCGCCCTTGGAGAGAGATAAAGTGGAGAGAGAAATTAACAACCAGTTCCTGTCATTTTTCAAAACACAGCCTGTAACATGGCAGCTAGAGTCTGATTGGTTGGATATTTTATTTCTATCCACTTTATCTCACTACAAGGTTTGGTACATCTACCTCATAATAATAATTTGCTAAACATGATCCCAAACCCCCTTTTCTGCAGTCTTAATGACCAATTACTTGCTTTGAGAATGGTCAACGCTTCAATTTCAAGTTTACTCATATTACTTCCAAAGGGAGCAATTGCTACCATTTCACATTTTCTTGTATTAATGTGACATTTTCAGAGATCTTTCTGTACAAAATAATTGAATATGCCATTGGTAAGTTGAACAACAACCTTTCAATATTAGCCAGCTGTCATTTCATTAAAGCAACAAATGACACAACCTCTTGTCTCCAATTGTGAAAGATAATAGAATCCAAAACTAGTTTTCAGCTGTATAGGCCTAAAGAACCTCTACAAATTTCTATACATGTCAACAATTCTCTCTTAAGCTGTACTGGAAAGTCTCTTATTAAATAAAACCACCTTATCAATGTATAGTTCAGTGCTTCTCAAATCCAGTCCTTGGAACACACGAAGGCTGGGTACACAGTGGCCGATATATTGGCCGTTTAATTGAACGGCTGATATATTGTGGGCGCGTCGGCAAATGTGAATGACATTGTTCACAGACATATCGCGTCAGCTCTGCAGCACAGACAATGGGCGATATAGCTGTAGATATATTGGTGCATCGTGCTGTGTGTACAAGCGGTCTGCAGACCACCCATACACTTACTGCAGGGACTGGCAGTGACTGACAGCACAACTGGGTGGGCATATGTAAAAGCAGACAAATTTCAGAATAGAAATGAGGAAGTATAAGAATCCTAGGTGTTTTGCTATTTGGTAGTGTAACAGCCTTGTGTCGGGCTGAATTTAGTGGTTAGGGTGCGTGCCACTCTCATGATGGTGGCCTATAGTGTGCAAGTAAAGGATGGCCCTGTTAGGGTATATACGGAGAGACTGGTCATGTGGGCAGCCTCTTTGTGATTCATTTTGGAGTCCCGCCCAATGCTTTGTTTTTCACTGCTTGTTTCTTCCCTCCATTCAGGTGAGGCGCAGCAGTCTCAGGGGCCTATTCTAGCGCAAGATGTCGTCGTGGGGCATCTACCCTCCGATTACTTGTCGACTTTGTCCTGCTCAGTTTGGGGGACCTGGACGCTCTTCATGCAGGAGCGCTTCAGTCTTGGCCAGGAAGTCTGGGGAGTCCCCGCGATGCTAGGGGGGGTAGGGGCGTGACAGTTGTCCCCTGGGGCCCGGTACAATAGTCAAGGCTAGAACTGAGATTGCAGCGTCTCCTGGCCACCTTTACCTCATAGGTCAATAACATTTGGAATAAACAGCTGTGACCTTTAAGCCAAGCCGTTTATGTGTCAGTGTCAATTATTTGGTGCTGTGTCGTTTAATTTTAGGGTTAAGTTTATCACAATGTAAAAAGGGAATGGTTTAGGTTTGTACACGTTAAGTACCACTTCATTAGGAAATGAGGGTCAATGGTCACAAGGCTTTAATATTGTTTAGGAATACACCTATGGAGCTCTTAAGGCCCGCTCCATTGTGACGCCAGGCATGACACATCATGCCGACGATTAGTGTGTATGCATCCATCGTCCTAGTGTATACACAGCATAACAGTGCATGTTTTCCAAGTTCCCTCACTGAATCATTAGTGAAATAATTAGAACCCCATGTGGAGCTGTTACAATTGGAGATTGGCTTGGTTTTATGAAAACCGATCCCACCTGAGCTTCTGGGATCTGATGGAGTCCGAGTGATGGCTTGGGTTTTCCCGACAGCCTTGGATTCCAAATCGTGTACAACTTGTAGGTGCTGTAGGTGCCCTACCCTGCGGTGCCTGCATAAATATAAGCACTGTGACTATGCAGGCTATATCCCACTGTGTTCACATTAATATAAGCACTGTGACTTGTCATTTATGGAAAAAAGAAACTAGAAAAGTGGAGGTTTTCTTACAACTTGTGTGTTCAATGAAGTTCAGTAGGTGACATGGCACTGCATTAATAAATACAAGCACTGAGTCAATACGGATCACGATCAGTTGACAGAAGAGCAGGAGCAGCAACCAAGTACTAGTGCTGTAGCTACTGCCAGTCATGATAGTACTACAAATATAGTAAAGGTGGTCCAGGGTCAGAAAGTTTAGGACACCTGAATAAATATCGTTCACAATGTTAAATAAAGGGGTAGAGGTGTCACATTAAAAACTGACAAATCAGTGCCCAAATAAAAGAACACTAAGGCTGAAGAACTATTTTATTTTAGCTGTTTTTGTAAATTCTTGGGGGGGGAAATAAAAATCCAAAACCAAAACCAGTCAGGGCGATTTTTTACAAAACCAAAACCCGACAACAAATTAGAACCAAAACCAAAACACAGGGATCACGCACATCTCTAGTGATAATGGGGGTCATTCTGATCCATTCGCTCGCTGCATTTTAACGCAGCAAATGGGTCCCTACTGCGCATGCGCTGGCGCCATAGTGCGCCGGCGCATGCCAGACGGCCAAAGGCTGTAGCAGGGATGCGATCGCCTCTGCCTGATTGACAGGCAGAGGCGATTGCTGGGCGGGAGGGGGCTGAATGGCGGAATTTGGCCGCCGTTTCGTGGGTTTGATCCGGCCAACACAGGCGTGGCCGGATCGAATGGGGGCATGCTGCAGCGGCTGCGTGATGTCACACGCAGCCGCTGCGTGATGTCACACGCAGCCGCTGCGGGCCGGGGAGCGATGAGTAGCTCCCGGCCAGCACGCTAAAGCTGCGCTGGTCGGGAGCTACTCTTGAAGTGCAAAGGCATCGCCGCTGTGCAATGCCTTTGCACTTCTGCGAGGGGGGGCCGGACTGACATGTGGGGCGGGCTATCCCTGTGCTTGGCGTCCTCCCGCATGTCAGGAAAGAAGATCGTAGCTGTGTTAAATTTAGCACAGCTACGATCAACTCGGAATGACCCCCAATGTGTCAGTGAGTAATGAATACACCTGTGTTCCGGCAAGGAGACATACAAAACATGCACTGGCAGTGTATCCGGGGACTGACCTTGAGAAGCACTGGTATATCATATATGAAGAATATTTTGATTACCATATGGGATGCTATATAATCTGTAGATTTTTCTGGTGCAGGTGACCTTGATTTGTAGTGCCTCTTTCTCCATCCCTTTATGGTCTGTATCATCTTTGTGAGACGTCTCCTGGGATGTGCTTGTACAAGAGAAGAAATTCCATTATTCGGATCTGTGTTGTATCAATCTGCTTAGACCTGGTTGGATGCTTGTACCTCATTTCTTGTAATCCCAAAAGGCTTTATTGACCTTCAATCCTTGAGGGTGCTTCCATCAATTTATATCATCTCAAAAATACTTTATGGAATCATGATTAAATTTACATATTTAGCCTCTGCAACTGTATTAATTATTATTATTATTATCATTATTGGAAAATTAGGTGGATGGCACAATAGTGGCCATGTCTAATGGATTTGGAGTGGGATGGATGAAGAAGAAAAAAGAGCCTTCCTATGGGTGTAACATTGGGAGAGATTGTTAGAAGATAGGTAGGCAGGGCGCTGAAGGGTACTGAGTGAATAGCATTATTGGTAGTTAGGCAGAATGCTGAAAGGACATAAAGAGGTGTGAACTCCACGCTTTATAGAGAAAATCCCCAGTTACAATACGTCGCTGCTTGTAGAATATATGGGGTATACAGTACTCTAAATACCTTTGATACTGTGGTAAATTTATGTCATATTCTCATTGCATCTGTAATGCTTTACAGTCCAGTGGTTCCCAAACTTTTTTGAATCATGGCACACTAGAGTATCATAATTTTTTCACGGTACCCCTAGGCCAAAAGTTTCTTATTGAGAATTTTAGAAAACAATAAGTCATTTATTTTTATGTGTCATCCTTAGTTTCTTTAGTGGTGCGGGACAATATTTGCTTCTGTTTGACCTCATGTTTTATAATTGGCAGCCACAAGCACTGGTTTTGTCTATTACTTTGACCAGAAATAATTTGAATTGGCCCTGGACCACCAATCTAAAATGAAAATTAGACTGTGTTGTTTTAAAACCTAATACCGGTTTACAACATACAAAACATTGGTGGTCATTCCGAGTTGTTCGCTCGCAAGCTGCTTTTAGCAGCTTTGCACACGCTAAGCCGCCGCCTACTGGGAGTGAATCTTAGCATAGTAAAATTGTGAACGAAAGATTAGCAGAATAGCGAATAGACACTTCTTAGCAGTTTCTGAGTAGCTGCAGACTTACTCGGCAACTGCGATCAGTTCAGTCAGTTTCGTTCCTGGTTTGACGTCACAAACACACCCAGCGTTCGCCCAGACACTCCCCCGTTTCTTCAGACACTCCCGCGGTTTTTGGCAGCGTTTTTCACACACACCCATAAAACGGCCAGTTTCCGCCCAGAAACACCCACTTCCTGTCAATCACACTACGATCACCAGAACGAAGAAAAAACCTCGTAATGCCGTGAGTAAAATACCTAACTGCATAGCAAATTTACTTGGCGCAGTCGCAGTGCGAACATTGCGCATGCGCAATTAGCGGAAAATCGCTGCGATGCGAAGAAAATTACCGAGCGAACAACTCGGAATGAGGGCCTTTGACAACATTTAACATATAAAAGTCACGTATGGGACACACCTCTCGGCGATTTACCTCCCTTCTTGAAATCCACCAGATTTTCTGTATTTATATCCAGTTCCGAAGTTTTGTTCAGTTGCAGCAGTGGGGAGACACCTAATGGTGATTTGCTCACCCAGTATGCTGCATAAGACACTAGAATAGACAGAGGAGGGTAATGCAGAGGAACATAAAATGGCTTGGTAGTAAAGATCAATAAAAAAAGGTGGCTAACTTCTCTGCATGGGAGAAAATGCAGAAGAGTCACAGTCAACTAGAGTAGAGGGCAACAGGAGACTGAGTAGCAGGTAAGTAGTAGTCATGTTGTTCAAACGATGCAGTAGCTGGTGAATGTGGAGTCCAGGAGAGCCAGTAGGTCATGTTTCTGGAGGGTGGGTGCTGGCAGGTAGCAGGAAGATGCTGGATGCCAAGGCTGGTGGGCCATATGGGATAAAGAAGGTCAGGTACCTGCAAAGTGCTGGAAATCAGGAGGAATACAGCTTTAACGGAGATACAGATTTAACAAGTGAATTAATCTAAATATAATATCAGGGAATAATGACTGAGAAGCAGGTACATTAAATAAAAAAATAAATATATAATTTTAAAAAAGTAAAGTCCGTTGCAATAATATATATATATTTTCTAACTGATCGATTCTCCTACTAAAAAGATACTGTATATGGGGGCCGATTCAGATCTGATCACTAGGCTGCGTTTTCTCACAGCATGCGATCAGATCTGAACTGCGCAGGCGTTTGCACCGCAATGTGCAGGCGCAACGGACTGCAGCAACGGGGATCACTGGTCAGTGACGGGATGGCATGACATTTCCGAATGCACGGGCGATCACAAGAAGATTGACAGGAAGAGGGTGCTTGTGGGTGGCAACTGACCATTTTCTGGGAGTGTTTAGAAAAACACAGGCGTGTCCAAGCGTTTGCAGGGAGGGTTCCTGACGTCAATTCCGGTCTCGGACAGGCTGATGTGATCGCAGCGGCTGAGTAAGTCCTGGGCAAAATCAGTTTGTGCAGCTCTGCTACACATGCGATCGCACACTTGTACAGCTAAAATACACTCCTCCGGCAAGCGGCGACTATATGCTCGCAGCAGTGCAAAAATCGCTGCCTAGCAATCAGGTCGGGATTACTATTAATTGTGCAAGAAATGCTGTTGGTTTGGCCAAATAAATAGCAACCTTGAATTCAAGCACCGGTCAGCTGACCTCTTGACCGTCCGCCTTCTGAAACATGGTCAGCTAGCCTTTAGTACGTCCGCCTTCTGAAACATGGTCAGCTGATCTCTAGTCTGTTCCCCTTCTGAAACATGGTCAGCTAACCTCTAGCCTGTCCTCCTTCTGTAACATGGTCAGCTAACCTCTAGCCTGTCCCCCTTCTGAAACATGGTCAGCTAACCTCTAGCCTGTCCTCCTTCTGAAACATGGTCAGCTAACCTCTAGCCTGTCCCTCTTATGAAACATGGTCAGCTAACCTCTAGCCCGTCCCCCTTCTGAAACATGGTCAGCTGATCTCTAGCCTGTCCCCCGTCTGAAACTAGAGATGAGCGGGTTCGGTTTCTCTGAATCCGAACCCGCACGAACTTCATGTTTTTTTCACGGGTCCGAGCAGACTCGGATCCTCCCGCCTTGCTCGGTTAACCCGAGCGCGCCCGAACGTCATCATGACGCTGTCGGATTCTCGCGAGACTCGGATTCTATATAAGGAGCCGCGCGTCGCCGCCATTTTCACACGTGCATTGAGATTGATAGGGAGAGGACGTGGCTGGCGTCCTCTCCATTTAGATTAGGGTTGAGAGAGAGAGAGAGAGATTGACCTGAGGCTGTGATACTGTAGAAGAGAGTGCAGAGTTTAGTGACTGACGACCACAGTGACCACCAGACAGTGCAGTTGTTTGTTTTATTTAATATATCCGTTCTCTGCCTGAAAAAAACGATACACACAGTGACTCAGTCACATACCATATCTGTGTGCACTGCTCAGCCCAGTGTGCTGCATCAATGTATATATATATCTGACTGTGCTCAGCTCACACAGCTTATAATTGTGGGGGAGACTGGGGAGCACTGCAGTGCCAGTTATAGGTTATAGCAGGAGCCAGGAGTACATAATATTATATTAAAATTAAACAGTGCACACTTTTGCTGCAGGAGTGCCACTGCCAGTGTGACTAGTGACCAGTGACCTGACCACCAGTATATATAATATTAGTAGTATACTATCTCTTTATCAACCAGTCTATATTAGCAGCAGACACAGTACAGTGCGGTAGTTCACGGCTGTGGCTACCTCTGTGTCGGCACTCGGCAGCCCGTCCATAATTGTATATACCACCTAACCGTGGTTTTTTTTTCTTTCTTTATAGTCATACTAGTTACGAGTATACTATCTCTTTATCAACCAGTCTATATTAGCAGCAGACACAGTACAGTGCGGTAGTTCACGGCTGTGGCTACCTCTGTGTCGGCACTCGGCAGCCCGTCCATAATTGTATATACCACCTAACCGTGGTTTTTTTTTCTTTCTTTATACATACATACTAGTTACGAGTATACTATCTCTTTATCAACCAGTCTTTATTAGCAGCAGACACAGTACAGTGCGGTAGTTCACGGCTGTGGCTACCTCTGTGTCGGCACTCGGCAGCCCGTCCATAATTGTATATACCACCTAACCTTGGTTTTTTTTTCTTTCTTTATACATACATACTAGTTACGAGTATACTATCTCTTTATCAACCAGTCTATATATTAGCAGCAGACACAGTACAGTGCGGTAGTTCACGGCTGTGGCTACCTCTGTGTCGGCACTCGGCAGCCCGTCCATAATTGTATATACCACCTAACCGTGGTTTTTTTTTCTTTCTTTATACATACATACTAGTTACGAGTATACTATCTCTTTATCAACCAGTCTATATATTAGCAGCAGACACAGTACAGTGCGGTAGTTCACGGCTGTGGCTACCTCTGTGTCGGCACTCGGCAGCCCGTCCATAATTGTATATACCACCTAACCGTGGTTTTTTTTTCTTTCTTTATACATACATACTAGTTACGAGTATACTATCTCTTTATCAACCAGTCTATATTAGCAGCAGACACAGTACAGTGCGGTAGTTCACGGCTGTGGCTACCTCTGTGTCGGCACTCGGCAGCCCGTCCATAATTGTATATACCACCTAACCGTGGTTTTTTTTTTCTTTCTTTATACATACATACTAGTTACGAGTATACTATCTCTTTATCAACCAGTCTATATATTAGCAGCAGACACAGTACAGTGCGGTAGTTCACGGCTGTGGCTACCTCTGTGTCGGCACTCGGCAGCCCGTCCATAATTGTATATACCACCTAACCGTGGTTTTTTTTTCTTTCTTTATACATACATACTAGTTACGAGTATACTATCTCTTTATCAACCAGTCTATATATTAGCAGCAGACACAGTACAGTGCGGTAGTTCACGGCTGTGGCTACCTCTGTGTCGGCACTCGGCAGCCCGTCCATAATTGTATATACCACCTAACCGTGGTTTTTCTTTCTTTCTTTATAGTCATACTAGTTACGAGTATACTATCTCTTTATCAACCAGTCTATATTAGCAGCAGACACAGTACAGTGCGGTAGTTCACGGCTGTGGCTACCTCTGTGTCGGCACTCGGCAGCCCGTCCATAATTGTATATACCACCTAACCGTGGTTTTTTTTTCTTTCTTTATACATACATACTAGTTACGAGTATACTATCTCTTTATCAACCAGTCTATATTAGCAGCAGACACAGTACAGTGCGGTAGTTCACGGCTGTGGCTACCTCTGTGTCGGCACTCGGCAGCCCGTCCATAATTGTATATACCACCTAACCGTGGTTTTTTTTTCTTTCTTTATACATACATACTAGTTACGAGTATACTATCTCTTTATCAACCAGTCTATATATTAGCAGCAGACACAGTACAGTGCGGTAGTTCACGGCTGTGGCTACCTCTGTGTCTGCACTCGGCAGGCAGTCCATAATTGTATACTAGTATCCATCTCCATTGTTTACCTGAGGTGCCTTTTAGTTGTGCCTCTTAAAATATGGAGAACAAAAATGTTGAGGTTCCAAAATTAGGGAAAGATCAAGATCCACTTCCACCTCGTGCTGAAGCTGCTGCCACTAGTCATGGCCGAGACGATGAAATGCCAGCAACGTCGTCTGCCAAGGCCGATGCCCAATGTCATAGTACAGAGCATGTCAAATCCAAAACACCAAATATCAGAAAAAAAAGGACTCCAAAACCTAAAATAAAATTGTCGGAGGAGAAGCGTAAACTTGCCAATATGCCATTTACGACACGGAGTGGCAAGGAACGGCTGAGGCCCTGGCCTATGTTCATGGCTAGTGGTTCAGCTTCACATGAGGATGGAAGCACTCAGCCTCTCGCTAGAAAAATGAAAAGACTCAAGCTGGCAAAAGCAGCACAGCAAAGAACTGTGCATTCTTCGAAATCCCAAATCCACAAGGAGAGTCCAATTGTGTCGGTTGCGATGCCTGACCTTCCCAACACTGGACGTGAAGAGCATGCGCCTTCCACCATTTGCACGCCCCCTGCAAGTGCTGGAAGGAGCACCCGCAGTCCAGTTCCTGATAGTCAGATTGAAGATGTCAGTGTTGAAGTACACCAGGATGAGGAGGATATGGGTGTTGCTGGCGCTGGGGAGGAAATTGACCAGGAGGATTCTGATGGTGAGGTGGTTTGTTTAAGTCAGGCACCCGGGGAGACACCTGTTGTCCGTGGGAGGAATATGGCCGTTGACATGCCAGGTGAAAATACCAAAAAAATCAGCTCTTCGGTGTGGAGGTATTTCACCAGAAATGCGGACAACAGGTGTCAAGCCGTGTGTTCCCTTTGTCAAGCTGTAATAAGTAGGGGTAAGGACGTTAACCACCTCGGAACATCCTCCCTTATACGTCACCTGCAGCGCATTCATAATAAGTCAGTGACAAGTTCAAAAACTTTGGGTGACAGCGGAAGCAGTCCACTGACCAGTAAATCCCTTCCTCTTGTAACCAAGCTCACGCAAACCACCCCACCAACTCCCTCAGTGTCAATTTCCTCCTTCCCCAGGAATGCCAATAGTCCTGCAGGCCATGTCACTGGCAATTCTGACGATTCCTCTCCTGCCTGGGATTCCTCCGATGCATCCTTGCGTGTAACGCCTACTGCTGCTGGCGCTGCTGTTGTTGCTGCTGGGAGTCGATGGTCATCCCAGAGGGGAAGTCGTAAGCCCACTTGTACTACTTCCAGTAAGCAATTGACTGTTCAACAGTCCTTTGCGAGGAAGATGAAATATCACAGCAGTCATCCTGCTGCAAAGCGGATAACTGAGGCCTTGACAACTATGTTGGTGTTAGACGTGCGTCCGGTATCCGCCGTTAGTTCACAGGGAACTAGACAATTTATTGAGGCAGTGTGCCCCCGTTACCAAATACCATCTAGGTTCCACTTCTCTAGGCAGGCGATACCGAGAATGTACACGGACGTCAGAAAAAGACTCACCAGTGTCCTAAAAAATGCAGTTGTACCCAATGTCCACTTAACCACGGACATGTGGACAAGTGGAGCAGGGCAGGGTCAGGACTATATGACTGTGACAGCCCACTGGGTAGATGTATGGACTCCCGCCGCAAGAACAGCAGCGGCGGCACCAGTAGCAGCATCTCGCAAACGCCAACTCTTTCCTAGGCAGGCTACGCTTTGTATCACCGCTTTCCAGAATACGCACACAGCTGAAAACCTCTTACGGCAACTGAGGAAGATCATCGCGGAATGGCTTACCCCAATTGGACTCTCCTGTGGATTTGTGGCATCGGACAACGCCAGCAATATTGTGTGTGCATTAAATATGGGCAAATTCCAGCACGTCCCATGTTTTGCACATACCTTGAATTTGGTGGTGCAGAATTTTTTAAAAAACGACAGGGGCGTGCAAGAGATGCTGTCGGTGGCCAGAAGAATTGCGGGACACTTTCGGCGTACAGGCACCACGTACAGAAGACTGGAGCACCACCAAAAACTACTGAACCTGCCCTGCCATCATCTGAAGCAAGAAGTGGTAACGAGGTGGAATTCAACCCTCTATATGCTTCAGAGGTTGGAGGAGCAGCAAAAGGCCATTCAAGCCTATACAATTGAGCACGATATAGTAGGTGGAATGCACCTGTCTCAGGCGCAGTGGAGAATGATTTCAACGTTGTGCAAGGTTCTGATGCCCTTTGAACTTGCCACACGTGAAGTCAGTTCAGACACTGCCAGCCTGAGTCAGGTCATTCCCCTCATCAGGCTTTTGCAGAAGAAGCTGGAGACATTGAAGGAGGAGCTAACACGGAGCGATTCCGCTAGGCATGTGGGACTTGTGGATGGAGCCCTTAATTCGCTTAACAAGGATTCACGGGTGGTCAATCTGTTGAAATCAGAGCACTACATTTTGGCCACCGTGCTCGATCCTAGATTTAAAGCCTACCTTGGATCTCTCTTTCCGGCAGACACAAGTCTGCTGGGGTTGAAAGACCTGCTGGTGAGAAAATTGTCAAGTCAAGCGGAACGCGACCTGTCAACATCTCCTCCTTCACATTCTCCCGCAACTGGGGGTGCGAGGAAAAGGCTCAGAATTCCGAGCCCACCCGCTGGCGGTGATGCAGGGCAGTCTGGAGCGACTGCTGATGCTGACATCTGGTCCGGACTGAAGGACCTGACAACGATTACGGACATGTCGTCTACTGTCACTGCATATGATTCTCTCAACATTGATAGAATGGTGGAGGATTATATGAGTGACCGCATCCAAGTAGGCACGTCACACAGTCCGTACTTATACTGGCAGGAAAAAGAGGCAATTTGGAGGCCCTTGCACAAACTGGCTTTATTCTACCTAAGTTGCCCTCCCACAAGTGTGTACTCCGAAAGAGTGTTTAGTGCCGCCGCTCACCTT
This sequence comes from Pseudophryne corroboree, assembly GCF_028390025.1. NCBI lineage: Eukaryota > Metazoa > Chordata > Amphibia > Anura > Myobatrachidae > Pseudophryne > Pseudophryne corroboree. The sequence goes on from NC_086446.1 coordinate 730,367,341, forward strand.
GTCAGCAATCGGCGTACGAGGTTACATCCAGAAAATGTGGAGAAGATGATGTTCATTAAAATGAATTATAATCAATTCCTCCGCGGAGACATTGACCAGCAGCAATTGCCTCCACAAAGTACACAGGGAGCTGAGATGGTGGATTCCAGTGGGGACGAATTGATAATCTGTGAGGAGGGGGATGTACACGGTGATATATCGGAGGGTGATGATGAGGTGGACATCTTGCCTCTGTAGAGCCAGTTTGTGCAAGGAGAGATTAATTGCTTCTTTTTTGGGGGGGGTCCAAACCAACCCGTCATATCAGTCACAGTCGTGTGGCAGACCCTGTCACTGAAATGATGGGTTGGTTAAAGTGTGCATGTCCTGTTTTGTTTATACAACATAAGGGTGGGTGGGAGGGCCCAAGGACAATTCCATCTTGCACCTCTTTTTTCTTTTCTTTTTCTTTGCATCATGTGCTGATTGGGGAGGGTTTTTTGGAAGGGACATCCTGCGTGACACTGCAGTGCCACTCCTAAATGGGCCCGGTGTTTGTGTCGGCCACTAGGGTCGCTAATCTTACTCACACAGTCAGCTACCTCATTGCGCCTCTTTTTTTCTTTGCGTCATATGCTGTTTGGGGAGGGTTTTTTGGAAGGGACATCCTGCGTGACACTGCAGTGCCACTCCTAGATGGGCCCGGTGTTTGTGTCGGCCCCTAGGGTCGCTAATCTTACTCACACAGCTACCTCATTGCGCCTCTTTTTTTCTTTGCGTCATGTGCTGTTTGGGGAGGGTTTTTTGGAAGAGACATCCTGCGTGACACTGCAGTGCCACTCCTAGATGGGCCCGGTGTTTGTGTCGGCCACTAGGGTCGCTAATCTTACTCACACAGCTACCTCATTGCGCCTCTTTTTTTCTTTGCGTCATGTGCTGTTTGGGGAGGGTTTTTTGGAAGGGCCATCCTGCGTGACACTGCAGTGCCACTCCTAGATGGGCCCGGTGTTTGTGTCGGCCACTAGGGTCGCTAATCTTACTCACACAGCTACCTCATTGCGCCTCTTTTTTTCTTTGCGTCATGTGCTGTTTGCGGAGGGTTTTTTGGAAGGGACATCCTGCGTGACACTGCAGTGCCACTCCTAGATGGGCCCGGTGTTTGTGTCGGCCACTAGGGTCGCTTATCTTACTCACACAGCGACCTCGGTGCAAATTTTAGGACTAAAAATAATATTGTGAGGTGTGAGGTATTCAGAATAGACTGAAAATGAGTGTAAATTATGGTTTTTGAGGTTAATAATACTTTGGGATCAAAATGACCCCCAAATTCTATGATTTAAGCTGTTTTTTAGTGTTTTTTGAAAAAAACACCCGAATCCAAAACACACCCGAATCCGACAAAAAAAATTCGGTGAGGTTTTGCCAAAACGCGTTCGAACCCAAAACACGGCCGCGGAACCGAACCCAAAACCAAAACACAAAACCCGAAAAATTTCAGGCGCTCATCTCTATGACTGAAACATGGTCAACTAACCTGTAGCCATCCCCCTTCTGAAACATGGTCAGCTAACCTCTAGCCTGTCCTCCTTCTGAAACATGGTCAGCTAACCTCTAGCCTGTCCCCCTTCTGAAACATGGTCAGCTAACCTCTAGCCTGTCCTCCATCTGAAACATGGTCAGCTAACCTCTAGCCCGTCCCTCTTATGAAACATGGTCAACTAACCTCTAGCCCGTCCCCCTTCTGAAACATGGTCAACTAACCTCTACCAGTGGTTCCAAAACTCGGTCCTCAAGAACCCCCAACAGTTCATGTTTTCCAGGTCACCTAGCAGGTGCACTGGTGTATTCATTACTCACTGATGCATTTTTAAAAATCCACAGGTGAAGCAAACAATGTCACCTGTGATTCTGTGAGGAGACCTGGAAAACGTGAACTGTTGGGGGTCCTTCTGGACCAAGTTTGGGTACCACTGCACTAGCCTATCTCCCTTCTGAAACATGGTCAGCTAACCTCTAGCCCATCCCTCTTCTAAAACATGGGGGGTAATTCCAAGTTGATCGCAGCAGGATTTTTGATAGCAATTGGGCAAAACCATGTGCACTGCAGGGGAGGCAGATATAACATGTGCAGAGAGAGTTAGATTTGGGTGGGTTATTTTATTTCTGTGCAGGGTAAATACTGGCTGCTTTATTTTTACACTGCAATTTAGATTGCAGATTGAACACACCCCACCCAAATCTAACTCTCTCTGCACATGTTATATCTGCCTCCCCTGCAGAGCACATGGTTTTGCCCAACTGCTAAAAAATTTCCTGCTGCGATCAACTTGGAATTACCCCCTTGGTACGCCCACATTCAGGGTTTTAAAACTACTTGAGATAGTCTAATTTTTGCCTTTAAATTACAGAATACACATCAACAGGGAAAGAGGAGACATTTATTTGCAACTCATACATGTACAGTAAATAATATAATACGACGGGGCATGCATATTACACACGTCTGTTGTGCTTTTAATGTTAACACGAGCAGCTCATTAAACAGTCTAACATCATACACTGACAAATACATTTCATGTGTTGTGAGCATTTGAAGTGGTCTAACCTTCCATAATGGTTGTTACTGTAATTACACAAATGACACAAATGATTGGCTCTGCTGTCACTTTCAGTAAAAGGTGTCATCTAAAATTAAAAATAATAATCAGCAAACTAGAGATGTATCTTCCAAAGCTTCCCAGAGCTAATTTAATTTCAGAGCACTGTATTTTGCCTTTCAAGCAGCTGAAATTGTTTTATTTTTTACTTACTCCCTTGAAATGATGTTAAAACATTCCTTTCACCCTGCAGATATATTACAGAGATGATGGAAATGGCTTAAATTATTAGATTAACATTAGATCTGTGTTCTGTACCATAGTGATTTAAATCAAAGTATCCAGAAGTTGCTATATATTCATGTGGCCCCAGTACAGGAGAAACAGCCAATGAGATGTTAGGTTTATTTTCTGAAGTGTGATGCAAAAAATGACAGGTGTAATGTGATTGCTTGTCATCAGTTTTAGGCCCAGATTTATCAAGCCTTAGAGGGTGATAAATTGCATGGTGATAAAGTACCAACCAATCAGCTCCTAACTGTCATTTTTCAAACACGGCATGTAACATGGCAGTTGGGAGCTGGTTGGTTGGTACTTTATCACCGTGCAAAGTATTTCTCTCCAAGTCTTGATAAATTAGTGTGATAGTCTGCAACCTATAGCATTTGTATTGCAAGTTGCACCATATTATTAGCTAAATCCACATAATACATGAACCTTAATAATAGTCATTTATACAGTAGAGGGTCAGATGTCTTACATTCCAAAATCTCCTGCCTTAGTGATGTCACTAGATACTAACATAGCAGCCAATTACTGTGCAGTACATTTGGGGACTTCATGAATAAATATTCATAGGACACTGGTTTTTAGCAAATTGAAAGTCTACATTAACATTAATATTGATTCAGCCTACAGATACAACATGGCTTCCTGGACTCTGCAGTAAGATTAAAAAATTGCATTTGATGTTTTAACCCTTTCAAATCTCTTCTTCTGCAGTCTGCTTTGCATATCATAGAATGTTTGCCTTAATCTCCAGGGGCTGGTTGGTTCAGCCTGACAAGGCTGGATAATAAGTTAAGTCTCCCCAGGCTGGACGATAGGTTCAGCCTCCCAAGGGTGGATAGACATACCAACTACAATACCGCTGAGGCTTAATGGGATTGTGGTAGGCAGTAGGTGTTGAGGTCAAAAACAGGCAACCAGTAAAGCACCACAGAGGGTAGATCAAAGGAACCTGTTTATTTCAAATGAGTAAGTTCGACAATCAAAATGTTGGCGAGAACTGGGACAGAATGCTAAAACAGGTTGAGTATCCCATATCCAAATATTCCGAAATACGGAATATTCCGAAATACAGACTTTTTTGAGTGAGAGTGAGAAAGTGAAACCTTTGTTTTTTGATGGCTCAATGTACACAAACTTTGTTTAATATACAAAGTTATTAATAATATTGTATTAAATGACCTTCAGGCTGTGTATATAAGGTGTATATGAAACATAAATGAAATGTGTGAATGTACACACACTTTATTTAATGCACAAAGTTATAAAAAATATTGGCTAAAATTACCTTCAGGCTGTGTGTTTAGGGTGTATATGTAACATAAATGCATTCTGTGCTTAGATTTAGGTCCCATCATCATAAGATCTCATTATGGTATCTAATTATTCCAAAATACGGAAAAATCTGATATCCAAAATACCTCTGGTCCCAAGCATTTTGGATAAGGGATACTCAACCTGTAATGTCATTGAAATCATTTAAACAGTGTTGGCCTTACAACCTCAAACATGCTTGACCTCACATTGTCCCCATTCTCATTATTGACATCTCACCGATGAACGGACTTAGGAGTGTTACACAACTTTACCCATTGGGGCTCAACAGAATAAAGAATTAAGGTGCACGGGCAGCAGTTGGCAGGACTAGGCCTAGTACATTCTAAGGACCTACAGTACAGTATCACTGTATGTGATGTATCCTCCTCACTCCCAATAGTTATTTCTAGATATGAGAACCACCTGATCAGCAATGCAATACGGAATGTAGTCAAAAAGTTGACGGTCGCAATATTGACATGTATAATGTCAACACCACAATGTTGACGTTTATGATGTCAGCATTGTTAAAATGTTGACAGGCAACATCTCAGAATGTTGACAGGTGAAATGGCTGCGAGCGGAAGGGTGAGGGTTAGCTGCAGGCAGGGCCGGTGCTAGGGTGTTCGGCGCCCCCCTGCAAACTATAAATTTGCGCCCTCCCATATTTTACAAAGGGACAGTGTGCGGCAAAAAGGGATGTGGTTTCACAAGGAAGGAGCATGGCCACACAATAGTACCCCCATTTCAAATGACACCACATAGAAGCACAATCTTATTCACATTACTCCGGGCATAGTAGTGCTGTTTATACACATAATGGCCCTCATTCCGAGTTGATCGCACGAAGCTGCTTTTTGCAGCCCGTGCGATCAACTATACTTCGCCTATTGGGGGGTGGGGTTTCCCATAGCAAGGCTGCGTTCACTTGTGCGGCCCTGCTATGGGGAATAAATTTGTGCAGTTTGTAAGTAAGGCCAGACTTACTTACCAGCTGCGACGTTTTCAGCCTGTTCGGTTCTGGCTCTGAGGTCAAACACCCGCCCTGGACACGCCTGCGTTTCTTCAAATACGCCTGTGATTTTCTTACCACTCCCTGAAAACGGCTCTGGACACTGTGTTGCCGACCAGGAACGCCCACCGCCAGTCAATCTTCAAGCGATCGCCGCTTCGATCACTTTCTTCTTTCCCTTCGTCGTTACCTGGCAACGGACAACAACGCACGTGCACATTACGGTTCCCGTGTGTGCGCAGTAGTGACCTGGCCACAGCTGTGCGAACGAAAGCACGCTGCGATCGAGTCAGAATGAGCCCCAATGTCCGCAGTAGTGGCGCCGGTTATATACATAATAGCCCCTGTAGTAGCACTGCTTATATTATTATTATTATTATTACCAATTATTTATATAGCGCACACATATTCCGCTGCGCTTTACAGAGAATATTTGCTCATTCACATCAGTCCCTGCCCCAGTGGAGCTTACAATCCATATTCCCTATCACATGTACACACAGACACATTCACGCTAGGGTTCATTGTGTTGGGAGCCAATTAACCTACCAGTATATTTTTGGATTGTGGGAGGAAACCGGAGCACCCGGAGGAAACACACGCAAGTATGGGGAGAATATACAAACTCCACACAGTTAGGGCCATGGTGGGAATCGAACCCATGACCTCAGTGCTGTGAGACAGTAATGCTAATCATTATACCATCCGTACTGTATACACATAATAGCCCCTGTAGCTGTACTGCTTATACACATAATAGCCCCTGTAGTAGCACTGGTTATATACATAATAGCCCCTGTAGTAGCGCCGGTTACATATAATGCCCCAGTGGTCGAAGTGAAAATTTTTAAGTGGGAGTATGGAAAAATGAAGGTTGCAATTCTGCGCGCTCCGGAAAAGGGGGCATCGTCACTCAAAAGGGGTTGTGTCCATAAGTGTAATGTATCACTCCATATACCCCTTATACACATTAAGTACCACAATAGTAGGACCCCTTATACTATCTAGTACTCGTGCCCCTTCACATTATAGCACACAGAATGAGCCGAAATTCACATTACAGCACACTGAATGAGCCGCAGCTCACATTATATCACACGGTATGAGTCGAAATTCACATTATAGCACCCAGAATGAGCCAAAATTCACATTATAGCACACATTATAGCACACAGAATGAGCTGAAATTCACATTATAGCACACAGAATGAGCCGAAATTCACATTATAGCACATGGAATGAGCCGGAATTCACATTATAGCACACGGTATAGGTATAGCATTATAGCACAGGATGGGAGCAGTAGTTCAGGGCAGTATGGGAGCAGTGGTGCAGAGCAGGGGGGGCAGTATGGGAGCAGTGGTGCGGAGCAGGGGGGGCAGTATGGGAACAGTGGTGCGGAGCAGGGGGGCAGCATGGGAGCAGTGGTGCAGAGCAGGGGGAGCAGTATGGGAGCAGTGGTGCGGAGCAGGGGGGGCAGTATGGGAGCAGTGGTGCAGAGCAGGGGGGGGGGCGTATGGGAGCAGTGGTGCAGAGCAGGGGGGCAGTATGGTAGCAGTGGTGCGGAGCAGGCCGGGGGCAGTATGGCAGCAGTGGTGCGGAGCAGGGGGAGCAGTATGGGAGCAGTGGTGCGGAGCAGCGGGGGCAGTATGGGAGCAGTGGTGCGGAGCAGGGGGGGAACAGTATGGCAGCAGTGGTGCTGAGCAGGGGGGGCAGTATGGTAGTGAAAGGTGCTCACTAAGTTAAACAAGAATGTCACCTGCTCCCCGTAGATCCTGGGTCCCGGCAGCCGTCATTCCCTCCGTGGTCACTGCTCTCCATAGTTCCCATCCGCCGTTGCTCCCTCCGTGGACGGTGGCAGCAGCCTCACACAGGAGCCGCGGCACTGTGTCCCGCTCATCCATCACCACACTGCACGGCACACGAACGAGACCTGACCTGGCGCCTCAAGGGGGGGGCACATTAATCGGCAGCAGGGGGGGGGACATTAATCGGTGGCAAGCGTGTGAGTGAGGGGTGCACACACCTATGGTCTGCACTGCATTCTGCTATTAGTTAAAAAAAAAAACCTTCCGGGTCAGTGGCGAAGTGCCGGTATGCCATACCGTTGCATACTGGCGCAGGCCCACTTCAACCACTGTAATGCCCTCAGAAGTGCCATTTATATAAATTATGCCCCCCACCCACATACACATAGACAGATACACACACATACATACATACATACATACATACATACATACACACAGACACACACACACAAACACTTTCCCTCCACATACCATCTGGCTGGCCACAGTTTCTGTCCTCAGGCTCTGCAGCCTGGTCCCATGTAGCTCCGCCCCTCGGCGCCGTGTAACCCCGCCCCCTTTTCGGCCAGGATACTGAGGACACTGCAGGAAGGTAAGGGGAGGCTTCAAGCTGCCGGCGCCGCTACCTGTCAAATGGTGTGACAGGCACAGCAG